>NC_064227.1:1931591-3131591 GCF_023101765.2 Spodoptera frugiperda
ACGTCAGATTTTAGTTATGTATTTTGCAATGTTTGTTTATATTTCTTTAGATGTTACTCACCCGGAATTTGGATTTAAGCTAGATATATGTAGAAGCCAAAATTTTAAAGAGCACGATTCCTAGACTTCAGAAATCAGAATTGAAGGTTCCAAAGTAATAAATCAACTATTCACCTAAGACAATATATAAAAGAAATTTTATAAAAGATAATAGAGATAATATTAAAGAAATTTTATAAAAAAGAACGCGCCATACAACCTTTTCTATTTATTAAATTTATTTGTTGAACACGGTACACACTAAATTACACCAATCCCAAGTTTATTGTTTTTAACATGGTATCTAACGTCATGACTTTTATCCCCGAAAGGGTAGGCAAAGGTGCACATTACGGCACGTAATGCCACTATATAAGTTACACCTACTTTTCACTATTTGGGTTATAAGGTAATCTATTACATGAGGATGAGCCTATTGCCAATTGTTTTTAACAATAGGAAAAATCCAAAATTTGTTACCAATAAAAACTGACACTATCCTACCAAATAATTAGGCGACAGTTATTCTATGAAGAAGCCACAGCTGCAACCATTAGCCATGCGTCAGTATAATTACCATCCTATTCATACACCATAAATGGCTAATCTTAAAGCAATTAAAACTGGAGACTTAATTAATAAAACGGTATGCTAATGCAATATTAGCAAAACAAATATGACCGGGTAACAAGGGGCTGCTACTGTTAAATAGTCATTAAATGCAGCTGACGTACTTGTGTCATCAGTTTCTTATGTTTCTACTTTGTAAGTTGATAATGTTTGATACTAGCTTCTGCGTGTGACTTTGCCTGCGTTCCTGTGGAATAGAAAGTATCCTATCACCTAAGTCAGCTCATACCCTGTCTGTGTGCAAAATTTCATCAAATTCTGTTTAGTACTTTCAGTGCGATTGACGGACCAACATCTAAACTAACATTTATAATATGTAAGTGTGATTCTTTGAAAGATAAGTAGGGCTACTACTAAAAGAAACTTTAAACTAAAGTACATACTTATAATAAAACATTATTTTTTAGTACAACCTATCACAGGTTAGTTAGGACTCTTTGTCATAGGGTAATCATCTAAATAGTCCGTCACTTAGATAATAAAATAAAAAAATATTAGACACGTATTTGTTTATTTTGTCATATAAGGTTACAATCCTACTAATATTATAAATGCGATGCTAATGGTAATTTATCAGGGTAGTTTAAATAAAAATAAAGGAGATTAGAATCTCGAAAAGAGACGCTCTTTGCTTCCCTTACAATTACATGTAATATATCAATTTAAAGTAAAGTTCTTAAAGATTTCTTGTATAAGCTTGGCATTGTACTAAAAAAATACAAATTGTGACATGCACTAGATGGTAAAAACTAAAACATTTTTATAAACTGCTACTAATGGCACTTCCTACTTTTTATCTTCCAATTCTGACGTAACACCAAAAGCCACCTGCACAATATTTTCTTCGCAAAAAGCTAAAATTCAGTTTTTGCTTTCAACAAAAACTTCTTAATAAGAAGCAGAAGGAAACGGGCCGGGCATCGAACCCTTAACATGTCAATACCACTATTTTGCATAGCATACGTCATTATTTGAAGCACTGGGCGGTTGGTCGCACTGTTGAGTTAACTGTCGTTAGAAAATATGAGTTTAACCTATTGTATGAGTTACAATGTACTTTTTTATAGATAACGAAACGAATCAACGAATTTTTATGATGCCGTTTTTGTTTGGTCACTAGGACAGCGTAGATATTGAAAGTTGCTAGAAAAGTTAACATAAGAGTGCTTTTCCCACTGATATGTGCTATGTAGCTATGCTATAAAGATGTAATAGCTGAGCTATGAAACTATGTAACCGTTACCACCGATACTATGCTATGTAGTTGTGCGAATAAGATGTGCTAAGAAGATGCGTCGCCGCAAAGTAGCTATGCGAGGAAAATACGCAGCTGGAGTATGTGATGTAGTAGGGAATAGTAGGGAATAGGCGATAGTAGGGAAGTCATTCATAGCACGCATCTTTCAATATAAAAAAAACATAACTTAGCTGAGTGCGTTTCCTATATATGTACCAATAAATATAATCGATGGAAGCCAAACGCATTCACAGCAACGTAGCTTAAGCACATGTCTGGTGGAAAAGCACCTTATGGTAAGTTTATCTGGCAACGGGATGGGATTCCATTCGTATAACTATTAAAATATTACTGGCTCTTTATTAAAACTTTTATTTTTCTTTTTTCATGCCATCTAAGGATTGAGGTTTGTATCTATAGGTACCTACACTAAATTAAAGTTTTAGAAACTGTTGATTAAGAATTTAAAAGTAAAATGAAGGACGCATAAGTAACAATAGTTGATTTTTAAAAACCTGCCTGTCAATAAAACTCCTGTCAAAATAGGTCCGTCCAATTCAGAGATTAGACAGACAGACAGATAAAATTAAAAAAATATATGTATGTATCGTACATATATTCATATTTATGCATGTAGTAAAAAGGTTATTTCAATACTACAAACAAACACTCCAATTTTATTTATTAATGTAGATTTAGATAATATTCACTAAATACCATGTATAAATGAAACAAATTACTTTTGAGTCGTTCTTTAACTTAATTCCTAGTTGATCAATTACTAAGCCTTTAATTCTACGGTAGCATCAGCCCTTTAACTAACTCCGAGACAAAAGGATTGTTTCCGAAAAGGTCTACGAGTATTCCTTTTTTCGTCCAATCAACAAAAAGTTTGTTGAAAAAAGTCCTACCTCGGATGTAAATAAATCTGTAACAAACTATATGGCCACCGCTGAGAAATTCGTTCATATTGAAAAACGATAATCAAGCACGAGAACCAATATAATAAGAAGGTTCTGTATATCTGTCTGTTAAAACAGCTAGTATGAATGAAGTAGCCAGCTATTTAGGTTTTCATTTCATCAACAGCTTATAAGTGGCCACTGTTGGTCAAAGGTCTCTTTTCATGTGGAGAAGAGAGTTTGAGTATTAACCACCAGGCTTGCTCATGCGGGTTAGCGACTTCAAATTTATAATTACAAATTATAAGCCCAGGTTTCCTACGACGGTGTACAAGATTTATAATAATATCTCAATTTGTTTAAAATTAGTTATGACAATTAAACTTGAAAGTGAAACCTATGGATTATAATAATATTCCGTATTTATTTATGTTAGTTTACGAACACATAGGTACATATATACTTGAAAATACATAATAATTCGACGGTTGAAAGGCTAATTGATATTAGCGACATTTTTTGCGATATTGAATTATATGCGATATTCAGAATCAGCGATTTTTTTTTCCGTCACGTGTGAACAAAAATGTTTAGATCAATATTAGCTTTATTCTTTATTAGACCGTCGATATATATTTTCAATAATTTAGAGCTCCAAAATTATATTGTAAGGAATTAGATTGTATTGATTTAAAATCAATACAATCAAATTAGCCAACAAGTTCAAATTTCATAACCAAAAAATCCTAAAACGAACCCTAAATAAACGTAGAAAATTTAAATATCTCAAGTCAGTCAACCAAGAATTATTGGTTGCATCGTTAGTACGTTATACGGAGCGACATAGTGGCTCTTTTTTCCAAAATCCAACAGCACTTTTTGCAATTTCGTCAGTTTTTTTTAAACTAACCGAATTTATTAGGACATTTGTCGATTGTATTTGGGTGGCTGGCCGTATTAGAATACGAATTGGCTTCGTATTTAATTGGGTGTTCCGGTTTTTTGTGGCACTCGCTTACGGGACGTTTCCGGATCGGATCTTGTTTGATTGCTTGCTTTGATCAAGTTGGGATTAGATAGCTGATGGTTTAGTTAGAAATGTGGGGCGATTAAAGGATTTATTAAGGAGATAGTAAAGATCTAACATTAAGAATTAAAGGCTTTTCATTAAGATTTAGGTATTTTTGTTGCCGACGGGTGGAAAGGTTGTGAAGGACATAAAGGACTTTTTCTAAGTCCAAGCTAAATTAGAAAAAGACAATGATAGTGAAAACGATACTAAAACTACATGCAGCCTCTATGAACACTGTCTCGTAAGATACAAAAGAAAACTGTACCCTTAGTACGAGTTTGCTTTACGTTTGAAGTAATCGAAACGAGAGCGCAATCGGCGCCGGCGCACTGATTACTGATAATAGAAGATCAGGTATCCCTAGCATAAGACACAGAAAATACTTTAAACCTTATTCAGTTAGTTGCAAGACTTAAAACTATAAACATTCAGACAAAAAGCCACATAACATTTCTTCTGACCATCAAAAATCTAACCACCATCTTCTATTCCCAGGCGAATACCGCATCGGTCTCAAGTTCAACGAGCAGCACATCCCTGACTCTCCCTTCAAGGTCTACATCTCACCAGCTGTTGGAGACGCCCACCTTCTTGAAGTGGCTCAGTTCCCCGACTCAGCACAAGTGGACAAACCCACACAGTTCTACATCAGGCTCAATGGAGCCAAGGGTAGCTTGGATGGCAGGGTAAGTGTATTCATTTTTAGCAAAGTAATTGCACCCATTATATAGGAATAAATATTTGTAATTTTTTATGAGATAAGACAACAAACGATCAATCAGATCACTTGATGGTAAGTGATTGGTGCCGCCCATAGACACCAACAATCCATCTAACACTTAAGAACTTACAATTGCGTAGCTGGTTAATGGGGCTAAGATTTGATGATCTGCATATTAAAGTAGATTTTTGATAAATTAAGAAAATTTTAAGATCAAAAAATCTTTGACTTAAATGAAAAGATGTCAAGAATAGGTACGGTACCTAATTGAATTTTCAACCTACAAAATGATTTGTACGTTGAAATTTAGAAAGTACGTTATTGGGGATGACGTTGGGGTTATCACTTTATAAGCATTTATTGTGCTTAAATGTTTCTTTACAATTAACTTTTATAGAGGTCCTTGCAATAGTATTCTAAGGGTCTTACACATAATATTTTAACGGAAAACCGTTTCCAAAATCCACCATATTTCGCACAAGTACAAGATAAATTTAAACATTTATAAGGCGAACTAGACAATATCTTGTAATGCCCCCTCTAACTTCGGTTTGATTTATCGTGGGAACATGACGATCGCCTATGTCCGGCTGTGTCCAAGATTTATGATCGATGGACCACTGTGCAGTATCAAACGTGCGTTTATTCCACGTTTAGGGTGATTTTTTTTTTACCACATTCGCGGAGATTTGGGCTCACTGTGCGAGTTTTGATTTTGTGATTTTTATTTTGATTTATTTTTGAATAAAGGAGGGAGTGATAAGTATCTTATAATAGCGTGTTTTTTGTAATTTATTAAGGTTAGCTAATTTGTATAAAGCTTAGCTAATTAAAATAAAACTGCATCTGAATTAGCAGTAAATTAGTCAAGTTAAGTCAAAATTATTTATTCCAAATAGACCTGGAAGGCACTTTTGAAAGCAAATATATTAATATTAACAACGTCTGTCGGTCGATCAGTCCTCTATTGAAGCTATTTGCTCGTTTCAAAGAGTAGATTCCTATGGAGAAGAACTAGCAAGAAACTTCATAGGTTTACTCTTTTTCAATGAGGTTCACAATACAAATTTTGGTTACATTGTTTCGATTGCTTTAAATATGTGAGAACAATGTAACGCCAATATTCAGTCAAAAAGATAGAAGAAGAAAATAACCTTAAGGGAAAAAATAATATGAATAAAGTATGATTGTTATATTGATATCATAATGTAACGCTTGTTAAATGACACACTATGTAACCTAGGCTATATAACACATTAAACGCCATGGGTGGCAAAATTCACCGGCGCTAGCAAAGGATTTGTCTTCAACAGATTTTTATTGGCAGTCAAAGTTAAGTGTACAATAAAGCATATAAATAAATATATATAATGCAAGTCATAAGGTTAATAAATTGACAGCTAATAAAAATTGTCGGTCAAGTTTAAAGCCAAAACCAATACAATACATACAGAAAAACAAAATCTTACACGAAAACCAAAAAATTATAACAATATCTGTACACATTCTTGCACAGTGTGCCTGACCCCAGATTTCGTGGACAAAAAATGTAATAAAACGAACTGCCCGCACGTGACCGGCTTGTTGCAGAATAAATCATGTCGCCACTAATATTTTATAAGACTACCACTGTCCGATGAATACTGTGGCTAACTTTGCCACGTTGTGCCATAAAAATTAATATGGGGTGTGGAAAACTTGCCCTCGACGGCTAGTCAAAAAAACTTGTGAGATGCGTTGGAATTCTGACCAGTGAAAAGAAAGTAGAAAAACAACAAGGTTTAGTTTTCCTTGTACCATCTCTATATGAATATAAATACTAGATACTTATACATCTTGGGACACTGTATGGGATAATGAGCTTTATGATTTTTTAGGCAGTGTAGTCCCGTGTCAAATTAGGAATGGATAACAACCTATCGTTCAAAATCAGATTAAAAAAATATATATTAGACACATGCATATAAAAACAACTTTATTATACAGTAAATTCAAATTTGAAAGAGTGGCTACGTGTCTTGCGCAGTACTTTCAGGAACAATTCCACAAGTCTTTAATTTTGTTTTAAATGTGACGTTTAAATTTTTTAATAACCTTGCGTTCTCTTCCACCAGGTGATCGCCCCATCAGGCAAGACAGACGACTGCTTCATCCAGAACATTGACGGAGACCAGTACAGCATCAGGTTCATGCCAAGGGAGAATGGTGTCCACAACATCAACGTCAAATTCAATGGAGTCCATATTCCTGCGTCTCCGTTAAGGATCAAGGTTTGTTCAGAATTTTATGACTTACTAGCTTCTGCCGTCGGCTTCACCCGCATTCCTGTGGGATAAGAATCCTAAGTGTTATTCCAGACCCATAATCTATCCCTGTTCCAAATTTCATCCCAATCACTTGAGCGGTTTTGATGTGATTCAGTACACACAAAAACACAAACTTTTGCATTTATTTTCTTTACCCAGTATCACCTAGTGCTCAAGTGATCCTAACTATCAATCTCTCAGATTAGTAAAAGAAAGTATTAAACATTTTTGCAATTTTAAAAATTCTCAGTAATTTCACTGTGAAGTATTGAATTCTGTCCCGCTGTGCAGCAAATGTCTAGCCTCCTATTAAAAGCTCAGTTACTAAGATTATATTTAATTTTACTTTCAAATAATACATGTTTGTTAAAATACTTATATTTATGAGATTATAATGATAAATATTTAAAACTACAGACATGGACTAAAGCGCCACTCAAGGCTAGAGTTACCTTAAAGATGTTTCCCGTTTACTCTCATAGATGGCGTAACTGATCACTGTTGCACTAGTAGAAAGATTCTGTGAATGAATTATAAGTATTTAAGGAAGATATTGTAAATGAATAATGTAATTATTATACTTAATCTGATTTAGTTCTTGTTCCTGAATACAATTTCAGACTTCAAGCTTATTTATTACTGATAAAATTTAAATAAACACTCCCAATAATACTTTGACCGACACGAGTCACACTTGCGACCTCTTGATAAAGGCAGTCAACATTATTTGTATGTATAGAATAGAATCAAACATTACTTTGCGAAAATCCATGCAACACTATACATTGCATTTTTAGTTTTAATTCCGCTTATATGATGATGTATTTTTTAACATGCGGTGTGTAGCACCTTCCTTCTGCCTGTAATTAAATGCTCATGCAGCAGAGGTGGCACATAAGAATTATTTGTATGATGGTTCTGTGAATGAACAAAATGTAGTTATAACAGTAGTAGTTAATTGTGATGTCTTCTCCAGGTCGGAAAGGATGATGCCGACCCTGCAGCAGTTCACGCTCATGGACCTGGATTGGGAGCAGTCAAGACTGGTAAGTTTAAGTAATTCAATTATACATATTTAAGTGGGGGAAGCCGTGCTTCAGCACGAATGGGCCGGCTTGACTGAAGTGATACCTCGGCCTTATAGAAAACCCACGTGAAACAATACGCTTGCTTTATGTTTCGTTGTGTGAGTGTGGTTACCCGAGACCTAATTTCGTTCCTACTCTTCTCATTATTGGATTCCCCAACAACCCTTAAATTCCTAACCCGCAAAAGGCCGGCAACGTACTTGTAACGCCTCTGCTGTTTCGGGTGTACGCGTGACACTTAAAAGCTGATGATGATGATGATAATCATAAAATAGAACATTTACATTTCCAACTTGTTCCAGGTGTGAAGACGGATCTGATCATCGACACCTGCAATGCTGGAGTTGGTCTGCTGGCAGTCACCATGGATGGACCTTCAAGAGTTGCTATGGACTGCACGGATGTGGATGAGGGTTACAAGGTAGGGTCATTGTTCCTGCAGTATATCGTATCAGAGTTAAAGATCAGATCAATATCGAATATAGCTACTTTTAAACGCTTTTGCAACGTGAAAATTTAAAAGTTCTTCAGTTCGTATGTCATTGAAACTACACTCAATGTGCAGTGGAGGTCATATCACTGATATGATAATGATAAAGATATCGTGGTGGCCCGGAGGTTTAAGACGCCCGCTTCTTATGCATGAGAGTGCGGGTTCGAAACCTGCCAACGGCAAGTATCAATGTGACTTTTTATATGTACTTTAATTATATAGACACCCTGACAAACCGTGAAGGAAATCATCGTGAGGAAACTGTTATAATCTCTAATTATAAGTTTGAAATCCCAAACTCGCATTGAGCAAGTATGGTGATTAATGCTCAAACCTTCTCCGCGTGAGAAGAGGCTTTGGTCAGCAGTGGCCAGTTATAGCCTGATGATGAATGAGGATGAGAAAACCTACCAGTCTTATATCAGTTCAAGACCGCATTACTCCTCAATGGACAGTATTTTCGTTTGCATCGCATATCTGCACAGAAACAGAAATGGACTTTGAAAATGCAAATTGAGTTTTAATTACTAAGATACTGAGTTCCATTTTGTCTGCAGGTTCGTTACACACCTCTTGCGCCTGGATTCTACTACATGAGTATAAAGTACAACGGTGCTCACATCGTCGGATCGCCGTTCAAGATTGAAGCTACTGGTAAGTTATTAGAGCTTTATTTTGATTGTCTTCTTCGATATAAACTTATACTACTTACAAATCTTGGATAGTTTTTTTTTAATTCTAAGTACTTTTTTAATCAGGGCTTTTCTCAAGACATTTGGTTTTACTTGCCTTTTAATTTATGGAATAGGGATGAGGAAGGGGTATAAAAATTAAACATCTATTTAGTCCATCATTTAGATAATAAAAAAAATGTTAGACACATTTTTTTCATATAAGATAACATTACTTATATTTAACCAATCAAAGTACTACTACTACTACATAAAAATGTACCTAGAAGTGACGTCACACAATATTTCAAATCGATATAATTATCTTTGAAAGAATTTGTTTCCATAAAAAAAATACGTGTCTAATGTTTTAAAATAATCTACAAGACGGACATTAAAATAAAAAATACTCACCTACCCTATTATACCAACCTCCTTCTCTCCACCAGGTGCAAACCTCGCCGAAGTAGGAGCTCAAGAAACATCATCAGTAACCGTGGAGACAGTTCAGAAGGTTGCCAAGTCCATGCAGAAGCAGGGTCCAGTGCTGCCGAACTTCAAGTCTGACGCCTCCAAGGTTACCAGCAAGGGTATGGGCCTGAAGAAGGCGTACCTTAACAAACATAACCAGTTCACGGTGCACGCCGGAGATGCTGGTAAGAATCTTTTTAGTTGCTAATGAAAAACGCTCAGAAGGATGGGGTTCTTGAGTTAAAACACAAACTTTCACAAAGTAGTTTATTTTATTCTACTGCACAAAAATATCGGCGAGTCTCTCAACAACAAGACAATTCGAAAATCCCACCAAAATGGCGAATGGCGGGCCGAGACAGTGTTGCAACGTTCGAAAACTGAATCGATTTATGAGTCGATTTAAAATTATGATAAATACTATCATCGGGTTTTAAGGATATTACTATTTGATAGATTAGTGTTTAAACTGAATAATATTATGAATTAGTAATGAATATAAATATGATAGGTGATAAAATTAATGACTGTTACACTAATGTCCGAATACTCAAACGCTACTCAATTTTAAGACGCTCTCAAATGTAGTTCCGTCACTATCAATTCTTTATTAAATGACAGAGATAGCACGATATTTAAGTACAACTTAAAATTGAGTAGCGTTTGAGTATTTGGCATTCGTCAGATATAAGGGTAGGAAGGCCTTTGCCCTGCAGTGGGACGATCATGGCTGAAATCTAATGTTAATCTAAATCTGATCTAAGTAAGATATGGCTAGGATGAGTTTTGAGGATATTTTATGGCTTAGTGCGGAAGAAAAGTAGATCACCTTGATGGTAAGCAATCGGTGCCGCACGTGGACTGGCCGCAGTACCAGATGATGCTACGCAGCAGAAGATTGGAGGAGAATTAAATAATATTAGAAAGAGAGTTTTAAAATATAATAAAGTAGAAAATATTAGTGTTTTCCTTTTCCATTCAAAGTCAAAATCAAATCATTTATTCCAATTAAACCATATATTTAGGTACCTACTTTTGAAATATAATAAAAGACTGTCAGTCTATCCGTCAGTGAATCTAGGTGCTCGTTAGCATTAATTTAATGTGTAAAATTATTCCAATTGTTTTTCTAATATTACCATATGATAGTAGTCTGGTATAGAGTTGTGATTGCCAATATACTCAATATGACTCAAAACATAACTGGTATAAAGAGTGCAAACTATACTTCAATTTTTCTTCTTCAGGTAACAACATCCTCTACGTGGGTATCTACGGACCCAAGGGTCCCTGTGATGAGGTCCAGCTCAAACATAAAGGAAAGAACAACTATGAATGCTGGTACGTAGTCAGAGACAGGGGAGATTACATCGTCATCGTCAAATGGGGAGATGAACACATCCCCGGCTCCCCCTACAAGGTGGAAGTTTAAGGGAGAAAAGTAAAAAGGGGGTTGGGGTGATAGTGCATACAAACTAAAACTAAAAAAAAAAAATATTTTTTGAAATGTATTATTTTTTCTGGTGTATTTTTCTTTTTCTGAAATTCTCTAGTCATTTCTTTTTGTATTTATTTTTTGTTTTTAGAAGCAAAATGTTTAGGCTGTATGCGCTATCATAGTTTCTTAATTTAATTTTAGTTTTCTTAAAATATTATTTGGATATGGTTTAGAAATTCTTACTTACAAAAAGTAATTGTAATAAAATACAAATAAATTCATGTTTTTCTTTAATACTGCATATTGATTTTCTAGACATATCTAAATATGTTTTAAGTATATTACCAAAGCTTGATTTAAACTACAGGATAAGGAAAAGGTTTGTACATCCATCTTGTTACTTTGATCTCTTAAATACCGTGATTTTTATTGATTTTACCTCCCAGTTGTGACTAGTCATCAGATTATATTGTCAAAAAGTAATAATAGTTATATTAATATGCAATTCTTTGGTATAATCTGAAGTATTTTTAATTATAGGCGTCGTCAGAAAATATTTTTCTTTAAGAGTATAGAAAAAGATAAAACCACCTATTTCACGGTAGTGACAATTTTATTAGTAAAAAGAAACCTTTTCACTATCCATCCCGTGTTTTTCTTGATCCTTTATATTATCTATAATTAATTTTAAAACATCATCATTATCAGTCATCTCAATTTCCTATTACATATATTATAATAAGCATTTTTACAGAAGTTCTAACTAAATATACAATATACAGTAAATAATGGTTTTTGCTTTACGGCAACGATGCCGATTTGTCAGATGCAATGTCGATAGATCATTGTGATTATTTTTTACTTTTTTGTGTTTTGTATTTTATTTTTTGTAGTGTATTTTTAGTTTTTTCTCTAGTATCGGAGTTGATTGTTTGTATTTTTCTTTGCTTATTTAGAAACGGTAGGCGTATATGTGTAACTCCAACGTCTAAGTTTTTAATTTTTACTAAAATCTAAGTCTAGATCTTATTTTTGTCAGACTGATTTTTCTTTTTATTGAATGTGCCATTTTTATTTTATACAATATTTCTATCGATGTTTTATTTACATAATAAAATGATGAAAATAATAGTTTGACAGTCGGCAGATACAATATTTCTGATTTTGTCAAAGTTATTTTTTTTGTTTGCGGTAACTTTGACAGGTTGTTTGTTTTATCGCGTTGTCGTAAGTTCAGTATTCTGGCTAATTTTATATGATTCTCGTTTAGTATTTAGGGCGACTAAATGACAATACATATAAAGTATTAACTCAAAAATATTCCCTTTATTTTTTAAGTGCAGCGGGACACAATTTACTGGCCAAGAATTTTTGCGAATTTTTATATTTTTTGTTTTGTATTTTTTCTTTGTACCAAATTCCTCTACTTCTTTTTTTATAAAAAGTTTTTGAAATAGTCAGAGGAGTTTTCGACAAATTCGCTTACGATTTTTGGTTATCAACTTTTCGTAGATATTTTTTTCGTTTATTTGTCGTGAATTTCTACTGAAAGTTTATTTATGTAAATTGTGCCTTTGCCATCTCATTTAAGTATTATGTATTTGCTTTCTAATTTTTGTATGGTTTGTGTATGGAATTTGCCTACGTAGGTAGAATGATCCCGTATTTGTAAATACCTATTTTAAGTGTTTAATTATTATAATGTATTTTGCGACTGTTAACTAAATAAAAAGAGGAAAGTTCTAAAAACTGTTTTATTTTACACTTTTATATTTTTACTAGTTTCTTTAAGCGCATCGCCCGCGTGACCGTGAGGTAAAAAGTATCCTATTACCCAAGTCAGCACTTAATTCACAATCCGTTCAGTACTTTCAGCATGATTGACAAACAAACAAACTTTCATATTTATAACTTTGAAGCGTGATTCTTGACTGTCTCACTGATAGAGTGCTGTTTGTTTGACAAGTTTGACAAGCAGCAGCGAACCTACAGTTCATCTCAGGTTAGGTAAAGAATTCTCGGCACTTTTGGTCTTTCGAAAAAAAAATCTATAACAGTACAGAGTTTGAAATTGTTGCCAATGCCAATGCATGGCAATAGATTAAGCCTCTATTAAAATCTTGTCTTCCAGTTTATGAGACTCAATAGATAACGTATTGTGTCTCACATAGATCTATGCTCCCGCATACAACGGGCTAATATTATATGAGACTCGTAACATGACTGATGGGAAGATGGAAAATATCTAGTTATTGTATTGTTGCAACTTAATTTAACTAAATTGATATCTTTTACTTACGCTTTTACTTACGTATTTGATTGTGTCAGCTATTCCTTCATGTGACGTCGGTCACATCACATTATGACATCAACAGCCTATAAGTGGTCACTGCTGACCAAAAGCCTGTTCTCGCACGGAGTAGGTTTGAACATTAATCACCACGCTAGCTCAATGCGGTTTGGCAGGGTTTCCTAACGATGTTTTTCCTTCACAGTTAGTTATTGGTGTCTAAAAAGTCTTAAAAAGTACATGTAACTCGGAAAAAGTCACACCGGTACTTGCCATTGGTAGGTTTCGAACGTGCACCCATGAGAAGCGGGTGTCTAAAACCAGGTTACCATGACTTAGGTACCTAACCATGGTTATATTTTTGATATATTGTTTTTTCTCAATATTTTAGTATCTGTGGAATTAATAAAAAAATTAATCCATGTGTGCGTGTGTGTGTGTATTCTGTGTTAGGGTATTTTGAATGTAATTCGGGTGGTAATCAAATAATTGATAAATAAAAGACACAGGTATAATTTCTTGGCATAGTTGTAATTAATTTTTAATCAATTTTAAGTAACAAAAAATGATTTTTCGTTCATTTTCATCTATAAACCTTAAAACGAGAACGCTAGAAAAAGCGAAAAACTAACGTAAAACGAAAAAAAAAAATTACTTACAAAAATATCGTATTCATAATAATAAGTTTACACTTAACTTAAAAAAATCAAATTACAATATCACATTTCTACTTATAATAGAGAGATATTGGCGATTTTTATTCCCTTAAATCCAAAATTTGAAAAAACATTGGGTTTAACTCTTGGCTCATTGTCATGTTACAATTAATATACAATTCATACTTAACAATAAACGATCGGAAGAAATACTTATTGCCGTTATTAATAATAATTAAAGAGAAAACATATTTGTACAAGAAAAATAAAGATTTGGCTAATTTGTGACAGACAGACGGCCATCTCGCCCCGCGGACCCTAACAAGTAACCACAACCTAACATTTTTTACAACTAAAAAGATCAATAGCAAGTTAATTTAGAAGAATAGTCATTCCTCCAAAAATAGTCACTCTTTCCCGTTCCATCTCCTATCACATTTCTTTTATTAATTTTATCTACTAACGCTGATTCGTTCGGAAACAATAAAACAAATCAACAATGTGTCTGTTCGTATACATGAAACTAGTCTAAAAAATCGATGTACGAAGGGCCTATTAAGTACGGAAAATAGGAATACATTACAATTCCAATGTACGCCACTACCCCTGAGTTCTTATCGCTAATATAATTGAGCATAAGCACTTTTAGATATTATAAAGTAAACAAAAAAAAAAAAACAAAAAATTGTTCAATAAATTTTCATGGATTTTTTCCCTCAAAAAATCGTACTCGTATTTACAAAATATTTACAAAAAGTGCACCTTTTCTTTGTGTGACGTAAAAGAAGCGATTTGGCCACTCAAATGTATTTCACACATGAAGATAATTAATTATAATTAGAAAATATATTCGACCCGCGATGTCTTAATAATAATTAACTTTTTTTTTGTTTGCCATAAAACATTTAAAAAACTGGAAGAATACATTTTCTAAAATTTTTTTGGAGACATAAAATGAAAATACAAAACAAAAAATGAAAGTTGGATGATAGATAAAGCTAAAAAAATACATAAAAATATGATCTAAGTAGGAACTGAGTGCAAATGTGATGATTAAAGAGATCTATTTATTTATTCTTAATGAATACAATAAAAAATGCAACAGAAAATAAGATGTGAAGTATTTGAGATATTTTTTTTTTTCGAAATCGCATGTATTTATAACAAATACTTGCTTTTGTCAGGAACTTTTTGATTCAAATATTTAATGTTTTATTACTTATTTTTAATTAATAATTGTGAATAAATTATATAGAATAGGTATAATCCAATGCAGTCTCACTCTAAAATGTTTAATTTCACGTAAAATTTCGAATAATATGTATAAAAATGAGATGCTGTATAAAGAACCATTTTTTGAATTGATAATTCAATCATGATTTATTTTCTACTTATAAAATATAAAAATCACTGGGACAACAATTATGCATCGACAAAAAATTATGCAGAAAAAAAGAAAAAAAAGATTACCGACATTTCCTATAAGTTTTGTTCTTGTTCAAAGATTAGTTTCCTTTTTACAAAGTGAACATTATTATGCGTCCGAGTTGCTACGAATGTTTGATCGATAAATATTGCCAAATGCTGAAATAATTTGTAAGAAAATAAACGAACAAAAATCGAAAGCATAAAATCTTAAACAATATAATTTTAGATAAAATTTCCCATCCACATCAAATACTATCACAAATATAAAAATTCAATTCAATACGAATCGTATTTTCTCAAGTCTTTTTTCTCCAAACCATGTCAGCAGTGTACTCTTAAAGTGAAATAATTGCTGCGAACGATAATTGACGATCAAACCCTCGGATCAACTGGGTTCAGAAACAACCGTAAACAAAAAACTAATCAATAAAATCAGTATATAAATGGAAAATAAATCCGAAATCACATTCATACCCATCAAATTTTGTTATCTACTTCACAAAATTTCGAGTATCCATACAATTTTATAATTCTAAAAACATGAATTTGTTTCTCTAACAGTAAAACCGTAATACCACTGTCATCGAGAGCGAGATTCTAATATATATAATTTTAATATTTCGTTAATTATACAACTAGTAATACCATCATAAGTACATACTATACTGAGTGTACCTACGGTAAGTTACTGCTTATCCTTGTGCGATAACGCATGGGGGAGGATGTGTTCCGCGGGCAGCAGTGCCGAGGGTTGGTGCGCGTAGTTCCTGATCTGATGCAGGGATATCAGCTGGTTGGGGAAGGAATTGGGCTGCTGCTTGCCTTGCTGGAAGTGTAGGGGATCGTAGAGATACGGCCGCGTGGGGAGCGCACTATGGTGCGAGAGCCCATTGAGGTGCGGAGCCATCGAATTGATCGGTGTAAATGCCGAATTCGCGGCGGACGACACGGGCGGCTGGATGCGGTCGTCCTGGCTCTCGTGCTGAGCAAACAGAGCCCGCTGTTGCTGCAGCTGCTGCTCATGGTGCTCGTCGCTCTCCCTCTGTTGGTGGTAGCCACCTTCATCAGACATGTGCGCCGCAGAGTCAGGGCTGACCTTGGGCCAATACGGATGGTCGCCGAAGGGTGCGGCAGTGGGCGCAGCAGCTCCCAGGGACCTGTTCAATCCACTCAATCCTAAAGCGGATATCGGTGGCCGCTTGTCGGCTCTTTCCGCGTGCTTATTCATGTGTTTACTTAAGTACGTCTCTTGCGTGTAACTCTTGCCACAATACTGGCATATATGAGTTTTCAAATGCTTCGATTCTTTATGCTTGGGGATGTGTTCGAGAAGGTCCTTTTCGTGGGTAAAACATTTATAGCAGGAGTTGCATTTGAAGGGTTTGTCGGTCTGGTGGCACCGGCTATGGCTTTGGAGGTTGGAAAGTTGAGAGAAGGCTTTGGTACATCCGATTTGGGTGCAGCGATAAGGTTTGTCTCCGGTGTGTGTTCGGATATGCTGTTGGAGGTGCGACAGCTGAGTGAACTTCCTCTGGCAAATCTCGCAGCGGTAGGGCTTGATGCCTAAGTGGATGCGAGAGTGTTGCGCCAGGTACGAGGAGTTGGCGAAGGCTTTCGGACACTGCGTGCAGCGGTAGGGCTTCGCCTCGCGCAGGTGGATCTGGGTGTGCAGCTGGAGGTCCGCTTTCGAGCCGAAAACCTGAAATGAACAGAAAAGAAACTGTTAATATTACTGATAACTTAATTTACATCGGTATTACTATGTAGGGTATAAACAACGCAAAATTATACAGTCATTTCAGATAGGAACACGAGATAAAAATATTAATTGAAACATAAGAAATGTTGACCGATTAAAAACATACAACACGCGACTAAAACAAGTCGAGCCAGCAACTTAACGCTACGAAGAAACCGAAAAATCTTAATGTTACAAATGATTTTCATCATCACTGTAATCATCAAAAAGTGAATTTCGCCCTTGAACGACATCCGCGGGCAGCCGGAACAAATGATTCTTAGTTCTTTTTTTTATTTGCCCAACTCTTAATAAAGGCAGGATGTTGGCTTCACGGCGTTTTCCACGCGCAGTAATCGCTTTGACTTCCTTATGTACGTCTGGGCAATCAGAACCTTTGACTCAGCCTCTGGGACTAAAGCAGTAGCATCCAAGTTTATAAAGTCAAGTTAATTCAGATATATTAGGAAAAACATAACTAACATAAGTAAAATCCTCGAGCTATTCGATAATACATAGCGTTATATAATAAACATAGACAATAATAGATGAATTGCAAATTCAATACCGAATCGAAATTATCGAAGACTGAATTTTAAATAAGTATTTGTATACACGTGCCAACAAAAGCCGGTACTTTCGGCGGCTCTGTTCGCGCACTAAAGTGTTTCGGTACACCATTGATACTCTTTGTGATATCCCAAATTAGTTTCTAACTTAAAACTGACACGTCATCTCTTAGAATCGTTTTCATCTAACAATGAGGCTGCTAGCCACGTTCCTTCGGGCGCTGTCGATCCACAATCAAATGATAATGATCTCAAACCCAAAGCAAATAAAGCTCAAACTATAACATCACCAGTCGATGCTGACGGTTGTAGTGTCTAACAATGAACGTTAGGGAATGTATTTGATAAAATAGATGTGGCAGACGATTTTGAATTTAAATGTGATTTGTATAGAGTTCCTTTTGAGGATGGAGCCGTGGTTTTTGATTCTACCGACCGGATTCGTTCGGTAGCACGTTGCATGACTGGCGAGAAGTGCGAGACACGAACGCAATTGGTCACAGATGGAACATAATTAAAGTTTGGGGCACTACTTAATGTTGTGAAGCAGTAGATTCGAGGTGGTGGATGACTTTTAATAGGTCTTCGTGAAGGATCGCCTGATGAGGAATCTGTGTTAAATTGGTGGAACTTGGAATGTCGGTTTGGTACGGTTGATATAGTGTAAGGATGCTGGTGGAACAACACAGGTACTACAATCAAGCACGAAATCACGTACTAATGTAACTATGTAAAGAAAACTGAACTTAAAACCACGGAAATGATATAAGAATTTCTTGGCAAGTTTTAAATTGTATGGAATTCTATTTAACACATTGAACGCCGTGGTAGTCATCGGTGACCGACGTTAGCGGAGGATTTGCCTTCAACAGTTTTCTATTGGCAGTCAAAGACTGAAATACAGAATCAGATATTCAGTACCTTTTAAGCATTTATTTTAATTTTAGACTAGAATCTAAAACTATATTTTGCATACTGTAGGCAGTATGAACAAAAATAACACAGTCGTCTTTAAGGAAATTGTCTTCTAATATCGTGTTTATTATATTATAAACTATATGCCATCAAGATTCAACAGACGATGCTTTATTACCTAGAAAATTTGGCTTCCAAAGTGGTTTCGTTAAAAATAAACTTGTATCATTACTATTGACCTTGGCAACTGGTTTTACAACATAATATGTTACTATATGCAATATTTTTTCAAGACTATTATAATCCTTACTATGTTGCTTTATTTTATTTTCATTCTATAACTTTTTTATTTTATCAATTTAAATGTAAATTAGCATAATAAGATAAAATAAAAGTTGTATATTTACAGAATAATAAACATTAATTTTTTACAAAATATCAGTTTTTTTTTTGTAAAATGTAAACTGTATTAAATGAATCGACATAGTTATTTTGTAATAACAATAATGAATAGTGGTTCTACTAAAGCCATTAATTACTCAACGTGAGTAACTACTGTTTGTTAGTAGGAAATATGAAGTACAGCGAAGCGTGAAGATGGATGAATTAAAATGTTAGGATGAACCTCTAAACCAAAATAAGGAAACGTATTAAAGTAATCTTGATGATTCACATTGATATAACTCATAATGTTCCCGCCTAGTATGCTTCAAAGAGGTAGTTAGAGTAGAGCTTATTATTACGAGACAGCAAAAAAACTATCGAATTTTCATATAACACAGAAAGAAAAAGTTACATCGCACAAAATTAACAAAGAAATTGTAGTCACCAGGGGGCCTACTCTAATTCAACGAAAAACGAAGTTTCGGACGAAACTTCGCAGATTGTATACTACAATTCTATTTATTGCGATCTTTCTTTATGAACGGATGAAATGAAAATAATTTAATAACTTTTGATATTAAATTAAAAATAAAACGTTATTTCAAGTAATTCTATTAATAAATCAATAAAACCTACGGCCAAAAATTTAACGAAATTTCGGATTCGAGAACCGAAGTAGTCCCCCTGGAGTTGTTTCGATCAAAACTAAATTTTACTGATTTTAATATTTAGTCATATGTAAAATCAGTTTATAAAAATCATACTTAAGAAAAAAATTACAATGACATTAAAAATGATAGATTTCTGTCTGTACTGATGCTAGATGTGGGTCCAAAAGAAAATACTCCATCTGTCACAATTTTAAACTGTCAGATAAAACTTGACAGCTGTCATAATAACCCTATTAAAATCAAGACAAGATTAGGTAAGGGATGGTTTGACGTAAGGGTTGAAGGTTTTAGGGTTAAGGGTTATTAAACACTGGTCATCCGTTACCTCTGTCCCGTTGGAGAAAAATGTGAGGGGATGGTACGAGTAGAAGAATGGTATAATTTTTCGTTGTACAGCGAAAATTCGGGGCTAAATATTCCTTCATGATTTTTATTTTCTAAGTATACTTCTTTTTAGAAGTCATTTTGATCAAGGTTTTATAGTTATATTATAAAATAATAATCTAAATGCATAAATAAATTAATTTACAATAAACCACCTGTAAAATCAGCCATTTTTAAACCAGATTGTATATAAACGACTATGTATTAATGCTATGTATAATTCATACGATCACAAAAGGCCTCTTGAATAACTACAGGCATTTTAATAATTAAATAAATATCATTTAAAGTTATCTATCTAGCATAATCTTAGAGCAGGTCTGATGAGTTCACAGTTTATATTTGAATAATCAATTTCATAAGTTATCACTATCAGGCTCCCATAAATATTATTTCATAATATTAAAATAAATCACGTCATCATTTGAATATTTATAAACAGGAAAATAGAGCAAATAAGCAAAAGTTTATTCAAAATGCAACCTCTTTTCTAAATTTGTTTTTATTGGAATCTTACTGGCTGGAAAGTTTAAATATTGAATATTTTATAATGGTTTTCTCCGTTCAATTCATAATTCGAATAACAAAAAAAAAATGAATAACATTACTTGAATTACGTATTTAAAAATCAAAACAATTGAGAAATATTCAAGTGTTGAATAACATTGAGTGGGATTTTAGCATAGAAACAACAGCTGAAAAACATGTAAAAAATGAAAACTAATTTTCTTAAAACCCTCGAGTTTTCACGCAAAAACTGTGGGTTGGCAAAAAGGGCCAAAGCGGGACAAGACTTTTTGCCGCCCCAAAATTATTATTAATTGTAAGCATACATTCTGTCTGTTTATCTGTGGACATTAGACCCCCAGCTAGGGGCCGACTTGCCCCTTAATAAGGCATAGTTTTTGCCCCGCAGATTAATTTTCGCAAAAGCTTACGGTTTCAAAATGGCTGCCAGTTTTGACATTTTTTTTTAGTTGAAAAATTGTCTAGAAGATTTGTGGCCGGCCGTTGTTTATGCTAGTTATTATTTTTTGTATTTGAGTTTCGTGTTTAGGAAAATATAATTAATATGTGTCATTATATTTTTGTGTCAAATATAATATATTATGTAGACTTCTTACCTCACTAGAACATATTTATGTTTGATTTAAAGAGTCAAAATAAGCAATAAATCAAAGCCAAATAATCAAAGCATTTATTTTAATTAATCCTTAATTAAGCACTTTTGAAACGTCAAATTGAATTGTCCGTCAGTCTGTCTGTCATTGCATCTAGGTACTCATTCTAAAGCTTTCGAATGGAGAAGAACGACCAATTATTTTCATTATCACTATTATAAATTATACTTTAATTAAAATAAAATCTATTCCGAAAAGCACTTGATATAAGTAGTATTTGTACGCTACTATAGAATAGGATCGTATCTGCAAATCCATGTCAACAAAATGACATATGAGTGACACACAACAGATTAATTTCTTAATACCAAACACACGGCAGATTAAACAGTGCTTTACACAAATTAAGTCTTTTCCTAAACACAAAACAGGTTTACGAATTTGTTTATGTAAATCAGAAGCGATAAAATTTTAATGGCGAATTTATGAATTTATATTGTCACTTTGTGGACAAGAAAGTAAGAGTTTTTATGTTTTTTATTGTTGAGAAAAACTTAATTGTAGGTCGTTTTTTATTAATACTTATTTGAATTATTTGTTAACAGTAGTTTATAGTTTGGATACTACGTTAGTTTAAAAAGAACGATATGCAACTTGATTAACTGCCGTACTCAGAGACATTTAATGATGACTTAAACTATTTCTTAGTAACCATTTTGTTCCCAAAACGATTAGGTACTAAGAACAGACTTAAGAATCCATTAAATGGCTCTGAGTACGGCGATAAACTACTAATTCACCCAGATTTTCCTATCTAATCTAGATTTTTTACTCCAAGTATGACAATAGACTTTTTTAACACAAAACAGAAATAAATTAAGTTCCGAACAAAAGACTAAAAGAACTAAGAATCTAGGAAGCAATAAAACAAATTAAAAACAAGGAAAAGATTCACAAAAATTCAATTGCCCACTTCCGAATTGATTAAGATTCAATGATAAAGAATAAGTAACGAAATTAATTCCTTACTTTACGATTAAGCAAATCCAATTAAATTATTCAAATTACAGATTAAAATTTTTACAATTACATTAATTAATGGTTAATCATTTATTTATTAATGTGTAATTGTGTTTTTAGTTACGGATTTCACTAGGCAACACTCAAAATTTCCCGGGGAAAATTCATACCGTATTTTATTGATAATCATACACCTAATACCAGAAAAATAATAATTTATTTCAGTCACGTATAGGAATGGAGATTTTAACATTTTTGTAAAAAATCACTTTTTTTATTAGTTTTGGAGGCTAGCTCTAAATTCTTCTTAGTAACGATCACAATAATATTTTGTAGTGTCAGTATACATTGATTTCTTTCGCCATTTCTCGCTTTTGTGTTAATTCTCCGGATTTATTTTGTTTTATTTTCACCGAAGAGTAAAAAAAAACCCATAACACCGTTAAGTAATTACGAAGTGTTATCGTGCATATTTTGGTTTAGACGTTCGCAACCAAGATAAATATTGGGTGCCACACATGTGTTGCTTCTCATGCCACAAGAATTTGACAAACTGGTTTAATGGAAAACCAACTAAGATGCCTTTTGGTCAACCTATGATTTGGCGAGAACCTAAGGATCATGTAAGTGACTGTTATTTTTGTCTCACAGATGTCAAAGGATTTTCTAAGAAATCTAAGCACACAGTAAAGTACGCAGAGGTGTCTTCCGTAACAAAACCAATACCACATTCAGAAGATCTTCCAGTACCTCACCCACCAAGTCACGTTGAATCCTCAAGTAACACTCCTAGTTCTGATGATGAATGTGAAGACTTTCAAGTGGCAAGTACATCTAAAGCACCACATTTGATCAGCCAATCTGACCTTGACGATCTTTTTAGAGACTTAGACTTACCTAAGGAAAAATGCAATGGATTTGTTCAAGTCACGGAAATTTTTTTGGGAAATAAACGATCGCCTCAATATGAAAGCCTTATAAACCAATTGTTACATGCTTATAAACAACTGGGGTGCAATATGTCATTAAAAATACATTTTCTGCATTCGCACCTTAATTTTTTTAAAGAAAATCTAGGCGCAGTGAGTGATGAGCACGGTGAGCGCTTTCACCAAGAAATTGCCTCAATGGAAAAGCGTTATCAGGGAAAATGGACCACTTCAATGCTTGCAGACTACTGCTGGTTTTTAATTAGAGAGACACCAACCTCTTCTTATAACAGGCAGGCCAAAAGAACAAAAAGTAGTTTATTTTTCAAGTCTAAATAATATTTTACTTTAAAATAATAACAAAAAATTGTTAAAACTAAAAATAAATTTCTCTTAAAAGCTATACGTGACTGAGATGTTTTATTTACTGTTCTAAGTTCTCTATACCATGGCCTTTCCGAATCACACAATCAGATCTCTGGCAAAAAAAAATATTTTTTTTGTTGCCTAGTGTTTTTAATGGTGACATCGTGATTTTATTTGTTAAACGTTTTTAACTTGACTTAGAAAAGTAAATAGTAGTAGGCAGAGGTACACATTACGGCACGTAATTCCGCTGTACAATGTATACCCACTTTTCACCATTTGTGTTATTAGTCCCATATAATAGGGGGTGAGCCTATTGCCGTATACTGGGCACAATTTCAGACTTCGTGTTACTACTGAAAGAAATTTTCGAAAGATCGAAAACAACTAAGTAATACTTTGCGAGCAAAGTATTACTTACCGGGAGACCCCTTGTCCGGCAGTCGCACTGGCGACCACTCGACCAACGAGGCAGTCTATAATATATTTCCTTATTAGTTCACGACTCTAGCTTTCTATCAAATCTTCTTTTACTTATTTGAAACGGTTCTCTAATCTTTTGGGGATAATCGTGCGACGCCTTAATATTTTTTTACAATACTTTTTTTTTCGAAACGTAATAAAAATTCAATCAGAATCGTGAATAGACTTATAACTGTTCGCATATTCTATTTTTTCTGTTGTTATGTCATGAAAAATTATTAGTGTGGTGGGGTAAAAAAGTGTCGTTTTTCACCAACGGCCCTGACGATCGACGATTTTGGCGGCAAAAAGTTGATTTTAAACCAATGTCACTATCAGTCATGCGTTAAATATTAGCGCAACCGTTGAAAAAAACCAAGTAATCTAGGTAAATAGCGAGAAATCAAGTGGCAGTATTACTAAACACGACAGCTTGACGCGATAAGTACATTGATATTGTAAAGTTTCGCGTCCGTACCTATCTGAGGTAAAAATATACAAAAGAAAAAAAATGTATAAATCGAAACATTGCAATTGGCATTCACGCATTTATTGCGTAACAGTGGCGTAAATTTCAAATATAGAAACTTGGCCCATGATTGCATTTTGTTTTACTTTTTAATAGTAATGTTGATGAATAGGTAAATAGGAAATGAATTTGAACACAAACATACATTCCTTTTTACGTGTAAATTCCTTTTAAATGAACAAAATCCTAAACGCTCAGTAAAAAAACTTCTAGTTTAAAAAGGGAACCGCCTTCTAAAGTTAAAGTGTGAACCTCAATTTTATATCTAAAACCTCCCAAGTCTGAAATATACTACGCTGAAAACAGCATCAAAATTAATACAGCCAAACGCAAGATAATCGCGCACACACATACAGGTCAAATTTCGAACCTCCTTTTCTTGAAATCGGTTAGAAACTAACAAATAGCAACGAAAATAATCTACATTATTTGCTAAAACAGCTTCATAGGTCTCATACAATATTTATTAACGGCAAATTCAAGTCCCAAGGCCTTATTCTAGAGTCGGTATTCCATAGACGTACCACGTTATCAGATCAAATGCTCACTAAAATGTTAAGTGAAGAAAACACTCGAACTTTAACGTATTGTATCACATTTGAATATGTTTTAAAAGAATAGGGTAGATGACTAATTTTTTACTCTAATGTCCGTCTTGTAAATTATTTTAAAACATTACACACGTATGTTTTATTTTTTTATGGAAAGAAATACTTTCGAAGATATGTTTATTTGACGTCATTTTTTACGTAGAAATGACATATTTGCTTCCGCTCCTAAACTTTGATTCATTTTATCTATATTGTTATCTTTTATGACAAATTAAACATATATAAAAATCATGGATTGTTCGTTAGTCTCACTAAAACTCAAGATCGGCTAGGCTAGACCTATTTGGCTAATATTGGTCTAGAATTTTTTGTAGAAGGCCAGGCAATGTTTAAAAAGTAAGAACAAAATGTTTGAGGTGGTATGTAACTTAACCGGGTTTTATGTAATAAGCAAAAGACACCACTCTGCTTATTAAAAAGTGGAGAAAGAGGCAGTTTTATACACAAATCGCACCGACAGACAGTAACAAATTCTATCTAATAGCTAATAAAACTATTATAAGACAATTCAAAGCACATTTTCTACCATTCAAACGCAGTAAACGTATGTGCGTTGAATGCTTGATTAAATTCTATACTAAGTAGATAGAAGATTTAGTTTTAATGAATTAAATGTTAGAGGTAACACGCTTATATAATTTTAATGAATTGAAAGGGTCGTAGATTCGATTTGGTTATTAGAAGTGATGTGGTAGTTAGACGGATTAGCATCGGATTTTAGGCATCGAATAATGTTCTTTAAGCTAGCTTAGAAATCCGGAGCTGCGGACTACCTAGCGGGTTTACTGGGGCTCCGGTTCGAAATGCAGAAGTAGGAACGGGGCGGTTTTTAGGCAGTAACAGTCGCCTCGCCCAAGGCGGGAGAAGTCATTGGATGATTTTCTCCTCTTAAAAAAAGCTAGCCTTTGACTAAGACTTAAATGATGTAGGAGATTTAAGAGACGATATGTCCAAGATTACTTTTCAAGTAAAACATTATTAGAAACGATTGCATTCAATAATGACAAAGTAAGCAATGCAGTGTAACATGTCGAATGACACAATTGAAAAGCACGAAATTTATAAAGCGCAGTGCGAAACAAATATTCAAATCCGAACACAACGGGTGGCGGGCGCGTGCTCCAAGAAAAACTTTGAACCAATTCAAAAAACCGTTTTCCCGATCTCCTAAAGAAGCTGGTGACCAAGACCCAGATAAGGCACTAACCACCAACCAAGAAACCAAACAAAAATGGTCTCTATACCAACGGAATAAAGAATAATCTGAACGCAGAACACATTTTTCATGGTTCCTTTTTTTACCGTCTTTTGTCACCCAAGCGAATGAAAAAGTTGGAAATCGTGAATGAGAAAAAAAATCCGTTTAATATTGGCATTGAACGGTCTGCAGATTTGAGCGTAGAAATTTGGTTTTAAAACGTATAATTTGGTCTCGTGTCCGTGGACAGTGGTCCGTGGTCCGCTAAGTAAAATAAATGTCACGTTTCGAAGCATTGTGTTGATGAAATGCAAGAAATTGATATTTTTCTCTTACCTTCCGCTACGAACGATTAATAAAACCATTACGACGGTGCACTCTCATTCATTGTTCAAAAAAACAATCACAAACATGATGAAATTTTGAATAACAGTTTTTGTCGGTTCGATACTGTGTTTGACACTTTTTTGTTGTATAGGATTAGAATACATTTCGTTTCTAAATGTTTATTTTGTTGGTCTACTTGTAAGCTTTTTGTGAACACAATATTGGTCTTTGGAGTAAAAAAACTACAGTATTTCCAATTTCTTCAGCATCATCATCACAATCTTCCGTGATGGCATTTCTGTCTGTATGTCATGAAATAAACAACGAAAAAGCCCTAACTTATGTCTCTTTTACCAAATTTTCAATATCTTCATCAGAAGCGACTGCACGGTTGGTGCGGTGGCTGGGCAACTGGCTGCCGCGCAACGGGTAGCGGGTTCGATTCCCGCACGGAGCAACTCTTTGTGTGATCCACAAATTGTTGTTTCGGGTCTGGGTGTCATGTGTATGTGAACTTGTATGTTTGTAAACGCACCCACGACACAGGAGAAAATCCTAGTGTGGGGCAACGTTTTTCTTAAAAAATAAAAAAAAGAATTTGTGACTTCTTCATCGTCATTGGCTCTAGAACTTTTAATTCTGCTACCTGCTACCTGTTAAGCTTGAACAATGTTCTGGTCTCCATTCAATGTCGCTTCCCCTAATTAGCGTTACCGTCACACAGGCTGTTGTCTACCGACATGGTCCGCTGCTGTCCATTCTTCTGATATAATTATTTCTTTAGTATCTTTGTCATAGGAAGTCTTTATAATTGAATCTGTACCTTTATTTGGGTCAATTCTTTGATTATGATTTGTATTTATTACTATATTTACTTCATTATTATCTGATTTAGTATATTGTAATAAAACATATCTATCATACAATCATGTCCAACTGTCGTACTCAGAGACATTTAATGATTACTTAAACTATTCCTCAGTAACGATTTTGTTCCGAAAACAATTGCTAAGAACTGAGTTAAGTAACTATCAAATTACTCTGAGTACGGCAGTATCAAATTTTAAGTTTGTTTTCTTAAACTGATCAATATCAAAATTAGCAGTACTTAGTAGCATACAAGAACAGAAGTCCGTAGTATGCAATTTGATACTTATAACTTCTTCGACAAATATGCTAAGATTACTAGTATATTCTTGATGAAAAATGATCACATTTCATTCAAACACAGAATCCAATTTATTATTGTCACTCACAATATCATCAAGCATCTTAATATAAACAGGGGTATCAGAATTAGTTCCAGATCCTGATCGAATGTGGTATGAGGCGTGTCGCCAGTTGATAATGTTACCTTTTTGACGTCTGAGCCAACGCATACTGAGCAAATATGGACGCGTAATGACGTATAGTGCTTGGAAGGCTTTAGACCTTACTGGGGTTAATTTTGTGCTATTATTTAATCATAATATATAAGGCAGATACTATAGAGAGCGCCCTAAACGGACATATAGAGACCACATTGGTGATATATTAAAGAAGGGCCAAATTAAAAGTACCCTTAACAGACGAGCATGCATGAAAAGACTGATGAAGCGAAAGAGGTGTGTAAGATTCGTAGCTATTGGCATTTCATTATTGTCTCTGTCTACCCCGAGAGACAGGCATGTAACCAAGATATGTATTGTATATGTTAAACGTAGTTTAACAAATAAATGATAAAAAAAGACTACTTTTCTCTATTTACAGACCAATTAAAAATAAATTTTGACTAACATCGCATTAGTTATAATTTATTAACACAACACGCGACTTCCCCCAGACCAGACAGATGCAAAAAAATACTTAAAAAAAAGAGTTTGTTTACATTTTTTTCCTAAACAATTTAATTGTACAGAAAAAAAAGGTTTAACAATAAATTTAATCGACTACAATGTTTCGTATAAAACATTATACGACTGACATATTATACAAAAAAGTGTACAATACACATATATGTATAAAAAAAGAGCCATAAAATTATGTAAATTATACAATATATTAGGTATTTAATTAGTTTTTTTCATTATGAACACATAATTTTGATTTGAGGACAAATATTTTTGACCTCGCACTTGACAGTGGGCTTTATTGTTTTTTTTTAATCGGTGACTCATTTCGTTTTTGTTTTACGACAGAAATTATGTAAAAGAGTGTCTTGAGACAGTTTTATCGTGATTTTTAAGTAATGTGTTGAAAGATGTGTGGAATTAATTATAAGGGATTATAACTGGTTATTTTGTGTGAGATAATATACGTATTTGGTTGAAATTTAACGCTAATGTTATGTTTAAGATTATCTTTGTTTATAAATACATTACATCCTATTTTTTATCCCCAAATAGGGAGGCAATGGTGCACACTGCACGTAACGTATTACATGTAGAATAGAAGTTATACTGTAGTATAATATCCGCTTTTACCACTTATTTGAAATTCTAGAAACCATCGTATTAGCGTAAAAGTTATTCCAAAAATCTCAAATATTCTATGAGTGTAATTTACTATGCGCAACCCAAGAATTGAACCCGAGACCCCAAACTCGGTAGAACGTATACAATATTACTGGTAAAATCCGCCAAGTCTAAAACGTTCAAGGACTACAAAACTGAGATCGATAGGGTCCCATCGTTAGTTCGTTCCAAGACCCATTAAGATTTCCGCCCGCCATGAGATGCGCGGGAGCATCTTAAACGACCAATTTCAAAACGTCACCACTGATGCCTATCTAAGCCAAGCAATATTGAACTTTACAGACCAATCAATAAATAAACATTTAAAATTCAATCTTAATTACTATTTCATTATTCTTATATTTAATTTAAGCTACGTTTAATGACAATAAGATCCAATTTGCTTTGACTGCAACAGCAAATTGCATATTGTGAAGAAATTAATTTAAGTTCAAGGGAGTTTTATCCTTATACCAGAAAGTTTAGGGTTAATTTTCGTTCGTTAGCCCTGTTTTGTTCTCAGAAATGCTTTGGTTGTTGTGTATCAGTCATTTTTATAGTGGTTTTAAGATAATGGTATTGATTTACCACTGTACGCGGTTATCCGGACGATCTATAATAAGTTTTCTATAGGACAATGTACAGTCGAGCGCAAAAGTTGTGGAAAGTTGAAACAATGTTGCTTTTTTAATTTATTCTGTGCACTTTTCGACCATGAAAAGTATGATCGTTTAAAGTATTTGTCATGAAGAACTAGGTACAGTAATAAAATGGTTGGATTGTTAGTTGGATAAGGGTGCAGTTTCAAAATGTACCGACCGCCAGTACAAATATGAAAATTTTCTAGTTATATGTACTTTCTAAGATTACATAGACTCCACTGACAAACGGTAAAGAAAAACATCGTGAGGAAATCTGCGCTTATAATTTCTAATTATAAGTTTGAAATCGCCAACCCGCATTGAGCAAGCGTGGTGATTAATGCTCAAACCTTCTCCGTGTGAGAAGAGGCCTTTGGTCAGCAGTGGCCACTTATAAGCTGTTGATGATGATGATGATGATGATGTAATAGGTGTTTTGACGAAAAAATATTGTTACTATAGCTTTCAATACCTAGAATTTCAATAAACAAAAACTACTACTCAACTCCTGCGCAGGAAGTTTCTGTCTCTTTCTCTCTGTATAGGAATACTATTCCCGTCTCTTTCCCGCGTAATACCAGTTTTGGCGGGTAAAGTTTGCACGGTGGCCATAGAGTGATTAAAACTATAGAGGGAACTTTTTGTTTTTTTATGTCGTTTGAAATTGCTATTATCTTAGTAGGTTGAATGTTTTGTATTCAAGTTATTTATTAATATTTATGTGTTCTTAAGTTTAAACACGTATTTTTTGTTGATTTCTGTGTTCGAGAAAATGTTATTTTTTTGGAAATTTATAGCACTTAAGAACGTAGTATGGAACAGTGCCCGGTATAAGGCCCTAGGGTCTATTTCTGCGATATAATTGGTGGAAAGTATCGCATTTGGAAACTTTGGTGGAAACTAAGTGCACCGCTGCTTATCTCTTCAAGGATTAAAAGCAATGTTATGTTTTTGTAAAACAAATAATAATTAAGGTCTAAACCCATTCTTAAATCTACACCAAAGTATGAATGGCGTAAAACATGATGTATAAGAACAGGTGAAGAAAATTTCTCCCCAAACACAAATACATACAAAAACCACCCTTAACACTAACCTAAAAAGACACAAATTCCTTCACCTGATATTTAAAAATGACAGGTGAGTGATGAGTGTCGTTGTAATACCATCTTTATTCAGTCAAAAATAAGACTCAGAATTGACAAATGTCAATCATAAGGAGGTACAGTCAACGACGTTTAATAGAGATGTAATATGTATGAAGTACTTTATTGAGTGATGTTTTTAAATTAATACAATGTACTTGGTGATAAATTTTTGTTTATAGCCGTTAATTGCCGTAAAGAATTGTATATGTCCTTGCGTGTAATATAGGTTTTTAAAATACAGTCAGCTGTTTAATTGTGACCTCTTATTATTGGTGTGGACTGTACTTTGATGTACAGGTTGATTTATAATTCGACGTATTCCTCTCGGGAGGTGAAAATACAACAAATTTTTAGTAGCCATATTTTTTTTCTAAGTCAGCTAAAATACATTGGCGACATAGAAGTCATTTTAATTAATGTTTTTTAAAAAGATATGTTTGGTTCATAGCTAATGCAAGAAGTTTAGTAAAAAATGCAAAATGAGTATAAATTCATGAATTTATGCTCGAATGAGTTAAATATTGAGATGACAAGCAGAAAATGATGAAAGATCTATTGGTAGACATATTTTTAAAGTACTATTATTCACTATTCCATAAAACTTATACATATTAACTGGTAAACAGTGAATGTGAAATTACAAAAAATAAGAAAACCTTTTGAAACATTTTTGTGACCGACATTACATATTAGCATAATGACACCAGTAGCAGCGACTGCTGTCATTACAAATATTAACAACAGAAATTAAAATAATAGTGCCAATATCCATGAGAAAACTTGTTTAATATATTTGCTAAATTATTACTGAAATTGAATATTGCGTCTTTTATTACTCAAAATGTATAAAGTATAAGTAACGATACATTATTTGTTTTAAATCTCATTGTAATACGTACATAATGATTGTCTAACTTATCAGACGATTTCTGGGCTAAAATAAATGGTTTTTGCTTTAATTAGAAAAAGCAGCGTTATTATATTAATTAAAAAAGTCCTGTAACTTGTATTTTGTTAAAAAAAAGAAAAATATTGTAGAAAAATATACCCGCCTCAAAATTAGCTCAGACAGTAACAAGATTTCAAATAAACATACATACATACACGTCAAATTGACAACCTCCTTTTAATGAAATTGGTCAAAATACCTATTTACATACTGTTTCAAAGAAACCACATTTGATTAGTCTCCCAATTTTTACCTACAATGGTGTCTGGCACATCAGACTATAAAACTGGGTTACGGTGTCATTGCCGAATCCCATTGATTCCCGAATCTCCGATACGCGCCCCATGGTTCCCATAAAATAGGGGACGCGGTCATTGTCCCTGCTGAGATGACCGTTGAGAATTTCATGGTGTTTTCACCCCATAGAAATAAAAGGGACATGTTTGGCGAAATTTTTGCTTAGTATGGTAATATTGTTTTGATTAATTCTTGATTGATTATGTTAATGTATTTTTTTAATTACCTTTCTATTTTTTTTATTTTTTTAGGTTTATGTTGTTAAATAGAAGAAATAGTCATTTGAACAGGTTATGAAATACTAATAATTATTGACAGAAGTTACTAAAAATATAGTTTCATGAAAAACTATAATAATATGATGTCTATACCATGAATTTAGTATGTAGAATAACATAGAACATAATGTAGAACCATACGAATATATATAGAACCTTAAACATTATTTACAATATATTCAAAAATATATAAACATATTCAATCACAGATCACCAATCAATATTCATCCCCCAAAATCGCATAAAAGCAAAAATCTTCAAATAGACGCATATTCCCACACTATTTCAATTTCAAAGGACAATAAATTAATGCATTCATAGAATAAACTGAAGAATGTCTAATGCATCACATATTGCACAGTTGCGTAAGAGCTTTGACGGAAACGCACTATTCAAAAAAAAAAAAAAAAATCCCATTCAAAAATTCCCTCAGATGCGTAAAATTTCGTTCCCATGGGATCTCAAAAGAAACCACTATAACAAGCCAAAATTTACCTTACCACCCATAAATTAAAGTTGAAATTCCATCGTGTGTGTTTATGATGGTAAAGATTCGATATAGTCTTGATTTTGGATTTTCAGTTTATGGGGATAAGGGTGATTTTTGCTTGAGCATGGGGGTGGAATATCATCACCTGCCGGATCGTGGGATACAGGTCGTGAACATCCCTCTTATGGCACCGAATTGCACATCCTGTATCGGATTTTGACAGGATAAGCAGAAGTGTTTAACTAACGCACTTTTATACATACACTAGTTATTTCCGCGCGGTTTCACTCGCTCTGCTTGGCTCTTATTAGTCATAGCGTGATGTTTTATAGCCTATAGCCTTCCTCGATAAATGCACTATACAACACAAAAAGAATTATTCAAATCGGACCAGTAGTTCCGGAGATTAGCGCGTTCAAACAAACAAACAAATAAACTCTTCAGCTTTATAATATTAGTATAGATATAGATACATACATAACCTCACGCCTGTCTCCCATGGAGGTAGGCAGAGACAATGGAACGCCAATTGCCACGGTTCTTACACATTTCTTTCGCTTCATCAACAGTCATCAGTCTTTTCATGCATGCTCGTCGTTTAAGAGTACTTTTAATTTGGCCCTTTTTTAATATATCGTCAATCTAGTCGCTATATGTCCGTCTGGGGCGCCCTCTACCGACGGTACCACATCTCTAGCTATTTAAATCTACAATGCTTTATTCACGAAATGTAATCCCAGTTATTCATCCCAAGACTTATTAAAAGTTATTCAAAAAATTGCAATTAATTGTCTAATAAATTAGGCTAAATGTCCCAATAATGTATTAAATAAATCACTTTCACAAAAGTATTGCTTTTAATTTTAATTGTGTTTATTATTCGAAACTAGTTTAAGTATGAGAAAAATGCAAACATATATAAATTAAATTCTGCCGTTACGTGTACGCAGGAAAAATATTTTACCAGACTTTTTACATGTGGGAGGTGCCAAGGTGACACGATTTATTGGCGGCCAGTATTTTTAAACGTTCCAAATTTAAATAGTATTCTAATTTCGATTGTTATTTTTAGTTTAAACCGCTGATTTTTGTGTTTTATTTTATTTTTAGAACGTTAAGTAATTTGAATGATTTTATTTTAATATTTAAATGATAATTATTCTATTTGGAATATAAATAAATTATTTAATTTTATTGTAATTTAAAATGTTGAGTTAATAATTTATGTTATTCGTTTGTATTTTTGCGGAATAAATTAATATTTAATTAATTTTAACATTAAGTTACACAAATACCACGCAAAAATGAACCTTATGTAGTAAATAAAACCTTACAAAATCCTGTTGTTATCATGTCTTTAGCACTATAAACAAAAGCATCGTCCGTGTCTAACATGTGGGCTATCAAATGTATACAAAATTATGCCTTATTTACATAAGGTTAAAGTTGATTATTAAGTGTGAGTTAGAACGATAGATTGAGGAAATGTCAGTTAAATATAAACAATAGGTAGTATACGATAGTTTGATAGTTTGCAGATTTTTATTTAAATAGTAAAATAATATAATAAAAAAGATATTCAATTATTACTCACTACACAGTCCTAATTTAATTAATTTTAATTTTAAATAAATAATTTAATTTTTATATAAATCATTAAAGTAATAATTATATAGCTATCTAATTCTAACAAAGTTATGTTTTAAACGAAAATGCACTGTAACTATCTATAAATAAGTTTCACAATGCATTATACGATATGTCCGATGTCTATATATTGTATATAGATATAATAATATATGTATAAGTAATAGCGTGACGCGACTAGATGTGCTGACGTCACTGTTTAGTAATCAATGTTCCACGTAATGGTAGACATATTGGTTGATATGATATTTCATTTGTAGTGTATTTGATATGTTTTATGATATTTGACATGTGAAGCTAATGAGAAGCAAAGCGTCGATTATACTTACATATAATGTAATAATGTAATAAGAAATATAAGAAAAATCTCGGTGAATACTTCGTTAGTCGAGTGGGGTTCGATTCCCGGGTTGGGCAAAGTATTACTAGGCTTTATTTGGCTTTTAGAAAAATTCTAGTAGCAAGGAGTTTGGAATTGTGCCCAGTATATGGCAATAGGTTCACTCCCTATTACATGGCACTTATAACACAAATGGTGAAAAGTGGGTGTACATTGTAGAGTGGCATTACATATCAAAATCAAAACAATTGAACTGAATTTAAAATCTATTACGGCTATACGCCATACATATTATTGTGAAGATCTAAATAGTCATCAAATAAATTGCTCAGAAAAACCCAGCTATAAAGAAGTTGTGCCAAGTGACATTTTTCTTCCAAAAAACCCTGATCCGATTATACGGCTTCTAACAGGTGTTTGCGAAAAAGTAAAAAAGTGGGTCAGATGGTCATTTGGACCACCCATCGTCACAGGAGATGTGAAGTTAAGCAATTACATGGGAGAGTGAACAATGTCTACTTAGCTGGTTAACACCAACTTGCAATATGTCCCCAATATGGTATGTCAAAAACCAAAATGGATTAAGTGACATAATTATTTTTCACACGGAATTCAGCCACTATGGTGTCTGGGCAACCGACTACCGCGCAATGTGTAGCGGGTTCGATTCCCGCACCGAGCAGCTCTCTATGAAATCTATAAATTGTAGTTTCGGGCCTGGGTGTCATGTATTCGTGAATTTGTATGTTAAAAATCCAAATGTGGGGCAAAATAATTATCTTCTTAAAAATTATCTTGTCGTTTCAATCTTAAGGGTAAAACTGCTATAACATCCTTAATTCTAGATTTTTTGCTACTGTTCTTCTACGCATAGGAAACAAGCTTACGGCCTCACCATTAATAGTCAGGATAAATCTAAATGATTTTAAAATACCCAAACGCCCTCTACAGTTAAAGATATACATCGTCTTTAAGGTCCAGGTTAAGAAAAGCCATCAGCTTCCATAAATCTACCCCCATACTATCAGAGGTCAGACAAAACGGATAAATTATAGACCCCTTACTGTAATTAGCATAGATACGGACGGACCCCTAGATTAGAACGGTGCCTGCTTATCTCCTAGATGTCACAGATTTATTGTAACTATTATATTTGTTGGTTCAATCCGTTTTTGGTGGGTAAAGTGTTATTATGTTGTCCAGAAACGGATTACAATGTCCAAATCTATTAATTATTTCATCATGTTATAAAAATGGGAATAAACATAACACAAGCTTTAAACGTTTATGTATTTATTGAAAAAGCTAGCAAATGATTAACAATATCTAGGGCAATATAATATTCCGGAGCTGCGGACTACCTAGCGGGTTACCGGGGCTCCAGCTCGAAAAGCAGAAGTAGGAACGGGTGGTTTTTAGTCAATAAGAGTCTGACACTCCCTTTCGTTTCACATAAGGATGGAGAAGTCATTGGATTTTAAAAATGAGGGCAATATAATATGATCAAGTTCTTCAGACCACCAGGTGAAGATAAAAAGATAACAGCATCAAGAAATACAGCAAAATGAAAAGTAATATCAATTAAGTATTGATAGGAAATAAATTATAACTCCGTAATAGGTTCAAATAACTAATTAGTGGCAACTTTTAAAGGTCCCTTCGAGCCTTGAATGATGACTGGCGATTTAAGGACCTCGCCTAATTTCGCCTGCACTTGCTATTTTAAAGGGACCCCAAATTAATCATTTTCGGGCCAAAGGGAAACTATTTTGATTTATTATTGTACACTCCAATTGTGATGAGAGTGTTGGAAAATTTGTTGAGTATGTAATTTGGATGATTCTGTATTTTATTTAATGGTTATGTAATAATTTTTATTAATATGTAATGTATAAATTTCAATGCGATGATGATAAATAAGTTTTTTTTTTATAAAACATCGCCCCCATACTTGGATTTCCTCCTGTGTTGTGGTGCGTTTACAAACATACAAGTTTACATACATATGACAGCCAGACCCGAAACTATAATTTGTGGATTACACGGAGAGTTACGCCGTGCGGAAATCGAACCCGCTACTCGTTGCACGGCAGTCAGTTTCTCAGCCTCCGCGTCAACCGTGCAGTCGAATAATAAATAAATATATTTGTATATGTGATAATAACTTAATTTTTAACGTCGAAACGTTAATTGATGCAAATTAAAATATTAAAAATAATTAAGCTACTATGAATTTGTTGGCACTCTAACTAAAAATATAATTATGTAAATAATTTAAATGATTTTATTATACATTTAAGATAAGGCTTATATTATAGTGTGAACTTCACTTAATATCAATGAAATTTAAATGTTGTCACTATTTTCGTGAATTATGCAATTAATTTGCTAATTATAACTGAAGGACATTTTTAAATACAACAAATAGTCAATAATTAGAAGTAAAAAAAAGTAAAAACATCTGCATATTTCTGTTGCTAGAAAAAAACCCAATTTTCTAAAATAACTAGACTATAATTATTCAAACTAAACCAAACTAAAAGAACCCAATAAACAAAAATTAAAAACACTTAAAAAAAAACAACATGGTAACACGTAAGAATAGCATGGATGCGCCACCTGCGCTCGCGCCTAAATTCTGCTGGCATTGAGCGCCGCCAAGGTCATTCAGCCAGATGACGTCATTCCGTACGCTTTCGGTTGTTACTTGTCATATTCACTGGTCGCATATCCGTGTTCCACGACTGTTAAATACTGGTAACTAGATACATGATTGTATGTAGTTTTTGAATAGGTATTTTAGTACTACTTGCAAGTTGCAAGTATGGATGATAACTATTGTAGTGTTTTTAGTATTGATGATAACTATTCTAGTGTTTTGAAGATTTAGGATTGCAATCAACGTCATTTTTTTGTCATTATTATAATATTTGTATGGGTATATTTAATTTTGTTTTGATAGTAAGAATGATAGTTATTGGAGGGTTTTAATGATTTGCGAATGCAATGAATGTGATTGTGTGAAAATATTTCTAATTGTAATGATTTTAGGATTGGAAATTGGTGTTTTTTGACCGGTAGTGGACTTTTCTAAGTCGTTCTTTAGATCGAGGATGGTTTAGATGAATGTCTATAGTTAGTTGTTTGGTAGTAAGCATTATTAATGTAGGTCTTGTTTTAAATTTTCTAGGTGTTTAAATACTCAATTTTTCTCGTAAAATTTGGAACATTTTCAAAGAATGTAACGTGGGAATACTAGTACATAGAAAAATTAACATTATCTAATGTTCTTTTATATATTTTTGCTAGTTTAAAACCAGGTTTAAAATATCATTTGTGTATTCATATTCAAAGAAACCGGATTTAAGTTGTTATGTACAATAATATTAAAGTTTTGAAGCATGTTTGTGAAAAAAATTGCTGAGCACAAGTACCGTCAATTAAACTTTTGAGTGTCGATGAAAATATAAGGAAGATTGTCTAGAATGTCCAAACTTGTTATTGCTAGACTCTATTTTGTAAGCCATAAAGGTGGTTTTTCTTTGTAGGAAAGCGAATGTATAATGCATGAAGTGTTGATTTTTAAATTGAATGTATTTGCTTCGGTATGATTATGAGCTCATTTTGAATGTAGTTGTATTATTAAGCTAGCTTCTTTCGCGCGGTTTCACCTGCTCTGCTCAGCCTTTATCGATCATAGCGTGATGTTTTATAGCATATAACCTTCCTCGATATATTGACTATCCAACACAAAAACAACTATTCAATTCAAACCAGTAATTCCAGAGATTAGCACATTCAAACTACCAAACAAACTCTTCAGCTTTATAATATTAGTAGAGATTAGTATAGATTGAAGATACTGAGAAAATTATTGTACACGTTAGTATAATAATAAATATGTGAAACAAGTTATGAATACACCATAATTCACGGCTTGAATAATAAATTATATAGAGCTCCGAAAATTAAAATAATCTCAAAAGAAGCCTTTAAATCTTTAAGATGATATCATTATCAACTAACACAGATACCTAAATAATACAAAGTTCAAATGATCTAACAGCTTAATAAAGGCTTAATTTTTTTTATTGCCATTGTCTAAATCTTGAATAGGCTACATAAAGTTTAAGGTCAAGTTTGCTCGATCTTCGAATAACACGTGAGGCGTATTCGCTGAATAGTTTTACTGTAATAAAATTCGTAAATAATATAATTATGTTAATAGACTGCTACTTAATTTTATATATGTATGTAGGTATCATAAATTATTTTTGGGTTCACATTCGTGTAGAAAGAAGTATGAGTTTAGTTTTTTAATTGTTGAGTTGGATTTTTGTATTTATTTTGCTTAAAAAATGTAATAAAGACTGAAAAACTATTTTTTTTAAGAAGGGAAATCATCCAATGTCTTCTCCCGTCTTGGGCGAGGCGAAAGGGAGTGTCAGACTCTTACTGACTAAAATCCATCCTGCTTTTCGATCCGGAGCCCCGGTACCCGGTACACTCGCTTAGACAAGAGTGACTACGTAACAAATACCAGATGTCAAACCCTCAACAAAAACTATACATTCCAAAGTAACTTAGATGAAAAATTTGTCCAAAAAAATCAACCTGCGCGCGCAACAACCATGTCCATATATTTCTATCCTAATTTTATAATTATTTATCTAAAAATCTTGACGCAAACATTATTTTAGTGAATTTGATTAATACCAAAATCATTTTCTGATTGACAGGACGGACGAAGACAGATTATTTCTCGAGAATTCCTTTTGACTTCATATTTTTTGCGAGCCAGTAACTATTCGAAGACTATTTAATTATTTTTGAATAATTCTAGTGGTTGAATAGATGTTTTTTAATAGACCCGTTAATGTTAATGAAATTACTATTGAATTAAAGTTTTGAATAGGTATTTGGGATTATAATTATGGCTGGTTGGATATTAGTATTTTAGTTTTAATTATTGAAAGAACAGTCAATGTCTTAGTATTGTTTTTAATAGTAGATTGTGTTGTACAGCTTGTCTGATTTGAAGACAAGCGAATACCTTTCACACCTTTTTTTTATAAGTAAGAATAATTAATAACACTGATTTCAAAATTTACTGTAATAGATCAGAAATTAAAATATTTCGCCTGGTGTTTGACATATATCGTAGTGGCCCGGAATCTCGTGGTGGCCTCTGTATCCATTATACAATGACATTAATGACAAAAAAAAAATAAGGAACATATAAAATTATACTCTCTCCTCTATTCATTTTAAAACCAATTTGATACATTGTACTTATAGTCAACGTACAAGTAATATTATGACAAAATGTCATGTTATAATTACATGGGTTTTATAACAACATATGTTATGTTATAAGGTCTATCATAAGACCACTGCGAGGTCCAAAAACCACATGGAATATGATACAAGATATGACATTTTGAGCGAGTATCCGCCCCAATGATTAATAACTTGTTCAAACTCGTTCTTGGTAAAATAGTAGCGTATAATGTATTAAAGATTGAGACTAAGATAATGAAACTTATTATTTTAGATGCTGGGTAAGCGTGGGTTATTTTGACCCACTAGTAACTTTTGATCTAAACCCTATAACCAATAGGAATCTTGAACAAAGCGTATATTAGTTACCCGATTTATTGGTCTATAAGTTTGGGTCAAAATTATTATCTCCAGAGCTGTGGCTACCTCCGGAGCTGCGGACTACCTAGTGAGTTTACCGGGGCTCCGGCTCGAAAAGCAGGAGTAGTTTAAAGAACGCGGTGGTTTAATGTCAGTATGTGTCTGACACTCCCTCACGTCTCACTCAATATGGGACCAGACATTGAATGATATTCTCCTTCAAAAAAGGAGTCGAAGTGAAAGGAACGATATGGTTTTTAGTCAGTAAGAATTTGACACTAATAAACAGATAATGTAGCTAATAAAAAAAGTATAATTACAAGATAAAGAGCGGAAAATCTTTGCCAAACAACGTTTTTAGCTACAAATTAACTTTTCAAGCACGTTTAATTCTTAGTTAAATAGAAGACGTAGCTATAAATAATATAATAATTCATTATTTCTTATTGTATTCAAGAAGATATAAACATATTAGTAAAGACACCAATGTCAAATGAGCATAAATAATTCTCTAACAACCAAGTTCTAATGCCGAACTTAGGCTAGTAGACAAGAAGAAACGAAAATAAATTCTATTGCTATACAATTAAAGTCATTATTGCGATGAGTGGTTAGAAGGAAGTAATGTTATTAAGCATGTGCTTATTATATGTAACTTAACAAGTGAACCTCAAGATCGTGGTGTAGGTTCACCATGAGTAAGTTTAAGTTAAGGATTAAGTTTAGAAAATTTTAGTCAAATTTGAGATTAGGAAGTGTATAGGAATATGTAGGAGGGTATTAAATTCTTTCTTAAATTATTAATAAATAATGTTCTGTTTTTTTTTTCTTCTAAATAGCAATACAATGATTTTATGGTATGCTTTTTAACCGACTTCAAAAAAAGGAAGTTCTCAGTTTGACCTGTATGAATACAAACATTCATACAAGTACACGATTATGTCGCGATTGTATGAACCGATTTTGATACAGTTTTCAGTGTAGAAAGTTTGACAACCATTTAGGTATTATCACAATACATACATAGAATTAGAATTCATAGAATACTATAGGAAAAACGTAAGGAAAATTAACAGCATTCATTTTATCATTTAAATTTCTTGCTACGATCAATAGGAACCAAGTAGCGAGTGAAACAGCACAGCAGCAGCCATTGATATTATCTGTATAATATTTCTAATTTGAGATGAATCATCCAGATCGATCAACGTATAAATGTGATCGGTATGTAAATTATTTAATTCGTTGATAACAATCATATCTTAAGTCAGAATCTTGTATAAAAAATGTAGCAACCGGTGTTTTTATTTCGTTTCTCAAATGCTACCACCTGTATATTTGTGTGTAAGTTTTATTTTCTACATTACTATTATCTACCCGCGGCTTTGCTCAAGTTCTCGTAGGATAAAAAGTAGCCTATGTGTTATTTCAGACCACAACCTATGCCTGTTCCAAATGTCATCAAGATCGTTTCAGCCATTTTGACGTGATTGAGTAACAAACATACACATAAACTTTCGCATTTATAATATTAGTAAGATTATGTGAACACAAAAATAATAATATATTCATGGTCTTTGTTATATTCTATTTTAGCTGGAATATAAAACAGGTTATTGTGAAAAATAACACATTTTTCTAACACATAAAAATATATTCATGTCCTGAAAAATCCAAGTAAAAATATAAACACAAAGCAAACAAAGAATGCTGTGTGTAGCCTCCGGGCCAAATTATAAAGCGAGATAAAGATAGAGGAATCGCGTGACGGCACTACGATTAGTGTAATTTCGGTACCAAAGTACCAACTCACATTTGTACGTCATTCACGAAACTTGGTCGAAGAATTATTATTATCGTTATCGATAATGTGCTGATGTTGCACAACACTAAACTCTGTTCGAATTTCCTGTTCAATAATATAATGATTAATTTTATTAATTGATCTGTAATTTTATTTTTGTTTAATAATAATTTGTAAATTAATAATTGTTTAATTAATTTTATTTTGGTTTTAAATGATTTGTTTGTGTTGACAATTATTTAATATGATCTAATGGTAAAAGATTTAGTACTCAAAACGTTTATGCGATAGTAGATTTTTGATTGGATATGGCCTTAAATATTTTCCCAATTATTTTCATCAATAACATTACGTAAGACGTAGAAAAATTCAACAATTATGTTTACTGACAAAATAAAACTATGACGCATAAGTAAAGCCAGCTATTGCATAAATTGGATGTGTAACAGGTATTTTTCATGCATATATTTGCAATAAAAATACCGACAAAATAATTTTTTTTTTGGCAACAGATTCCATTTCACAAATGGTTTTAGTCTATTTTCCTTATCCATATGTGTTATATTATTATTATTTTACAGAGTTGTATACATTAATAGTTAATTAATATGTATTGTATAAGAATTTAACATTTAGATTCTCACACAAAGGGCAATTATTATAATAGAAACTCCTTCGAAAGAATTTTAGAGGACGCCAGGACGTTTCCGACCTATTAACGATCGCGCGTTAATTTTCAAAACTGAAACTTTTCCATTAAAACATAATGTTCAAATTCCTTTGTAAATAATAGTTTCTTCAAAATAATTTATTTAAGATGTCCAATCGAATGAAGGCTCTAAACTGAGGATAGTAAGATACAAAGTTGTATGAAGTAATTGGGTTTTATCTCATGCGTCGTTATGTATGACGCAATACCTACTCAGCCGTAATGGCTAGTGTCAATCAAAATTATAAACCAACAAAGTTATTTATGCGCTCACTAAAATAATTGCTATGCCAATGTCGACTGTATGCCCTTGAAGTTAAGGTTCAAGGATTCTGTGTCGACGTCATTTAGGAAAATGATTTTGGTAATACGTTCCGAGAATTGGCTTGGATCAAGACTCAGTTAGACTATAGTTAAAATATTTTTAAGAACATAGATACGGCTAAACTAATCTATGTTTAAAAATTAAATAAAATAAATACACATTGAATATTTATTTATAAATAATAATTAAAAAAAAATATAACTACTATACTATATGTGTTACCAAAAAAATTTACATAATTCGATATTTAAATTCATAAATCGAAGTAGATTAATGGTGTGCTATTCATTATGGCGCCAAATTAATGGTTATTCAAACAATTATGGTTAGAATTTATAATTATTTTACCTGAACACTAATAAATCCCGTAATTATTTTATGTAAAATATAAAATTCTTTAGATTATTTATGATATTTATCAACTAAGACTAATTTATCATTTTTCAATGTGGTCAGACCACATGTGTCTTTAAAACGTGATTATCGATGTCTCAGACAGTTATCCTTATCCTTATTTTTTAAGTTATTTTTATTGCGGTTAAAATAGTTTCTATACTTATAATAAGTATAAAGAAATAAAATAACCAATCATTTCATTAGTCCTAGATAAAGAATAAGGCGTAGTCCTATTGCCATACAGAAAGACTCCTTCCCATATGATATTTCAAAAAATATATAAAAAAAAAATAGGTACCTACCTATGATCAGATAAAGTTACGTGTTTCTGTAGGTATTTTGACCGTGGGTCAGTGACCACACACATAAAAAGTTGCTTTTGCATTTTTAATGTATGTATATTACTTTTTAATTTGTTGTTTAAACACATTATTAGTTATTTATTAACCGATAACAACATTTGAGATACCTTTAAGTTATGCGCTTTATCGAGTAATTGTTATGTTATATTTAAATGACATTAAATTAAATTAAAATAGTCTATTTATGACAAAAAATACAGCGAGCAAGTTTTAAATAACCCTGACTACTAAAAATAGAACGATTTGATATTTCCAATTCTAATTCTAATTTTAACATCTAAAAATATTTTTAATTTATTTATATTCAAGTTTAGAATAAGTTATGTAACCATTTCGAAATGTAAAAGAAAATAAACATTAGAATGTTAAATTAAATAAAGAAACTGGCAGTTAAAAAAATACATTTAAATTAAAAAATGGAACGTAAAAAATGGCAATTAATTCCCGCCATTCATTGTACACACACATCCGTCATTCGCGCTTGCTCGCGACATTGACAATGGACGGTTTGGACTTGGTATGCGGCCTTGGAGCAAATTCGGCGCTCGGACGGGCGCGGGAAACGAGATCGGGTTTTTTATAATCGATATTAGACGTGTGGAATAGATTATTCGATTTGACGTGCAAAATATATTCACTCGAATCTACCAAGCGTTAAGGGAAGCAATTATTATTTCTAGAAAAAAAATCACATTTAAATTTCCCTAAATTAACCTCGGTCCAGGCATTTAGTTTTATAATCAAGGAATATTTTAAACTATTTAGGTTAAATTAAATACGTAACTAGGCGTATTTTGTTTTTAATTGACATCAATGCCACGGTCAAAATATCGGCTATTTTGGGAATTTCAATTACTCGGTAATAGTGTCTTGCGAAAATTGTTACGCAATTTTGATTTTTTTAAATATTAAGACTATGTAAGTCTTTATATCTCTGTATTTATATTTTAATAGTATTTGCTTGCAGTACTTGCATTTTAAACAAAACATAAACGTTTAGAACTAATAAATACCAAGTTAGAATGAAAAAGGATTACAAAAATATTTTTTCTTAATCATTCTGTAATTTTTTCGACACTACAACTATCTACTGGAGATATTTATACATATTACATTAAATTATTTAGAAAACAATACAGACTCAATGAATACCTAAATACTGAGCCACCATTTGCATTACAACAGAAAAAACACAATTTTCATAGTTTTCTTAAAACAGATGAATTAATATATGTGATAAGGAGCGTCCCAAGGTTAAAAACGAAATTGAGAGTCAAATTTTTCTCAAAAAAAAAGAATGATTTCGGGGTCAGACATTGAAAACGTAAACAGCGTAAACCTGAAGGAATAAATAAATAATATTCAACATAATGTTTTCACGACATTGAATATAAATTTGCGAAAATAAATTTTGACATCGTCTGTTCAATTTCATGTTTTTCATGCAGTCAGTGTAGTCAGATACCGAGTGAATATAATAAATAATGATTGAATTAATTAATAATTAAATAATTATTTACAGTAATTTTTGTTTTTGTACGTTGTTACAGTTTAAATTCGCGTTATATCTATTTACCGATTAACATTAATTCCGTTTATTTTCTATTTATAGTCATTGTCTAAAATTAATTCGAACAGGTATTTATTAATAGATATATTATCTATTGTATAAATTGTTTTACATAGATTATAAAATGTGTTATTTTTAGCATTTTAAATGAAGTTTGGTAATGACTTGATATTGAGAATATTAATTATTTGGTAGGATTAGTTTTGTTTAGTTGTGTTTATATAAAATATAGCGATGAAAAATTTTTTTTAGATGTCTTTATGCTATGCTCATGCAAATGGCAGCGTAACCTTGGTACATAATTCGATTCCTGGTAATCCTGTCTACAAGATAACGTGAGTTTATTTAAACGAATATTAATGTTACCGACATGTCGATATTTTATCTTATATCGTAGATAATATCATGTTTAGTTAAATTTTCCCGTTAGAAATCACGTACCTAAGTTTACCGTTTTTTATAACTTAATAAAAAAATGCCTCTTATTGGAAAAGCAAACCTAATAAGATTGATTTCAAAGTGGAAATGTTTCATATAAGTATTTTTCCAATAGAAATTCTAATCAGAAATTAAAACTAACTGTGTAACTAACATTTTGTAAATTCTTTCAAAGCACTATTAATTTGTAATTTTACAAAGTTAAAAGTAATGAAAAAGAAAAATACAGAACGATTAATTTTACATTAAGATTAATTAAAAACGTTTAACCCCAAAAAAGTCTCAAAACATACTAAAATATCAAAAAAAAAATCCTTGAAGAGACCTAAACAAACCCGGATAGCAACATATAACTCATAAGGTACACGAGTAAGTATAATCTTACATAATATAATCTGAGGGTTTCTTATCAACGTCCTTGTAACCGTTTGGGAGGCTACCGGGTCACAAGTTATCGAGACACAGGCTAAAGCTTACAAGGAATTACTTAATTGAATGTTTCAGGAAATATCGTGGCGTTTCTGTCAATATTTACTTGTAAAAAACATTAGTTTTGTCTCAAAAGAAAAAAAATGCTTAAAAGTGCTGAAAATTAGTTTATAATATATAAGTGTAGGAATGAAATCATATCTAAAAAGTACTATACAACAAATAAAACGGGGCTGATAATATGAGAAAAAATAGGTTTTTTCCAAAAGAAAATTATCGGTCAAGATCAGCATTAAACTGATCTCAAAAAAATCAGTTGGTAACACATTCAATACCGACCTTCTTTGATTAACATAATAAAAAGGGCAATGCTTTTTTGCATGTTTAAAAAACAGTAGGTACCTACTGACTGTGTAGGTCAGATTTTGAATTAAATCAACAGAGAATCTGATTTTTGAAATGTCTGATAAAAGATTAAATTTGAAAAATGAGAAACAAGATTTATGATGAAAAAAAAAAATACATATTTCATATATTGTCGTCAACAGAAATTTCTAGACAGACATAGCAAGCATATCTATACTAATATATAAATTAATCGCTAATCTCCGGAAGGACTGATCCGATTTGAAAAAATCTTTTTGTGTTGACTAGTCGATTTATTAAGAAAAGTTATAAGCTATAAAACATCACGCTATGATCATTAGGAGCCGAGCAAAGCGAGTGAAACCGCGCCAGAGTTGCTAGTACTAGTATAAAATTCGTAAAAATCTAAACTATAGATTAATATCATCCCGGAAAACGTAATAATAAATACCGAATTCATTTAACCACACCACACGGCTCGTTATCTATGTAATTGCATTAAAAAAAAAACAACCATCAATGAGTTTTATACCACTGCCGACTGATTCGACCTTGACTAGCTTCAAGGCTCATCCGTGCTCATCTATCTTACAAGAGAATCGGCTTTCATTCAGCGAATAAGAATAATTAAATATTTAATCATTATTTAATTGTAATTACACAAAGCATAAAATGTATAGCAACGGTCAAAAAAACGTTAATTGAAATTCAATTAAATTTAATTTCATTAAATGAAATGAAAGAAAATAAGTAAAAAAAAATGTTAATATTTATGACTGTGTCATTATTATTTAAGTGTTTGTCTATCTATACGGATATGCTAATGCTATTGTTTCGGAATATTAGCATAAACTAAACGTATTCAGGTTCTCCGTGAGAACGTGTCGCCGAATTCGCGTTTCGATATTTATTTAAACTAAATTTCCTTAAATATAATTATAAATAAAATAAATTTCACATTAATTAATGATTCTGCTATTATTCTTTAAGTAAAATAAATTATTACCAATTTAAATGTCAACAACATTACAAAATGACTACTAAATTTTTCGATGAAAAATAAGGAAAAAATTATGTTGACAGAAGATGCAAAACCGGGAAAAATACTAGTGTCAAAAGACCCACATATTTTAACGTCGCTTATAAAAAAAAAATGTTATATTTACATAGATAAGGAATACAGATTACAAACTCCACGTGTAGAAAATTTGATATAAAAATTTTTACTCAAAAATAATGTTTGATTACAACTATCATGATCTAAAGTCAAAGGTTAGATAATTATTGTATACTGATGAAATAAGGAAATGATAAGAAGTACAAAATAAACATTATTTTTATATAAGAGTACTTGATGGCCTGTACATGGTCACCAGTTGAAGTGTACTTCAATTTCGCATTGGTTATTACTATGTACACATCTGGACACTTGAATTTCTAATCAGTGTGTTGCTGGGACATTAAAAAGGGCCCCATTTTGTGTAGGTGTCTTTATGAATAAACGTGCATGGAACCAGTAATTAATACCAAAATTATTCACGAATAACAAAAACAAAAACTCATTTCGACTAAAATAATAAATACCGTGTCGGATTTTTGCATAAATTCAAATGCGTTTAAATTTTTAAATTCATCTAATAAGAACATTTAGAACGAGAATTTTCTGGTTTTTATTTAATAATCTCACTATTTTATTATTATTTAATAGTCTTTGCCTACACGTGTTTGTTAAGTTAATAGTCTTAATAAATTAACAAAAGATGTATTAGGCGTATGGTCGTGATGTTAATGGTTTTGTACCTATGCGGAATTGATGCATCGTGATGGTGTAATGAGCAGGCATTGTTCGTCAGTCTGACTGACGTCAAGTCAGTTGAAGACTTCCGAAATATTCAAGGTGCTTGAAACTAACTAGCGTCGCTTTGCGGTTTAGACAAACTTAAGTTAATATTAGCCAAATTGTGATCTTCCAAGGTTTACGGAAAGATTCTATTAAGTGCACTTAAATATTATGTTTTCTTATTAGAATAGTAACATAGATTTCCAACTAGAAATTAAAGTATTGGAATACTTCAAGTTTCTTTTAATTAAACTTATAAGACAAAATGATATCTAACCTTTTCCTCCTGAATGGACTGGCCTCCGTTTTCCGACAGCGGTGTAGATGGAGCACTGTATCCTTTGGGTCCATCGTCATGCGGTGTCATCTGTCTTTGAGCTTCATTCTCCTGATCATGCTGCGCCCTCAGTTCTTGTAAACCACTTTTGAACTCAGAAAGTCTAAGCACGGACGGTTTGATCTCAGGCATCTCATCAGGATGCTCATATCTTCTCAGATCGGCTAGATTCGTTGCTAAATGTCTGTGATGGTCTAAAGGCGGAGGTACTCCTATCGACCTTAAGTGTTCTATACTTCTATGTATATGGGAATAATTGTCTACTGGTATTTCAGCCATTAAAGGCGAATTGTGATAGTCTAAGCCACCCCCATCCGGCCTGTAATCGATTGTTCGTCCTTCCATCATCTTTGCTACTTAAATTTTTATCTATCTAATTTGTAAAATCCGTTTCGCTTTTTTGGCACTTATAAAAATACGTTCCTTATGTCTCTTTTGATATTTAATGTCATGGAATTGTTCCGAGATCTTCCGTTTTCATTGGGCTGCAAAGATAAATTCTTCTTTATATGTTTTCACTTGTGTTTAAGTCCACAATGTTGTTGCAATAAAAAGAAAAACGTTTCTGTAACACAGTTGTTTGTCTGTTTATTATAGATTTGACGCGTAAAAAAGATGGCAAGTTTTTTTTTGCTAGCAGGTGACGAGTTGGCGCGTAGGTTGTGTCAATGATCTAGCCCCTAGCCCACATGCCGCTTCGAATAAGGCTTCGATAATCACATTGTACAGACGTGCCTACAACATGTGCGTTCGCTTAATGATGATTTTTATCTCTGACGAGCAATTTCTGTTTGTTTGACGTTGAAACTGTTTTAAGATGTTTCACGTAGAAACTTTGTTTTAAAATAAACTATTGCATTTATGATAATTACCTAACCTATTGCAGCGATTATTGCTGTCAGTATATCAAGTTTTACTCTTTTTATATGTACGAAAATGATTTAGTATTTAACTATTTTTATTATGTCTCTGTCTGTCTGTACTCTCAGCGACTCGGATCAACATACGGCTGTCAAAGCCATAATTGCGGGTATAGAAAATAAAGCAAAAACGGTTTGCGGTTTAGATCAGCACCTGCTGTTTGATAATAGTTCTTGGGAGGATGTAATAAAGGTGGTTTTAGTTGTTTTGGGGTGGCATGATGATGTGTACAGCATCATGGTTGATCGAGCAACAGATTTGTATTACCTACTGGTTTGGTCCAGGGAAGTGGTTCAAGAAGGTAATTACGTTTTTGTTAACTTCTCTTTACATTACATTGCCACATTGTTATTATTATATGAGTTATATCATTTTATTTTATGTATTTTTCAATCGTAAAAAATTGTTTACTTGGATTTGTTAAATAAATGCCACTTCCTTTTTTAATTTTAAACATTTGAATAAACAATTATTTTAATTAATTATAATTATTTTAAATTACAAATTAAATAAACCTACATTACTTTAAAATTCTTAAATAAATCCACTTCAAAATTTATTTACCTACGATCGCTTCATAAGTATATCGCGCAGCCCTATTAAGTTTAAAAGATTTAAAACTTTTTTTGGCCATAATCAAGTACATTTTTTGCCATAAAACGACTTGTCAAAGTGTTTTTTTTTCTGTCACTTAGTTTTTAATATGCGTTTACTGGGCATTGGGCAGCTATTGGTGATTTCGTAGTTAGTGAAGCGTAAGATACAAGGCTGTTTGACAAGAAATACTTATCTCGGATCAAACTGTTTCTAATATCTAAATGTTGTGTAAAAAATATTGTGTAGTCATTTATTCTATTGCGTAAATTTGGGTGACATATTTTTTTATGTTAACAATGAATTACGTATTCGGTAATTACGATTATTTTTTTTGTATTTTACTCGTATGTTTAAAATATTTTTTTTTGTTACTCATTCTTAAACTTTTTATATTTAATTATTTATTAGTTAGATATACGATTAAAATGAACGTCAAGTAATTAGATAATTTCTACGAAGTTTTCTATACGCAGTTTGACAGCTTTTGTATTTTTTTTTAATAATAAATCACTGAAACTTTGCCGATATCCGATAATATGTTTGAGGTTTTATAAAAATGTATATTCAGTAAAAATTATATTTTTTATAAACGAATATTCGACATTATTCACAGTTTTGTAAAAAAAAATAAATATATTTTTTTATTATCCTACAACAATTTACATTGCAACAACATTATGGACCTCATAATTTTATACAAACAAATAAAAAAAAAATTGAAAGCTGGAATGCTGTTTATTTTACGAAAACATAAAATAAAGTCACTTTTATTGATAAACTAAATGTTTTCAAACAAAGAATCACCGACAGGCAACAAATCGCAAATCAAGTTAATTTGAAAATATCGTCACGGTACACTGTCCAAAAATATTTCCGTATTTATAGTCCGGGCATTATTCAAGGTCGCCTTTGACAGACGGCGAGCGCCCGACTCACAATTACAACATACACCTCAACCGGGAGGGATCTTACGTAAAATTCATCTCCCCTCACAGGGAGGACACTCCCCCACCCACAGAGGGAGAAACAGCGATCCAGCTTCCAAATTAATTAAGAAAAAAATTACCTGTCACTATCCAAAAATCTTCACAATCACCAACTTATATCACCATAATAAATCACAGTTTGTTCCTATCTATAATGTCACTAAAAATATATCACATAATAAAGGTAACACTAATGTCACAACACGTCCAAAAGGCAACAGTCCAAGGCTTTATCGCCAAAATTACTCAAAAAATCCACGTGCTCCTTGCAAATAAACATTTAAAAAATGCCGGGCGATTGAAAAAAAACGCCGAGCCGTGCTCTTGACCCTGCGGTAAAATTATGAATGCCGGCCGTCGTTACTAGGATCCAAATTACCAGATTTTTTGTGCTCAATATTTTAGTGTGCTATATAAGTTATTGTAGTTATGGGTAATCCACACGTGATGGAACGCTCCGTCTCTCTCGCACTAGGCGATTCGCGCGTGCACCGGCCTGCAGTAGCGAGTATGAACACTCCTCAAGACGACATGTGGTCGCACAAAAAGCCGGCCTCTCCAGACGCAATGTTGCTCAGATGAAGTACTACGAGCCACCACCGGCTACTCGCATCACAAAAATGCAATACAAAACGCCCGTTCGTCCGCCTTTAGACCGACGCGGCAAAAACGAGACTGAAATTCAGATCTATAGTAGAAAAAGTGAACTACACCGCGCGAGGGGTACACTAACACATAAAAATGAAAAAAATCACACGGACGCTAACATCGACAGCGGAGCTTAAAAAATCGGAGTGGGGAGTAGTCGCTACTCTTTTGTCACATAGCCCCGTCTCACTCTAGCGGCGTGATGCCGAACGCACACATTGAAGCGGTGGTTAAGCGAAAAAAATGTGTACACATTTTTTTATTATTCACGATTTTTATGTGTGTAAGTGGGCTCGGTGGGAGCGGGACGGCATGCGGCGGGCGTCATACAGCCTGCGTAGCGGGAGCGAGATGGAGCGCGTCGCCACGTGCTCGTCCCTTGGTATTAAATAATAATTAAAATGGCTACAAGACCGGCGATACGAGATACTGTTCGGTAGACGATTTTTTGGACGAGCTTTTGCCTTTTTTGCCGAGCTTTTTGCGGAATCGTCGAAAACGAGGTAAGACGCGTTAGACGCGTGGTTCATAGTGAAAAAACCGCGGGCCGATTGACACATAATAAACGAAATACGCGCAGAAAAAGTCGCGCCGGGGAAAAAAACCAAGGACGCCGCGCGCGAAAAAGAAGTTATTGATTAAAACAGGGCTGTCATTGACCAGACTTAAATGAGGGTGGTTAATTGTATGCAGTGGATCCGGCAGGAATCGATTACTCAACGCCTTAAAGAAAGAATTTAAAATTGAAAACGGTGTTTGTCCAAACACAAGGCCTTGCGACGACGGTCATAATGAGACAGGGGATGTGGTTGAGATGTAATGAGAATTTAATTAAATAATTTAAAATTAAAATTGCGTTAAAGAATAATTAAAATACCTAAATTTAAAATAAAAATCTGTTAAAATAATTTTTATAAAATGCAACTACAACTGCAACAAACAATTTTAAAAATATTTTTCCTTTAAACAGATTTTAAAAATATTTTTTTCGTTACAAAACTACCCTTATCATGATCATCCAAATATGGGGTCCTATAGAAAAAATAATCCCCTGCGTCTGGACAATGTCTTTGTTGGCCATGGGGCAGTTGCCATTACATCCAAAGCGATGTTAATATATGCATGAAATAATTAAACATGGTCCAAGTGATATGAGCAGATGTACACTGCAGCAGATTATTCTACACCAAACTCTCAATTTATATCACTATATTTTCAACTTTAATATCAAAATAATAAGGTTGGAAATTAGACAGAAAGGTGTAGCTTGATATGCTGGTCACTGTATCTATTTAAGCATAATATTGAAGTGTTTATAAAATTGTATTGGAGACGATTTTAATTGATGAAATTGTATGTTTTTTATTAGGCCAAGTTAGTAGATATGGGTTTATCGTTGTTCAATTGTTATGGCACTTACCTATATGGCATTAAGTTGTTAAAATAAATAAGTTTATGTTAATTTTAAGATCGTTTCGTAGTATTTTGGAGCGAGTTTTTTGTGTGATATTGAGACTATTATTTTACAGACTTAAAAAAAATAGGTTCTCAGTTTGACCTATATCTATGTATTTTTGTGCGCGATTACCTCGTGTTTGGCTGAACTGATTTTGATGTGGTTTTCATCTTGCGTAACTTTAACTTATAAACATAAAACTTTAGTGTATAGATATTTTTTTTAATTTTAAACTTTCATCTGTACCAATAACAAAAATTAAAAGTAAAAAATTGTGAATAAATTTTAGCTGTCAAAAATATTAAACTAACTGAGTTACCTACTTCACTGAAGACATATAATTAGTACTACTATTAAATTTAAAATACATACATTAATTACATGCCTAGACATGTCAATAATTTTGCTAAATCATTTCGAAAAAAAGTGCAGTTTCTATGAGGATTCTAATAACCAGTCTTATTCATATGGGTTTGAAAGTAAAAAGATAATTATGTACATTGATCCTTAAATACTTGGTAAGTCTTAGATTTACTACGAATGGGGCCTAGTAGGACTGATATCTGATCCGGAGCTGTAGACTACCTAGCGAGTTTACCGGGGCTCCAGCTCGAAAAGCAGGAGTAGGAACGGGGTGGTTTTTAGTTACTAAGAGTCTGACACTACCTCTCGCCTCGCCCAATGTGGGGGAAGTCCTTGGATAATATTTTCCCATCAATAAAAATTACTTAAAATCTGAGCCTATTAAACTACCCCAGTAGACATCTTTTTTAAATTTAAATCTTATGCAAAAAGTGCAATTACTCTACTAAGGAAGCTCAAAGCATCCAATGTATTGTTAAAATGCAGTTTTAAAAACTTTAAAAAACAAATGACTTAAACAATGACCTCCAAAATACAAATCGTAAAATAATTTAAAACAATACACAGTTTTGAACTTATTTTTACGTAATTTTTTGACAATGGAACGACAAATAAAGTTTTAAAACTTTTTTTCGTTTTACGATTACGACACATTTTTTTTTAATTACACAACTCGTAAAAACTTTTGTTTTTGTTACTCGTTTTTTTAAACTTTCGTTTTTTAAAACTACATTTTGAAAATGGTGACGTCATTTTGTGACGAGGCTTGCACAATAAATGGTTCGTTGACAGTTTTAAAATTTAAAGTAATCAATTTCTGTATGTATCAATTTTTAGGTATGTACGTTTTTAATGTTTTTTATGATTTTGTGCTTTGAAAAAAAAAATGTATGTATTTCTATATCACATAAATTTGCATTAGAACAAAATAACTAAATCTTAATAAAAATACAGTCTATGGTGTGACAATTTCTGTTGCTAGTTAGGAATTTAAGGGTTCGGGAATCAGGGTTTGGAAGATTAGGAAGTGGGGTATTTAGGTTACCAGTAACCTCACTCACACAACGCAAGCGTTGTTTCACGTCGGTTGTCTGTGAGGCCGTGGTATCATTCCGATCGAGCCGGCCCATTCGATGGTTCTCCCACACTTACACCACTTTTCACGATACAACAAACTTGAATACAAACATGTAACTATAGGAAAGTGCCACAATAAAACCATTGAGGTGATGTGGGACGCAATATTTCACATCGAGCAATATTTTGCGCACCAAAAAAAATGGAAGCTAAAAATTTTATTTCACAATTTGTTTTTGAATTTCACCTCCGTTTTACGTGTTCGTGTGTCTACACTTTTGTTTTCGTTTTCGGACTGCTTTTTTGGTAGATTTTATTCAATTTTTATGTGTGACCTTGATTTTTTTTTCAGGGTTTTGAAAAGCCTTGAAAAAAATTCACACGTCATAAATGTTCTTGTATCTTTTTCATATGTTATGGTTAGTTTGTTTTTAGGTTAAAAGAGTTACTGGATATTTTAATGGGTTAACTGATTTCAAGTTTTACTTATTGGGTCACAAGATATGAAAGAAGTATTGAATTTGGTGTTCGAGTCGTGTAAATAACTGATAGATTTTTTAGTGTTGTGCAATGGATAATCTAGTTTTACATAGTAAAGAATGAGGAAATGTGCCTTCTTTTAGTGTATAGTTATAGATTTGAAGTTAAACTTCATGTAATAGGCCAGCAAACGGGAAGATGGATCACCTGATGGTAAGCACGACGCGGCTATGGACACTCGCGCCATCAGAGTGGTGACAAGTGCATTGCTGGCCTTTTGCAGGTTAGGAGTTTCAGATTGACGATTAGGCTTCCGATAACCTCACTCACATTATACTTATCGCTCATTTAAATATCTGAATAAGTGAAACTAGGTGTTGCATTGATACCAATGTGTGCACCTCTGCCTACCCCTTCGAGTATTGATGATATTGTGTTCTGGATCAATGAATAGGAGATTTTTTATATATTTCAAATCACCTGTTATGGCGACAGGAAGGAAGCCGATCGAAATCTTTTGATCATTCTTTTATTTTGATTCAAATGTCATGAGAGTCTAACAAGTGATTTTCTATTGAATTATTCTTATGTTAATTTATTAGAAGAATATTGCTGTTGTGTTTTTTTTTTAATTTGAATTTGTAGTAGTATATGTGGTATGGTATTTTTTATGTAGCTTTTGTTTTCTAAGAGCGTTTTTTTTTAAGGTTAGAGGGTCTGTTGATATTGTTCTTGATTACTTTGTTAGTCGAGGTGTTGCGAGGTAAGTATGGAGTGTTTTTTATGGTAAACGAGCAGACGGATCACCTGATTGGAAGTAATCGTCACCGTCTATGAACATCCGAAACACTAGAGGCGTTACAAGTGCGTTACTGGCCTTTTGGGGGTTAGGAATTTAAGGGTTGTTGGGAAATCGAGGATTGGGAAGATTGGGGTTTAAGTCCCAGGTTGAGTAAAGTGATAGTGGTAATTTTTATCAATGTCTACGTGCACCTTTATATTTAGAATTGTTTTGGATTTTATCATCTTTGTTTCGGATTTGCTTTTGTATTTAATGGATAACGTGGATAACTCTTTCTTATACAAAATGTCACTATGTATTTACTTTGAAAAGGCAAAGAGTTTACAGATAACAAACTACAAAAGGAATGTATGTAACAAAACAATAAAGTGCGAACCCAAATAAATAGAGATAACAGAACGTACTGAGTTCGATTCTCGAACAAAGAACAGTCAGGATTTTGACTGCAAAACGTTTTATTGTAGTCTGTTTCCTTATTTGTTCTACAGCACAAAGAGCACTAACGGATGGTATATAGAAGAATTCTTTAACACAGCTTCGTCATAGAAGAACAGGCATTCAAAGGAAAACGAACCAAATCTCTCTTACTTTAAATGCTATTTTTATATGTATAGTAACCACTTAAAACATGTAGCCAATGCTGCCACCCCATCAACGAAATCGTGATCCAACATCACTATGAAAAAAAAACACAGAACGCAAGCTACAAACTTGTATGCAGCTAATTTCTTACACGTACCTACCATCACGGAACCTGTATTTTTGGGGGACCGCCATTTTGATCTACTCAATCTATAGCTCATCACTATAATGATCACATCACTCATTTTAATGGCACAACAAACTTTACTGACGCAACCATCGCTGGCAATACACGTGAAGTTGAAAAGGACGATGAAACAAAAGCAGCAATGAATAGTATACAACTCAAAGTTGTGGAGGATACGACAGATGAAGCTAGTAGCGTGGTAGGCAGGATCGTTCGTGCAAGTGCTCTGTCATTCATCACGCGAATGTTGGAACCGGATTCGTGAGACGGGTTCTGAGACGAAGATCGAATTTTTTTAATGTATCTTCATTACTCTATAGGAATGAAGTCAGTCCTATTAATACACACATAAAAATGTTTGAAAACTTTAATGAAATGGATGTAATTAGGCATGCTGTTGTCAGATAAAAAATACCTATAGAATTTTTATTGGCAGACACTTGAATAAGTATTGCTAGACGTATGTACAATGATGCAGTCGATGGATGCTGGCTTTGAAGCGAAATAAGTAAGCTACTTAAGAGCTTAAGGAAACAGCATTTAGGATATGCATTTTAAGACTTTTAACGATCCTCTTTGAATAGATTTGGGTAGTCAATACAATAGCTCACGGAAAATATACAGACAAAGATACATTACTTGAAAATACACCGTCTTTGGGATATAACAACACTCCCTGGGTAGTTTTAACATTTTACAATCCACGAGTTCCCAAAAACAGACGTGGCAATACAAAATTGGTTAGTATTAACTTTGAAACTAACCTGTTATTCAAATAAATGGCGCACAAAGATACCGCCAAAGGCAAAAAAAACTTGAGACAATAAAATCAAAACTACCGAATAGTAACGAAATAAAGCCATAAAAAGCCATAAACTGAACTAAAGCCGGTTTTTTAATTTCAAAAACATTGCGTAGGACAATTTGAAATTAGCTAAAAAAGTTCAAACTTTCACTTTTTTAAGTAATAATAATACTTTTTAAGACGAAAATGAATGTAAAAAGCTTGTAGCTACTGAAAAAGTTATTAAAAAAAGCGAAGCGAAAGGGTGGTTGGCAGCCAATAGTATAAAACAAACAAAAGGTGCTTTAAAAACAAAGTTTTCTATATGCACCTGGTTTTCATATTTTTTATATCAATTCAAATGTTTATTATAATCATATAAGTTCCTCTTCCTGTCGGAAGATGGGCGCCCCAGTTTTTTCTAGATTTTTCAAAAAAATCCATCGGCCTATTCTCAACCTTGGTCTTTGGTGTTAAGGGTGATTGTTCTATCATCAGTTTTTTCTAAAAATCGAGGCTTTATTGTGGCAATGTGTTCCAATAGACGTTTTTTTTAGTGTTTATTCAAATATAAGATTGTTTTATACACATGTCGTTGAAACTTTAGAGTAAGATGAGGAGAGATTTTTTCATTTAGATTTTTTTTTTTAAATAGTGCCTAACGTTGGAGTTTCTTGCTCGTTCTTCTCCATTCGAAGCTACACTTTGGAATGAGCACCTAGCTTTACTGACGGACAGACTGACGGACAATTCAATTTGACGTTTCAAAAGTGCCTAATTTAGGATTAATTGAAATAAATGCTTTGACTTTGAGAAGTATTTTAGTGATATTTGTATAGGCAATGTAGGACAATACGCTCGCCCCCATTACGTGGTACTTGTCACGTAACTAGCTTAAATGTGGATGTAAAAATATACATAGATATTTAAATAGTGTTTTGGTAATACCTATTCCTTCAATTTCATTAAGGATATTATTAAAAATCCCACAAGAACACATCAATCATTTTATTTACTATTCTGCATCTATGACTAATGTTTAATTATTCGCTTACTTCCTATTCTTAATAGCTTAATGTTATTAACTTCAGTTTTTACTACAACGAGTCTAAAATCATCAAATTTTAAAACCATCTCCTAGCAAAGTTATGGCCTACGCATCCTCTAAACTTAACTGTTTATTACTTTTATCTCTTCAAAGATCTTAGCAAATGGTCATATTCAATTAACTGTCTGAATAATATTTGAAATCTTGGCATAAATCTAAAACTGCATCCGCAGTCCATCCATCGCGCTGCTTGACGCCGACACCATCCTTTGTATCTTAGACACGACCCTTATTTTTTTCATCCAACCCTCAGAATGTTCAAATTTCTTTACCTGCATCTATCCCATCAGCAAATAGTATCCCATCTCCTTCTTCATCTACATTCAAATTACAACTTTATTTGTCTAGCCCTACAGCTTCTTTTTCCTTCCCAAAATCTCTATTGACGTCCTTTTCATTCGAAACTGCGTCTGCAACATCTTGAATAGCATCCCCTAAGCTTAATGACTTACTGTATGATAATTAGATATGCGATTTTATTTTTTATCGCCTCAACTTTAAGGTTGTGTTTGGCGTGTTTTTTTTTTAAATTTGAATCATTAGTTCAGTGGAATTTTGCTACGGCTTTGAAACGTGTGTTTCCCTTATTTCGGAATTTATTGGTATTACTGCGCCCTGTGGCGCTGCCATAGTTTTAGAGATTTTAAAACTTTACAAAAGGGATGGCTGGACAGCAGATGTCTCTAAGATCTTGCATATTCACGGCTGTTTAAATGAGTTATAAGAATTTGGGCAGAGATTTGCTAAGTGCCGTCATCCGGTATTAGTTTAGTTTTAAATATACGAAGTGGTTTTATCTATGTGAAAGATTTTTGCTATGTTTTTAGTAGAAAGGTCTTTAAAGGATGCTTTTTCACCAAAGATTTATCACTAGTTAAATTCAATACATTTTTATATACACGTCAAAAATTATATTTTCTATTAATTTTGTGTGAAATAGTACGCTATGAAGTCATCAGATTTTTACTTCAAATAGCAGATATTTTGTAGAAACAGAAAATTACTTATTTTATTGTATTAAAAAGTCGCATTATTGATTTATAGGAATTATAAAGAGTCTTCTGAATTTCAGAATTCACTTATAAAGCAACAGGTTCATTTCCTACCTCCCATACAAACCCACTGCCTTGAAAATTACAGGCCTGATATTTATTATATAGAGCAAATCTTACACTAAGACATCCCTAAAATAATCAGCTTTAAGTAAAAAGTGTGACAATCAACAATAATGCTCAATCAAATGCAATAAAAACTGCAGTAGACGCATGTCAAGCGAAAAAAACTGCAATATGCACTCCGTGGGACCATTTTTTCATATAAAAAAGCATTTTTGACAATAAAGGGAGTGTTCTTTGTCAGAATTCAGGTGCAATACTGTGAATAGACGAAATTTTTGTGTAAAATCTTTTGGTGTTTTATAAAGGGACTGGATTTTGACATAAATTATTGTAAAGTAGTCACAATTATTATGTTTTGTGATTTGTGTTCTTTTTACAGGTTTCTTTGTTATCTCTAATCTATATTTGTCATTTTATTCAGTTTAAGCTTTAAATCTCCCTACGAACTAAATCAGGTCGTCTGCCCACCTTGTGGGTGGACGTCCTACGCTGCGCTTACTGGTACGCGGTCTTCACTCGAGAACTTTTCTGCCTAAGCAGTCATCGATTCTCCGCGCTATGTGCCCTGCCCAGCTTGCCAATCTGCTGGACTCTCTCGGCGACTTTTGTTCTTTTACGGTTTTCTTCGTTTTTATTCAGTCTCGCAAAGAAACTCCAAGCATAGCCCTTTCCATAGCGCGCTGAGCAACCTTGAGCTTCTTTATAAGGCCCACAGTGAGAGACCACGTTTCGGTTCCATAGATCATCGCTGGTTGAACACACTGGTTACAGACTTTCGTCTTGAGGCACTGGGGTATGTTGGACAAGAATATGTTGCGTAGTTTCCCGTACGCTGCCCATCCAAGTTAGATTCGACGATGGACATCCTTCTCGAAATTGGACCTACCCAGCTGGATTGGTCTTCGTATAAATATTAGTTAATAATTTTGAGGGTAGAACTCCTAACTGATATATTGTGTAATATGGTCGTGTAGTTCCTTCTTGATTTTGAGCAAAGCGGTGACTATGACCAATCGAAAACATTTTCGTGTTTGCTAAAGCAGACTATGGCTTTATAGGAGAAGAACCACCTGCATCAGTTTTTTATGGAGACAAACTAGTAGACGAATCACCTAATGTTAGATGACGAGCATCACCCATGGAGACTAGCAGAGGAATCAGTCCCAAGCGGGAGAACAGTCTTTTCTTAACAATTTTATGAACCCATGGGAGGGGGGACATTAGCAGAAGAGTCTCAAGTGCGTTGAAAAATGGTCTTCTCTTGAAAATCTCCTCAGTAAATACGCCATTTATATTACAATCATTAAAGGACGAACTAAACAGGTACATGAATATAACATTTAGTTAAGTTATAACTTATACATAACGTTAGTTACTTGGTTAAATCTGGTTGACCTTGAAACGTCCGATCATTGAATTGGATGTAATGTTTTTGCTGTTTCATACGCTGCTGTATACTTATTTTTGTGTTCATTACGTAGTAAGTAAGTAAGTATATGTAATTTAAGTGGATGTTTGTTACTTAATTAAGCGAGAATTATTGAAGGGATTTCCAATTTTAAATGAACTAACTTTAAAGGTTTATAACTGTATTATTGGAGTCGGATTTGTCTTTTCATGGGAGTCGTAAGAGCCGAGTAATGCATGCTGCAGATCTTATGATTTAACTGTGTAGTTTTAATCGTACAGTCGGACTGTACGGACTGCAGATGGGGCTCAGCAGGGCTGATACCCTATCCAGAGCTACGAATGACGCAACGGGTAACCAAGACTTCGAGTAGAAACTGGGTGGTTTTTAGTCGGTTAAAGTCTGACACTCCCACTCGCCTCAATCAAGGCGAGAGATATCATTGGATGATTTGCCTTCCTAAAAAAAGAGTTATGCAGTACTACTCATGTAGAGGACGCCTTTGGACCAGCAGTTTACGATTACAGGCGAGCTGATTATATGAAGATGATGGTTTATTTACTTTTAATTTTATAAATTACAGACTGTTTTATTTTCAACGTTGTGTGAATAATTTTGAACTAATTTTAATTACATTTTGACTTGTTGTATTATTTTAGATTTTATGACTTGATAATGTTTAAATTGAATATTATTTAGGTACTACTCAAAGGTAGAATAAAAATAAAAAGATTTAGGTACGAACCAATAGTCCTTGTCGGTCCAATGGACCGCTGACGTTGACCGTGAGTTCGATTCTCAGGTCGTGCAAGTCAAGGATACTGACAAGTATTTGGTAAATCATTTTGTTTCTTATTTTTCTTAAGGTAATGATTTATTATTGTGTGTTTGTGGAGACGAATAGTTTTCCTAATTATGTTTACCTACTGATATAATTACCTGTTAAGTACTCGTACCTACTTAAGTTTACTTTTCATAGAATTGTATTTACCAAACGAGTTTATCTAAACAGTAGACTGACTTTTAGTCTAGAAATTCGTTTCGAAATTCTTGATAATTATGGTGACTACCTCGTTGGTCCAGTGACCGCAGGAATAACTGTCAAGCAAGGGCTCGACAGGTTTTACTTTGTTAATGAAGGGAGACTTTAAAAGGTGTCTAGCTTTTTGGGGGCAAAGACTAAGGAATGTGGAATTTTTAGCTCACTATATATACTTCAGTGGCCACTATTTACCTTTAGCACCTGCATCTGTAGGGGGAATTATGTCTTCGTTGATCAAACTTAGCCGTAACTGCAACGCCTGTTAGGGCAGATCCTGGACTATTGGACAAGACTGCAACCAACAGTAAACATTAACGTACGTACGCCTCTAATGATCTGATTATTTTATTTGAGCGATACACGACTATTAAAAATATCGAAATCTTCACCTAATCGATTGATTTTCTTCTAGAACTAATTTTAACTATTTTCTAAAAACTACTATCTCTGCTGACACCCTCTGCCAAGTTGCCACACCAAACCCTGGCATAATGCCAGAACAGTCAAGGATAAATGTGGGAAAACATTATTATGTTGGCTTCTTACTTACAAATTAGTTGTCAGTTGTCATTTCCATCAGGTGTCACGGCCGATCGACTTTAAAATATTTATAATACTTTAAAATATTTTTAAAGATACAAACTATTGTGTGTATCTTCAGTAAATAGTGGAAGCAGGTTAAGGAGTGGAATTGTATCCAGATATTTCTGTGTGTAAGTGATTGATGCAGCCCATGGACACCTGAAACACCAGAGGAGTTACAAGTGTGTTAGTTTTTCAAATCATCCAATGACTTCTCCTGTCATATGTAAGGCGAGAGAGTGTCAGACTCTAACTGACTAATAACCACCCCGTGTCTACTTCTGCTTTGAGCTGGATTCCCGGTAACCCATCATCGTCATCCGCAACTTCGGATCGGGCATCAGCCTTACTGGGTTCCATCTGTGGTCGTCTGATAGTTCTGTGGGGCGTTCGCGCGCAAGCTACTCTTCTTCGCCATCTGCAAAGACGCACTTACGGTTGCCGTAGATTGTTGCGCGTATTCCTGACGTACTACGAAGTATCTCCTACAGCGATTGGGACGTGAAGACGGTCATATCTACACGCGCTCTGCCTCCTCCAGCTACTTTTGAAAAAATAAGTATGCTATTTGACGCAAAAATTTAATGACGTTTAGGACGTCATTAAATTTTTGTTGCAATCTCCTACAGAATTCATAGAAAAGTATCGTTTTTCGGCACATCGATAAAATTATTGAATTTGACTAGTCGGAAACTACCGTATAACCTTTAAAATCCTTTTATATAAAAGTCAGGTGTGAAGTAACATAGTAATATATTAAGAATAGACCCAAAATAAATGCCAACATACAAATTATAAAGTCGGTACAAATATAAATAGATACATACATATATAGGTACACGTCTGTGTATGTATGTATGTACATTGGCCATGACTTTCATATGAACTACCAAATAAATTGTACGTGTGTGTGCGTAACTTGATTGGTGTTATGCGGTACACGAGTTGTGGAATAGTTTTTGAAGTGAAGTTAGTTGATAGTTGAAATAGTATTTTTTTATTTGTTTATGTAAGATTTAATGGTTTTGAAATTCCTAATTACATTGAAAATTAATAAAAAGAAAACTATATTCTGCTACTTGTTCCACTACAAAATTCAAAGAAATCTGCATAAAAATGGAGAAGACAATTTTCGAGAAATGCTTTAACGCCCATTACTTGATATACAAAATTGTAAAAAAAAAACATTTAATGATTTTTTAAACGTTACTCCATACTAGGATTTTCTCCTGTATCATGGGTGCGTTTACAAACATACAAGTTCACATACACATGACACCCAAACCCGAAACAACAATTTGTGGATCACACTTGTCTTTGTCACGCAAAGAGTTGCTCCGTTCAGGAATCGAATCCGCTATCCGTTGCCTGGCAGCAGGTTGCCCAGCAATCATACCAACCGTGCTAATGACGATGATGATGATGATGACATACTTTTATTCTTTAAGCATTTTCATATCTTTTAGAGAATACTTAATATAAAATGACAAGATATCAAATAAATAATAAAATCCACAACACACGAACCGCACCACAGCATCACGACTCAGTGTAACCGGCAGAGTTCTTGACAATGAATGTTGTTGCGCGTTGGTTATGTAACGAATTAAGATATGCTCTTATACAAGTTAAATAATAACAAGTAGGCCGTATATTACTTGTGTAGTGGTACGCGAAAAGTAGGTGTTGGTTTTAACACCTGTTTTATTATAACCTTCATTAAAGTACGCGATAAACTTATATGATAGATAGTTCGTACAAATTATGTTTTAAATCGACTTCAAAATTAGGAGTTTCTCAGTTTGAGTTGTGTGTATGTATGTTTGTGAGCGATTATCTCGCGTTTGATTGAACCGATTTTGATGCAGTTTTCAGCATAGTAGGTTTTTTCAGACTTTGGAGAATGATTTTATGATCTGACTTGAAAGCAGTTTTTTTTTTTTTTAAAGACACAATGCAAGTTTTATTTCTCGTCGGTTTTCTGTAAGGACGTGGTATAACTAACTCCAGATTCGAAGCATGGCACTCCCACACTGAAAATCTTAATTAGGTTAGAATCAGTACTTACTTTATCTTACCAGATGCAAATACGAATAGCACGTAAGTAAGTAGACCTACGTGCAACTCAGTCAACTTTTGGTGAATATTGAAACTCAAATTAACAACTAAAACTTTGCTTTTCTTTGTTTGGTCTGTTTCTTCGTCGTCATAAGCGCAAGACAGACTACATTTTGGCATAGAAAGTAAACATTAAACGATTCCTTATTATCTTTAGTCGAATAAAAACTTCATTCAATCGAGAGAAATAGTGTTTTTATACGTGGATCACACGTTTTTCAGAGCAAGAGTAATTTTGACACGATTTGCCGAACACGTATGACAAAAAGTCGAATAAAAACATCAACCACACACCAATTTACACCTTTAACTGTGAAAATGTATGGAAAAAACATAAACATCAACAAAAACGTTCACCTTACAGGCAAGCAAGTGAAATTCAGTAAAAAATTTAAAAGCAAGAAGCCCCCTTCGTAGTTCCAAATACGAATTTTTTCATTCCAAAACTCAAAAACGACTCAAAATCTGCGCCGACGCACGTCAGGTAGAATCTTTGGGTTCGCAGGTAGAAAAAATCTTTAGTTTGTCGAAAAAAAAGGTTGTATTATGCGACCCACCCTCTTTAGCTATTCGCCCACGATGCACACCCCATAGAGGGACTTAAATATCTTGATACTTGAAATAACTTAGTAAAAAGCACTATAGAAAATTAATGTTATTATTTACTTTTTTAAACAACACTTTTAGGTCTCCCTTATAACACCCCGCCCTCCCTATAGTGCTGCTTTGTGTCTATAAGCACTCGTAATCAATATTGTTCCTAAACCCTTTTTGTGGAAAGAAATTACGTTGAAAATGTAGGTTTGACGTCAAATGTAACTAATATTAATTAAATTAACGAGCATATATAGGTACATAAATATGTATCTTATAACCGAAATGAATACTCGATCTTAATCCCACAATGTCCGAATCTGAAAACGACTGAAATTCCATTCAATTTATGTAAAAAATAGATTTCAATTCACAAACAAAATCGGTGAGAAATATCGGCTATTCATTGATTTTATTTAGATATTAAAATTTAATGTCAAATATTTGACTATCAAAAATATACAATATTATAAAATCTATGTATACAAATAAAACAATAATTATTAAAAAGTACCAAAACTAATACTCCTACTCCTGGCGGGGGTGGGAAAGAAGCACGCAACAATGCAACATCGGTGCGTATGCGCATTAGACCGACGCACACACTTGCACTACAGTATCAGATTACCCGCACACTACAATAGACGACCAGTATAACTTGATACTTGTCTCTGATACACAAAAAGATTGCGTTTTTGATTAATCTAGCTAAACTGTTAAACAAACGTAGGTTTTAATTATAATAGAAGATATTTAAAAATAATAAAATATATCAAATATAATCTATCTATGTGTATAAATATTTTCATTTTTTTTTGTTTTGTCTGCACAAGCAAATCTGCAAGTATCAGTCAAATGTGATAAATCTTTTAACATTTACTTAAATAAAATAAACATACTAAAATATCTATATACTAGGTCCTTTAAACATATAATTTCTAAAAAAAAGAGTAACACAGTAAAGCTTAAATACTTGTTCATTTATTTGTACGCGTTTATCTCAGAAACTAGAAGTCAGATTGCAATGAATCTTTCTGCATTATATAGCCCTGTTCTTAAACTATACAGTAAAAGATATACCATCACGCTATTGCACTTAGGAACATAGGATTTAGGCCAGTAAAGAGACACCAATGATAGTTCTTTGAAGCTTAAAATGGTGGTGTATTTGGTTGAGAGCTCAAGATATTCTGGTCGTTGGAGACCACAGATTTATCACCGACAATGCGACGACTGTGAGGCGAAATTTTTGAAACACATGTTATGTGTTTGCTCACTGTATCCGGGATATTTTATAAAATGCAACGTTTTTAAATATATTTTTGGTTATATGTACGTATAGGGGAATGATTTTTGGAAATTGCCCTTCAAATCGATGATGCTGTTAACGTGGTAAATTTTGTGGTGATTTTAGATTCTGTAATTAAAAGATTTTTGAAAAATAGGTAATTAAAAGCATCCTGAGTCGATGAACATGTATGAAGAGATTGGTGAATACATGATACATATTATTATATGGATCGAAGGAGGTATGACAGAAACGTGTCATTTGCTGTTCCATTGTCTCTGTCTACCCCAATGGAACATTCTTAATAATTCTGAGTAGATATATGAATATTTAATTTTTTCTCCCTAACAATATCTTCTGATTTATTTCGTTGCGGGATCCAAGACTGTTATTCATGTCTGAAGGACGCACTGGATTTCAGTGTTCAGGTGTATTCATGGTTGTATCTACTAGAGATCCTGGCTTACAGGAGTTGCAGCAGTTTTGGCATATAATATATAAATCTTTATATATTTTTAAATTAATAAATGCTTCCGTAGTTTTGGAATTTATTTATTTATGACAGTTTCTATAAGCACGTGACTCTGTAACATTCTATGCTTAAAATGAAGATATTTAATGACTAGAATAAGCCGAGACAATTGATAGACAATTCGTTTGCCAAGTTATTTACCAATGACGTAGAACTTTGACACATTTAATGCTAGCTTCTGCGACTAGACTCGTACGCGTTTTTGTGGGAAAAAATTCATCCTATCTATCCTATGCTAGCTCAGGGTATGCGCTAACTTGGGTGGTCTGGTCTGTATACAAAATTTCATCAAAATCCATTCAGTAGTTTCAGCGTGTTTGACAGACAAACATTTAAACAAACAAACAAACTTTCACATTTATAAGTGTGATGGCGTGATATACCTTACAATATGTGATGTCTCCATGTTACTATTCTAGGCAACACTTGGTCTCCAAAGTTAGTCAATCTCCTTTCTCCCAAAACATTTGCCAATCGCAATCCTAACCCAACCTCGACCTCTCCAATACTACACCGGCATCCCAGTACCGTCCAATGAAAAAACAGGACCACTGACCGTACGTTACGTAATCAAAGGCAAATGTACTATAAAAAGACCAAGAACTGGGGCAAAAACACATAACGGGTTCCACGGGGATCCAAAAAATCCTTTTTTATTCCGAAACAGGAGCAAAAAAGACCTAAACACAATGAATAAATGTTTTTGCAAATCGAGAACGGACTTTTTCTCGGCACGCGTATGAATTTAAAAATTCTTTTTTTTTGTTGCCTTTTTTGTGCTAATAATATTGCGTTAGGTCGCGTTAGGATTGGATTGGTCGGCTATTAGTATGCTAAACTGTGTTTTTATGTGTTATGTGATGTGTTTTTGTGTGATTCGTGTGATGTGTATGTGTTTTTATGGGGTTATATAGAGTAATTTATAGTGTTTGTGGTGAGAATTGAAAGATTACAATATGTTTTTGTGTATTTTAATTGAAGGATAGTTAAGACGTACATGTTTTGATTTAATAAATAAACAAAAAAGTGTTTTTTTAAAGATTCGGTCGAGTAGTTGTCAAGTGTGACTGCCGGGGCTCGGGTTCGAGTCCCGAGTTGGATAGACCAAACCTGGGCGTTTCTTGATTTTTCCTAAAAATTTTCAGTAGTAGCACGAAGTCTAGAAGTGTACTTCGTATATAACTATATAGACTCACCCCTATTACAGAGTGAAAAGATGAAAAGTGGTGTGCATTGTACAGTGGCATTAAACGCACCTCTGCCTACCCCTGCGGCGATAAATAAAAGAAGACCTTTAAAATTTAAATTCATGATCACTTATCATGCTATTATTTATTTCCCACTTAAAAGTAAATAACACTTTGAAAATAAGTACATAATATATATTATTACAATATATACTTATTTATTTATCAAGAGATTGTTGCATTTAAGCGTATTTCAATACAATTGCAATATTGTTTCCATTTGACAGGTTTTTGGCAAGTTTAAGCTTTTCCTAATGACGTTGTTTATTTCTGTTTTGAAAATTGTGCAATATTGCATAATTCGGGGCCTCAGATTTCGTTTACATACAAATTGTTTGACAAGTGTGGGAGAGCCACGCTTCGGCACGAATGGGCCGGCTTGATCAGAGTGATACCACGGCCTCACAGAAAACCGACGTGAAACAATGCTTTCGTTGTGTGAGTGAGGTTACCGGAGACCCAATTACCCCCCTTCCCAATCTTTCCAATCCCCGATTCCCCAACAACCCTTAAATTCGTATCCTCCAAATGGCCGGTAATACACTTGTAACGCCTCTAGTGTTTCAAGTGTCCATGGGCGGCGGCGATTGCTTACCATCAGGTGATACGTCTGCTCATTTACCGACAATCTTTGAGGAATATAGTGTGTTATATTATGCCTTAGGTATTTATTTTAATTTGGAAACTTTTATAAGGAAATAAACTACAGCCAGTTAAACTAGTATTACCTAATGTTTTGTAAATATCTGCATAATATTATGATTCGAGCCACAAAGGAATCCTTCCCGCGCTAATTAAATTCTAAATGTAAATTTTGACAGATGGCAAGGCTGCCATGTTTCCAATATGGCGCTGTCGCTTAGCAACGGATGCGTAGGCGCAACAGGTGTTGCGGGATATTTTTTAAACGATTTTTTTTTAAATCCGTGGGGAGAAGTCGGCGATACGGCTTTTGAGATCCGGTGGGAAAGATTTTTTTTTAATGATTTTTTTCTTTTGTTAGTTATTAATGTAATGTAATCAAGATTTTGGAAATAATGGAAGATATACACAGGTGGCAGTAGTGATGGAAATTGATAGAAAGTTTATATAAATAGACTGTATTAGGTGTATCATAGTTTGATTTATAGGATACCTTTTTCATTCATTGTTATTTTGTTGAACGCCTTATACTTAGTGAAGAGCGAGGAAGAATGATGAGAAATACACGTAGGTACTTTAGTAATTATAAGTTTTTTATGGACACGCAGTGCTAACTTTCCCAAAATTGTGATAAGCAAGTGGCTTAGTGACCCAAATCTGATACATACATACATAACCTCACGCCTGTATTCTATGGGGGTAGGCAGAGACAATCGAATGTCAATTGGCACGAACTCAAGTCATAGCTACGTAGCACAAATCTGGTGGAAAAGATCCCCTTAAATTATTTTTTTTATGAATAATTAGTATTACTTTAGCATATAAGACCATACATTACTAGTATTCAAATACTTATATTACCCAACCCGGGCATCGAAACGAGACTCACCAACTTCACCAGCCTTTAAAGGACACCTAACGCAACCAAGGCTTAGGTAATTAACGAAATATTAATCAATACATAATAATACATAAAATGTATTCAATACTTATTATGTACGACCTTTTAGGTAGAAGTATGTTGCCGGAACACGTTAGCGGCGCGTGCGCATGCTTGATGTGATTGATCATGTTACTAGTTATGGTATTTGGATTTGTTTAGATTTGTATTCGGAAAGGTCGGTTTGGATTTTGCAAAAGGTCTGTTGAAGTCGTTTCAAAATAAAAAGAACATGTGGCCTGTAAATCCTCTTTTAGTCAGATATGTACTCACATTTTCTTTGGATAGGGGTTGATTTTGAAATCCAATTTTGAAGTTTGAAATTGTGCCCACTATATGTTAATAGCCTCACCCCCTATTACATGGAACCTATAGCAATGTGTAGGTACATTGTACAATGACATTACGTGTCGTAATGTGCACCCCTGCCTCCTCTTTCGGGGATAAAAAGCGTGACGATACAACAACATATTTAATACAGAAATTCATCTCTATTGACGAACATTTCTACTTTTTTTCATACTTATATCTAAACGTATACTAAAAATCAATAACAAACAGGTTACTATACCCAGTTACCCACCCTACCTCGATGTTCCACGACACAATAATTAAACACATTAGCTGGAACCAGGCAACATGTGCACAACACTTGCCTAGACGTAACGTGTCACTTATAATTCATTTATCGATGTCGGTTGCTTAGTGTGGACGTTCCTTAAATCTTGTGTAGAATGTATACAAAAATTTTTGGTAATAAGGTTTTCGAAATGGAGGTCGTGTTCTGGCAAATGTAGTGTTGTCCACAAGAAGTTAATAGCTAATTTCGGCTAATGACTACCAGAACGGCCGTCCAGGTCGTTTACCCATACCTGAAGCTGCACTTGACCTAGCGGGGTGGTTTTAGTCAGTAAGAGTCTGACACTCCCTCCCCTAGGGCGGGAGACAACATTGAATAATTTTCCCTCGTTAAGAAAAATAAGATCGTCTCTTCACCTTGTCGACAAAAATTCGACAAAAGTTGTATTTTTGGACCAGGGATGTCCTTAAACTGCGAGTAGTTACCAAGAGACAGGCAGCAGTATCGAGTTTGCCAAAATCGTATACGATTTTGGCAAACTCGGAATTTAATTCAAACTCGAAGTAGGAAGGTCTTTGTTTAGTAGTAGAATCAATGATGGGCTATTGATGATCATGATGAAAGGTCATCATGTCAAATTCTGCTCACAATCACAGAAAGAGGGAGAAGAGTCGAGGATAAAAGGCGTGCCGTTGCTTTACAAAGTCTTTAGTATAAGCTAGTATAATCATGCTTCAATTCAACTTAGCATACCTAGTTTTTGCTTTGCACTTCATTTGACCCGTATAGTTAAGACTTTTTGCACCACCACATACGTTCACATGTAAGTAGTACCTACACTTGTTTGATTTGACCGACTGTCTACAGACCTCTAACACGGTTTCGATATAAAACCTAGATTTTGAACAAGATAAACTGTACTTTGCAGACAGGCTTCTATATTAATGAATTAACTTTTAATATTGGTAATTATATGAGGTAAATGTATGCTTATTAACGCTTTTTGCCAATAAGACACTATTTATAGAATTCTGTATAACTGCTATTTTTTATAAGCAGGTAAACGAGCAGACGGATCACCTGATGGTAAGCAATTGGTGAACACCCGAAACACCAGAGGCGTTTACAAGTGTGTTGCCGGCTTTTTGGGGGTAAGGAATTTAAGGGTTATTGGGGAATCGGGGATTGGGCGTCCGGTAACCTCACTCACATAACGCAACACAACGCAAGTGTTGTTTCACGTCGGTTTTCTGTGAGGCCGTGGTATCACTCCAGTCGAGCTGACACATTTGTGCCGAAGCTTGGCTCTCCCATAGTTAAAGTGTTGACTAAGATTGTGATTTAAGTGATTTATTATCAACAGTACCTGATGAAGTAGTCACATAACTGCTATGAAAGATTTGTCGAATAAATTAACCGGTATGTTTTAAGTTGTCTACAATCTGTCAGTTTTTTAAATTAATCATGTTATGTTCTTCAAACTCAATCAATTGATTATGAAAAATAATCACGAGTAGATACAAACATGCATGCAATTAATATTTTTCATAGACTTTTTGCTTAGTTACTCATTTAAATTCGTTAATAGTTAGGATGAAGCAGGTAAGTCGGTTTATAATACTTGCTTTAGGAACAAGCCTTGAAACACAATTATGATAAATACGAGTAATATGATTTTGAATAATAATTAAAAAAGAGACAATTTTGTTGCCCTATCACTTCAAAGCTGCTCTTTATACAATACTAAGACAAAGATTATTTCTAGAATAATCTTATGTATAAAAACGAATTGCTGTTCGTTAGTCTCGAACCGATTTGGCTAATTTTGGTCTTGAATTATTTCTATATAATTATTATTGATTGAGGTGATACGAAGTTTGCCGGGTCTAGCTGACCCGGCAATGGTCTTAATGAATACTTTTAAGTATTCAATAAAACATTGTTTAAAAATGCGACAACCAAACATTGAATCAAGATCAATTAAGCAATAAGATCCAATAGACAAACGTATATTATTAAATTAAATGGCACCCACGAAAAATACCTATGGGTGCCCAATGTGGAACATCATCGGTGCCATTAGCTTGGGTGCCAATTAAACAGGTGCCCAATGTGGAATACCTCCACGATTTGAAATCAATCCGATATCAAACACTTCTAGAACACTTTGATCTAAAAAATAAGCCACTTTTTATGTAAAACCAGTGATTAGTTCAGATGGCAACCTTCACGTCATGGGTCAGCGTGCTTGCTATCTGGAACACCTTGTCAAGGTGATGTTTTTTGCTTCCTTTTTCCGTGGACCGCCTCGTTTCGTTGAGAGGACGTCTGTATGACTGCTGTGAACATCTTGAGTTTATACCGTGGTGGAGATTTAATTAAGGTCGCAAGGGAGCTACTGGGTCTGGAGCTGCGGACTGCTTTTTTTATGGGACAAGCCCGCCACAGCCTCCCATACCGCTGCAACTTCTGTAAGCCAGGAATATGTAAATACCGGAACACTGAAGTCCGGCGCGTCCCAGGGAAATGAATGACTGCGCACTGCTTAGCGGGCTACTGGGGCTCCGGCTCGAAAAGCAGGAGTAAGAACGAGGTGGTTTTTAGTCAGTAAAAGTCTGACACTACCTCTCGCTTCGCCCAAGGTGGAAAAAGTCATTGGATAATTTTCCCAACGCGGTAATGTGCAGGTGCACATCTGTCTACCCTTTCAGAAATAAAAGGCGTGACATTGCAAATATATTCATTAAAAGCATACTAAGACTTGTTAAAATTAAACGGCACATCCACATAAACCTAACGTCATTAATTTATGGGAGCTGTAACTCGACACACTCTATTGACGCCTGCGCATTTTATTTGATCTTTTCAAATACGAGTATGGCCGACTTAGGGAAAAGTGAAGTTTTTTTTTGAAAATAAACAAATAAAAACGTTAATCACCACAATCTGTTTACAAAGTTAATTAGCTTCAAGATTTTTTAATTAAGTACGTATTTTGGTAAGATATTTTTGAAAAATATTTTTTTTTTTGGAGGATTAGACAGTTAGATAAATGGTATTCTATGAAGGGAGTTCTACGTCCAAACGTAGACAACGCATGCAAAATATTTACTTACGAGCACCCAAAATGCAATTATGCAAAAATATATACATACATTATTTTATGGAATAGAAAATAAACGAATAGACGGATCACTTGATGGTAAGCAATTACCGCCGCCCATGGACACCCGCAACACTAGAGTCACAGGTGTTTTGCCAGCTTCTTAAAAAAGAATATGGTTTTTTCTTGAATGTTTGAGCTTCGTATCGGTTCAGAAATACCGCTCATTCCACAGTTTTGCTATACAAGTTAGAAAGTTACATATATTTTTCTATACACACACATATAAACTTTATACATGTTAATTCTTTATACTTAGATATTTTTTTTTATAATAATTTTGACGTTCTACAGTGTTCTATTGTAGCCTATTTGCAGAATAAATTCACTAACAATATATATTTTTTTTATTTTAGTTTTAATTACGCTTATAGAAATTAAAACGATTGTAACCCCTGATTCTATTCTATAGAATAAATTTATATATAAAGTTTAATAATCCTAGACGATTTTGAATAAAACCTAGACAATAAATACTTATAATTCAACAGTCGAAAATTTCAATAGCTATTTATTTGTAAATTAACTTTAATTACGAATGAATGAGGACCCGACCGTTATAATGCTACTTCAAAAGAATTTGAAAAAACTAATTAAACAGTAAAAGTATCGATTTACAGTAACTAGGTAACCTAGGTATCTAGCTAATCTAGGTACCAAGTTCCGTGTAGACAATGAATGCAAAGAATTGACAAATATATTAATTTACATAAGTATTTAATTGGTGCATGTCTACAGAATTGAATAATAGTCAACAATTTAGGGTTTACAATTTATTATATTAGGGAATTCGGAGCTGCGGACTACTTACTGGGTTACCGGGGCTCCGGCTCAAAGCAGTACTTTTTAGTTAGTAAGAGTCTGACACTCCCTCTCGCCTCACCCAGGGCGGGAGAAGTTATTGAATGATTTTCCCAACTTAAAAAAAAATAGCTAATAATTGCAGGTCGCTTCCAACCGGTTCATTTGAAAGTCATTGGGGAAGGCCCATTGGATGATTTTACCCCTTCAAAAAATCTTATCTGATTTAATATTTACTAAACACTTTTTTTAATATTTTGCCTAGTTCAAGGATCAAAACCAAGACCAAGCAACCAACAGTGCGCCTAGCAACTACTCGACAAACGAGCAATGGGACCTTTAAATAATATTCGAATTTGTCCGTTTTTTACACGCCAATGTTAGATAGAAATCAATTTATAATAATTTTTGTTGTAAAGAACTGAGGTGTCGGGCGATAATTCGGCGTCTCGGCATATTATACAAAAAACTATCAAGGTTAAGAATCATACCTATCAACAACGTATAATATACAACTTACTAGCTTCTGCCGGCGGCTTCGCCTGCGTTCCTGTGTGATAAAAAGTATCCTATGTATTATTCCAGACCATAATCTATCCCTGTTCCAAATTTCATCCCGATCCCTTCAGCCGTTTTGACGTGATTGAGTAACAAACATACTCACAAACTTTCGCATTTATAATATAAGTAAGACAGTTATTTACTACAAAAAATACTGAAAGAAACTGGTGAAAAGATGACCTTTATTATGTACTATAGCTACTGCCAGCGGCTTTGTCTGCGTTTCCGTGGATTAAACGGTGGCCTATGTGTTATTCCCACCACTGTTCCAAATTTCATCTCGATACCTTCAGCCGTTTTAGCTGTATTAGCCATCCATAATTCAAATACACATCATAACATATTTATACATTGTGTAATAGTATTATTAAATCATAATAATTATATTTATTATTGTACATACATAAAAGTTTTAATATCTTACCAACTTATTACAATACAATATTATAATATTATGTAAATTACGAAATGTAGGTAAACTTGTAGTTATAAATTGTTCTTTAAATACCTTTGGATATTGAAACATGAATTAATCGATCGATTGATTAATCAATCGGTGTCTAAATAATCTAAGAAAGTACATATAACTCAGAAAAAGTCACATTGATACTTGCCTTCGGTAGATACCAAACCCTGAGGGTCATGCATGAGAAGCGGGCGTTTTAAAATTTCGGGCCACCACGACAACTGATGATGTTAGGTTTATAGTGTTAAAATAATTAAAACTCTAAAACAGTAACAAAGTTTTTGCTACATTTGACCTATGTCTAGATTCTAGACTAATGGAACTAGGTTTTAATTTCCGTTTCACAAATATCTAGATTGACAGAAGATTGTTATCTGAACTTCTGTGCTCATATTTTGATCGCCATCGCCCGGAAATTTTTTGACATGACTTGCATAATAGTTACAACTATTTAATTAAGAGTAGTGACGATTTTTTTGAGGGACGAAATCATCCAATGTCTTCTCCCGCCTTGGGCGAGGCGGAAAGGAGTGTCAGACTCTTACTGACTAAAAACCACCCCGTTCCTACTCCTGCTTTTCGAGCCGGAGCCCCGGTAAACCCGCTAGATAGTCTGCAGCTCCGGATCAGATTTAATGTTACCTAAGGTTATGTGTAGATACTAACATACCAGATAGAATATGAGTTGGAACTTGGAACAGCGTGGTTTTTAGTCAGTCAGTCAGTAAGAGTCTGACACTTATGCCTCATTCAAAGTGGGAGAAGTCATTTGACTTTCCTCCCTCAAAAAACAGATACCTAATAAACTAGACGCAGTATCTAGGTACATAAGCTACACTTATGTATTTCCAAGTAGAGGTACATAACAGAGTACATGACTATGCTAGTCGTTATATAATGAATGTATATATTATAGGATGATGTCATAAATGGATCCTGAATTATGACTCTTATGATTTAAATGCTGAGAGTTTTAAACTTATGGTAATGTTTCGTAGGTATACTATTAAAGCGGACTGCCTGTTACACCGTAGCGTAACTGTTGGAATTAATGGAGCTGTTTTTTTAACTAAATTAACTAGCGTAGGTTGTGCGACGTCGCCGTGTCTGCGCACGCTGCTCATGATGAAGAGTCCCTCTGTGACTCGAAACTATTACAGCTTTTCTCCATTAATTTACGTAAGTTAACTGATATTTTTAGTTAATTTAGTATGTCTCACCATAGTTATTATAAAAATGGTTTTTATTTTATTTTATAATGAGCTTCTGCAAGCGGCTATGGACGCGTTCTCGTAGGATATAAAGGAACTATGTGATATTCCAGACCATAATTTATCCCTATCCCTTCAGTAGTTTTTGTGTGAAAGAGTAATAAACAGTAATACTCACATTTTTCACTCATTTACTCAGGATTTATTTTAGGAAGAAGAACTTGTGCAAGAAAGCCCGTGATTAGATCATGGTATTTACGAGTATATTAAAAGTGATTTGAAAACAATTGATGTTCGCTTTATTGGTATAAAATTAGTTGAATTAGGTACAGATCACTTGATGGTAAGCAATTGGCGCCAACACTAATACGCAAGCGTTGTTTCACGTCAGTTTTCTTTATGCCATGGTATCACTCCGGTCGAGCCGAGCCGCATTCGTACCGAAGCATGGCTCTTCCACATTTAAGCTTTTATATGTATAGTAGTTACACTTCGGTCCGGAGCTGTGGACTACCTAGCGGGTTTACCGGGGCTCCGGCTCGAAAAGCAGGAGAAGGAACGGGGTGGTTTTTAGACAGTAAGAGTCTGACACTCCCTCTCGCCTTGCCCAAGGTGGGAGAAGTCATTGGATGATTTTCACCCATTAAAAAAAAAGTTACACTTCGGTGTAAATAACCCCGCGGTTGATGATGACAGATACTTGATGTTCAAGAGTATTATTTAGAATTATTTTCCAAGGATCTAGAGGTCAACTTCGACCCTGTCTTAACCAAAAACGTGTTTATAGGGCGACCATATAATTGGCAATAGTGAGATATACGTTATTTATAAGTATACTAGTTTTGTTACTGGCTTTGCTCGTGTTATTTGGATGTCATGGAGGTTTAACGCCCAAATACTGAAAAGCTACTCAATTTTAAGTTGTACTCAAATATCGTGCTATCTTTGTCATTTTATAATGAATTGATAGAGACAGAACTAGTTATGAGAACGTCTTAAAATTGAGTAGCTTTTGAGTATTCGGATATAAGACGCCGACTTCTTATGCATGAGAGTACGTGTTCGGATAACGACTAGGGTTAGGGCGATTTTCCACCAAAAATATGCACCAGAGATGCTACGTTGCTGTGGATGGCTTTTCTACTATCGATACATCATATACTCGAGCTGCGCATCTTTCGCGTACAGCTACATAGCTTAATATCGGTGGAAACGGTCACATAGTTTCACAACTTAGTTATTGCATCTTCGTAGTAGAGCTACATAGCACATCTCTGGTGGAAAAGCAACCTTACCAGGCCCCTGGGTCGATGTAGGAGCAAGATTGGAGACGTTTTTAGTCAGTAAGAGTCTAACACTAACTCTCGCTTCACCCAAAAAAGTCATTTTAAAGATTCTTCACCTCAAAAAGGTCTCTATGAAACATGTAACAGATATTAAAAGTCTACCAACAACTTTATCCGACAAACTTCAAAGATCATGGTGCGCACACGCAAACGAACATAGAAGCACGTATTATGCCTAATGCCCGCACGTCAATCACTTTGATTGGACCGGCAAAAACATTGATTCATATTTATATACAGCGTGTTGAGTTTTCCGACTCGTTTGTAATAATATCAACCTGTAGCTGACAGAAGGGGTAAGCAGTAAGCATTGTAAGAGATTTTTCTGTATAATTGTATTTTTTTTTTAAATTTAAATTTGGAATACATGGTTTTTATAATGAGTGTGATTATAACATTTCAGGATTTAAAAGCTTTGAGATTAGAGTTATTAATTGATTTTTTTTCTTGACTCAGTGGATCGAATCATCTAGCATACGCATTTAAATTCAACAAAACCTTTCTCAAAATCTTTATAATCATAACATTAAATACTCAAATTGTAATAACAGGCATTTCGAATTCGACCCTACTCTCAAAATTTTCGGAAGAGCAAAACCTAAAATTAAGTTCAACACGGAAATCAAACCCAGGGCCTTCCTAACAGCGGCGCATACGCATACCACACTAACGAATCAGAACGAATTATTTATATTCAGTTAATAAATCATAAATAACTAATTAAGTGGCAGAATTTTTATTTAATCATTTTAATATATTAACTTGTCTGTTTTTTAGAGTTCCGTATCGAAATGGTAAAAACTGTAAAACTATAACACTTTTCGTCTGTCTGTCTATCACCTAGCCGTATCTCATAAACAATGATTAGTTAAAACCGTTGAAATTTTCACAGGTGATTCACACTGCTGTTATTAAAACAAAATAAAAATACTAAAAATATTGTAAATATAAAAGTACTTTCATGCAAAATATATAAAATTCTTTTATACGTCTACTTAGGGAAGCCTTTGTTTTTGAGGGGGCAGAATTATTCCGATAAGTTTGAAATCTCCCTTGTGTGAGGCGAGACGGAGTGTCAGACTCTTACTGACTAAAAACCACCCCGTTCCTACTCTTACTTGTCGAGCCAGAGCCCCGGTATCCCTCTAGGTAGTTCGTAGTTCCGAATAAGTTACAGGGAACCCTGCTTGCGCAATTCTGACAGGCACTTATCAATTTTTTAATGAGCATAGATATTATTAGGTGTCTCTATTTATAAATAATGATAGACTGAATTATTTATGCCTGTAGGTATGATATTAAAAGCATGCTGGTTTTTGCCCTCGACAGGTCATAATGTGTATGTACAAATGTACCTCCAAAGTCATGCTCAAAATCATTTTAAAGTTAGCCTATGTTCAGATGACAAGCGTTATCAAAACCAGATATGTGCTATGTAGCTACATGCTACGAAGATGTAATAGATATGTAACTGTGCGAGGAAGATGCGCAGCTCGAGTATGCGATGTATCGATAGTAGGAAGCCATTCACGTAGCACGCATCTTTCCACATAATACTCGTATATTCCAATGTGCGGCATAATTACAAATGATTGTCCTTAAACCTCGCTAAAACTCCAGAACGGATTTTGATGAAATATGGTACACAGACAGGGTAAGAGCTGACTTGAATGATAGGATACTGCTTTTATCCCACGAAAACGCCGGTGAAACCGCTGGCAGAAGTGAGTTATTCTCTATCTGAAGCTCAACAGTCGTTTTAAAAACCACTACACTTCAATGGTAATTAGTAAGACAAAATAATATACACACTAATGAATTTTAGTTACAAAAAACTGCTCAATTATAAGGCACTTTGTATACTAATGTAGGTTCGTAGATCGGCCAAATATTTCATGATAAAAAAACAAAGGTGTTAGGTTGAATTAAATAATAAATTTATAATAGTTTCTGCACGTTTTTGTACTTAATTAATATAACATAACTTTGTTAATGGGTAGGCAGATGAGCACGACTTTTCGTAGTTGTGTCGCAGTTTTTTGTGTGAACACTTATTCTTCCCGTGGGTGTCATTTTAGGACTACAATCTTGATAGGGACTGGTCTGCAGCGTTCTCTGATAAACTAAAACTGTGATCTCCAACCTACGCGCCAAATGTGGAGATTCTAGTAAACTTTTTATGAAGAAGAAGCCTATCCATTCGAAGCTACACTTTGGAACGAGCACCTAACTTCACTGACGGGCAAATTTATTTCTTTATTTATTGACATTTGAAAAGTACCGTACCTGTTTATTGAAACTTGTTGTTTATTGAAACTTGTTGTTTATTGAAACTGTTTATTGCAACTTGTTTATTTGAAAAGTACCTGGTTTCATTGGAATACCTGAGGACCTGATAAATCATCATCATCATCATCACCAGCCGAGAGACGTCCACTATTGAACAAAGGCCTTCCCCTGATAACGATGGGAGTGGAGATCATCGAATCCATAAGTAATATTACTTTGTTCAATACCAATAGGGCAATCGAAACTTTAGTCACTTTCACGATTCCATAATATAACCATCCGTCGGCTATGTTAAATGAATATAGTCCCCCATCTATGAGGCACACAACTACGAAACTAAAATTACGGTGTAATTTGACCTAAGGCCTACTAACGCCAAGGCCAAGAAATAAATCATTCGAATAACGAACAAAATACTTAACAAGTTTTTACTAACAAACAAAGCGGATCTCTGACAAAAACCTGGGAAAATTCTAGAAAAAATACGGCCAATCATTATAGCCGGTTTTAAAATATCATTAATAAACTTCACATTGATAGCACACAACCTCTCTTAATTCGATTTCAATAAAAACTTTATACCGAATGCAAAGTCCAAAGAAATAAATAAAAAAAATCCTTTTATAAATACTCATAGACACACAACAACTCCATTCTATACTTTATTAGCCATTTTTATTTGTTTATCACATCATAAATATTGCAGTTAACAGTTAAATGAGTCACAAACGTATATATTTAAACTAAATTTATTCAAAAATACAAATCAAAGGACGATCCGAATAACAGTGACCCAGAAATAACAACTAAAAAAATTAATAAAAAACATTATCTAACAAGGCGATAAAACAACGTTTTTTCGCGGCTTTTTTCAAATAGAGAACAATATGGCGGCACGAGACGTTCGGATACGAACAATGAATGAGTTTTTATTCAGTTTTTATGGTTCGTCTCGTGTGTGATAACGAAAGTTATACTTTTTTGTTGTAAGTTTTGGCAAAAAGTTCCGATTCGCGTAATGTGGAAGCCATTTTTTTTTGTATTTAATGAGATCGTAAATATGAAATCGAGTGGGTAATGGATATGTTGTGTTAATTAATTGACATTATATTTTATGGCTTTTTTTATTCGTCTTACGTTTTGTTTGTAGTAATGTAAGGGTTCATGTTTGTGAGTTATTTTAGTAGTATTGTTGAGGTTTGTGAATGTAACGTTATATCATACATAACGATGCGTTTGTTGAAGTATTTTTATCTATGATTATTCTCTTCACTTCTTTGTTTTTCGTTATAATGGAACCTACGTATTTTTAATAATTATTTTCTTATTCTAATATAATTTATGTAAAACCAATCATAGTTAGACTTTTATTTCAACAAGTATTTTGAATAAAATGTAACTTGGGACAAACTACAACTTCATGATTTGATCTGAATTCGTTTTTTCGATTACTTCAATTATTTTTCCTCTATCATAAACATTCAAGCCCATCTATAACTATGAGGAAATTCATCGAAATTGGTTCATCGGTTCATTGGTTTCGGCGTGAAAGCGTAACCAATAAAAAGCTGACATTAATACTGGAAAAACTTTAAAAAAGTTAACATGAAACAGTGCATATAGGAAATAGATAAATTCTTACATTGCCTAATATATGTTTTTCATCCCAATTTCGCATGATAACTAAATATAATTTACCCAAACTTTGGTAATAAATAATCAAATATCACGCTATTTAACAAATAAGAAACAGACAGAACGCGAATTACAAAATTAATTCGCCGTTGAATTAATTATTATCTGTGGTTTTTTCAAATTACGAACGGATATTAGAGTCGTTACTTTGACGTTTAATAGTTATTTTTTAATTTTAGTTTTACTACTGCCTTTTTTGGTTATAATAGTTTTTTAATTTAAACAAAACTTGTTTAATGTACGTACTTCACATCAACAGCCTATACATGGCCACTGCTGACCACAGGCCTCTTCTCACACGGAGAAGGTTTGAGCATTAATCACCACGCTTGCTCAATGCGGGTTGGCGATTCCAAACGATGTTTTCCTCACGATGTTTTTCTTCACCGTTTGTAAGCGGTGTCTAAATAATCTTAGAAACTACATAATTATAACTCGGAAAATGTCGCATTGGTAGTGGTAAATTTCGCACCCGCACCTTCATGCATGAGAAGCGGGCGTTTTAAACCTCAGAGCCACCACGACATTAATTTTACTTATGATTAGATTAATCACGTTTTCTATCCGCGTAAGGGGTAGACAGAGGTGTCTAAATCTCTCAAATTCAATACACCTCAAATCTATTGACCATAAACATCAATTTTACCAAACACATTAAAACCAATGAATATTCATACGAATAAAGATATAAATCTTCCGATATCAAGTTTTGAAATTTAATATCAGTAATAATTGCATTAAAAACCTGTAATTAACTTAGGAAATAACCCTGAGACCGGTTTAAACCATTTTAGCATAACCATTTTACTTGAACCGCGGCAGAAAATGGTACTAGATTTTTTTACGTACATTTTGACAGTTCGTTCATAGATAGCAGCGCCGAGTGGGGTGTCAAGGTATACTGGTTATGTAACTTTGTCGTTTCAACTATAATTATGTAATCGAATGAAAATATTAAATGTATTTGAATTTAACACTTCCTTAGTGCAAAATGTCGAACGTTGACACTTGTGCTTACCCTTGAAATTGAACGTAGAGTGGAATGTGATAGTACATTACATTTGAATGTACCGATATCTTATCTTAAGGCTGTTTCTTGGAGAATAAACATATCTTTGGATTAAGATCAATTTTTAACTATAATTCTATCGAGTTTCTTTCTTTGGAAAATGGATTAAGGTTCAGTGTTAGTTTCAATTATAATACAGTGTTAGTTATTTTTTACTTACTGTAAAATAAAATAAAACGTAGAAATACATTTCCAACCTTTCAATCAAATAAAATCTCAATAAGTATTCATTGTCAACAACCCCAATGGGTTGTATAGTTCCGACATTGCGTAGCAGTTAAAATATCATTCAAATATAAGGGTTCATAGGGTTAAAATAGCATTCACTTAGTCTGCTATTACAATTGCTCTCGCAATGCTCAGTGATCGACCATTCTGACACAATTGTAATAGCAGACTAAAGTCTGAGGACTAGGAACGGGGTCGTCCCACACTCAAGGTGGGATAAGTCATTAAATGATTCTCCCCCCTTAAAAAGAACCTAATACTAATATTAAAATAATATCTTATAAGTAGACGTAACCAACCAAATTGCACTTAACTCAACATTAATAGTTATGACTAACACTCATGTATCGTGGTCTCATTAAAATCTGCTCAGCAGTTTCAGAGTTACGTAACAGCAATACAACATACAAAAAACTAGGCGCAAAATTCTAAGTAGCAAAAAGTACAATGAACCTGTTTTTTTATAGGCTATAATATTTTACTACTGCCGTCTATGTTATAATGTTAAATTGTTTTAAGTACGACTGTTGAGCTTGAGCTCTCATTTTCAAATCGGATTGTACAAATTATGATGCAAAAATTCTGAATTCTAACTTTTTTTTTAATATATATGCGACGTCACGTCTTTTATTCTCGAAGGGTTAAGCAGAGGTGCACATTACGGCACGTAATGTTATTGTACAATGTACACCCACTATTCACCATTTGTGTTATAAGTCCCATGTAATAGTGGGTGAGCCTATTGCCATATACCGGACACAATTCCAGACTCCGTACTACTACTGAGACATTTTCGAAAAACTGAAAAAAAAGCTCAGTAATACTTTGCCCGACACGGGAATCGAACCCGAGACCCCTTGCCCAGCAGTCGCAATTGCGACCACTCAACCAACGAGGCAGTTTTTTAATATATTTGGCCGCTATCTCGTCTATTACTGTGATAGGTTATGATGCGGCCTAGGTACGATGGTGTCTGCCCATAAGCAACCTATTCACTCAGGTCTTGAAGACTCCTCCTGAACCACAGACTCTGGCAAAGAATTCCACTCTTTAGCAGTTTTAATAATAGATTTCAAATAACATAACATGGAATATAGAAATTGACGTAACTAGATACGGTACTTCCCCGTGAACGTGAATTTACAATGCTATGCGGCCTGATGCGGCAATTGAATAATTTTTAGTTAAACTGTAGTATTGAATAAATACGTAATGTTAGACTGTCTTAAAAGTCCAAAGGTTCAATTTCATTTAAGCATCCCAAAACTAATGAAAAAGCCTTTTTGAGTATATATAATTAATTCCTACTTTTTATATACAGTCACTCTAGCTCAGTTATATAATAAATCTTCCATCTTACTAGCCTTGATGTGAAAAGTCGTAAATAATCACATACATACATAAATAACTAAACAATGAACGAAATAACAACAAATATATATTAGACGGTAACACGGAAAGCTGTATGCGGAAAAACCTGGTGTGTAGGTAGCAATCTCGAGCCAGTACTTATGCGTTAGACCGTTAAAACACACTACCAAAAAGTCTTAAACACCTATAAAAAAACACACACAAAAATCCACCTTATTTATCATACGTTCAAGGTTGATATTGCACTGTCTGTATACAAAAATAAGGCATTATAAATATTATGATGTAATACGCGTCGGTACAAGGTCAGTTTAGACCGAAAATCAGGTTTTGGTTCTTTTCCCTGCGCCCGCGCACCGCCCCGCCCCCTCACATGCGCGTGAGCAGCGTCATAGAGGCGCCGGAGTGTGTCAGAGTGGCGGGTACAGCTGTTAGTTTGTTGGTTTGCTGATTATGAATTTGTAGGTTATGTTTTGGTAAAAACAACAATGATAATTTAATCAATTTAATCAATTAAATTTAATCAATTATTTAATCAATTAATCAATTAATAATAAAAAAACAAAAAAATTATTTAATCAATTAAATGATTGCTAGTACCTATAGATATATATAATTAATGCATTTTTTCAATAAGCAAAAGACGTGAGGAACACCATAGTAAAAAAAGTGTATGAAAATAATACATGAGTCATAATTATTAATTAAAAAAAATATATTCAGAAATATGTATATTGTATCGTTTTTATTTCATTCTCTTGAAAATAGTACTCGGGCTTTTGTCTAAGTATTCGTTACTATAACAGCAAAACAAAAATTCATTAATTTAAAAATAAGTATTAAATAATCAAAATCAAAATTAGATTTCATATCCCCGCCATCACGACGCACACCACTGTCTATTCGGAATTCGTCAAAATACTCGACAACGGACTACCACATGGCTCGCAACTCATTTTTCGTCTGCGCAGACGCACGTGTGCGTGCTTACATCAGTGTGCGTGCATCAATCGCGTCACTGTATCCGTGCACTAGCTGTGCGCGCGGTTTCACTCGCTGCTCGGCTCCTATTGATCATAGCGTGATGTTTTATAACCTATCTTATAAGCCTTCCTCGATAAATAGATCTTAGTCTATTTATATTTTTTTATAGACAGGTATACAGATAGATAAACACATGTTTAACAAAAAATAATTATTAAATTCGAACCATCAGTTCCCGAGATTAGCGCGTTGAAACAAACAAACTAATATATTAGGTAAAAATAAAATATAATTATCTAGATGCGCTTGCGACGATTCAACAACAAACAACGTTTTTTTATAATATCTCTCAACAATAGTAGTAAACAGATTCACTAATTTTGGCACTACATCTTCAGATTTGTATAAAAAGTTAATAAATAGTATTAATTTTATCATCTACAGGACTTAGTTTGACCTTGAGCAGTTTTTTAATAATGACCTTGAAACTTTTTGCTAATTATTTTGTATTTAGGAAGCTGTGGTTAGATTTAACAAATAACTAATTATTTATAAGGAAGATTTTTATTTAAAATCTTTATGTTGTTAGAATAAGTATTATTTATTCGAGTTCAAAAGATTATCCTAGTAGTTAATCCTATTTTAATTATATGTTTGTTACGTAGACGAGTCATTATTTAAAATTAACTATTTAATTTGTTGATGGGATTAGTAGTATTCAATGATTTAATTTTTAAATTAATTTATTTAGACGCGGCGACGTTGCGTAGCCTACTCAGTAGTCTACGCACGCTGCTCATGATGAAGAGTCCCTCTGTGACTCGATACTAGTAGAGCTTTTCTCTATTAATTAACGTGAGTGACTGATGTTTAGTTAATTTAGTATGGCTTACGATAGTTATTACAAAAATATAATTAAATTATTTCTTTTTATGCTTAATAGTTGATCTGGCTGACTAGGCCTTATCAAAATAAATCGTATTTAGAAAAGCAGGAAAACAGGTAATAACTATTCCCTGTTTTCCTGCTTTTCTGTTGAAATTTTTCCTAAATTTTCTTTGGTATAAACCTCGCGGAGCCTAAGACCTTTCCAATGAACGCAAAACCGTGGAAATCGGTTCGTGCGTTCTGGAGTTATAAGCGTCAGGAAGGAAAACCCGACTTATTTTTATATTATAGAAGACTAAAAATAAGTCAAAAAGACTACAAATCAAATTAAGTTACTACTAGGTAATAAGTAGAAAGATACCTATCGTAGTTTTCCTTAAAGTTAAGGAGGTAAGTACCTAACTTTATAATTTATGGAAGATGGAAATAAATGAGTCATAAGCAATATTAGTATAATGATTTGGTATGTAGTTTCTTCCTAAAATTTCTATGAATCATGTAATTATGATGATTTTAAAATGATTGTACCAAGCTGTTTAAGAAGGGAACAGAGTTAAAAATTACAAAGGATACAATACCTACATAAAACTTATTTTTTTAATGTTAGTGTTGACAATATTAATATTATTCGATATTTATTTTCTATGTTATATCACAAACTATACTAATATGTAAATAAATTATATTACCTAAATAATAATAATACGACGGACGGCTCCTATTTTTAAATATTATTTTATTTTGTATTTTTTATACATAAGTAGTATTTAAAAATGTAATTTTAGAGAATTTTTAATAAATATTTCAATACGATTTACTCACTAATTAGTAGTAGTAGTTTGTGATATCACATAAAGTTTATCCTATCAAAAAAATTAAATAAACAAGGATAGTTTTTCTATGTTGAACTGTAACTGTATACAATATAATGTAGTTTCTATGCCTCTAGAATAAAGTTACCTAAAATAAGTACGTAGGTAACGTCTTATCTTCTCAAGTTGATTCGCATATTTACTGAACAATTTAAATAAACTTTGGTATAATATCTTACTAAACAAATGTTCAGTTTAAGTGTAAGTAAGTACCTATCCATTAATCAAATACAAAGTTTAGGATCTTCCTGTTCACACCAGACAAGCCTTCATTCTGTTTGTAATTGTATGTTCGCAGCCTCCATAATTACAATAATTTTACCCGGAAATCTTATAATTGACATTTGATTGACTAGTACTTCAAATCATAGGTTCGAGGTTACACAAAATAAAACGCAATTATTGTTAAAGAAAAACAAGTTTACAACAAACATTTTAACGATACGATAATTTGATAAATCGAACGATTTATCTTTATTGATACCTATAAAATGCCTAATAGGAAACTATCGTTGAGAAAACCGCTGCTAAAATTTTAATCCGTCATAATCGATGAAGTTCCTACAACGCGACGCTACTGCCATCTAGTCTCTATCGGTGGAAGTAAAAGTAAAGTTTCTTTGCCGGCCCGATAGATGGCGATGTAGAGCGGTAGTGAATCGATCTTGATCGTTTTAAAAAAGGGGTACATAAATGAATGCATAATTTTGCGTTGTGTATTTTTACAAAAACAGTAATTAGTGTTGATAAAAAAAGTAAGGACTTACGGTATAATTTTTGATGATTGTATCTATTGTACGTACCTGCAAAAAGAAAGTAAACATGAATTAGTTATTTTATTATTATTGTAATCGTAGTATTTCTGAAATTGTATGGAAAATATATGTATAATTCAGTGTTTTCATTAAAATGTAAATATTGCTACTTGGCGTAGGTGTGATGGACGTTAAAATGCCTGTTTACAGGAAAAAGGAGATTCTCAAACATCTTTAAACATTTATTCAATATCAATATCTTTTTATATTTTCTTTATTTTATATGTATGTCTTGTAATTCTAAAAACATAATAAATACTTTTACATTTATTATTAAAATAATTTCCTTCTATTAATGATCCTTCAAATAGTCTTACTATATAACGAACTAATATTTAAATTAAACTTAACGGTCTTATAAATAAATTAAAAAAATGATTCCAGAAATTACCAAACAATAAATTTCTTTACAACGTCAAACAATAAATAAAAAAAACTTGTTAGAGCGAATGCAGATTCCTTTATCTTTTTTGTTTCATCCCATAAAAAACTATACCAACGGACTCTCACCCCGGAACTACAGAAAAACTAGACAACATTCCCACACTCATAGTTTTAAACGAAGCATTCGATTTGCATACTCGCAGTGATTAATATAATTCTCTTCAAAATATCATCCAAAACAGTCACCCCACCTATCCTGAATAGATTTAACACAATAAGATGCTATTAAAATAAAAGATTGAGCATCATACATTTGCATAAGGAAGTATGAGAAAGGTGTACACCAAGGGACGATTCTGGGCCCGACCGAAATTTATGCAAAATTTGTCAGTCACCCATAGAAGCGGTTTTTTTATTCTATTTGTTTTTATCTTCGCACGACGATTTGCATATCTAGTTCGGATATTTTGCATATTTAAAGTCCGTGAGTATTTACTTTGAGCTTTATTTTAATTCTTTTGGGGGTCAGGTTTTTTCTTTTGGTAATTTTGATTCTATTGTTAAGATGTTCAACGTGAATAATTAATACTAGGAACAAGGAGTGTGTCCCTGCTTTCTTTTGTATGTCTAATTGAATTCCGGTTTTGGTGCGAGTCATCTTCGTTTTTTTATTTATATTTTTTTTTGTATGGTTTAATTTTCTGCCCTTATACCATCTGCTTTTTGCAATTAAACTCGTGAGAACAGAGTACGGAATTAATTATAAATATTGTTCGCAGAGAGTCTTCTTTTATGTAGCTTTTAATGTTTTTGAGGTCCGGTATTCAACGGTTAACGGTTTTGAATTATTTTAATTGGGTATTGTATCTTATATTTGTCACTATATAAAGAAAGAGAATAAAAATATTCTTTTGAATTTTGTTAAGTCAGCTATTTTAAGCATCTGTTTTTTAGAATAATGGAACTGTAAATATTGTGTGACAATCTATTAAAATGATTAAATCGAGAATCAATATTATTAACGATTTTAAATTAATTCAGCTACTTGGATAAGTTGAATCAATTGTATCAATTACACACGTGGATAACTACAACAGTCCTAAGGAAGATGTCATCAATACTTTTTCAACAATCTTAATTATTCTATTCATCGACTTTCAATCAGCATATCACCAATCAGACCTAACTATAATGGCATAACAACAGCACAATAGCTTTGTTAACCAATACCATATATACAGGTTAACCCTTAAAAATATTATATTTCATCAATACCAAAGGAAGGGTTGATACAAAAATCATAAAGTACAATTTTATCGATCACAATAGTTGAGTATGACGCGTGCTCGATAATGATCAATAGATCTATGATTTGCTTTGAAATGCGATACATTTTTTGCATTGACCGCAGTCACGACAGTTTATTGTTAGTTTTTACTGTTATTTTCAGTTCTTTCGAATGATCTGTCTAGAAATTCTTGTTGATTGCATATTATTGAGACTTCAGTGACGGAATTTGCAATGATTTTGTACATTTTTCGGTTGCATTACTGGTTCGTTCGTTATGGTTGTCATTTTCTAGTTTTGATTGGTTATTTTAGTGTCTGGTGGTTTTGTTTGCTTTTTTGTTTCTGTCAGTAGTTTTATGCCTATTAATTTTTTCTTCTAGATTTATGATAGTCTCAAATCTACAGCGTAAATACCTACAGCTGTCTATCAAACTTTAACTTTGGTATACAATCTAGCTACTGTTTATGGCAAAAGTGTTAAATGATAAATGTTATTTATTTTTGCAAATAGGTTACAAGATAACACTTTTACACGTCAATCTCTAAAATAACTAGATGAGGCCGGCATTTCCTATCGGGCTACTCTGAGAACAATGCTGAACTCAGAGGTTCATAGTCTCCTTTACAGACTGTTGAGGTATGCACTATGCAGCTAAATTCTTTACCAAAATATCAGATTTTTGAACAAAATTATGAGCTGTAGTATGTATACTCATAACTGATTGATAAGTCTAATCACGAAAACTTATATTACATACATCTACATCCAAATCCAAAATATCTATCACACAGTTTCTTAACCCTTCCTCACAAAGATTATTAAGTTCAATGCACACAATACGATTGTTTTATAACTCGTCAGTCATGCAAAATCGGATTGGGACTAAAAAATCCATTGTTACGTCTTAAGGGTTTAACCCTTCAATACTATCTATTATAAGATTATTGGGTATTGATGTATTGTTGGGGGCGCGAACGGTTAAGTAGTGATGTGTGCAACCCTTCTCCTTCTTTCTTTTGGCAAATGTGTTGATATCGTTTAGTATAGTTAAGCGAAATGGGTCTGCTTTGTATCAGTTCGATTTTGGAGTTGACAAGTATAGCTCAATATTTGGATATTTGTATTTTGAACAGGTTGCTGTTATATTGGTACGATGGTGATTAGCAAAATTAATTGGCTAAAAATTTGTGTATTTTAAATTTCTTAATTAATTTATAGATAATATTTGGGGTGGGGGGGGGGATATTCATCCATTGGTTTCTCCCGTCATGGGCGAAGCAAGAAGGAGTGTCAGACTCTTACTGGCTAAAAACCACACACATTACATTTCTTCACCAATTTGCTGTGAGTTCGTCACTTATAGCAGCTTTCTCCATTAACTATCTAATAATAAGTATTTTTGTTTAATTTGATACATACAGGTATTTATTTATTTATTATCATCAGAAAATTCATAACATTCACTACGACTAATGGCGATACGGCAATTTAGAGCCCAGTCGAGTGTATTTCTTACTTACCATAAACAGTTTCGCAGACATATGTAATTAATATAACCAACGGCTTCATGGTAATCCATTGCATCACGATCCATTATTCCAATTATGCAAAATAACACAATTTGCACGACCTGGGAATCGAACCCAGAACTCATCTCCTAATGACGTGATCATTAATATTGTTCCCAGTTCCCATAAACTTAAGGAGAGTATTATGCAAATAAAAATCTTAAGTTCGAATCCTTCAAAAATCCTATAGAAATTGGTCCACAAAATTTGGCACTGACAAATTACCCAGTTTCCTAGATGCGTTCTCACATACAAATGCACAAAACCATCTGCCCTTATTAGTGGATGTTTTATTCAATAATTGTCAAGCATTCCGCTTGTTATGCAAAGTACCGCGTATTATGATGGTGCATGTTGACATAATACCATCAATCTGGTGTTTGATTTATTCTTAGGGTTGGGAGTTGTCGATGTTTGGTGGTTGTCGATATCGATAAAGATTGAAAGAACTGAAGTAAGATTTTAGAGCGTCAATGTAATTTTAATTATTGTGAAAAAGCAATAATTATGATTAAAGACGTCAGCTAAATTAAAAAGTTTGGAGCTGCGGACAACGTAACAGGTTACCGGGGCTCCGGCTAAAAGCAGGAGAAGGAACGGGGTGGTTTTTAGACAGTAAGAGTCTGATACTTTACCTCGCCCAAGGCGGGAGAAGTAATTGGATGACTTTCCCCCCTCAAAAAAAAATCTAGCCAACAGTTTAAGTCTAATGTAAAAAATCTAAGATTATGTAAATTACCAGTTGTTGTAATTAAAACGACTTATTATTATTATCTTTGCTAATAACGTGCGTGTTTTAAAAATTACGACGTGACTTAATAACCTAATTAAATCTCTATTTAAATGAGCGTTTTATTAGCTATTCATAAACACAGCTTTACGACTACAGATTACCATTTTAGTACAAACATTTCTGAAAAAAAACTTAATAAATTAAACACTAGAATCTTCCTAATAAATTATTCTGTCTATTAGTGAAAACTAAATAAATTATAATTTCATAGTAAAATAGTTTCTATTGCAATCGGATGGAATTGCTTCAAGGCGATAAATCGAGTAAAATATAGTTTTATGTTTTTTTTAATATGTAAAGTTTATACAGTATTATACCAGGTACTGTTGGTAGCAACAAAGCTAATGACCGACCTGATGATAAGCCATTTATATGCCATAGATATAATAATATTTCATTACTAGTTACTGCCACAGCTATAATCTACCTCTGTTCCAAATTTCATCCCAATCCCTTCAGCCGTTTCGACGTAATTGAGTAACAAACATACACACAAACTTTTGTATTTACAATACGTATTTTATGTTAGTCTAATAGTATCTACCTACTCTGTTATTATATTATGTTTTTTATTTATATACAAAAATATGCATCATATTAAACCACTTCACCAAAACATCGACAAATCCAACAAAAATATCGATAAAAATTCACCCCATCATACATGTACCAATCCCAGCCCTAACTCCAAGATTATCATTCTTAAAGACCTTGCACAATGGGTGTTTCGCACCGCAACGCCTATTACTGCGCAAACGCATTGTCATTTAAATCCTGTGTTTAACCTACCTGAATACCCCTTTACAGTATAAGACATGATCAGAATTAAATTTAAAGTTTTATAAAGGATTAGTGGTTTATTTATTGCAGTTTGGTTTCCGGGAAGTGATATTGAAACTGCCATTTTTTGATCCAATATTTTGCATTTTAGTATGTTGGTATGTCGTTTGGTAGTAAAGTAGAATGTATTTGTCACCAGCGCTAATCTTCCGTGCGTATAAAAACCGACTTAGGATCTTGATTTTTGGGTGGAAATGCAACCGATGTATGACTTTTTCCGCTTTGAACGAAACAAGAGGGAGTGTCAGACTCTTAATTACTAAAAACCACTCGGTTCTTACTCTTGCTTTTTGAGCCGGAGCCCCAATAACCCGCTAGACAGTCCGCTAAGTCACTTGCAAAAATAAACCACTCAACTGTTATTCTCCAATTTTCCAGTTCGACGATAAAAACAGTTGTAAAAAATAACAAATTGTATGACAAGGGCACGGACCAAGAGTTTGTAGAGAACATATGGAAATAAACTTAAAAAAAAACAACATAATTAAAATCACGGTAATAAGACACGTTAAAAAGGAGAATGGCCATCAACAGACTAACTACCTAGTACCTCTTTAACCCATAACAAGCGCATTGCCATTTCAAAACCAAAACCAAAGCCAGCATCAGTTAAATTGTAACATAAACACAAGATTGTAATCTCCTCCCAAGGAGGCTGTGACCACAATCCCGTGGTTTCCGAGGCCCGTTGTAAGAAAGTACAAACATACCATTTTCTTCGCGACCACATATAAGTGGTTGACTTAAACTGAACGGTTAAAATCTATTGTTTTGTTGTTAAAGTTTTCTTAAGTTGAACTGTGTAGATGACTTAATGATATGTGATGTTTGTATGTTTAAAATTCAAAAGTACGACTGCCAAACAGGGGCTTCAGGTTCGTTTCACGGGTTCGATAAGGTGTGCTGTATGGAAATTGTTTCGTTTTTACAATTTTTTTTTATTAATTTCATGGAGTCTGTGAGTTGGGATTTGGACTCAGGACTCATAACTCTGGTAAAAAAGGATGCTATACTGAAACATGCACCTTCTATATAATTCTTGGGGAAAATTAATGGGAATGTAAATATATCAACTTATGTGCGCGTAAGAATTTCTATTATACTATTATATTTACTGGTAATATGTTCTCCTGTTATTACTCATTATATCATCTTCATCAAATAGACATCATAAACATCATACCCAACCCAAGACACAAACCCAAGACACTTGTGGTATCACGATACACAATAACATCTAAATGTCTATTTTAAAAGACGTTGCTAAGGCGGGTTGCGGTTTGTGGTGTATTTACTTTGACTTCTGCCGACCCCCTAAGTACGGTACTAAGATGGGATTACGTTCCTTCATATGTAGGTAATTTTGACAAAATTTTAACTTCTCATGGTTGGGAAATAAATGAGTTAAGGAAAGTCTCATGATAATATTGTCAGTTGAAATAAAGTTTGTATCTACTCTGTGATTTATTTTTATCCAAGACTATTAGGAAAGATGTCTCAGAATTAACTCTATTGCACTCGATCACTCAATTTTACTCCACACATATTTCACAAGGCTTCTCAGGGTTATTATTAAACATCATACAAAATACTAGTAGGCTGCGCGACGTCGCCGCATCTGCGTACGCTGCTCATATATGTCCAAAATCACAACATTCTGGGACTTCGAAACTTGGCATGACATCGTCTTTCAATCCATTAATTTACGTAATAACTCATGATTTTTCACTCGATCTCTCAACTTTACTCCAAACGTATGTCTCACGAGTGTTATTATAAAAAATCTATGCTATTATTGACAATTTAAAAATTTTAAAGAACAGTTATAATTTTTGCTCATAACCCACTTTTATCAAAAGAACTTGTAACAACCCAACCTCCGTATTTAAAGAAATTTTAAAGCCAGTTAACAATCAAATAAATCATTGTAAACGAACCGTAGCCGAGCCTTTAAAATCTAGATTCTAGATCGAAAATAAAGGCTAAATGGGTTTAAACTAAAGTACTATTATTGTTAGCTATTAAAATATCATAATTCAAAATAATATCCATTAAAAACAAGTCAAAGTATTAAGTAGACGTGAAATTGCCAACTTCCTGCCCAGGCGCACGTTTAGAGCAGAAAAATGTTTGTGTTTAAGCTAGGGTTGGCAGGATTGTGGAAAGTATTTTGTACTGAAAGTAAATTATGAAACTAGATACCCAAGCCTAAGCAATTGACAACATTTCATATTTTTAACATGCATGTATTATTATGTTATATAAAAGTAAATCGAAAACTAGGGCACCCATATTTTTTCATTTTTCGAAATTATGTACTTTTCATTCATAATTTCGAGTTTGAAATTCAGTGTATTCTAAAAAGACGTAAGTGCCAAATTACGGTAGAATGGCGACAATACCTTTGCCTCACTTAGATCCGTAAAAAAACCTAGTAGATGTCAAATGTACTGTCACTGACAGCTTGTCCAGTGTTGCCAACTTAGTGGAATTTCCACTAGATTTGGTGGTTTAGATATGTGTTTCAGCGGGAAAATATTGGTTTTAGTGGCTAGTGGATATTTTAGTGGACTAGATTGTTTCAGTTAGTGGTAAGTTACAAATTAACCACTAACACTACTCGTAAAATGCTGTATGATTTCTAGTTAAAAATACTTAATTGATACACTTGTTGGCAAGATAATATTGCCTACTCAGAAGGTAAATATTTTTACGCACAATATTAAAGATTTTATAGTTATGAAATGCTATTTGGGGTACCGATTTGAAATTCACTTAACATCTATGAAACAGAAAGTACCACCGCCTGATCAGGAAACTTGAAACTCATGAAAACCAGAGTTCAGTATTTTAATTGCCCATCATACTTACAGAACCCAATTTTTGGCTTCTGCGCAGGCAATAACAGAATCAAAACTTTTTGAAGCAGTCTGTCTAAAAAGTCAGTTTATATAAAGAATATTTTAAAATATATTATATGTAGATTATATTAATCACAAAAATCTAATAATACAATTAAAATAAAACCCTTTTAAATAATGTGCGTAGTTATTGAAAGAGTAAAGGGGGCCATGGAAATGTTATTCATAATCCCTTTTTTTAGATTCTGTGATGATCTTGAGGAATTCTGGTGGTTTGAGAGGCCGCTAAGATTTAGTGGTTTCTGGTGGTTTTCACGGCCTCATTTGGTGGGCTGGTAAAAATAAAGTTGGCAACACTAAGCTTGTCAAACTCGTTGGTGCGCTTGTGTTTGTGTGATTTCAGATTTTGTTATTTGTGTTGTTATAATTATATGATTCCTAGTTGCCGATTGCAGAAACTTGCCGAAAGTTGACTATTTAATGCTATTGCAATATATGCACGAAAATGAATGCTAAAATTTTGCAGAAATACGTATTGGCAGTGTTGTTTTTGCAGGCTGGTACAAAACAATATTTTGGATCCTTCATTGGCGTATATGTTTCATTGAAATCCATTTTATTGACGAAATAATGTCAATCAACAGTTGTGAATAATAACAATAAGCAGTGTGTCGAAAATATTGTGTAAAATCAATTTCGATTTCGAATGTAAATAAAAGTTACAGCTTCAAGTGACATTAAACATTGACATTTGACACTTGATGTTTTCATCTGCAACCATGATTGCTAAGGCAAAGGTAACGACTGCATTCTGCCGTACCTATGACGTCATCACATGTTTTGTGATTTTAATTATTTTTCTCAGAAATAAAAAATAAAAAAAATATGACATAAATATATTTGGACTCAGGATACGAAAATAAAGAAATGGTATTTTTGTTTCCATGTCGTATCAGTTTTGAAATGTTGTCAATTGTTTTTGGAACAAAATAGTTACTATAGTTTTAAATAATCATCAAGTGTCTCTGAGTACGGCATTAAAACTATTATTGATTAAGAAAGGGCAGCAGTACACATTTATTTTTTTACGCAAAAAGGGAGGCTCTGTGTTTGTTGTTGATAAAAAAATAAATAACATTATTTTGTTTATTGTCTTATGTAGGGAAGGTTAGGGCCTGATTTGTCAACCAAGAGATAACTTTTACTTATATGTAGAATTAAATTGACATTCGATAGTTGCGAAATTTCTTCACTATTGTAATCTTCAAACACGACCTCTCATTAAAGTCGTAGCAGATAATTTTAGAACACCTTATATATATACCTACTTTATTTGTTTCTACTATTAAATTAAAGATAACAAAAATATTTTTTTATTGTAACTTTCGTGAGACATACTAAATTAATTATTATGTTATTGGCTCGGCGCGACAGTCGCCGCGTCGTGTGTCGCGGAATGCTGCTCATGAATATGAGCCTCTAGCATGGCTTGAAACTAGTCGAGTTCCTCGTCAAACAATTACGTGAGTAAGCCGATAACATAGTAATTAACAAAAATATTACTTTTCTTAAACTAACAACCCTAATACCTGTCTCGAGCCTCATGAATTCACAAGTAGCAACCTGGTAATCGTCAAACTCACATGTAAGACTTGTTTATTATAAAACTGTTAAATTACCATGTTAAACAAACGGGCAAACCTTTCTTTAAATTGAGCGTGTCAAGTTTAAAAATGCGAAAAGTGCTTGCTAGATTTATATCTAAGTAAATGCAGGTCAAAATACCCCTTTTCCTATCTTCCTTCAATCAATTTTGAGCTTTGTTGTCCTTGGTATAAAGTTGATTGTCGGTTGCGGGGGATAGGGTAAGGTTGATGTGCTGTTTGTAGGAATGTTATTTAGTGCTTATACCTCTATGATTAAAGTCGTTATATTAAAGTTTATGCGAACATCGGTTAATGTGTAATTGTATGTTCGTTTTGTTGTTATTTTGCAAAGTTTATTTTTTAATAGAAACGGTTTAATGTTAACTAGATAAACTTAGTTATTGTTTAAATTGAATGTCGTGCAATAATTGTTATTAGTTTTGCATAACTCAATGCTAGGTCTAAGATGGAGATCTAGTGTTTTTTTAAATGGGGCAAGCCCGTCACCTCCTCCCAAAACCGCTGCGTATTTCCATATGAAAACGTATCTCAGTTGAGTCCGTTTACATCAGAGATAAAACATGGTTGGTGGAAACCAAAAGCATCCATAGTAACGCATCATAGCACATCTCTGGTGGAAAAGCACCCTAAACCTCTGGGTTACCATGACACAATTTACAAAACATATTAGATAACAATTTACTATTCAGGGGTTATGTTATAAAGTGAGTCTTGACTTTACAAGCCACAATTAATTTCCTCAAAAAATCGAGGAAACGGAAATCTCCAACATAATTTGGCTTGGCTCTAAAACACAACCTGAAGCACTTTACACACGGGAACTGCTGACAATCTAGCAGGTCACCAGGGTTCCGGTTCGAAGCAGGAGTAGGGACAGGTAGGTTTTCAATCAGTAAGAATCTGAATCTTACCTCAACATGACCCAAGGCTGAAGAAAATCAAATGACATTCAGTCTTAAAACAAAAGAAATAGGTACTTTACACACCGCACTTATGACGCAACCAACCGATACCCATTATTACTATTACTAATAATATAAAAACAACCCCCTAAAGGTCACTCCTCTAATAAGAATTTTTCCACCCCATAAACTCAAGACGTTATTAATTGAAGTTCAAAGTTCATTGACCTCATGTCTACTATAGCAATGGTCAGTTAACCGTCTCGCGACAAGTTTTAATTACGGCGCATGCGTGCCACCTGCGCCGGCGCATGCTACGGTATTGACATTCTATCGATTAGAAGTATTAGTTATTAGTGTGTCTAAGAAATATTGTTGTTGTTTAGAATTATTGTATGTGTGAATTTTATTTTATTTACGTTGAGAAGGACTGGGGTTTCTCTGTTGGAGTATTCTTTGTGAGTTTATGATTCACATGTGGTTTCGGCCTCGATTTCTGGTCATAGTAAAATTTTCTAAGTATCTGAAGTGCAAAGGAGATTGCTCTGGACTGCCCTGTAATCAACAAACGCTGCTCGGTTCCTATTGTGATTATAAACAAACAAACGAACGAACACTTCAGCTTTATATATACATATTAGTGTAGATTAGAATTCCTTAATCAAAAGGCTACCTTGTTTGTAGCGTGACGGTTAAACGGTTGAATGATATTTATTGAACACGCCTGCGGATTGCCTAGCGGGTTTCCGGGGCTCCGGCTCGAAAAACAGGAGTACAGACGGGGTGGTTTTTAGTGAGTAAGAGTCTCTGACACTCCTTCTCGCCTCGCCCAAGGCGGGAGAAGTCATTGGATGATTTTAATAAATAAAATAGATACGTAAAAGGAATATCTATGTAAATTAACGTTATTATTTCAATTTATAAAGTCACGGAACCATTACAGAATTCTAATTTACACTTCACACGTTTAGTTTAATAATTATAAGTGTAGTAACACCGGGCCTCTAACTACCAATAGGTTTTAGATTAGAAAACAATAAAATGATAAAATTGTCTATGGTAATGAAGTGTACAGTTAATGTTCAGGTGTTATTTTTATAGTCTAAGTTCAATTTATTAATGAATATTCATAGATACTAGCTTTAATCTTTGGAGGATTAGGAACAAGTGTGGAGACACATTACAAGTGACAGAAATAGCCGAACTAGGGATCGATTCCCATGTTGGGCAAAGTATTACGGGGTTATTTTCGATTTATCAAAAATTTCTCAATAGTAGCACGGACTTTGGAATTTCACCCCGTATTACATGGGCCTTATAACACAAATGGTGAAAAGTGGTATTACGTGCCGTAATGTGCACCTCTGTTTGCCCCTTCGAGGATAAAAGGCGTGACGTTGCATAAAGAAAAAAATAAAACCAGTCTTGAAAAAGCCCATTCCCTAATGCTTATTTATCAATAAAAATGAGTAGGTCCTGTTGAAAACTGAAACTACTTAGAAAGTCACTTCCAAAAGTCTAGTTTTTTTTTCTTTCTATCACATATCACACATATTTTCCAATCTCAATCATAACAAAATCTTTTTCTAATAAAACCAAAAATCGAATTCATGCCCTCCCAAAAAAAGGAAAAACATACCTCGCATATCCGAAAAATATATTACAATTCACTGCAACATCTTGAGAGTGCCCTCAGAGGGTGTCCCTCTAATGACGTCATTAGTAGTGGCAAAAACTAAAGACCTCTGGAGGTACGGAGGACTGAGGAGGTATATTTAGTTGTGGTATATATATTTATGTATATGTATTGTAGTGGAGAAAGGGCTTGATGAGTTGGTTTAGTGGTACAAAAGTTGGACTATTGAGTAAGAGTTTTCAGGTTCGATTTTTATTGTTAATAAAGTAGCTAATAATATTATAAAATGAGGTTTACTTATTAGCTTTTTTTAAGGTTCCTATTGTAATTAATGTATAATCATATGTATGGTGATATCTTACAAACATTAAAAGTCCCTCTGTTACTCAAAACTAGTAGAGCTTTTTTCCATTAATCTACGTGAGTAAACCGTGATTTTTAGTTAATTCAGTATGTCTCACGATAGTTATTATAAAAATATAATAAAATTTAACTACAATATTAACCTTAAAATCCTTCAAACTATACTCTAATATGGTCATTTGCCATAGACTCCCATACATAAACCACAGGCCCATTTCCTGACCGCAAATGACGGCCAATAAAAAAAAACCCACCAAATATCCGCTGAAACAATCGAAAACCGGAAATGACGAGATATGAAAAATAGACGCCTATCAGAACCAACACCTAGCAATTACCATAGAAAAATCTACCTTAACCAAAAGAGAATAGGATTCAAAATGAATTTGACAGATCTATTTGATTGTCGAATAGAGAATTTTGGGTAAACGAAAATGAGTTTTCTGTTTCAGGAGTTAAAGTTGAGATTTCTTTGTGGGAGAAGTGGGTGAAGAAAACTATTATGCCTGATGTCTTGTATGAGTGTATGAGATTATTGAATGGTTAGATTGTGAATATTGAAATAAGGGATAGTAAGTACATATAATAAAAAGTAGATTTTCGATGTAATATTGCAAATGATTTTGGATATAGTAAAGGAGACATGTGTTGAAGAAATTGTGTTTTTTTGGGATATAAATGGTCATCGTTACTGAAAGATTCTTTTGGTGTTTTGTCTTGTTTAGTTTGTGATTTTGAGTACTTCTGCTAGACGTACTTATTAAATCAATTAGTCTTTGCTTGTTTTATTGCAAGATAATGACGCTTTAAAAGTATATCATTCTGTGTCTATTCTAGTCTAACCGCCGTACTCAGAGTCATTTATTGGTTACTTAACCCAGTCCTTGGCAGTTGTTTTCGGAACAAAATCTTACTACGGAGTATTAAGGAGTCTCGTGTCCCTGGGTTCGGCAGAAAGATAATTATTTGCTAATTAGCACGTAGATTGTGGTGTTTGATCTCTGAATCGAAATACTACAACGCACTTGTAACGCCTCTAGTGTTTCGGGTGTGCATGGGCGGTGGCAATTGCTTGCCATGAGGTGATCCATCCAGCTCGTTTATCGGTTAATACCATATAAAACCTAAGTCTAAGTCTCACCCAGCAACTCATACTAAACTTACCTATTAAGGAAAAATCATAATAAAACAACTACAAAATCACAGTCTATATAAGACAAACAAACAAAAAAACCCCAAAATTCACTATCAAAAGTGACCGTCAAAATAAATGCCGAAACTTTGGAATTCGAAAATTTACACAAAACCGACTGCGTATCAAGTGATGCGGGTTTTTGTGTCAGACACTGGCCACCATCGGTATGTCTACTATGACATTCCTTGGTACGATTTTGATTAGAAGCCTGTTATTCGATGATGGTTTTTTGTCTCTTTCTCTCCCCTTTTCTGTCTCTTTTTAGGGTTCCGTAAGTTTGAAGGGAAAAAGCGGAACCTTTAATAACTAACGTTGTCTGGTTGTATGTAGATATGACTATCGCCGTTTGATTTTCTTGTATCAACTAAATGGTTTTATTAGTGCAAGTTACGTATATCGTGTAGTAACGATTCGTGACATATTGTAATATAGTATATATTGTAATATAGTATATATTGTAATATATATATAGTATATATTACGATATGTCACCGACTGCGTATCAAGTGATGCGGGTTTTTGTGTCAGACACTGGCCACCGTCGGTATGTATACTATGACATTCCTTGGTACGATTTTGATTAGAAGCCTGTTATTCGATGATGGTTTTTTGTCTCTTTCTCTCCCCTTTTCTGGCTCTTTTTAGGGTTCTGTAAGGTAAAGGGAAAAAGCAGAACCCCTATTGCCGTAAGACTTAGGTCTAATTGATTGTGTGTATGTTGGTGAGTGAGGTTACTGGAGGCCCAAATCCCCCTTCCCAATTCCCGATTCTCCTTAACCCTTAAATTTCTAACCTCCAAAAAGCCGGCAATGCTTTGTAACGCCTCTGGTGTTTCGGGTGTCCATGGGCGACGGCGATTGCTTACCATCAGCATCCTTAAACTTACCTTCCATAAAAATATTTTTCAATACGATGAAAAATATAAAAGTAAAATATGTTTTACTATCTACAGAACCCTTTGTAGCCGCATCTAACTCGCGCATATGTAGTATTTTTTTTATTTTTATTCGCATTTCTTTTCGGCGTATTTTTTGGGGGAAAATGAATATGGATGCGTTTGAAAGCTTCGGTTTTCTTTTTTGGTTTTTGAGTTTATTTTTTATCTTAAACGGTTGCCTTTCCAAAATGGTATGTATGGCGGCAAGATGACTGAACTAATGTTCTAGACTTTCAACATTGTTGCTTTGGTAGACTGATTTTGACTTATTTTGATGTTGTATTTGGGACGTAGTGAAAGTGATAGTTTTGTGGGAGTTTTAAGATTCATGGTTCAAGGTTAATTATTAATACCTTGAAAGGCATAATTTTATGGGGTAAATGATTATTTTTTATTTAAATGTCCGTCTTGTATTATTATTATTATATTATATTAAAATATTAGACACGTATTTTTATTTTCTCACAAAAACAAATACTTTCGAAGCTATGTTGATTTGAAATATCCCGTGAGTCTGAATTACAATACACTGTTACTACTACAATTTTATTTGGCACACAAATCACCTTTAAACGAATTCATCCTGCTTATATTATACCTCAGTTTAAAAAATTGTATGTACGTTTCTTACTCTTTCACGCTAAAACTACTGAGCGGATTTAGAAAGAAATTCCAAACAGATATAGGTAATAGGGTTGAATAAAAAACTGCTTTATTTTGATAACGCGGTAATTTCACACAGATACGAATGGAATAGTCTTGAATAAAAACTACTTTTTTTCTCAATAACTTAACTATTTTGAAGTAGTTCGCTAATTTCTTTTTGCGTAACACACAGGATTAATTTACATGAAATTTTCAATCAAAATTGACTCATAGCACAATTTAATTAAATCACGATTAGTGACTGTTGTGGCCACAATGTTTACGTATAAAATATCAAAGATGGAGCCACTAAATGCGATGTGACGAGCAAAAAACATTAAAATAGAGAATTAATTGCGAGTTATACAGGACACTGTAGCGATAGCAGATACATTTTCTAACTATCTAATGTTTTATGGTATTGAATAGTTGAAGTATGAAGTTTGAAGAGAGAGATTATTGCAGAGGTTCGGAGGTTTAATCCCTGGGAGAAAAGACAACATTTATTATTTTTCGAGGATTTTTTTGAGCAGACGGATCACCTGATGGTAAGCAATCGCCGTCGCCCATGGACACCCGAAACAGCATAGGCGTTACAAGTGTGTTACCGGTCTTTTGAGGGTTAGGAATTGAAGTATTGTTGGGGAATCGGGGATTGGAAAGATTGGGGACCGGTAACCTCCTCACACAACGAAACACAACGCCACCGTCGATTCACTTCGGTTTTCTGTGAGACCGTGGTATAACTCTGGTCGAGCCGAAGCATTGCTCTCCCACATTTAAATTTTGGTTTTTGATTGGTTGCTCATAAACTTGTGCATTCACTTGTAATGAGCATCTAGGCGAATGTTTCATTACAGAAAAATAAAGAGAGCGTTGTAGTGAGCATTCTATTAGGCGTCCTGGATCTCTGGATCTCGATATTCTATCAAGCGCTCACGCTTGATAGAATATCGAGCATAATGTTGTAGGTAAATCTCGTATTAATATAATATTATGTATTCTATGTGAATATTATGTCATACTTTCATAAATATGACATAAAAATTCACTATCTATAAAATAAAAGCAATTGAAGTTTATCTGCTATCCGTACGTACAGTTGACGAATTGAATTTTGATGAGTAACAGCCGGCGTCGGTAGCTCATTATCATTTCACCATAGCCGTACCAAACGCAACGCATGATACACGCAATGCAGTATGACAAGTCTGTACAGCTATCCAAATGATCAAGCCAACTATCAAGGTGTCGGAGCTGCGGACTACCTAGCCGCTTTACCGAGGCCCCGGCTCGAAACGCAGGAGTAGGAGCGAGGTGGTTTTTAGTCAGTAAGAGTCTGACACTCTCCGCCTCACCCAAGGCGGGAGAAGTCATTGGATGATGTTAAGACTCAAAAAAAACTGTCAATGTATTAATAATGGAGAAAAGTTCTACTAGTTTCGAGTCACAGTAGGCTGTGCGACGTCGCCGCGTCTGCGCATACTACTCACGATGAAGAGTCCCTCTGTGACTTGAAACTAGTAGAGCTTTTCTCTATTACCGTGATGTTTAGTTAATTTAGTTAGTTTTTAAAGATGAATAGAATTTGAGGACATCTTTTGGTTTTCGATATTTTTAATCGATTTCAAAATGGAGGAGGTTTTTAGTTTAACCTGTATGTATGTATGTTTGTGCGCGATTATCTTGCGTTTGTCTGAACCGATTTTGATGCTGTTTTCAGCATAGTATTTTTCAGACTTAAGAAAAGGTTTTTGTGATATTACCTGACTTAAAAAATGGAGGCGGTTACAAGAATAGAAGGTTCTTTTTAAAAAACACTTTGGAAATCATAGAGTTGCGGCTTTATAGGAGTTCTATTAAATTTTCAGGTTATCAAAAATAATTATTTTTTTCATTTTATCATTTAGGTATTTTTATGGGTCGAAGTTTGGCCATTATCTAACCTGGTGATTAGCGATGATGCGGTCTACGATGGAGCACGTCTGCCCATGAGCAACCTATTCCCTCGGGCTTTGAAGACACCCAGAAGATATTATTATTTATTTATTTATTTATATTGGAACTTCTGATCTCCCTGCACAACGGCATGCCGAACACGTTTGAGCTTTAACTCAATATGTGAATTGAAGATTGTCTCATATCGATGCAATCTGTGGCCGACACTATCCGAGGTGACAGGCATAAAAGTTGCTTTTAACATCGCCAAATGTGGAGATTTCTAGATGACTTGGAGATATAATAGGAGTTACCTTTCTTATTATTTTTTATATAACGAGAATAGTTCAATTTTCAATTGGTTTGTTGAGGTTTTGTTGTGAAAAAATTAATTATTTCAAGATTATTTGAGTTGGTTTCTTTTAAAACTTAATTTAATTCATGTTATTTAGATGTGTATAAAACAATGAAAAGTATTTTTACCTTCTCCAAGTTTTTTAGGTCCTTACTACTTATGGATATTTTGAATGGTTTTTAAATAAAATAACAAGATTTACCGCCATATTTAGAGTCTCTTAATGATTACTTAACCCTTAGCAAAAGTTTTCGGAACAAAATCCTTACCAAGGAATAGTTTAATAATCATTGAATGTCTCTCAGAGACTAAACGGCAGTAAGTATATAAACCTAAATAATATAAAACGTCACAGTAAAGTAATATCTATTTCACTTACCTGAGGGCACATTTTGCAGTGATACTTCCTGGCGTGAGCATGCAAGGGCTGGAGTTTGGTGGGACCTTTGCCCAGCGGCTGTGGGACCACCAGGAGACCAGAGCCAGTGTTGGAACCACCCACTGGTGATGATGATGAAGAGCCTGGAAGAAGGAAGGGTTTGTGTTAGAAGAGAATAATATGATAGGATGCTTGGTCAGTTAGGAATTTGGGTGTGATTGTTCAACTACTCTATTGTGTTTTGTAATACCCTTTAAAGGTTTAATTTCTGCTCAAATCAGAATGAAGATGTGTGACTACTTTGACTGCACGGTTGGCGCGGTGAATAAGCAACCGGCTATCGTGCAATGGGTAGGCGGTTGGATTCCCGCACGGAGTAACTCTGTGTGATATCATATATGTGATATGTTTCTAAACGCAACCACCACACAGGAGAAAACCCAGAGCCGGCCCATTAAAAAAAAACTTTTATACTACGTTTAATATAAGTATAAAAATACTTAAATTTCAAATCATTACGGAACCTAAAACCCCATAGTCTGTACTCATGGTCTACCCATATTGAAAAATGATACAAAAGCTACAGAATCTACTCATAAGAACAGGGTACATACAATACCAACCTGATCGACCAGGCCCCAGGCCAGCGCCATACAACATCTGGCTCATGGACTGGTGATGACCAAGACGGTCATCTGCCTTCTGATGGCCACCCACGGTACCATCTCCTGTGCTCATCTTAGCCTGGAAAAGAGAAGAGAATTGGATCATTAGATTAAGGTTATCAAGAGCGGTTAAGAAGATTATCAATACAGTTGGGTAAAGTAATTATTGGTTTGTTACATATCGGCATTTTTTTTTATTTTCCAAGGGATCGGTAAAAAATATAATATGTCTTGCTTTTTTTAACACATTGAACACCGTGGTGATCACCGGTGACCGACTCTAGCGGAGGATTTGCCTTTAATATTTTTCTATTGGCAGTCAAAGTACGGAGTTTGGTTGTCACCGAAACGAGTACGGCAATAGTCAGGGCCAGTAGACCAAGTGCTGATTTAATTTAAAATATTTATAAAAAACAGAACCTTCTTCAAAAGTTAAACTGTGAACGTCCATTTTATAAGTCGGTTTAAATACATAAAATCTTCTCGTAAGACTGAAAAATATTATGCTAAAAACCGCAACAACATCGGTTGATCCAAACGCGAGATAATCGCGCACAAATATACATACATACAGGTCAAACTGAGAACCCCTTTTTCAATAGGTTATAACTGAGAACCTCTTTTTAATAGTTAAAAAAGATGTTCTCGGTTTGATCTGTGTTTAGAACATTACAAAAAAATTATAAAAATTTGTTATTTCTTTTGAAGCGGTATACGCAATTTGCTGGGTTAGCTATTCAACAGTACAATATGATATCATTCATACAAAACATAACAACAAAACACACACACACATCTAAAATCTAATAAACTAAAACCCAATAAGTAAAATAGATAATTTACAACCGTCCACAGCGTCAACAAATCATGTGAAAGTTTTGGACTTTAATAAATAAGTTTATACCAAGGGACGATGGTCAGAGACGCCATGAGTCAGAGCTGTGGTCAAATAAATCATTTTGGAGTAGACATGTTTGGTTTCCAGTTTAACCATACTGAAAACTGAAAGCTAGTCAAAAAACTAGTCTAGTGGTGGCTGCGGACAGCCTAGTTACCGGGTCTCCGGTTCGAAAAGCAAGAGTAGAAACTCCCTCTCGCCTCACCCAAGGCGGGAGAAGTCATTGGTTGATTTTCCCTCTCAAAAATAAAAGTGGTAGTAGATATAGTACCTGTGAAATTTTATTTGGCTGTCAATCACTTGAAAATTACTAAACGCATTTTGATGAAATTTGGTATACAGACAGGGTATAAGCTGACTTGGATGATATAATAGTTTTTACGTTATATAATTTAAGTTAATTTTTTGATATCCTCATGAGAAATACTGTACATGAAATTTAATTTTTCGTATATATTTTGTAAGTATTTAACTAGATGTTAATTATTTCATATACATAATAATAAAATGTAAGAAGAATTTGCAAAAATATCATAAAAATATGACGCGAAAACCCACATGAAACTACGAATTCAACCCCACAAACATTTCTAAATTTAACCCTACCACCGCTGCCGGTCACACAAGAAACTAATATTTTAACCAACTAAGAGGTCCGGTCATAATTTTACTTGATCACGGGACAAATCGAGCGTCACTAATGAAGCTACAGTGTTACCGAGAGTCGAAGTCATTTGTTTAAATGCACCCCCGGCGTTTGGGGGTTGAGATTTAATGTGTGACCTTATATTTGTTAAGATCGTCCGGTCTTTGTGTCCAGAGTAGGGTGTCGTTTGTTTTGTTTAATGTAATTGTAACACCTAGTTAGGTAGGTTTTGTTTTAAGTTGTCAATTTCTAGAAATTTAATAATTTTATTGATAGTTAAAAGAGTTTGTGGTAAGATCGTGTTAATCTGTTTTTATTTATTATGACACTTGAATACTCGTAAGTAAACTGATTCAAATTGCTTTTAACGTGTTCTTTACTTACTTCTTAGGACCTCTTTATTATGTCTAGTTTTTATTTTATATGTGGTTCTACATTTGGCCACTATCTCGCGTTGGAGCACGTCTGTCCATAAGCAATCTATTCACTCGAGGCTTGAAGACACCCTGGTTATACCCATCAGGAAAAGACTCCGGCAAAGAATTCCACTCCCTAGCAGTTCGCACAAGGAAGCTTGAAGCGAAGCGCTTCGTGCGAGTGGGTGGGACATCTACCATGAAACGGTGGCGATTGTCTTGTGGTTCGGTGATTTTGACAATCGTAGATTAACATAGGTTTTACGTCTCAAATAGGTTTGATAATATTACTGACTTGTTACAATCCTATCTTTCTAGCCAGGGTAAATTTAAAATACGTCATAAATTATTGTATCTTCAAGACAGAATTTCATACATAGCATGAACAATTGAACATTCGTTAATTTCCAAATCAAAACACACGTAACTCAAAAAACTTTTTAACAACTTCATAGCTACCGAGTCCTAAAACAAAATAATCTCATCTCTCTCAATAATAACCCCAAAATTTTATATCATAATCATTGTGATACGTGTTCATAATACAGAACCAAACTGTACCCAACAGTAACATTAATAAATCATTAACTATTTCGAGGCAGAGGAGGTATTCGTCGTGAATTAATTTGGTAGAGAAAACGCCCCCTGGACACGAGAAGAGAAATTTAATTTTAGTATTAATCACACCGGCAGTTTAGGGTTAAGTTGCGGGTGCGAACTATAACTATGCGAGGGTCAAAATTGATATTTGTGTCCGATATACGTTTGGTGTTTGTTGATAATTTATTTATGTTGGGTTTTCGATTAGGAGATTCTGAAATTACACAAATGTGTGTGTTTGAATGTATTTTTGAGGTCCATTGTTACAATTTTCAGAAACACAATAGAAAAAGAGTTATTTTGTCCTAAGCTACTATTACAAGTATATCAAATTAAAGATAACATAAAGGAGTCCAAAGGGACATTCTTTTTCTGTTTTTTTCAAACAAAGAAGAAAAGCCCAGTTACGCACTGAGTATCAAGCATTCTTGTATGCCCATTAATACCTTAAAGGAAGAAAACAAAAAAAAGTATTATATATCGCAAAAGTACCTGCATATTATAGTAATATTGTACATCAAAAACAGTTGAAACAATACAACCATGTTACCCATAACAAAGAATTCAAAAATAAATGTTTTTATTTTCCCAGTAAAGTACTAAATATCTATTCTACAGCTCCATTCCTTCTTAAACTATACATCATAGAAAACTTAATCTATATCTAGGGATGCATAAAGCCAACAAAGTATATAGGTCACACAATATTCTCTAGAACTTTTATGCTAGCATCGTAAAACCGGCGAAATACACTCAAGTCATCATTCGACGAAATTCTTTAGTACACCGCCATCTATCGAAGGCTAATGGCGACTTTTGACGTAAACTACTCTCCGCGTGACAAACAACTCGGGTAGTTTTCGACCCACTTCGCCGGTTTAGGGTTAAATAAAGGAGGAAACTTAATGCTGCTTCTGTTTTTTTTTCGTTTAAGTAATGGCGTTTGTTTGTTTCTTTCTCTGGTTTTGTTAGAAATAATTGTTTTTGTAGCAATGAAATAATAATGTTCTAAAATAACGACTACCATTCAAGTATACGTCACGCCTTTTGTCCCCGAAGGGGTAGGCAGAGGTGCGCGATACGGCACGTAAAGATATAGGTACAATGTAGACCTATTTTTCACCATTTGTATTATAAGACGCATATAATAGGGGGTGAGCCTATTGCCAAATACTGGGCACAATTCCAGACTCTGTGCTACTACTGAGAATTTTTCGAAAACCCGAAAAAAGCTCAGTAATACTTTGCCCGACCCGGGAATCAAACCCGAGACCCCTTGTCCGTCAGTCGTACTTGCGACCATTCGACCAACGAGGCAGTCAAATAAATGTGAAATAAAAGATTTTTCTTTTCATCTTACTTCAAATCATCATTTTAAAAATGTTTTCGGAAAACCCACTAGGAAAAATCGGTTCATTGCACCCGTAACTTCTAGATCGATACTTTACCTAATAAGTGATTCAAAGTGGTTTAACAACAGAGGACGTTTTATTATTTACGTGGGCGCCATTTTCTACCAGAAGACTTCGTAATAGCACTTAAACCTTACTTCTTTGAAGCCGTTAGGATTACATATGAAATGTGACAGCCAATGTTTACTAGTTATGTTGTGAGGATCTTTTAATGCTGAAATCTTCTCCGTGTGAGAAGTGGCTTTAGTTAACATTGTCAGAGCACATTTCTTCTCATTATTAAAAAAAGTTTTAATAATTTCTAACTAAATTCATAACAATTTAAAATTAAGAAGCAATCATAATTTTGTCCTAGGCTAAGCACCAGAAAACAGCAAATCAAAGTCAAAATTATTTATTTCAAATAGAAATATTTAAAAAACAATGTCTTTCGGTCAGTTTTCTAGTGAAGCTATTTGTTCGTTCCAAAGTGTAGATTCCTTTGGAGAAGAACGAGCAAGAAACTCCATAGGTTACTCTTTTTCAATCAGGTTCACAATACAATTTTTGGTTACATCGTTTCATCAATCAATTAAATGATCTATTAAACAACTAAAATAAAAATTAAGTACCATACAAAGAAGAATCTTTCTATACAAACAAACGCATACCAAAATAGAAATGTAGGCGTGTTCCTGCATAGGACAGTTGCAAATGAGTGTCTTTTGTCATAGCGCCCGAGTAGAGTGTGAGCGCCCTAAGGAATATGTAAGTTGATTCACAAATCTGTCGCGGCGTTTAGGGGTTGACCACACTTGGCGGTTTTTTGGTTCGTGGCATTGAGTAATTGCTGTTTTTTGGTTGGTTGTGTGGTTGTGTTAAATATGTAAAATGTACCACGATGATGAAAAGTGGAACACGAAGGCTTGATTTTTGATCTTTGAGACAGGTGGTAATTTTTTTTACTATGAAAATAAGAAAGAAGTTATATTCAAAAAAATATTAGTAGCGTTGAAATGCTGTATGTTTTCACTATCTACTTCAAAATTCAAACAAATGTTACTTGTAACACTTCAAGTTTTGCAATTACTAGCTTGACGATAAGTTACCTCATTTGAAAAAAACATCGAAAAGCAAACTGTTCCTGGGTACTGCAGGATTGAAACCTCGTCCCCACTAGGAACATTTGTCGAGCGACATGTGTCCCCAGAGACATCGGGCGATGTCGGGCGACGTCGGACGACATCGCCGCGACATTGTTGACTGTGCGACAAGGAACAGTTTCAACAAGAATTTCTTGTATTTGTTCTTAATGGTCATTGATTACACGATAACTCAATCAAAACAGTTCAGCAATTAACAGTAAATCTTCAGGTATATAAGCTTGTACATAAGTACATTTCCAAGTATTGAATTACAAAACGGTTAAATATCGCTATTGAACAAATTGCCGTACACTAGTGTTATAATTTTAACTTGGCCAGTTAAACTGGACGCATAAAGTTGAACCAATTATTTTTACACTGCAATTATCCGAGGTGTTTTAAATCAATCACTGAATTAACAAATACTATGCAATTATAGGTTTTGTACTACGGTAATAAAGTTGTTTTAGTAATTGTAATTATGTGTACTGAACTAAGTATATAAGTACGTATATGTTACTAGACTGCCTCGTTGGTACGAGTGGTTTTGCCGCAAGTGCGACCGTTGTCAGACAAGTTTGATTGCACGGTTACCGCGGTGGCTGTAACAGTGTGTGATTCACTAATTGTTGTTTCGGAGTCTGGAATTGTGCCCAACATAATGGCAATAGGCTCACCTCCTATTATAGTGGACTTGTAACACAAATGGTGAAAAGTGGGTGTACATTGTATAGCGACATTACGTGCCGTAATGTGCAACTTTACCTACCCTATAGGGGATAAAAGGTGTGACGTTACGTATATATTACTAGCTTCTGACAGCCGCTTTGATCGCATTTCCTTGGGATGAAATGTATCCTATTACCTAAGTCAGTTCATAAAGGGGCCAGTAGAATACCAGCGCAAGATTGTCACGAGCACACATGCACATGCTGAACTGGTCCCATTTCAACGCAACCTTTGGGTCATTTTTTATAAAATATTTAGTATTACCGACTACATGATTTGAATAGTATATCTATGCAAGTAAAAATATTATGCGCTCATTGGGCAGGACACGGCTGAACTCAACTAGTCGCCGCGTCTACACACGCAGCTTATATGAAGAGTCCCTGTGTGATTCGAAACTAGTAAAGCTTTTCTCCATTAGTGTACGCGAGTAAACCGTGATTTTTAGTTAATTTTGATAACAACTGTATTATGTATACCTGTGATTTACAATTAATAAATTAATTAGAATTTGATAAAGTTACTACCATAACAATAACGTATCATGCACTTTTAGAAGCTTTTATTTACTAAAAAATACAAAAAACTAAAAAATGCTAATTTAAAAAAAAAAATACAAAATTAGAAAATGTAACTTATATCTACTCGTATGCAACTTATTTAGATTGCGCAATCATTCAACAATACTTTGGCATTTTTGATGGCCTAATGTAAAACTCACCTCGTATAAACTCGTTTGTTTATTTTTTTGTTTTATTGAAACTGACTAATTTCTAAAGACTATTATAATAAAGTAATAAATTGAAATAGAACTATAATGCAGCTACTTCATTAGAGCCAGCATAATAATTATACCTCCATTTGCCCCTTTCAGTTAATTTACACATCGGTTTCTTGTGGGTCTATTTTTATTTTAAAACTTCTAAACTACTTAGATAAAAATGCAAATAATTTAGACAGCATTAATAATTCTACCACTATTTGCCATACATACATACATAACCTCACGCCAAGTCGTCCAAGGGGTAGGTAACAATGTTTTTTTTTTTTTACTATCAAACTACTTAGATAAAATATAACAGAAAAAATCTACAAAAATGCAACAAATTAAGAGCCAGCATTCTCATTCTACCACTATTGGCCACTGTCGATTAATTAACATCTCACCTCGTAGCCCTGTTTGATGGTCATAGCACCCCGTGGTCGTGACCACGCGGCATATTCCAGACCATCTTTCTGTTGGCAGTGCTGTTGAAAAAATACCATTTATTTTTAACCACTTTTCATTACAGAGAGGAGTGAAAGGAAGGTAGGGAGGCCTTTGCCCTGCAGTGGGACGATCATGGCTGAAATCTAAATCTAATCTAATCTTTCATTACATACATACATATAACATACCTTTAACAACTTTTTATTACATACATATCTATAACATACCATAATCTCACGCCTGTCTCCCATGAGGCTAGGCAGAGTATACTTTTAATTTTGATTACATTTGCATCAAATAAGTATATTTACTGTATAAAATCGTTGTGATACAGAAGGTTTAAGACGTCCAATTCTCATGCATGAGAAAACCTACCAAGATCAAGTACCCTAGCAATTTGACTTTTTCCGTGTCATATTATGTATTTTGAAAGATTATTTAGATACCTCTGACAAACGGTGAAGGAAAACATCGTGAGGAAACCTAGGCTTATAATTTCTAATTCATTATAAGTTTCTAATCGGCAACTCGCATTAAGCAAGCGTGGTGATTAATGCTTAAACCTCTTCCGTGTGAGAAGAGTTTTGGTCAGCAGTGGCCACTTATAGGCTAATGATGTAATGAATAAATATGCACACATGAATGCACACAAAAATGTTATTTTGGTATATGTATCACATACCAAAATAACATTTTTTTACAATTTTTGTCTGTTTGTTTATCTGTTTGTACCGGCTAATCTCTGAAACGGCTATACCGATTTTGACGGGACTTTTATTGAGAAGTAGCTTATGTCCTAAGAAGTAACTTAGGCTACTTTTATTTTAGAAAATGAAGTCACAAAGCCCGTAATCCACACGAACGAAGCTGCGGGCATCAGCTAGTAACGTAAAAACAACAAAACATCTTTAAAAACAGTACAATGACCGTATATTCCAGTCATGGGTATACCTAAAGCCTTCACAGACGCACTTACGAACAAAAATACATCCAACTATATATGTATATGTCGAGAAAACGATTTTTATATCCATGACCCAGCCAACATATAAAATGTTGGTCCTAAACTCATTTTCTATCCTTTTCTAACGTCGCAGGAGTGAGAGAGATGGTGAAGCACGTGTGACGTCGGCGAAGACGTATATGTATACGTGAAGTGAAATGGGAAGTGCTGTGGAGTCGCCTTAGAGATGTTAGGACTAAAGAAATTGGATTTATTGAATTTTTTTTTTTGCTTCATAACATTGTTATTGTGTTTTCTCACAGTATCTAGTAATTGTGAGATTGTAAGACTAAGTGATGATTGATGATGGTATTATGATTTCAATTGATAGTAGGAAATTGGTTTTCTGTCCGGTTAATTGTTGTTAGGTATTTTTAAGGGAAAATGTAAATCGAAACAATTTTCTTATAAGCAGCGCTACAATTGCCGTGTCGTGTATCGAATGCTGCATCATGAAGTGTTATAATTATACTATGGCCCGAAACTAATAAAGTTCCTCGTCAAACGGATACGTAAATTAGCCGACAATGTTGATAAAGAAGATGTAACATTGAACGATATTCTTGCTTTGTGTTATTACATAAAGAATATAGAAAAAAAATTTCTAAACAAAATCTTAACAATTAATAGATGGTCAAACGTTTCAGTTTTCTTAAACTAACTTCTTAAACCATTTAAGAATTCAAATACTCTTTTTATCCAATCAAAAATATTAAAAAAATATAACTCAAACCAACACACACTCCACACCACCTTTATTCCCGAGAAAAGTCCGCGACACGAGTATTTTTCTTAACACACACATGGACACTATACACACACGTACTTGTACATGTGTGAGTGAAAATACGTGTACGTATGTCGACGTATTCATGTGTGGGTGTCTTGGGTAGTAAAATATTATGCTGTCAGTAGAAATAACATTGTATAGATAATCAATAACAGCAGAATTTTATGTTAGGTCCTGAATTTCAGGGCGTTACACTAAATCTAGGGTATCTATGCAACCTGAAACTTTAGGGGAAGGCTAGACTTTGAATTTTTGTAGATAAAGGTAGGGTGTTATTTCAGGTAGTTCAGTCTAGTAATTCATTCAGTTAGTTCTTTTCAGGAATGCCTTTTGTTTTAATGTTTCAGTTGATTGTTTTATATTGTCGATTTATTTGCAAGTATGTATGTATGTATTTTTAGTATGGTATAAGCCGGTAAACTAGTAGACGCATCACCTGATGGTAAGCAATCGCTGCCGCCCAAGGACACCGGAAACACCAGAGGCGTTACAAGTGCGTTGCCGGCCTTTTGGGGGTTAGGAATTTAAGGGTTCACAGGCACAAAACGAAACACAACGCAAGCGTTGATTACGTCGATTTTCTGTGAGGCCGTGGTATCACTCCGGTCGAGCCGGCCCATTCGTGCTGAAGCATGACTACGCTTAAAATTTGATATATGAAAATAAATTGGTATTTAGTTATTTACTTTTTTCGTATGGTAACGTATTGAATTTATAAATTTAAAAATGTTATTATTGAGTGTATGAGTGATGTGATGTATGTGAAATTGTGTACGGACTCATGATACAGGAGAAAATTGATTAAGACTTAATTAACTAGTAATTCAATAGTAAAACACAGAATGAATGATCACACCTATATTTCTCAAGACATTAGGCAGGGAAACCGTACGAACTTAAGACACCTTAGTCACTAAACACACTAAAACAATGAAGAAAACAAAACAAAATAAAGCAAAATAGAAAAAGAAAAGAAAGATAACTTTTTAATCCATCAACAGTCGCTGAAAAGATCATGAAAAATCACAAATACTGTTACGTTTTACTGAAAATAAAGAAAATGTCCTGAATTGTGGAATGATTAAACGTTAAAACGTCTGCGGGCATCTAAACTCAATTTGCGGTGTTCGTCCATTTGTCACCGCGCGTCTCGGGAACCGCGCACCGTGCAGGAAGTAGCTGATTATCTGTATGCTCGTACACTGTATGGGACCTTTTGGCAATATTTTGAAATAGGGATGATGATGGGGTATGAAAATTCAAAATCTATTTAGTCCGTCTGTTAGATAATGAAAAGTATTAAACATGTATTTTTAATTTTGTCATGTACACAATACATGATAACATTACTTAGATGAAACGAATCAAAGCATAACAGTGTGTAGAGTACTTTTTTTGAGGGGGAAAATCATCCAATGCCTTCTCTCGCCTTGGGCGAGGCGGGAAGGAGTGTTACTGACTAAAAACCACCCTCTCTACCGACGGCCCCATTCATATCCACCTTGTACGTATCTTTCTCAAATCTTCTTTCAAGCATGCATCTAAGAATCGTAGTAATTGGCGTTCCATTGTCTCTGCCAGTGTAGGCCTACCCTCATGGAAGACAGACATGAGGTTATGTATGTATGTATTGAACAGGGTACCGAATCCAAGAACTTTCACGACCACCCAATATTACATTTAACTCAATAAACTCTTTAACCAAGTTAAACTAACAGTTAAAACTGTACCTATTACAGTTCTGCCTACATATTTTTCTAAGACATTTCTTCCAGCAACCGCTTACAACCAGAACTTCAATTTATTACGTATACTTACAAAATTCTTCTGCATTGCAGTAAAATGGAAGAGTTTTATAGTTTCTTTACATCTTAACCATAATATTTACATACGAAATCTTTACATAAGACGTTTGGTTACGGCAGAGTAATTTATCACCACCGCTACACTTTCCGTGGGTAGGTATCGGAAGAACAAGCTAGGAGACGTCATATACGGACTGCTTATAGCAGTCAGGTTCAACTGCTTCAAGCTTATTTTTAAGGGGCTCAGTAGGGCTGATGCCTGATCTGGAGTTGCGGACTGCCTAGCGGATTTACCGGGGCTCCGGCTCGACAAGCAGGAGTAGAAACGGGGTGGTTTTAGTCAGTAAGAGTCTTACACTCCCTCTCGCCTCGCCCTGGCGAGAGAAGTCATTGGATGATTTTTCCCTCTCAAAAAAAGACTGTTGACTCTAATTGCAAGAACATCAGTTATGTTATGAGTGCCATGTAAAAAGGAGTGAGCCTTATAACAAAGAAACATTTCTAAACTTGAAGAATGGCAAAATCGAAAAGTGAGAAATAAATGTTATTATTGTAAGTGTATTTGTTTTGTTCAACCCGGAAATTGAACTCAATCTACTATGTTTGGCTGTTACAGCTGCAATGTCTAGACGGTTATGGTTTTCGTGTGTGTAGAGGTGTTTTTCTGTGTTGTTATTATAGTTTTTTTTTTATATAGTTTCTTTGAAGAGCAATAAATAATCATTGAAATCGATATATCTTTTCAATGAATTTAATTAGGTTTTATTTGTTTTGCCACTTATATTGTAAAAGAAAAAAATACGTGTCTAATGTTTTAAAATAAACTACTAGATGAAAAAAAAAAATGGATACTATCTCTAAGCACAGCCCAGATTCAAGAAAATTGCAAAACAATTATTATCAATTAAACATAACCCAACACGCGATACAAACACAACACCCTCACTTTAAAACAAGCAATTCAACACTTAAAAAAAAAAATACCCACACATACACAGTCCCACAATGTGTACAGTCACTAGTGGGTGTGTGTGATTGATAGCCAATCGTCTTGCCACACTGTCATCGTTAGCTCTGCCTACCCCACTTTCGCTATTTATCTTCAATCCACTAGATTTCACGAGATTATGAGGTATTAGGATTTCGCTAAGTCAGTAGTTTTAACCGACTTAGTGAAAAGAAGGAGGTTCTCAATTCGGTTGGTAAGATTTTTTTCTATGTATGTACACCGATTACTTTGAGGTTTATAGTCCGATTTGCGAGATTTTTTTTTGGTCTACGTGGATTAGCTGAAATTTGATCCCATAATAATTTGTTTCAAATTGATTCAGTAGGTTAGTAACGATATAATTTTCACGATAATTCGTCAATTTCTATTTTATTTATTTAATCTTTTGTGCACGCGAAAATGATACTATAGTTACAAAACTAAGGGTAAAGTTTACATGGGCAAAGGTTAGTCGATGCAGAACAATTCTATTCTATTCTTTATAAAATTAATATGTGCCTCTTGAATACGGACATACGGTAGTTTTTCATTAATCTATACGATTGGCAAAAAAGGTGGCGATCGTAGTTTAAAAGATAGAGAGTAAAAAAAAAAATATCAGTAGCTATGTCTGTTAACTCTGATATTTTCAAAATTATTCTTAACTGACTATTTTCAGCCTACAATTATAACATAATTTCACTTAACTATCAAAAACAGAATTTATGTAAATAAAGATCTTTGTTCCCCAACTTTCTATCATCAGCATTGTCACGCACGGGACGTGAACTCGCTACCCATCAGTCTACGTCACGAGCAGGGTAACGCCCCTTTATATTGACTATGGGAATTTTTGTATTTTATATATTTAGGAGACTTAAGAGTAGTTTTGTTAAGATTTTGTGAAACCTTTTTGATTAAGTTTTAATAAAACTACTGTTGTGTAAAAGATTTCAAGTTTGTCTCGAGTTTATTAACGAATATTCGAGATTTCGATTTTAAAATGCTAAGCACAATTAACATACTCTTTCTGGGATTGTCTATGATTTAAAGATTAAGAGTGGGATGATATATCTTCGGAACTATTTGTTTTCATGAGAAAATAAAAAATATGTCTCGAATATCTTCAAATAATCTACAAGACGGACATTACAATAAAAATTAGTCATCATTAGGGTACTATTGCCAAGTTTCAGAATGATATAATAATTAAAAGTACATGTAAAATTCTTACATTTTATTACCTATTTCGTTACAGCTTGACCTAAATTGAATAAAGTCCTATTAAAAAAAAGGTCTTTCACACTACCCAGCGAAATCGCAGCGTTTATAATCATTGATCTGGTTCAGAGACCATCAGAACCTCGCACTAACACCGCATCAACGTCGCGATAACGATCGCACATGTCTGCCGGTGACGTTGACAGATAAGTCGTGAAGATTACCCGCCTTTGTGGATCACACCCGGATTATCCGGGGCGAAGGGGCCGGGTGTTTCTTTTTTTTATTTTTGTCTAATTGATGTGTCTTATAAAATTTTTCGGGGGTGTTTTGTGGAGGTTGGCGCGTGTGTGGTTTTAAAGTTATGTTTTTCAAGTTCTTTATTTATGTTATAATTTGAGTAACAAAATAATAATAATAAAGGAAAAGAATACAAAACCACTTACACCTGGCAAAAAAGTAGTTCCTACAAAAAAATAATGTAGTAAATATATTCTGTTATATTTATTTAAACGCAAAAACACCCATTAATAAAGTAATCATTTTCAAGAAAAATATCAACAACCACTTGCATCTCTACCTATCCCCTAATAAACATTTATTTTAGAAACAAGGAAACTGAACGAAAACTGCTTAAGGCTGTGTGCACACGGTGAAACTAAATTAACGAGATGAGTCGTTGTTAGTCGGTCTGTCTGCGCCCTAAGATGGATGGACCAAACACTTCGGCGCGACATTTTCCTACATTTCCGAACTGGAGAAATGTATAAATTCATGGTTGTTATTTCTTTGAAGGAGTTTGCTGAAGTAATGTACATTATTATAACGCCTTTAAACTAAGAAGATATTCATTTCTGATTGCCATTTTCCAAACCAGTCAAATATAAAAAAATCAGTAACTACTACTACTAAATTGGCTTTGCCCGCGTTTTCGTGGGATAAAAAGTATCCTATCATCCAAGTCAGCTCATACCCTATTTGTTTACTAAATTTCATCACAATCCGTTCAGTAGTTTTAGCGTGATTGACGGACAAATATCCAAACATCCAAACAAACTTTCACATTTATAATTTTAGAAAACAGAGAATTATTAACACAAATAAATGGATAAACCAAAGCAAATATAAAAATATATGCTTTATTAAGTGGTATAAAGCCGGAAAAAGAAATCATAATTTAATTTTATTGGATAATATTCAAGTACAGACAATATCTTAATTAACAGTAAAATACTCATCTCACCTCATAAACCCGGATAACAAAATTAAAAAAGAATCTTCACTAAACATTTTTCTCTCACAAAGCACCATAAAATCGCTAACAAACATAATCCTACTAATCCCCATTGACTGTTCGAGCACCAGTAATTATACTTCTAAACCAAAGAAGAAAAAAAAATAAAAAAAATCGACAAAGACTTTGCAACTTCAAAATCTTCTTAGTAAAAAAAAAATCGATGCATGGTGACAAATACAGTTAGGTGAAAAAAAAATTAAGAAAAAAAAATAAAAGAAAAAATGTAGCGGTTGCACCCTTTCGTTTAAAACTGTTGTCGTATGAGAAACGTATGACAGGACAGGTAATTTATTGTTTTGTATAGTTGCATCTAGTATTGATACTTGCATCTTTGCTAGGATAGAGTTGTGTAGCGAATTGTAATTTTTAAGTTAATTGGGCATTGGTATGGTTTAGAATTAAATGTTAGTTTTTGTGTTACAAAATACCAACTTAAAAACGATTTTTGTTGGTATAAGTTGTGAAAAATTAAAAACGATGTGTAAAAGTTAATATTAATATAACTTTAGGTGTGTCGCATTTTAATTAATTTAAAATTGCAGTCTATCAGTTGCTGTTTTATGTTAAAATATTCTCAAAAATCATACACTACATTACTAGGGTAAATGCATCATGGCCCATGATCAGTATACAACACATAATAAAAAAATATAAGACGACACTCAAAATTTCACCCTTACCAAGCAAGTACCAAGACTTCACCATCCAACTACACAGTTATACTTAAAGAAGTATCAAAAGCAACCCCCTAAGACAGTTCAGTCACCCCTTTACAAATAACGCCAAATACTATAGACCTCAGAATTTATGTACCCATAATATATAGCGATAAACTATATCTTTTGTCCATAACATCATAATATTGTATTGTCAGATTATTTATTAAAGTATCAAAATTGTTTATGCGACGGCGACGATAGAAATTATGTGCTATAATATTTTTTATGCGAAAATACAAAAAAAAAGTCTTTTAAAAATCAATAATGTTTGGGATTATTGTTTCTTTTGATGAAATATGAGTTTTTGGTTGGCGCCTTAGCCGGGGACTTGACTCGGCTTCGGGTGGTTCGATTCTCGCTCTCAACAACTCTCTGTACAGGCACGGAACAAAAAGTATTGTTCCGTGCCTGTACAGTATTGTAATATTGAGACACTGGTAAATATCATAGTCATGCAATTTGGAATTAAAATTCAAAGTTTACACAATATTTTTCAATTTGATTTCTTAAATATAGACATTATTGAAATTCTTTTAGTTATACTCCAATTAAATTTGCATAATGTGCCTTTTTTATTTTTTTAATTTGATGGGTCGATGTTTCGCCCCTACCTCGCCTGGTGGTAAGTGATGATGCGGCCTACGATAGAACACGTCTGCCCATAAGGAACCTATTCACTCGGGCCTTGAAGTCACCCAGGTTATACCCATTAGGAAACATCAGGAAACTTAACACTCAACATGGTCAATATTAATAATAGTAGATACATTTGATCGACACAGAATCCGAACCCCAGAAATCACAATACTCAGTCCTCACCTACAATTATTTCACTGTTTCCATACCTCTGGTTTACTCGTAGTTAACACAGTTTTATGGCTAAATACCCTAGGGTCTTGTACGAACAAAGTTGGTGACGAACAGACAAACCGATATATTGCCCGCACGAGCAATAAATGGACGGACAAACTTTTTTATTAGTATACTTTTAGCAAGTTAGGATTGCCTTGCTATGTAGTTGTATGTTGTAGAGTATTGAAGTTTGTTCTAAGTTTCAGTTTTATATGTATTTTTGTTTTATAGTTTTGTGTAGGTTAATGCATAATATTATTATATCGCAAGGAATTTGTTCGACTGCACGGTTGGTGCAGTGGCTGGGCTGCCGCGTGACAAGTTTGATTCCCGTACGAAGCAACTCTTTGTGTGATCCACAAATTGTTGTTTCGGGTCTGGGTGTCGACGCACCCACGAAACAGGAGAAAATCATAATGTGGACGTTTAAAAAAATTGCTAATGAGTTAACTTGTGATATATTATTTCACATTCGGTTTTTGTCAATCTCTCGTCAAGTGCTTGCTTGGATATCCGACACAATATTATCTACCAATGGTTATTTTTAAAATCCCTTAAATCTGAGAGAAGAGAGAGAACTAAGAAATTAATGTTGTATACATACTACTACATATACTACCGATTACCGTGACCGTAGGGTAAGTAATGCTTAAGTTTTGAAGCAGCTCCTATACCTAAGCCTATTGGTTGTAGCCTATCAATTAGGCACATAGCATGATATTTCACCCAATTATAAGAGGTCATGGTATAGCAACAGTCTCTAGTGACACAGCCTCCATAATACTACCAAGAATTTTGAAATCAAAACCCAATTTTGCTCAACTTAATCGAATCTACCAACAAAACCATTAAGCCACAACGAAAATTAGATTAAAATCCCAATAAAAAAAAAGAAAATAACAACGAAACAAAGAACACACAATAAAACAATACAAAACTATTATCATTAACAATAAACAAGGAAATTAGCCATACACAAGGGTGTCCACGATTAATTCAGCGAATTAGTCTCATCCGAAGGAAAATCGATTAGGGACCGAATTTCGGGACAGGGGCAATTCGCAACGACGCTGCGTCCCATCCAAGATAAACATGCCAGGCTTTTTTCTACGGTTGAGACATTAACCAAGGATGTTTTGGTGGTGGCCACACGTTGCTTTCAGTGTTGGACTGTCCTGGTTTGGATTTTGTGGTGTTGTGATGAGAAGTGCAAAGATGGGAAGAAATAATGCTTTTGTTTTTGATTTTGAAAGAATTGTTAAGTAAAGTAAGTATTTGTCATTATTATTTGGATGTTCATGTATACTCTTATATGAGTTTGAAGAAACCAGATATCAATCAAAGTCAAAGTCAAAATTATTTATTTCATATAGACCGAGAAGGCACTTTTGAACGTCGAAGCAAATATTACAATATTAAAAAATAAACACAAAATGTCTGTCTGTCGGTCAGTCCTCTAGTGAGGCTACTAAATCAATTAATTTAATCGTTATTTAATCTTAAATAAGCACACACTCATACTAACACTGTCAAATCATTCAAAGATAACTAAACAAATTCATATTACTGAATCACCAAATCTACATCACACTATAAAACAACCACCAAACAAAAAACTAAAGAAAATATCCTCAAAAAATCAACAGCACAGTCACCCTACACTGTATGTCATTAGACGAAGCGGCGGGGGCGTCATTACAGCGATGAGTAGAACCACCATTAATCTTCTCGGACCGGTCTCCTTGCTGTCAAAATTGTAGCCACCGTTCCCCGTACTTAGTTCAATGTGGTCGCTTTGTTTTTGGTCACCCTAGTGTGTGTGATGATTGTGACATAGCTATTAACTTTATTGTGCTTTACGAGAGAGGCTATGGTTGGATAGGCTTTGAATTTTGAGATTGGTGTTGGTATTGCGTATTGAGATATAAATTTTGATCCATTTTGGCTTTGGAGGAGCCTCTCGTTTATAAGCCGCTAACGGAGCAGACGTATCGATGGTAAGCAATCGCCGCTGCCCATGACACCAAAGGCGTTACAAGAGCTTTGCTGGCCTTTTGGGTGTTGGGTTGGGGTTGCGTTATTCTACGTCAGTTTTCTGCGAGGCCGTTGCATCACTTCGGTCGAACCGGCCCATTCGTGCTGAAACATAGCTCTCGCCATGAATTATATCTCCCGTCTGCTAGATTTCTGGGTTATTTTATAAAAAAACTTTAATTAATGCTCAAACCTTCTCCGTGTGACAAGAGGCCTGTGTTCAGCAATGGGCACTTACTTATAGGTTGTTGATGTATACTATGTACCTACAATAGTAATTTTAATACTTGGCCTAAAACGCTTTGGCAAATAAACCTCTACACTATTTTTTTATATTTATAAAAAAAATATTAATCTGCATACTTTCTCACACAACTTCAATTAGATTCACTTTTCGTACCAAACTCAATTAAGCGCATTACAAATGGCCTCTGGCAGTCCTCTACGCAAGGAGGCGTGATGGTACAACTTAGTAGCACACCTGGATGACTAAATAAAGATTATCTTCCTAACAAAAGGGTTAATTCGTGCAAAATCAAGCGTAAATTTCTTTGGGAACAACCTTTGTGTGAGATATGAACATTCATAACACCCTGTGTATTAGGTATGTAGTTTAAAAAGAAATTGATTATTATGAATAATGTGAATTGTTTTCTTGTATAGTTCTTTGTAGTTTTTTATGATATTTTAATTGATATTAATAGGTATGTATATTTTTTACACCCGTGATTACTTGCTGTCTTTGCTGGCGATTACTTCCTAAATATGAGTTTTGATTTTGGACAAAAAGCTACTTTCGTTACTACAGTAAATTGGTAATTATGATTCTAGATAAAATTTCTGTATCACATTATTTAAAACTATTTTTCAGGGGTAATACATGTGTGGGTCTGCGGATGGCAAGCAAGGGTAGCTCGCTGACGAACAGAACCAGACCAGTACCACACGCCTCAAAAATCCATCAGACCACCACAGGTGGGGCTCAGTAGGTCTGATTACCTGACCCGGAGCCGCAGCCAACCGGGGCTCCGGCGTGAAGAGCAGGAGTAGGAACGGGATGATTTTATGGCGCGTTTACATTAGGTCGGTCGTAGGTCGGTCACCGAAGGCGGCGGCCGCATTCGGTTTAACAGAAACCGAATTAATACGGCCAAACGAATACCTGTTTATATTAGTTGGTGACCGAATACGGCCTGCAGCCGAATACGGTCTAACCGACTAATGTAAATGCGCCATTAGTCAGTACGATTTTGAAACTCCCTCTCGTCTCACCCAAGGCAAAAGAATACATTGGATGATTTTCCCCCTAAAAAATGGGGGTAATACGTCTAAACCATTTTTAAGTTTTCGACGTAGAAAAATAGATAAAGGTTATGTTATAAGTACAATGAAGATTATTTTATTTCATACAATTCTTTTCTAGTACAAAGTTCTTATACTAAGGCTTACTTTAGTAAGGCTTTTAGAGAAAGGAAAGCCGAACAATACATATGAAATACAAGGGGCTCACAAAAGAGTTTCGTATTTTTCTAGATAAAGTAATACCTAGGTATTGTACCTATGTACTAAGTTTTTAGCGCCTAATACTACTACCATTAATAATAATACGTAGACAAAATAATGTTGTTTTTTATATGAATTTATCTTAGAAAAGTATGTTTTGTATGCTTAAAGGATAACTCTGAACGGACTAAGATTTCGAACTTGGCACTACACTAACTTTTATTCAGCTTAAAAATTACCTATCCAATGATATTAGACAAGCTATTGGAAGTGGGACCATGATTAACATCCTCCTTTATTCATCTCAATTACTTAAACTGATTTTTGTACGCATCGTAATTACAGGTTGTTCAGTTTTAAAGGGTAATAAGAGGCAAACAAGCAGCCGGATCACCTGATGGTAAGCGATCAGCGCCGTTCATGTTCACCCGCAAGTCCAGAAAAGTCACAGATGCATTGTCGGCCTTTTAAAAAGGAATACGCAATTTATATTGGTATAAAAAAGTGTAAACTGAAAATTGCATTTATAAAAATTCAGATGAAACATAGAAATCCCAAACCTAATATTTATCAATCGAACTACACAATCCAAATAGCGAAACTATGACAAGTAAAAAAAAAAATCGATTACCAACTCGGAATTCATCTCAATCAACGTCCAAAATCGATTTTCAACAGTCTCAACTAATCGTTTTAACCGACGAAACAATAAGGGGTGCCCAATTGTCGGCAACCATTCATTCCGAATAACCCTAAAGCGATTTTGACAAACGATTAGCGAATACATCTTATTCAAACTTGAATACATTTTTGTGAATAATTGATTTTGACATTTCATAATTAAGACATTTAAGTATTTGACGGTTGATTTAATATCTTTTTTTGAATGTCGAATATTAATCTAATTACAGACAGATGACTGGTTGTTTGAAGATTCCTGTGAGAAATGTTTAATCGGTTGTTTTGTGTTTAAAATATTTGGTTATTCATTTTGGTTGATGATGATTTATGGTTGGTTTTTGGTTACGTTTATTAAGAATATTTGTTTGATTGTGTCTATTAATTTGATGTATTGATTTGGTTATGATATTTATTCGATTTGTGTTAGAAATAATTATGGGAACCGCATATTAAATGTATTTTATATACGGCGTATTATATTACCCCCAGCTATCACAAAGCTGCTTACACACGCCTATAATATGTGTATATTGAAAATAATGCTTTGATTGACATAGAAATCTCGTGCAAACAAGACCTTTTACATAAATTTCATACAGGCAAGTCCATGAAATAAAACACACCTATATGATAATCAAACTAAAATCATTTGGCTGAGCAATGGTTAGTACAATATGGTAGATGACATGTTTTTATTTAAATGTCCGTCTTGTAGATTATTTTAAAACATACGTACATTCGAAGATAATATATAGATTTGAAATATCGCGTGATGTCACTTCTTTTTACGTAGAAATGAGGTATTTTCCCACACTCCTAAACATTGATTCGTTTTTATCTAAGTATCGTTATCTTATAAGACAAAAAAAAATTAAACGTGTCTAGTATTTTTTCAATACCTGACTGAAAGACTAATTTGATTGAAACTAAAAATAGATTATTAATTTTCATACCCAGTCATCATCCCTATTAATAAAACAATACTTTGGGAATAACACTAAGATAAATAATAATCAAATCTTATAATATCATGGACACTGGGCGTGATTCTTCAACATTAGCGCTGTGTATTATGTCTGCCAAAATTTTTTGTCCACACAAAACGCCTGTTGCCTTCGGGAATACAGTAGTCTTGCATACTTTTTCTTATTTTTTAGGGTTCTTCTGTGAATAACCTTTTTTGAAAACGTGTTGTGGTTTTCAAGTAGGATTTTTGTTGTAACCCCTCAATGTTTGTTAGTGGTGTATGTTTTATGTATTGGAATGTAATATTTAGGTGTAGGTAATAGGGATGATGGCGGGGTATGATAATTAAAAAAACTATTTAGTCCGTCAGTTAGGTTATGAATAAATGTTTGAAATTATGTATTTTTTTATTTTGTCATATAAGATACTTAGATAAAACGAATTAAAGTTTAGGAGTGGGAGCAAATACCAAAGTATTTGTTGCCGTAAGAATATAACAAAATTAATGTCTAATTAAAAAAAAAATACGTGTCTAATATTTTTTCATTGCCTAACTGACGGACTTAATAGATTTTTGATTTTCATACCCTGTCATCATTCCTAGTACCTAAATACTTTATTTTAACTTTATTAATTGTAAGTTATCTACGTATAGACTACACATTATGATTAAGAAATGCATTATGATAAATAAAAAAATCACCAAAATTTTACGGAATCCCATATCCCCGAATGCAACTCGAACACACCGATATTTTTTTTTAATATTTCATTATATTGTAAGCTCACGGCAGCCATCAAAATATCGTTAGCACTCTCTCACCGACTTATAATACAAAAATACACACATATACATAATATATCGACATTTTTTTTATTGTATCTCAAAAATTGACTTTTGGTTAGGGCGAAAACGTTTTTTTTTTGACATTTATTATTATCGTATTTGACATATCAATGTGTTTTTGTGTAGTGTGAAATGATGTAAGGTATTGTTGAGATGACAATTAAAATGCATTATTGTTCCTTATAAATATCTTTGTTAGTGAACAAGTGATATTTTTTTAAATATGATTTTGTGACTAGGGTGTTTCTTGAACCGTCGGTAGGTGACTTTTTTATGGTATAAACCGGTAAACGAGTAGATGGATCACCTGATGGTGAGCAAGCGCCGCCGCCTATAGACACCCGAAACATTAGAGGCATTACAAGTGCGTTGCCGGCCTTTTGGGGGTTAGCCTAGTATTTTTGAGACTTAGGAAAAGGTTAGATAATGTCTGACTTAAAAGGACAATGAAGGCGGTTCCCTTTTTTTTAAAAAAGTATATGTTTAATGTTATAAACAGTTATATTGGACATTTATTGTTCTCAAATTATGGTCTATCAATAAAATATTTCTTATCCCAATTCGTTCAGCGATTTTGACAAAACACCGTCAAAATTTAATTGTGATAGTTCCAGATTCGATACCGTTGACAATTTAGTCATCAAAAAATTAAATACACTGTCCGATTCGGACATCAAATGCTGCAATGCTAGGATTTCACGCTCAGCAGTCGCACTTTTGACTACTCAACCAATCAAGCAATAGTTAATTTTTTTTTATAATGAAACCTAATAACTTAATCAATGTCATTATACGGAAACAATTCCTCAATTTAAACCATAGATAATAGGGTAGTTGACTAATTTTTATTTCAATGTCCGTCTTGTAGATTATTTTAAAATATTAGACACGTATTTTTTATTTTCTTACGGACACAAATACTTTCGGAGATAAATATATTGGTTTGAAATATCGCGTGACGTCACTTATAGGTACGTTTTTACGTATAAATTACGCATTTGCTCCCATTCCTAAACTTTTTTTCGTTTTATCAAAGTATTTTTATATTATACCACAGAATAAAAATAGGGGGTGAGCCTATTGCCATATACTATACTGTGCAGAATTCCAAGTTCTGTGCTACGATTGATAAATTTTCGAAAAACCGACAAAAGCTCAGTAATACTTTGCCCGAGACACCTTGTCCGGCAGTCGCACTTACAACCAATCGACCAACGAGGCAGTTCTTCTACTATATCGTGCTTAACATAAAGTTGCTTCTTGAATCACTCTATCTCTTTAAACAGTCACATCAAAATCCGTCACATAGTTTTAAAGATAGAAGCATACATAGGGACAGACAGAAAAAGCGACTATGTTTTATACTATGTAGTGATATTTGTATGTACTTTCGCGCATCGGTAGGTGTTCAAGCGCAACCAAGCGATGGTTTGCGTGATTCAGTACATATATATGAAGTTATACATAACCAGTTTACCATGGTCTTGCTTTGTATGATCTTTACGTACATTCGAGGGTCAGTTTATATTGGTTTTGTTTAACTTGAAGTGTAGTCAAGTATACCAAGTCTTGATAAAAAAATATTTGATCGGAAAGTATCAAGATTATCTGATAGCGTCATGATTGACGTATGCGCAAGAGTGTGACAAGCGACGGCTTTTTTGCAAACTATTTGTCGTTGGTTTTTTTTGTTTTGTTTATTTTTAGACAAATTGTGTAGTGTTTTTGATTGGTTAATTAATTCGAGCTGGACTGCCATGGATGTGGCTTTCGGTTTGATACTCGAGTCGGGTAATTATTATTTTTAATTCTGAATATTCCTATCGCATTTGGTCTGAAATATTGCCCGGTATGCACCATGCAGTAATAGGTTCAACCCCTAAATAGAGCTCATAGCAAAAGTACTGAAAAGTGGGCAATTGTGGGTTTGATCTCTAAATTACTTTTTTTTGGATTAAAACCTGTGTGAACATGAGTATGATAATGGTAAATTTTCATTTAAAATTAAAGTGCTTTGTTAATAGTAAATAATTTTAGTTTATTTCAATGTATTAATTTTTAAGTTATTTAGTTTAAAAAAAAAGAGCGAGAGCGCCAACATCATAAAAAATAAAAATTAATGAAACATCATTTACTACCCCCTGTATAAAACTATTTTCTAGGAACATTCCCAGGGTTTTTATGCAAATATATTACCTATGAGAACAATGTTTGATCCTATTCCAACCTCAAGATAGATAGGAAATAATTAATCAAAAATGTAATTTATTTAAATCCCTATAAGTGCTATATTTACCTAATCCGTCATACTTATCATAATGAGTATCAATCACTTCACACCTTACATTCAAAATTACACTTTCACACTACCAAAATAAAATTCAAAATTGCAAAACATACCTTAAATTGCAAAAATAAATTCTACTTATACCATTATAAGTCTTAAATCGAAGCAATAAAATTGAATATCGAAAATTAAATATCAAGATATGATTCCTAATTTAAATAATATCTAGGGTTGTCGCTTCAGTGTAACGCTATAACAAAAGTAGGGTTGTCCAAAAATTTGCATACGCGACACCGCAGGCGATGTTTCTTAAAAAATTACACTTAAGAAAGGGTTGACAAAGTATAATGCGGTTGTTGAAATCAATTTTGAATCTTATGTCAATGTGATAAGAGTTTAATTGCAGTTTAGGAGTTGTTTAATATAAGTTGGTTTTTAATATTTGCTAATGATGCGTTTTGAATCGTTAAACAGGTTTTGTCTATTTAGTATACGATGCGCGAATCCTTTTCTTTTTTTTTTTGTCTAATAATGTTCTATTTTTTTTTCTCAGGGTTGCTATGTATGCAAATTTTTGAGATTCGTGAGAAAAAATCTTAGTGACGCTCTTGAGAAATTGTGGGTAGCAGTTTTTTTTAATGAGGAATTTTCGAGTAACGTTTTATTTTTTTCACATTTAATATTTTCTTTAGTATCCTGTATTTGCTTGCTAGTTTAACGTAGATAAATTTTCTTTACAAACTAGCCTCAAATCTTTTTCACGGTGTTCATGCTTTTAGATTTGCCCTTGCCAACCGATAATTTTGATTCAAGACCAAAACTAGCCAAATCGGTACAGCGGCTTTACTTGAGTTTCCAGTGAGATTGTCGAACAGCAATTGATTTTATTTATGGAAATAGCTTCTGTGAGCGATTTTGCCCACGTTTTGGGATCAAAATTCTATCACCCAAGTCAGCTCATACTCTGTCTGTATACCAAATCTGGAATGCGGGTAAAGCCGTTGGCAGAAGCTAGTAAAACAATACAAATGAAGGTGATAATATGCTGATAAAGATGAAGAGAGATTATAATTTAACTTGAAAAAGTGATAGCACAATGTCAGATATCACTATAGATATCCAGAGCTGCGAACAACGTAACAGGTTACCGGTGACTCCGCTCAAAGCAGGAGAAGGAACAGGGATGGTTTTTGTCAGTAAGAGTCTGACACCCTCTCGCCTCACCTAAGGTAGGAAAAGTCATTATATGATTATCCAAAAAAATAAAGGTAAATAATTGTAGGTATATTTAGCCCTGTCTACCCATTCAAGGAACAACAGTATTATGCAAATTCGATCCTAGATCATCATTATTAGCTAACAATTGCAGAAACAACGATCAAAACAATTAAGAGCGACTGCTACTAATTGCTGCGATTATAATGCAATCGCGAGACTATTTGCATAAAGTCGGAGTCGGATGTAAGATGCGACTGTTCAGTCGACCATTAAATGCAGAATATGCTTGAAGATAGTTATAATATTGTTAGGATAATATATTGCTACTAACTACTCCCACGCAGTTTCACTCACTCTGCTTGGCTCTTATATGTCTTAGCGTGATGTTTTATAGACCATAGCCGTTCTCGATAAATGGACTAACTAACACATTTTTTTTAACTTGAAATGTATTGAAATGGAAATTAATTGAATTTATGAAATGAAATTAATTGTATTTATGAAATGAAATGAATTTATCTTCTGTAAATACGCTACAAAACAGTATTTTTTACACGTATACCAATGAATATAATTAGTGGAAGCCAAACGCATCCACAGCAACGTAGCATAGCACATCTCTGGTGGACAAGCAAATCTCTTCAAATTCAATCATCAAATTTCTTCTCAGAAAATAGTAAACGACAAATTACTATTAGCGCTTTATTACCGATTGAAATTACTTTAGCAAAATCACAGTCAGTGTTTCTTTAATTAGACTTAATGAGAAACAATAGATATTTATAGTCTAATATTTTAAAACACAGCAAAGCATTTAGTATATTTTTATGCTTATTAGTCAGTCTTAATAGTGCATGACCGAGGTATTCTAAACTAATGAATATTTAAAACTAACTAACACGCATATATCCAAATGATTGTTATACAAAACCAGTTTATCTTGGTCTCGCTTTATAGGACTATTCTACGTATTCAAAGGTCAGTTTATACTGGTTATTTATACCTCGATGTGCTGTTTGTGTACATGCAAATGCTTATATATTATTTATACAAGAACATGAATTTATGTCCTGTCAAATATTGAATGGTACCTATATTGATAAAATTATTGTTTGGATTTTTTTATGTTGTTTTTAAAATTATTGAGCCATTCGACGCGTTTATGTCACTGTAAAATATTAATAAGGTAAAAATGAAGTAGCTATGTATGAAAATATCGTTAAATTCTTTGTTTAAATATAGTTAATTCTATCTTTAGATAATTTGCTTGTTGTAGTCATTAACAGCAACAATAATTGGTTTATAAGACACACATAATTGTATGGGTAATTTATTTAGCCGACCAGAGCACCTATACTATTAGGAGTAGGATCTCCTAATAGGTTTTAATAGTCCAATAAGAAACGCACTTATAAGACAACCCTTCAAAATACCACAAGCAACTTTCCTTATAAGTAATTAAAACCTAAAATTGAAGCACTCAAAAAGTAAAACAAGACAATCCTAGAAGAAATCTAGAAATAATCCTTTAGAAGAATCCTAGAAAGAATCCTAAGTCAATACAAAAAACTAGGAGCTAGGACTTACATCAACACCTCCATTGTTCCATGGTGGCAGTGCGTAGTGGGAGGGGTCATGGTGTCCCCCTCCCATGTGTTCCGCCATCACTGACATCCAGTGGACCAGACCCTGGGCACCGCCGCCGCCTGACGTGCCTGGAAACACCATGACTATGAGGATACTGAATAAATACTTTTTCAAAATTGCATTAAATTTGGCTCAGTCAATCACGAGATAAATTTGGACACAAATACATACAGGTCACATTGCGAACCTCCAATATTTTTTTGAAGATGACTGTTATCAGGAATTATCTTCCTACCATATTAGGTTGTGCAGTTCAAGAGCTTTTACCCAATTTCCCAAAAACTATAATGTTAAAAATAAATAGTCAAGAATCGAACCTGTTGGCACGGCGGCGGGCTGCGCGGCTGCCTGGTCCTGCCCCCCACCACCTGTGACCCCCCCTCCACTCCACACGAACGCTGAAGATGCACCCGCCTTCTGAAACAATACCAAACTATGTTTAGTCACCTGTTGATATTACCTGATCAGTAACAAATATCCAAATCATGATCATCGTCAACTGTTGTTGATGACGGTCATCATCATCACACATCATGGACTATCACGGACAACAGTCCGTGATAGTCCACTAGACCGTGAGCCTCTTCTACAGAAGAAGGGTAATATGCAAATTTTAAGTTTTAAATATCCTGAATTTCCACTCCTTCCACCAGCTAAACTTACAGGTAACTAATTCAAAGAGGACAGTTTCGACCTGTCTAACCCCACGAGAAGTTGAAATATATATTTTAATTTTTTTTTTTTTACATTTAATGGGTCGGTCGTTTGGCCGCTATCTCACCTGATGGTAAGTGATGATGCGGCCTACGGTGGAGCATATGACATATTTAAATTTTTACACATTTTCTACTCATATAACAGATTATGATTGATGACACCTAGATTCGTGTACAGACGATATATCTTAAAGATGTACAAGTTGGATTGGTTACACCAAAACATGGTAGATATTAGAACATATCTAAACGCCAAGACGTCGTATAAGATCCTAGAAACATGTCCAATAACTAAATACGTCTTATTAGAAAAAATCTTATTAGAATTTAGAAAACTTATTGCTTTACTATTCAAAACTTTGTGAGGTGTATGTATAACTATCAGCGGAATCAGAATGTGTCACTGCATCCTTCCCTAAAATTACCTCATCCGGCGAATCAGTAACTCGATCCCCATTAGTTTCATCATCAGAAGCTTCCAGTCCAAAACCATTGGAAAACAGCATATTCCTTGGATACAGAGAATAGCACTCAGCCACATTCCTTCTCCTCTTCCCAAGACTTGCCAGAAAACTCTTGTACAACTGAGTTGGCAGCAAGAAAGGCGTATTCTGGAATCCATCTTTGAATCCCAAATTCTGATTTCTAAACGGATTACTAAAGTCGAATTCTGGTAGGAATTCTTTCTTAATAAAATCAGCTACTGGATGCATTGAAAGTGCGTTTTCAGTGTAATCCAACGCAGCAGTAGCATCCTCGTTTGGACCATTGTTTTCTAAATCACTCGATTCTGAGTTACCATCACTAGAATTATTGCTATCAATAGGGTCCATTTTGTTTTCGTCAGTGTTAAAATCTTCAAATTCTCTCTTCATTTGCAAGTTCATTGGATTCTTCATAAAAAGATTTGAATTCGTTATCGTCACTGACATTCTTGGCACTATATCACTTATAAATATATCACTATTTATCACTAGTGTCTATTATATATTTTTTCAAAATAAAAATAAATATATCTTCGTAATTATGTAGGTAATTATAGGAACTATCGTTGGGTAGGAGGTGTCTGCATCAAAATTGAACTTTGTTAGTTTGTTTCTTTGGTTTAGTTTTCTTTGCCCGTTTTGCAAAATATTATTTTGTTTTGCGTTTGTTAATTATTATTATTTAATTCGGAATTATTCAATTTATTTACAGTTTTCACGACATTATGTAATTTATAAGTCTTTTAAATTACTTAATACGGTTTTTTTAAAACAAATCATGATTTTTTTATAACATATTATTTTGAGAAAGTCCATTCATCACACACACATCCATTCAAACTCAAAAACAGAACACAAATAGAATTTAAAAAAAGAGAACCACGGTAAAATGTCAGATGACGTCACGAATGTCAAAAGTCAACGGAAATAAAGAACAAAATGGAGGATCAATGTTTCGTTTTTATTTTCGGATCTAGGTCATTGAATTAAAAATATTTTGTGGTCTGAAAGGGCACGTGAGGAAGGCTAAGTCTAGAATATTAGCTACATTAAGGTTATAGAAAAAGTAAAAAGGTGGTAAGGTTTTGGATTGATATTAATATTTGAGTGATAGTTAGTTTTTTTCTTTTGTTTTTGTGTTGTTGTGATTGATATGGAGATCGAATAATACTAATGAAGAAACAAATAATGTATCAGAAAGATTGTAAAAAAAAAAACATTATTTTGAAAAGAGTAACGATGGAGTTTCTTGCTCGTTCTTCTCCATTCGATATTTTCATATACGTTGGCACGAGCACCTAGTTTTAATGATGGATAGACTGACGGCTACTTCAATTTGACGCTGCAAATGTGCCTAATTGAGGAAATTCAAATAATTTGTAAAATAAAGTGTATAGTTTGTTTTTATTTTTGTATTTAAAAAATCGTTTTGTTTGTACTATTTTACAGGCTAATAGTGGTAACTGTTGAGTACAAAACCTTTTTTTCGAAAATTGAATAATAAATAAAATATTTTAAAGAAAACGTCCTCAAGAGAGTACATTCAGAAACAGACCTAGGTCAGGTAGATGTAACCTAAAAACCTAGATTTCTTACTAGTTGAGATTTGTGCTCTAAAAGTTTCAGCGTATTTTCGCAAATGTATTTTTTGTTGGCCGCAGGTATTAAGTCAAATGTTATAGGTGTATGTATGAATGCTTTTAAAATAGGTTAAAAGTTAGTGCATTTTGATATAAAATATACAAATTATTTGAAAAAACGGGATCAACACAGTGGTGCAATTAATCGGGTAATATACCAAAATCTTCTTAGGTCTGAAAACCCTTTTTGCACAAAGAAAACCCTTTCGCATCAAAATCAGTTTGAGATAATACTTAATAAATGTATATTCAAACTTAAGCCTCTATTTTTTTGAAAACTTTCCTCAAGAGATTACATCTTTTAAAAGAAACATGTTTAACTTTTCTAATAAGGAATCAGAGTAGATGTAATATTCTAATTCATCGTTCTAATTAGAATTCATATCTTTATTTTCCTGTAAGTTTCAATAAGAATTTCTTTTCTCTGAATTAAGGAAAGTATTTGAACAAAAGGCTGATGACTGTTGATGAAGCGCAAATGAATGAAGTAAATTTTTTGTTGGCCGCAGGTATCAATAAAACCTAGTCGAAATTGAAACTTATCGAGAAGGTAACCCTTCAGGTATGTATTTAATGGCGCTGTTTAAAATACGGTTTAAAAGTGTCCCAGCCAAGTAGGGCATTTTCATTTTATGTACGTGAAAATTTACCATAAAATATATCAAATTACTTGTAAAAACACCGACTACAACACATGATTGTGTAAATGTGTGCACCTCCAATTTTGAAATCGGGTAATATACCTTAATAAACCTTCTCCTTCAAGTCTGAAATATACTATGCTAATACTGCATCAAAATCGGTTCAGCCAAATGCGAGATAATCACGCACAAACATACATCCGTCAGTCACTTAAAAAATCGTCAAAATCATTATCTATCTTTTAAAACAGTGGCAGCGATGCGAACGAGTACGAAGATAATTTTTATTTATTTATTTAATTTTTTACTACTACACTACTCCTTTTAAGGTATTTTTAAGTTGTAAATAAAGAGTATTCCTAGTAAATGTAAATATTAACTCAAAAGACTGCAATGCCAACTTAACAGATGGACAGTCTTTTAAAACAAACATATTTAACTTTTCTAATAAGATTTTTGAATAAGTGATTTAATATTCAATATTCTAATTCATCGTTCTAATTAGAATTCATATCTTTCTTTCCTGTAAGTTTCAATAAGAATTTCTTTTCTCTGAATTTAGGAAAGTATGTATGTAAACAAAAGACTGATGACTGTTGATGAAGCGAAAGAGGTATGTAATGTAAGATTCGTAGCAATTGGCGTCCCATTGTCTCTGCCTACCCCCATGGGAGACAGGCGTGAGGTTATGTATGTATGTATGTGAACAAAACTCCTGTCTTACTGTTGAAAATTTCAGACAGAAGCTAAGTAGGTGTAGGAGGTTTATAGGTTTTTTAATATGAATGGGGAGTCGTCAGAGGTCCACCTAGACATAAATACGTTTTTGATGGATACTCAAGTAGTAAAATAAGGAAAGAGGGGACGGTGCTTTATGATACATATAAGGTAGATTCTTTTGATTTCTGAAAAGTACAATAGGGTAGATTACTCATTTTAATGTACGTCTTGTAGATTAATTCAAAACATTAGACACGTATTTTTTATTTTCTTACACAAACAAATACTTTTCAGGATGTATCGATTTGTAATATCGCGTGACGTCACTTCTAGGTATATATTTTATATGTAGAAATTACTTATTTGCTCCCACTCCCAATCTATCCTTCTTTTTATCTAAATATGATCTGATGTGACAAAATGAAAAATACGTGTCTAATATTTTTTCATTACCTAATTGACGGACTAAATAGATTTTTAATTATCATGTCTAATCATGATTCTTATTAAATGGTAAATATAAATATGTAATTCCAATTAGAACGAAATAGAACCTCTTGAGAAGTAAGAATTACAAAACATTGTTCTATCTTCTCCACTATGTTACACTCTCAACATAATTAAAATCCAAAAAGTTGTCTGTAACCTATGGAGTTTCTTGCTCGTTCTTGTCCATAGGAATCTACACTTTGGAACGAGCAAATAGCTTCACTAGAGGACTGACCGACAGACAGACATTTTTAATATTTTAATATTTGCTTTGACGTTCAAAAGTGCCTTCCTGGTCTATTTGAAATAAATAATTTTGACTTTGACTTTTATAGAAAAGAATTTGCAAGAGACTCATTCTAATACAAATTATACATATAAGTTTTGAAACTGACATGGTCACTAGTAATATCAGTAGAACTTGAGACGGGATAATAACTAATAAACATGGTAAATATCCCGTTTTAAGTTCTAATGAAATTATACAGATACTCTTTTGAACACTATTTGTCTATAAAGCCCTTTTCTCTAAGCAACAATATTGTATAAGACTAAACCTCTCTAAAAATACTCCGTACAAAAATGTCCTTGGCCCACAAAAACTAAAGTACAACGTAACTCCTTTGTTATAATGATACCTATCTCAGCTTTCTTTCTGCAAACTAATTTGAACTTTAATTTAAGCTGAATAACAAATGAAATTGCTCGCAAAAGTATGTCAGATAAGACTTTATGTTAATTAAGATGAAATTAGCGTCCTTGAATGAAAATAAAAATGTTTGAAGTGAAAATAATTATTATAAATTATACTTATAAATAAATATTGGATTATAAATTATTATAAGTGTATAGTTTTATATAAATATTCACGATACTGTATACTAAAAGTGATTGATTATTATTTTAAAATGAATAAATATAATATAAGTCACGTTATTCATAAAATATAAGAGAGAAATCAAAGAGAAATTAGAAACGTATAATTAATTATAGAAATAAAAAAATATAGACGTAATTATCATAGCACTAAAGTCTACAATTACAAAACTGAATCAAACAGAATATGAATAATAAAATAAAACCAAACACTGTTTAAATTAAAATAATAAAAGAATTAAGATCAAACCCATACAATCACAAGACACCACACTAATTACAATCATTAGACAAAAATTTTTAAAAAGTCACAAGAAAACGCCGCGAAATTTTTTCAACACGCAAACTTAACACATAGACAGTCTAAACGCACACAGACACACACTCATTAACCAACACATTTACATCACTAATGCACGTGTCGCCTAGCCGACTTAACAAGTGCAATCAAACTTTCAATTAAGAAATAATCTATTATTGAAGAACGACGGTAAACTATGGCGAAGTCAATTAAACGGTTCAGTTTTTTTTATCAACTTTACTTTAAAAACGCGCTCTTTTTGTCACATTTTTCGAATTTTTCAATCGCGTTTTTTACGCCGCGAAACGGGCTAAGAATTCTTTTGGTGCACCACCGGCATGGCCGATCGATTCAAGTTTTAAAATTAAAATGCCTCCCGACTATTTTTAAGTTATTGTTTCCAATATTTTTTTTTCATAGTTTTTAGTATATCTTTTGAGTTTGAAAATTTTAGAAATTGTAGAGAACGAGCAGTCTTTACCGCGAGGTATTCGCTATGGAACTCTTCCCGTGAGGTTGCTGCAAGGAAAAGCATTTTACAACACATGCAAGGTTTTCTTCAGTCGCACACGTGTGTGAGTGTGTGTGGACAGCCCCAAACATGTGTGGGTGATCAACTTGAGGCGCGCCACGCCTGTGTGCGACAGATTCTATGTCTGTGTGAGTATTTTATGACTCTGAGTGCATCCCTTTCGAGCTGCATGCAATTTATATGTGTGCATTTTATTTTTTTTCTAAACGGCGCGGTTCCTTGTGTATGCGAGCAAACTACTCATGTATGGGTGCTCTGTTTTTTCGGGTACGTTGATGGAACTTTGATCTCTATTTCGTTGTGTGTAAGGGCGATTTTAAAATGCATATAGGAAATGTATTTTTCAGTTTTATATCGCCGATATGAGAATCGCGGATAGCAAAGAAAATGTAAAAAGAATAAAAAAACTCTAGCATCGTACGTTTTCAGGTAGACACATTTTTCTTTAACCCATTTATAGTAAGTTTTATGTGTGAGTGTGTGTATGTGTGAGCTTGCATCGAGGGGGGTGGGTGTTTAAAGGGTTGTAGGTGGTGGGGGAGGGGTGAACATATAAAAATGATAACGCATCGCAAGACGGCTGCTTTTATGGTTTTTCTTTATTTTTTAATGTTTTTTTTTATTGAAGCGACGAGTAGACGGGATATTTTTCATGTTGGTTATTTTAAAATTTATGTTTTCAGTATTACGTTTATATCTGGTAGTTTTTCATTTAATGTTAATATTTTCAGACTTATAATTATATTTAGCACTAACATCGAGTATTTAATTTCTAGAATCAATCTCAGTAATACATTACAATTTGAAATTATGACAAAGACAATGTTCTCATCAATGCAGCATTGCTCTTTGATAAGCCTAAACTTTTTAAGCTGCAATCTTTAATCTCCTATCAGGTGTGGAGATTGTAGCAAACTCTCTTAAGTAGAAGGCACAGTGGCACAGTCCAAACTGTTGATGATGAACACACATAGAAATTATGATGAGATGCTCATATTCATGAGCATAATATGAGCCTCTAGCATGGTTTGAAATTGGTCGAATTTCTAATCAAACAATTACGTGAGTAAGGCTATAACATAATAATAAAAAATGGTAAGAAATAGTATCAAGCTGCAAATTTCTGCTTACCCCTCGAGGAATATAAAGCGTGATGATAACTCTACTTTCTAACAACAATGTAGATGTAATCGATTATCTAAGAACTACTTAATTATCAGTCGGTACGTATCGTTAATTAGTGTCAAAAATTCCTATTTTACATTAATTGAATAATCAAATACAAAGTTTAACTGGATTAGTAACTGTAGTTTAACTGCTTCGTTAGTCTGTTAATCATACATCAACAGTACATGTGGCATATGCTGAAAAGGCCTCCCACGGAGAAGGTGGCCACGCTGCTGGCGACCAAAGGCCTCTTCTCACACGGAGAAGGTCTTAAAAAGCATATAACCGAATTATTTACCGCCTAAATACTTCATTACCACATTTATTAAAAGCTATACGTCTTTTTAAAACGAAAGTAAAAAAATCTATTAAACTATTCCACCATCTTAAAACTTTAGCCCTAACTTGGTCAATTATTCACCTAACGAAATGAAATTAACACCAACTTGTAGACAAATAAATTCTTCATCCACCAACAAAACATTTGCCCCAGGTGAGGATCGAACTCACGACCTTAAGATTATGAGACTTACGCGCTGCCAACTGCGCTACTGGAGCTATGGGTAAGCCGTCGAAATAGATGCCTAGAAACTTCAAAGGCTCTTCCGCGCATGCGTGAGGTGGAAAATGGAATGTTTTGAAGGAAATTCTGTCAAATGAGTTTTCATTGAGACGTCATTATGTTTGAAAGGTATCCTTGTACAATTTGCCTGTTGATATTCTTTGTTTGATTGAACGAATTGCGTATGAATACAAGATTTCAGATTTTTTATTATAGTACAAGCGTGGTGTGTTTGATCATGATAGTGGTAAACGAGTAGACAAATTACTTGATGATAAGCAATCGCCGTCACCCATGGTCACCCGAAAACACTAGAGGCGTTATAAGTGCCAGTTTTTTGGGGATTAGGAATTTAAAGGTTGGTTGAGAATCGGGGATTGGAAAGATAAGGAAGGTGGGTAATTGGGCCTCCGGTAACCTCACTCACAGAACGAAACACAACGCAAGCGTTGTTTCACGTCAGTTTTCTGTGAGGCCGTGGTATCACTCCGGTCGAGTTGACCCATTCATGCCGAACGCTTGGCACTCCCAGACTTAAAATTCATTCTTAAGTTGAGTTAATTATTATTAAGCTAATTATAATATATTCTAAAATCTTTACGTTTTATAAATTTATTTCTAGATTTTTGATTCTAAATAAAGCCTTCGATTTCTGACGTCTATTTATAAAGAAACTTGAAATAAATTATTAAAAACTGAATCTAGAATCTAGGTCAGACGGTCTGTACATTTTATATTTATAGTTTGTATATGTATGTATGTTTGTACGTATCTATGTCTGAATATTAATTCTGTAAAATATTACAGCACACTAGTCTAATACTTGTTGGTACTATTGCTGTATTGGGGTTTCAAGTTCGATTACGGAATTCAGATAGAGCAGTTTCAAAATGATTTCTTCTCAAAAGTTGAGTCATAATTAAAGTCATATATCGGAAAATACAATAGGTTTATTAGTTTTAAATATTTCACCCCTTTTTCTTTTCGAAAAATAGGGCGTGAGCTTATTATTACACGAAAGCAAGTGCCTAAATTTCTTTCATTGTTTTGTTTTATTGTTATTATTACATTACTAACATAGGCTAAGAACATTGTTACTAACAAATTATGGAAGCAATTCTGAAATAAAATTTGATTTGATTTGATTTGATTATTCCCTATATCATGAATCGAACCTGTGACATCTTGCTTGGCAATCGCTCTTTTTAAACAAGCAGCTGTTAATGTTTTCATCGGGAACGCAACCCGTGAATTGAACCTGTGACATCTTACTCAGCAATCGCGCTGTAATTATATCTAAGCACTTTTTGATCTTTCCATTCATATTTCTATTACCAACAAAACCATCTTCAAGATCTTCTGAAAAAAAACTCAAAGCGTATATGTACTGAAACTATGTGTACCTTTATATGTAGGTAGGTACATAGGAAAAATATAAAATACATCCAGTAAAAAATATATAAAAGCTACAAAAATATGTTATTCTCAAGACTTGTACACACAGGTGATGTTTGCATGTGTGCGTTATAGGTTTGTGTATGTGTTTCGGGATAGGGAATGGAGTGGAGTTGACTTTGATACTAATTTTATTTCTGTTTTTTTTTCTTCTTGGTAATATAAATGGGTTTATTGTGCGAGAAAATATAGACTAATCATTTGTTAAAGACAGAAATAAAACGCCTTGATACAAAAAAATATTGTTACTAAAAACTGAAGTGATAAAAATAGACCATTAACAAACTGACTGTGACACGCGTAGTTTAACCTTGAAAACGATTAACTATTTAACCATGAGATCTACCTTAACCATGTTAAAAAAACTCTGAAATGTTTAAATAAATGAATGACATTATAAAGCTGAAAAGATTTAGTTTTTACTTCGAAACTACTGGTTTTAAATGAATAAATCTTTTTGTGTTGGATAGTAATTTTTTCGAAAAAGGCTATAGGCTATAAAACATCACGATTCAATCAATAGACGCCGAGCAACGGGTGAAAATGCGCAGGAGTAGCTAATACCAAATCTGATTAGTCGTAAACCACGCGTTCGTAGCTCTGCTACGGCGTAGCACATTGCTACGAACTAGCTTGACTTGCTACGCAGCGTTTGGTGTTTTTTTTTAATTAGTCAATTATTTTTCTTGTCAAGTTTGATCATGATAATGGCTCGTCCATCATTATTGGTTATTAGAATTTAATTTATTTACAAGACTATCGGTTTTTGATAAATGCTTTTTTCAATTGAATACTAATTTTAGATTTAATTTAAAGCATCACTGATATAAAATACGGTGAGCTATGGTATTTATTGTTGATTTCCATTTGGTTTATTATTTGCAGTATAGTGTATTTTTAGAATTATTTTGGTGATATTTATGATATTTTTATGTCCTTAACAACTCCGTATCACTAGTTATATTATTATAGTTCTATATTTACACGGTAGACTATTACCATATACTGCACATAATTCCAAATTCTGTGCTATTCGGTAGTACTGAGAACTTTTTGAAAAAATCAATATCACTTTTTCCAACCCAACAAACAACCTCTTGTACAGTTCAATAATTGAACCTGAAACCCATCACTTTATAACTAACACAACAGCTTATACCATAATCGGATATAAGCGTAACGGTACAATAAGCTAATCACGTATTAATGAAATCAGAATGAAAGTAAAATGGTTCAAGCGAGACTAAGTGTTAAAACAAAAATTAAAATGTATTAGCTGTTTAACCAACTGGCTAGATTTTAATTAACTGGCCGTTATAAGACGTGTGTTGATGGTAGAGTAAATTTTAACCACCCCTGCTCTTGCTGTGGGTGCTGCAAGAATTGACTAAGGGACTACACATATGACAGAGACAGTGCATTTCTTCCTCTCGCCTCAAGCGTCGCGAGAGATACTCCGGGCGTCGAAGATCTCCAGCCACCATAAGTGCCACTCTGCTGACGGCGAGCAAGAGTAGGAATAGTGTGGTTTATAGTTAGTAAGAGTCTGACACTTCCTCTTGCCTCGCCCAAGGCGGGAGAAGACATTGGATAATTTTACTCCCCTCAAAAAACAAATACAAATATAATTTCTGTTTTGATATTGGTAATGTAAAATTATTTATAGTCAAGTTTTGAATTCTATCGCACCTAATAAATCCATAAAAAAAAATTAAACACATCAATATAGAAAACCCTACTCCATACATTTCCCTAGTAGTTATTCCTAGACCAAATAGGTGATGTGTTGCATGTGTGTGTAAGCACCTTTACGTACGAAGCACTAACATTGATACTAGAAATAAGTACTAAAACTAGATGTGGCTTGAGTAGGGTAAACTACCCAATTATCAGCACTTTAAGAGTTAGTCCCAATTTAAGCCAATTTATTATTGTGAAAAAAAGGCTTTTGTTCGTTAAGGCAAATTTTATAGTTATAATATTTAATAAGGAAGACGATAATAAAAGAAAAACATGACTGACCTCTATCCAAGATTATTTAGACAAGTAAGAATAAAAAATGGGTCTGTCACCATTTACTGGCACCATCTCCACCAATTACTAGCATAGAGCAACCCAATTATCAGCACCTAACCATCACTGTTAGGAATTGCATTAAAAAAAATAGTTACATTATTAAATTCTGTTTTTAATTATTTTTTATATAGTTAGTGAGCAGGTAACAAAACAATTACTTATAATCTAATAATACTTTTATCTGTATAAGTCGAACAAAAAAAAAAAGCGTCACGGCCATACCATCTTTTTCTCGAAACCATTCAGGCCAATTTCGACGCCTATAACTTCGTTGTGGATAAAACAAGAAGCCTGAATTTTCAGATACTAAACAGGCATTGTACAAACATGGTATATTTGAATTTTCATTAAATTTTAACCATTAATTTAAGAATTATAACACGTCAAAGTTTCGAAATTTTGTCACTGACTGACAGATCATCAAAAGTATAAGGCACTTCTAACAGACATATAAAGCTTAAAATGTTTGCGTAAAATTAGTATTTAGTACCTACATCAAGGGAAAAATCAAATATTTTGTAAATTCAGTCCAGTTTTTTAGATACATCAACTGCATCAATAACTTTGTAATCCTAAATGTATGGGATTAGAAAGTTATTGATACAGTTACAATTTCATCACACCAATAACTTTGTAAACCCATATAAATGTATGAGATTACAAAGTTATTGATGCAGTTACATTTTATTGTTTAATGAAATAATTGAATCTACAAAAAAAGTGAGATAGGTACCATCAAAAACATTCTGTAAAAAATCCAAGTCTCGCACCTCATCAGTTTATGTACCGTAAAAAAATATGAGATCCATGTAATACCAAGTCGGTTATTTTATTTAGTCCTTCTGTCTTAAGTTATAATGTAAATTGTTATCATATCAAAATTACATTAATTTTACGTTTTAAATAAAATAGATTGACTTAGCCATCGCATGAAAACACAAGTATACCTACTTTTGTTGACATTTCTCGTATTAAATTGTTTAGTCTATTTCATGACAACGAATTACGATGGTCTATTGCACGATTACGTACGATGGTCAAGTCAATCTCTTTTTTTTAACACCTTTCCGTTCAGATGTTTTTTCAGTAATCAAAATGTCCTGTAATTTGACTGGTGTTAGTAAATATTGTTGACTATCAAGACATACCAATTGCGCACTACTAAGACAATCTCCAGTATTATTATAACATGGTTTATCTATAATATAAAAATAAGTCGGATTTTCCTTCCTGACGCTATAACTCCAGAACGCACGAACCGATTTCCACGGTTTTGCATTCGTTGGAAAGGTCTCGGGCTCCGTGAGGTTTATAGCAAGAAAAAATTAGGAAAAATTCAAGAGAAGAGCAGGAAAACAGGGAAAATCATTGGTGGCGAAACGGAGTTCGCTGGGTTTGCTAGTTTGTTATAGAAGTTGTCGTAGCTTGCATACCATCTACAAAATCTTTTGCTAATATTACTGGTAATAAAACAAAAAATAAGAAGAGAAAAAATAAATAAAAAGAAATAAGAAGAGATGATGAAATTCTAGGGAAACCAATTTATCAGCATGCTTCTGATCCAATTATCAGCACCATGCTAACATTTGGATTTTGATGGTATAAACTACTTTTACAAAACAAAATTAATTCTTTGCATAAAATAAACATAATTTACATAAAAAAATATGAAATTAGTATTTATGTACTTTTTTCCATTTATCAGCACCAGTGCTGATAATTTAGAATTTACAAAATTTGCGATCCATTTATCAGCACTACGTATTTTACCAATTAATCACCAAAACCTCAAATTCTACTCTTCAGATTATCATCAAAAATTATCTCAAATATCAGAGAAATCATTAGTTTCAATATTAAATTTGTAAAATATACGATATATCATAAAATGTAAACACGTGAACTTACGCGCGATCACAAGAAACAGGCAAAAACAGAAGAAACTGCGAGACACAAATGTTTGTTTACATAATTTCCACCAATTTGAGGTCTCATAGTATGATTTTCCCAATAGCAGGATTCCAAAAACATGTATTTATTTATTTATAAGTGTGGAAACCCAAATTAGTAAGTGAAAATCTTAGAATTGGTTGATTTATTCAGAGTGCTGATAATTTGGTGCAGTGCTAGCAATTGGGTAGTTGCCCCTACTAAATATATTTTGATAAACCTAAGACAGTGGTGGTAGGCAGAGGTGCACATAAGTACCTATGCAATGTGTATCCACTTTTCACCAGTTACATTTTTTCTATTAATGTCATATAATTGGAAAGCGGCTGTCGTAGAACGGGTTCGATTCTCAAACGGAGTAACTCTTTGTGTAATTCACAAATTGTTGCTACAAGTCTGGGTGTCATGCGTAAGTGAAATTGCATGTTTGTAAACGCACCCACGACACAGGAGTAAATCATAGTATGGGTAATTCAACGTTTAAAAAATTATATAATTTCTTACAAACACCTTATATTTTTAAATTCCATTCAATCTGTTTCAGTTTTTCAGTCATAAAAATTCAGGAGAAAGTAAAATCACTATCTAACACATAAATCTACAAAATAGCAAGTTAGTCAAGCTATCAATGCATGTTCAAATAATTTATTAACCTGACCTGGAAATTAAACCCGCTACCCTACACTCAACAGTTGCGTTTTCCACGAAACCTATGTTTACCTAATTGATTATTGAGTAGCCGGTGGAACTCTTCGTGTAAACAAATTTTATGTTCGATCGACTGCACTGTCTGTTATAATACCTTATATGATATGTGTGGGTTCGATTTTGGTGTAAAGTTATATATGTTTTGTAAACTAAATATATAGGTATGCTAAGATTACAGAGACGCTACTGATAAACAGTTCGAAAAACATTGTGAGGAAACCTATTATTGCTTATTTATAGTTTTTAATTGTAAGTTTAAAATCGTCTACTCGCATTGGTCAAGCGTGGTGATTAATGCTTAAAAAAGCCTTCGGTCAGCAATACTTATAGGCTGTCGATGTGTGATAATGATATATTACATTACATAATGTCACGCTTTCTGCTTATTCTTCGGACGATCAGCTTATTGCTAAAAACAGTTATATTTCGGGAATTGTCAGACAATAACATGACGTCTGAAAACACTTTACCAAATAATATTTTGCCCGATGAAATAATCGAAACTGATACTCTTACTTGACCATGACACTTGCAACCACAAGTAACTAACTGAAAAACCAGATAGCCCAACAACTTAGTCTTCATAAAAAAACGGAACGTAAAAAATATGACCTAAAAATCTCAATCTAAGCCACATCTAGTAAAATCCATAAACTAATGCTGTACATCTGTGTCGACTCACACACTGGCGTGCATGTATATGGCACAGCGAACCGAACTCATATCGTACTTACGCCCTTCTACTGCGCAAGCTTGAGATTGCACTCGCTTGCAGAAATATGTGCACATCCAATATTTCGAAGAAAGTTATTAATTTAAACAAAAAACACGGTTTACTCACGTATAATATTGGAGAAAAGCCCTACTAGTTTCGAGTCACAGAATTCTTCATCTTAAGCAACATGCACAGACGTGACGACGCGGAGTGACGACGTGCGTTGGCACTGTTACTTCTAATTGTTGCACCAATCGAAAACTTGGCAATTATATGATGATAAGATAGAGCAGGTTTGATGATGGGAATGGACGGTGACTGATGGAACCTTTTTTGAGGGAGGGCAATCATCCAATGACTTCATCCACCTTGAGCGAGACGAGAAGGAGTATCAGACTCTTAGTGACGAAAAACCACCCAGTTTTTACTCCTGCTTTTCTAGCCGAAACAGCAAAATAATTCTGACACTGAATTGCATCCTATGTTTTAAAAATGTCATTTTCAGCTAAAACTGGTAGAAAAAGAGCTAATTTAATTCTTGTGACAAATAAAATTTCAATACACGATAACACGATAAAATAAAATTTCTTCTCTTTAAAAACTAGATTCAAAAAATAAAATAATTAATTCTTCACTCCACAGAACATTACCCACCGCATCTATAAATAACGGCGCGCTACCGCAAAACGAGTTTATTTGTATAATTCACAGTTTTTACTAATTCTAGCAAGACGATAGCGTGAAATCGCCTGATATGGCCACTATGCGTGCTACATGATAACCGTTTTTCCAACATACAACAACGTTTAACGTTATCACGAATTACCATCACAAATTCGGTGATAACTACATTTTACTCCCCAATTGGCGTGAAAATACTTCTCTCTGCATTTTTCCTATGAAATTGTAGAAATTCAATTAAATATATTTACGGACACGATAACAGTTTATTCGTACGAACAAGTCTTCGGTTTTTTCGTTCGGTTTTCCCACTTTGGTGTTGCGTTCGCTTTTTAATCGATAGATGGCGTTAATCTATACTATTATAACGTGTTGCAATGTAGGAACGGATACATTGTTTTTTTCTGTGATGTGTTTCTTCTTGATTGACAATGTGTCAGGTGCAAATCAGTAAAACTACGTAATTATAGCCTCACAGTCGATGGATATGGAAGACAGTAGAAATGAATTTTACGCTTTTATGCTTACTGATAACTATCAGTGACTATTACGATCAAACTTTGATAAAGTTAATTAGAAATTTAAAATTATACGATCAAGTGAGAATGCTTTTATAGACATGCAATGTGAATTTTATGAACTACGTGTCTTTAGATAGTTGACTTGGTTAATTATAATATTTATTTTTTGCTCATAAAATAATATAATCACGTCGTGATATCTTTTAATTTCCAAAGAGGTCGGCACATAAGAAACACCCACTTTTCAAGTTAACTTACACTTAGTTTTAGTGTATTAACTAACATAGCAAGTTCTACCATTTGTCTCTGCATTGTTTTCATATACATATATGTACAATTATTGATTGGAAAAATGTAACAGAGATATTGCAAACATGTCAGTGTTTTTTGGAACTTTGAAGCTACACTTTGGAACACACTAACGGACAAACTTAGGTATGTATTTCTTTATTTGTTGACATTTCAAAAGTACCTATTAATTTATTTGACTTTATTGGACCCCAATCTCTGCGATATTTCTACCTTGCTATTTTACTACTTCCTTCTGGGGTTTTTTAAGCTTAAACGCCCTCATATCTAAATAAGTAGCAAGAAAAAAAATTGACAAAGCATTTTTTAAATAAAATCAATGATGGAAAAATCTGTGCCATTAAAATTGGCCCCAACTGCAAATGGAAAGCCTCGTACGGTCAGAAAACACATAAAATATTCTATGAATTTATTTCAGAAGGTTTTCACTGAAATTGCAAAACTGAATAAAACTCATATTTTTTTTTCATTCCGCATTCTATGTTTTTTTTTCTTATATGACTCTTAGGCCTTGTTGGGTAAGAAAAGCTTGTTTTCTTGAAAAATATACGAGATTTAAATTATTATGGAAAAAGTAGGTAACTAGGTATTATTTTTGATTCATTTTTATTTTAATGCTTTTGTTTCTTTTGAAGTAAATACTCATAAAAGTTGTTTAAAGATTTCTTTGCTACGGTAACTATTTCTTACAACATTATTTTGTAGTTGTATTTTGTTGTGTGTTAAGAAGAGCTTTGATAAAAAACATTTATTCAGAAAATTAGTTTATTATTAGGCTTAGTTTATTGTTGTGGATTGCACTGGCTGGATGTGAGGTGCAAATAGTTGAATATAACCATGTGCTACGTCCAAAAGGCTTGATGATGATCACCGATATTTTTAGTTTAGTTTTGGATTTTTTTTTTTATAAGAAGAGAATAACATCTAATTACTTCTCTCGCCTTTTGTAAAGAGAGGGAGAGTCAGACTGTTACTGACTGACAACCACCCCAGTCCTACTCCTGCTTTAAACTGGAGCCCCAGTATACCTCCTAGGTTGTCCACAGCTCATGATCTTCGACTGGGAATCAAAATAGATCCCTGCCTAGCATCCTCTGTAGCAGCATGATATATAATTATAAGTATTAACACGTACCGCCTCAAAATATTTTTCTCAAATAAGTCAAGACCAATATTATACGAATCTGTCTAGCCATTCTCGAATTTAAGCGAGACTAACAAACAGTAATTGATTTTTAAATATAATGTAGATTATTATTATTATATCGTTTTCTTCTGCGAACGGTACCCGCTATCTCTCTCGCTATAACTTATAGTTTCGGATAATGCATTAGAGAACTTCTTTATGGGTCGGAATATTCTTCTATATGTGTGATATATGTATATATTATGTTATATATTTAATATTTATGGCTTATTTTATATCAACTGTTATATGTTGCTTTTACATAAATAACTGTAAAGCTTTTTGGTTTGAAGTTAGCTAGTACATCGCGGAGATAAAATGGTATGAAAAAAAAGTAGTATGTGATGATTTTGAGTTCAAAATCAACTTGACTAAGATTAAAAGTCGTGTAGTGACGTCCGAATACAATACGTACATTTTTGTTGCCACTCCTACTCTTTCCGCGGGTATAGTTACAGCCGACTAAGTATGCTTCTCCACCAGAGATTTGCTATATGTACCAATGAATAGGATTGGTGAAAGCCAGACGCATCCACAGCAACGTAGTATAGTGCACCTCTGGTGGAAAAGCAGTATAAGTAACTGCATTTTTTTGAACGTTGCCCCACGCTAGGCATTTTACTGTGTCGTGGGTACAAATTTGTGGATCGCACAAAGAGTTGCTCTGTGCGGGAATCGAGTCTGATCCAGTTGCCCAGCCACCGCCCAGTATAAGTTCCTTGTAATAGGAGGTGAGCCTATTGCCATATACTGGCCACAATTTCAGACTCCGTGCTATTACTGAGGAATTTTCTAAATGCTTGAAAAAAGCCCAGCAATACTTTGCCCGACCCGGGAATCAAACCCGAGACCCCTTGACCAGCACTCGACCAACGAGGCATTATCATCAACGAATTACGCTGTTGATGATAATAACTGGCAATTAAGTTAAAATATTTATTTTAAAACTATTGAATAAGACTAAAACGGTAAATTGATGTTCAAATATCAACCTTAATACCATAGCAATATAAGCTATAAATAGAAAGGTTAAACGATTAGTAATCTAGGAATAAATGACCACTCACACAAATGACATTATAAAACATTGCAACCAATTTTTTTTTTAATTCAGTAAAACGAACGGCAGTAATAACATTTGATATTTCAAAACCAATCTTATTACAAAGGACATAAAGACTAAAATTGTATATGACAGTTAATTGTACGGGTTTAATGTAACATTCAGTTAAAGAATAATATTATTATTCTCACCTGGCAACACTGTAAACCTTAAAAGTCAACGGAAGGGTTAAAAAGGTCAAATTGTAAACGTAACATCACGCTAAGTTAATTCTTGTAGGGGTAGGTTGAGGTGATTGTACGCTAAGACTTGTCTAGTGACTTGAGTGACTTGTTATTACAAACTAGTTGTTACCCGCGGCTTCACCTGAATAGTCAAAGAGATAGGAGTAGCCTTTTCTTTTTGATGACGGAGGGAAGCCTTCAAAAGGCGCCTAGCTATTTGGAGAAACTAGGGGCTATGTGTGATTTTTACCTCACTAAAACCACCCCGGTAGCCACCCTCAGCACCGATAAGGGGTCCTCTAATTAGACCTGCTCCGGAGCCCCTATGGTGCAACGCCTGTTATGGCACATCCCTAGAATCCTACAATACTTTCCAGTCTTCTATGACGCAATGAAGATGAAATGAACAAACATACATAATTATATCTTTTTTATGGAACAGACGTATCACCTGATGGTAAGCAATCGCCGCCACCCATGGACACTTGAAACATCAGAGGCGTTACATGTGCGTTGCCGGCCTTAAGGGCTGTTGGGGAATCGGGGATTGAGAAGATTGGGAAGGGGAGAATTTGGCCTCCGGTAACCTCACTCACACAACGAAACACAACGCAAGCGTTGTTTCACGTCGGTTTTCGGTGAGGTCGTGGTATCACTCCGGTCGAGCCGGCCCATTTGTGCAGAAGCAGTTTACCAGTGAGTAAGGTAAACAGTAAAGTTAACTTTCATCTTACGCAACATAAAGTAATATCGCAAAATCCGTTTAAAGCATCCAAAATTTAAATAAGCTTGACCACATTATTAAGATTGAAATTACAGGATGTGTGTAAGAATGAATGAGGATGGTTTTCATTGGAAGAGAGCCAAGAAATTAAAAGTAAAGATTTAAAAAAAATAGTAAACGAAGCAGAGTATAAAATTGTGTTTGTTTTTGTTAAATTAATTACAAATTGTTCTGTTAATTACAAATTTGAACTTAAATTAAATCATTGTGCCTCAATATTATTAAATTAGAATTTTATTGATAACAATAACCTGATTATACATATATCGTTTATCAGTTTCATAGTCCTAGTTTGCCAATCCCCGAGTCGTCTGCCAAGCGTGGGGATTATGTCACATCCCTCGCTCTCTACGGCTCTTGATGAAGATGATGAGACTTTTCAACAAAACTTAAATTAAAATATCATCATCAAAATCATAAAATATCTGTTGCTATAGTCACAACGGAATCCAGGTAAAATGCAATAAAAAGCAATATTTATCTATCAAGATTACTAACAATGCTAATTAAAAAATGACTGCTTTTCTTAATGTGTAAAAAAGCCGTGAACATTTTTTTCTGTAAAAATTTCTTTTGCTTGAGGTAAAAGTTAAAAACAATGGGCTAAAACTCTCCCAGACGTAGTAATTGTGTTCAGTTCCCATATAAGAAAACAATGTTTAATCAGTTTTCAACGAGAGCCTTGTTAGAAAAATTATTATTTAAATTTAAGTTTTTTTTTTTAAACGGACAAAAAAGCTTTAAGAGGACACACGCCTGCCGTCTATACTAAGGGTACCTAGTATAAGTTTGTTTTACCTCGAACGAAAACGAAACAAGATCGCGTTCGGCGCTCTAATTGGTTGGTTTATTCCAGCCGGCCAATCAAAGCGCTGAATCCGCTGTTGTTTCGATTACTTCAAACGTAAAGCAAAGTCATACTAAGGGTACTGATTGACCGGCGCGAATGAATTAACAAATCAGAGCGCTGAACGCAATCTCGTTTCGATTTCCTTAAACATAAAACAAATTCGTAGTAAAGTTATCTCTTGTGACCGGCCGATCTGGATGTTGTCGTTGGTTGTGACCTCTGTTGAACTGACTTCTCCAGCGTTTCTCTAAATTAGAAAACTTTTCTTGAATGATGAATGAATGATGCTTAATACTTTTTTAATCCGAAAAAGCCTTCATTGCTACATCTCACATAACCAACTTCCACCCAGCATCACCTACATAAATATTGTTACAAGTAAAAACAAAAGAACATTATCATTACTGCTCGGTACCCTTTAAGTAAACGCCGACATGATACCAATATTATTGAAACTTAAGTGCCTATTACATGGACCACTGTATTTTACTCATTATTTCGTAATGGCGCCCGAAACTGAAGATTTTAAAGCAATTTTGATGTAAAAGGAAGTGTGTTATATGTGCTTACCTATATATATTATGACTGTATTATATGTTACAGTTTAATTTTTCTGACTTAGTATATCGGGCTGACGCCCGAATACTGAAATGCTACTCAATTTTAAGTTGTACTTAAATATCGTGCTGTCTCTATCATTTTATAAAGAATTAATAGCGTCAGAACTCGTCTTGGGAGCGTTCTTAAAATTGAATAAATTGAATAGCGTTTGTGCTAGCAAGCTTACGTTATGTTCCGTTGTGCGCACCATCCCAATCTTCCCAATACCCGATTTCCCAACAACCCTTAATTCCTAACCCCAAAGGTCCAGCAATGCACTTGTGACGCCTCTGGTGTTTCGGATATCCATGACCGGTAGGGATTGCTTACCATCAATCAGGTGATCCGTCTGCTTGTTTACCGGCTAATACTATAAAATAAAAAAGTCTTATCCAATTTTCTTGCTAAACGCTTGGACATAAGCAAGTTCTACATGCATACATATCATTGTCGTCACATCCTCCTATATTACTTCTAAGGACTTCAGTTCAGTACCATTCTAAGCAGGTTTCCATAACCAGACCACCATAGAGACATTAATTATCACTTGGCAGCAATAGTCAGGTTCGTCTGCATTCAAAAAGTCAATGGTGTGTACGTGGTGAGAATTTTCTTAAGACCATGAATGGAAATAAGGATTTAATGAGGTTGGAACCAGTTAGGTTATGGGAAGACTGAGTGAGAAGTGGTGATAAGTCATGTAAGTACGCTGATTTGTTTAAACCTTGGTTAAACGGAAAATAAAATGTTTAGGTAGAACAATCCTAAACTAATAACATAATTATTTTTTGTTTTTCAAATTAAATATGACCGTTATACTATTTTTTTATGTTATGGAAGCTTCGATGTTATAAGTGTTGATATTGCTATTGCACTTAGGCAGTAAACATACAGTGTCGTAAACAATCCATACGAATAATGTAAAAATCTACCTTAATTCACAGATTTTTAATTAATATCGAAAAACTGTTTCAACTGTTAGGTATCTCAATTTTAAGACTAGTTACTTCCACGTGGTTTCACCCCTGCTCAATGCTTATTGGTCATAGCTTGATGTTTTATAATCCATAGCCTTTGTCGATAAATGTACTATCAAAGAGAATTATTCAAATCGGACAAGTAGTTCTGGAGAATAGCGAGGTCAAACAAACAAAGAAGCAAATCTGAATAGTTACAGACTCAGAATTTTCAAAAGGTCTCGGTTAAATATACAGTCCTTTATTTGTCTCTTACAACACCCACGAGACAAGTGGGGGAATGATAAACGTATTTTAGACTACTAACCATACAACACATCGCTTCAACCAAATTTCTCTATAGCTTATCCTCTATCATAGCTTCTTCAACCGTATCCTCGCCCATGGTGGCCAATTGCGTTAAAAAAAAAGAGACATCACAAAATACACCAATTTCCATTTTATAACGACCGGTAGCCAAAAGCAAAGAATTATGATCGATTACATGGTTTATAGGAATCCGCCCATCCGCTGCGGTCAATTGTGGTCGCCTAACTATATTGGTTTATTCCGAACCCATTTCGAAATTTCTAGAACTTTTTGTTGTGATTGCTATAATATTTTTAGACTTGTTATTCCTTTTTTCTGTGATTGCCTGTTGATCTAAGGTTTGTGGTTGTTCTAACACGTGGATTCGATGATATTTGTTTTGTATTTGAGGTTGTTAAACTTAGATTGCCTTTCTGTTTTGTGAAGCATCTTTTACTCAGTCGTTCTCTTCATTAGTCATTATTGAAGGTCGTATCTAGTCTGGTGCACGCGTCACTTGATGTACGACCCTCCTTCAAACGCCTCTGTCGTCTGCGGTCTTTATAGCTTGTGGAACTTTCAGGCCGGTGACGTTTTTATAGCATCTTTCCCAATTATTTTACCCTAAATCCTGGTACAGTATATGAACAAAAATAGCACTTTAATGGATCTATCAATGATAGAATGTATATCACATTCTAATAAATAAATATTCATTGACATAATATTATTATGATCATCATCATTCTTCTACTCAACAAGGTAAGCATCAATTCTCTCTCGAAACTCCAATCATATTCCCATGATGACTTTTTTTTTAAGGGATGGCAATCATCAAATTACTTCTCCCATTTGAGCGAGGCAAGAGGGAGACTCTTACTGTCAGACTCTTACTGACTAAAAAGCACACCGTTCCTACTCCTGCTTTTCGAGCCGGAGTCCCTGTAAACCCGCTAGGTAGTCCGCAGCTCCAGTCCCATGATGACTTGTAATCAAATAAAATGTAAACAAAAAACTTCAAAATCAACGGAATTAATTCGCGAATTCATCAAGCTACCGAATTACGGCATAATCATAAATAATCATAATCAAACCGCAAGATCATAAGCACCGAAAACAATAATGATTTGTTTCGAAAAAAAAAATGGAAAGAGATAGATATAAAAAACGGTAGATGAGGGAAAGAGAGGAAAAAGTATACAAAATGATCGATACGGTCGAAGGAAAATAAAAGAGTGTGTGCACGTGGCTTGTTGGTTGTGGTTTGGTTCCGTATAGATTCTTTTATTGGGATAAATATGAAAAATAACGTATAAGTGAATTATTGCAACTTTTAACTAACATATTTTAAGAGTAAGTAATTATGTGAATGTGACGTCTTTTCATTTTTGCTAAAGATGTTCTATAATGCAGATTTCCCAATTTAGTAGCATAAATAAGTTTCCTGACTTTGACAGTTTAAAGAATTACAAAATTCGAATATTTTACCGTTATGTTATAAGGTAAGGTCTATATATCAATATTGCTTTGATATGAGACATAGTTTGGGTAGGGGTTTACTCAACAGCTATAACAAGGATTGGCCGCAAAAAGCTTTAAACAGAGAGGAGTAGAAGGAAGGTGGAGGCCGTTGCCCTGCAATGGAACGATCATGGCATTTTTTTTATTTTATGGGGGAAAATCATCCAATGACTTTTCTCGCCCTGGGCGAGGCGAAAGGGAGTGTCAGACTCTTACTGACTAAAAACCACCCTGTTCCTACTCCTGCTTTTCGAACCGGAGCCCCGGTAAACCCGCTAGGTAGTCCGCAGCTCCGGATCAGAACGATCATGGCTGAAATCTAAATCTAATGAGACATAGTTTCTGCTGACAGTCTGTTTATAACCCGCATGTGATGTTTTAATCATTTAATATTATAAAAGTCAAACATAGAAAAACAAACATTATTTTATCTTTTTGCATACCTTTACTAGATACAAAGAACGATACACGTTTCACATCTGACAGACAGACAAACAGACAAACATCTTTGCATTGTTTCTTCCATATATAAATGGGTGTATATTAATTTATGCACCAATTATACGGTAGACTCATGTTAAATGTATGAGTCGAAGCTTTTGTATGTATTTTGTAAGTTTTTCTATAAAATTATGAACTTTAAGATAAAGATCTTTGCGTGTAAGAATTTGTCTGTTTCTTTGTTTTTTTGTTTGAGACGAGTTCTACAAATATTAAGTCGTATATTAATATTTTTAGCTTTTAAATGTTTTTCCTTTTATTTTAAGTAAGTCATGTATTTTAAGTATAATATGTAGCATAGTTGAATAGCCACAAGAAAGTCTACTTTAAAGGTTCAAAAGTTCTAAACTTGCTTCCTTACACAATACGGACATAATAGCATGAGAATACTTGCGTTATTCCGACATAAAAATAAAAACAAAATATTACGATTTACACTGAAGTATAAAAATGGTTTTTACCATGTTCTCAAGGAACCCTAAAACTGGGATTTAGAAAAAAAGAAGGTAGTTCTAAATTTGAATCTGTGAGCGGAAGCTGTTGGGTCGCGGCGCGCGTAACGAATTTCGATATCATTAAGTTTCTTTACTTCTTTATATCTCATTTCGACTTAGGGTTGTCACGTTGTAGGAGTCATTTGATTACCTAAGTATTTATTGTTAATACCACGGAGTTTAATGGAAATAAAAATTCATAACAAATAAAAAAAGGTAATTTAAAAAACTAAAAAACCCGACTGCGTTTCTTTATAACATGAAAATGAAAAAACCGTAAAACAAGAATACAAGAAAAATTTAAGCAGTCGGGACCCATTCTAAATATTATGGATTATGGCTTTCTAGAATGGGTCCCGACTGCTTAAATTTTTCTTGTTTTAGGGTTTTTTCATTTTCATGTTATAAAGATACGCAGTCGGGTTTTTTAGTTTTTTAAATTACCTTTTTTTATTTTATTTTCTTTTAGTTTTATTATTTATTATATTTTGATATATCTAGAGTCACTCTCACAGTAAATACGAATCAAACGACCCCTCGAGTCGATGCCGAAATCCATCGAGTTGTTCAGGCTAGAGAGTGGGCAATATTCGAATTTGGCGCTAAAAATCCGCCAATTTGATTTTTTTATTATTTTTATATATCCAGTGTCACTCTCACAGTAAATACGAATCAAACCACACCTCTCTAGCCATAATCCATTGAGTCGTTTAGCCTAGAGAGTGAGCAATATTCGAATTTGGCGCCAAAAATCCGCCATTTTGTTTTTTTACACATTTTGATATATCCAGTGTCACTCTCACAGTTAATACGAATCTAACGACACCTCTCAAGTCAAAATCCATCAAGCCGTTTAGGCTGCAGAGCGTGCCAAACAATTATACATACATATATACATACATACATACATACTCTCGAAAAACATAACCCTCCTTCTGGCGCAGTCGGGTAAAAAGGAGATTGATTTTATATGTATAACATTTATTTGCTGTGTATATTGCAATAGGCTCTCTCTCTATTACATAGGACTTGATAACACGAATGGTGAAAAGTGGCATTAAGTGCCGTAATGTGCTAGTGCTCCTCTGCCTACCGCTTCGGGGATAAAAGGCGTGACTTTACTCTCTGTTGTTAAATAATCGAACCAGATATTTTTTTACATTTTGCATTACTCTTGGCAGATTACGAGAAATAAACATGGTGGAATATAATCCTTCCACAGTATTATATTAATTTAAATATTACATTTCCCTTTTTTGAAAAAAAAACAACATCGAAACAAAATGATATTACAGAACAGAAAATGATGAAACAGAAAATCTGATATTAATTAATTAATAAATTATACAAACAAAACCTTCTTAAAATTACAACATTACAATTTCCATCCACTCCATAGTTTGACAACCCTACCCACCTTTATAATGGCCATTCACTGATACTGGGCTGATACCCCACTGGGCTTTATTCTAATTACTTTTATTTGTTTACCGAGTACTTTGATTATATTGTTCTTACGTAATGCCATGATATTATGTGGTTAACGTTATTGTTCTAGCTGTCAAATTTAACTATAGTCAAGGTCTGTGTAGACGAGCGACTTTGGTGTGTGGAAAAAAGGCGTATGTCGACGGGAGACTTTGTTTGTTGAGGACAAAAATCATCTCAGGGTTAGCGTAACGGATTTGCGAACTACCTAGGTTTACTGGGCCTCTGGTTTGAAAAGCAGGAGTAGGAACAGAGTGGTTTATAGTCAGTAAGAGTGATACTCCCTCTCGCCCCGCCCAAGACGGAAGAAATCGTTAGATGATTTCCCCCGCAAAATAAAAATATCTTCGCAATGTTTTCTTTCACCTAAAGTACTTATAATTCGGAGAAACTCACATTGATACTTGCCAGGTTCCGAACCTGTGCACCCGTGCATGAGAAGCGTGCGCCTCAAAATTGAAACGTACGATGGATCAGACCCGCTGCGGACAATTTGCTAGTTACCGAGGCTCCAGCGCGAAAATCAGGAGTAGGGGCTGATTTTTAGTCAGTAAGAGTCTGACAGTTTTCACTCAAGGCGAGAGAAGTGATTGGGTAATTCCCCCTTTTCCCAAAGACTAGAAGCTTAGTCCCTTTTTTTAAGGGGGAAAAATCATCCAGTGACTTCTTACGCCTTGGGCGAGGTGAGAGCAGTGTCAGACTCTTACTGACTAACAACCACCCCGTTCCTACTCCTGCTTTTCGAGCCAGAGCCCCGGTAAACCCGCTAGATAGTCCGCAGAAGCTCTAAGCCACCTAATGATGGCAATCTGATGTCATCTTACGACTGATTCTATCGTCATCACACGGCTGTGGTCAGGAGAACATCACAATCATTACTGTAGGTATTGCCTTTGATTTATGTGATATCAATAACAAATGATAGCGTGTCCTAGAATTAAATGACGTAATTAAATGAATCAGTAATGAATGCACATCATCGACATTCCGACATTTTGTTTTATGTGGAAAATATGTGTGAATAGAACATTCTAGAAATATTATAATCTTATTATATACATTACTTAGTGTTTAACATCAATTAAAATATTAATTTACTTAGTTTACTCACGTAACTGTTTGACGAGGAACTCGACTAGTTTCAAGTCATGCTAGAAGCTCATATTCATGAGCAGCATTCCGCATATGAGCTGAACATGAGCCTCTAGCATAGCTAGAAGTTGATAACACAATAGTTAATTAGTATGTCTCACGAAAGTTATAATAAAATTACAATATTTATGTGGATTTCTAAATATTAAACAAATACATTCGCACCGTATCCTTAGGTATTCAATTTTGTCCGGTTAAGTAGTGAAAATCTTTAGTGTGCTGAACTAACAGGAATTTGGTTAAAATAAATCTGAAATCCAATATTATACCTCGTACTTTGATATCAGACACAATTATCTTCAACACACATAACCCTAAAGCAGTTACCATCATGTCAAAAATGTACCAATACTCGAATAAAAAAAATTTTTAACCTTCCTTCGATCCTTCCATCACTCGACCACATACCATGACCTATAAATGCCAAACAAGTATTCCTGATTTAACACTAAAACGCCCTCAACTTTTTACGAAACAAAAGTTACAGTTATTTGTTTAAAATGTAAGGTAACAATATTTTGTAAGTCGGCACCTCCCCGCACTGCGATGATGCGTTTACGATACTGACACGAAGTGAAGGTTAGGAAATGAATAGACTTGCTGATTTTATTATATTTTTGTTGTGTTGATATTTTTGGCTGGTATGCGTGGCTTGAGGGTTTCTTGTAAAAAAATTAGTCAAAACGTCAAATCTTTTATCTCAGAAGGGGTAAACAGAGGTGCACTATTCAGTGTACACTCACTTTTCACCATTTGCGTCATAAGTCCCATGTAATAGAGGGTGAGCCTAATTTCAGACTCCGGGCTACTACTGAACCACTGCACCCTATTAAAAGTTTATAAAAATCACTAATTAAACTATAATTTTAGTGTCATTCTACAACTAATATTGTAACGAAACAGATTGGCTCTAACACCACTACAATTTAATTATAATCACACATTTTATTATTTGCCTAGCAAATATGAACTCTTTAATCAAACATATTATATCTTTTTCTTAAATATCCAGTCCAATACAGGCCAGGTCATTCCAAGACCCATCTAACCCAACAAAACTCTTCATACAATCCCAACCATCAATATCCAATACAAAGACTTAACCCATAAACGGCAGAGGGGTATAAATTGTACCGTTTATTACACTGTAAACTTCGAACTCATTAAATATCGCAATAAAATAATATTTAAGTATCAACAACGAGGGTTAAGCAAATATTTTACTTAGATTTTTTTGTGCTTTTTAAGATTTAGTGATGAATTGGTTGGGAAAAGTAATTTGTAGATAGAAATACAATTATTTAATTGATTTAGTTTTCCGAATAAACTTTGTTATATGCGATAGACTGCCTCATTAAAAAGAGTAGTCATAAGCAAAAATTCAGCAAAAGCATTTGTTCCAGACTACTTTTTTAAATCTGCATAAATATTCCCACTAACAAAAAGTAATAAAAAACAACAATTATAAAAAATTGAGTTCAGCGCCATCTCTGGAACGCTTCAGATACAAATTTCAATCTAACTTGACTAGATATCTAAGCAGTAACAACCTTAGACACATTCAACTTCCAGGTAACTGAACAGTGTCATATTTTTGAGAAATCTTTTAGTTCACTAGTTATAATCAACATAATAATTCTCTACATCATAAAACTTCTACGTAAATAAAAAAAAGAAACTGCATTCATTACTAATAATAATCAATCACAAACGATTGTTGGAAAAACTGAACGATGTATGTAAATTAATTGTTGCTTGGTGCGATATCATTAATATGTATGTCAATCATAACATACAAACATACATAAACGCATAGAATCAGTTATGATATAAATCAACAGGTGGTTTCATATGACATAGAAAAAAATTCAGGTCAAATTTTCAAAAGGAACTATTTTTTCGAACTATTTCCAAAAAATGTGCTAAGTTTATAGTCAGTAAGTATTGCAAAATTATGAGAGTAATTTTATAATTTTTACATATAAATGAAAATAAATGTATTTGAATGTAATTAGGAGATATGATAGACAAAAATACTCACCGAGGTTACATTTTACAAGCAACCGAAGACACAAAAGGTAATTACAAAACCAATCGCCAACTCTCTTAACCAAAAGGTGACATCACACCGATTTCCCACCAAAACTAACCATTAAAAACCTAGTATCACAATCAAAACATAACCTAGACTTCACAGAACAACTAAATGACACTAAAAACTCACTAAAAGTACACAAAAACACTTTTTTAAAGAGAAAACCTGACAAAAGTGCCACAAACATTGAGAGTCGCTGGGAAATTAAGTCGATACGTAATTAAAGCTGGCACCACGCACACATACAAAGGATCGACATAAAAATGCTCGAGAGAAAAAAAAAGTATAGGTTTAAAATTTACCCGGTATAAATTTGTGTTTTTTTCCTTCCACCTACTTATGTATGGAGGCATGCGCAGTAAAGGGTTAAAAAGTGACAACCCGACCGAGTTACGAAGCCACCATTTTTTAAACTGCAAAGATTTTTTCAACGACTCACTCAATTTGATCGGTTAGCAATTTGTAATTAGTTCTCAGTTCATCCGCTGTTCTATGAGCGCTGCTGTGTCTGGGACACCTATTTTATAATCACTCGACATGGTTTTAAAACTGTGCGATTTAAATTAACGAGTGGTTTAACTTCTGCCCAACCCTTCTTGCAACTAGTCAAGTGAATTATGACGATTTATAACGACTAGCAGTAATAACATGGATATTAAAGCCAGTCATATATTTCTCTACAGTATATAATGTGTTTCTGTCAATCATTATTTCAATGAGTATCTTTTTTACGCTGCAATGAAGCGAGGAGGCGAAATGGGTGTAAAACATCACTTCTATTTGCTTCTATAAATCATGAATTTACAACTATTATTACATTATATTTGCGTCAGTTGAGTTATTAGTCCAATATAATGGAGAGGAAGGGGGTTTGTAAGCTCGATTCATTAATTTAATGATTGAAAATACCTATATTTATTACTAACTTTGTCCACGTGATTAAAAGAATAAATGTAGCCAATATCACTCCAAAGCATTGTTTCCCAACCATTGGTCTATCATCATCAGCCTGTTCTCGTCCACTGTTGGACATAGGCCTCTCCAATAGCACGCCACTGAGCTCGATCTTCAGCTCTACGCATCCAACCACTACTGCCACCTTGCGGATATCGTCACTCCACCTAGCTGGAGGGCGCCCTACACTACGCTTGCCTAGACGCGGTCTCTACTCTAGAACACGTTTACCCCAACGTTCATCGGTTCTTCGATAAATGTGAACGGCCCACTGTGAAGTGGCAGTGGACCTGGTGGTGGTCTATGTTTTATGAGTGAATGAGAAAATCTGAAGGGGAGATCACATGAAAAAAGTAATAGGTGATCCGTAACTTAACAAGAATTATAAAACTGGTCTTTTTGAAATTTCAGATTGAACTAAACTCTTGTAATTAATGATATGTGCTATCTAACATTTTCCTGCAAAATCATCCCTGATTTATATTACTAGATTTATTAAAATGTCTGTTCTAAACAGAATTTTATTTACAATCAAATATCGAGTACTCGAAATTTTACTTTTACACTGAAAGTATCGTGTGGCACCAAAATAGTGTCACTGCTCTCATCTCAACTCGCCGTTGTCTGCTCAATGATTGTGACATAATTTTTCCACGTAAAAACATATTTTGTTTATGTGAATATAACAAAAATACTTCAGAAACATATACATGAAAGAAAATCTTCAGTTTTTTAGGTAAAAATCGTGGTGTAAATGACTTAAAGCGATTGGTGTTGGTTAGAGTTCAAGAAACGAGGTTATTTCAGTGTTTTACATCTTGAAATGGTTATTTCAGAAAGTGTATGAAATGCTATCACCATTAGATAATGTATATTGGTCCCAATTGTTTCGTAAAATGGCTACAAGTTTCAGTGAACAGCAGTATCTTCTAAAATTTTCATAACCTGCAAAGCTTTGCCACCAACCCAGTGTGTTTCCAAGATCCCTGCCAAGTGTGAGGATTATCCGGAGCTGCGGACAACGTAACAGGTTACCGGAGCTATGGTTCAAAGCAAGATAAGGAACGGGGTGGTTTTTAGTCAGTAAGAGTCTGACACTCTCTCTTACCGCACCTCTTCCCCATCCCCATTCCCGAACAACAACCCTTAAATTCCTAACTCCCAAAAAGCCGGTAACGCACTTGTAAAGCCTCTGGTGTTTCAAGTGTCCATGGGCGGCGGCGATTGCTTACCATCAGGTAATACGTCTGCTCGATTACCGGCAAGTCCTATAAAAAAAACCTAAGGCAGGAGAAGACTGAATGATTTTCCCCCTAAAAAATCTGTCCAGCAGCAGATGACTATATTGTTTGTTATTGTATTGCAAATGATCAGTTATTATAGTCCGGATGATGATTGTTTTATATTCAAACAGTGGTCTGAGTTTGTTTTGTTATAGTAAATATTTCTTATCAGAGTAAGTTAGTAAAATTTTTATATCTTGACAAGTGAATTTTGTATTCTATCTGTGATTGCGGGTCTGCGAATGGCGAGGAAGGGCTCGCCGCCCGACCAGAATCAGATCCGTGCGTACGACGCGGCGTGTTCTGCGCGCGCCTCAAAGAGCCATCAGACCACCACAGATAGGGCCTAGTAGGGCTGATGCCGACCCGGAGCTGCGAAAAGCAAGAGTAGGAACGGCGTGGTTTTTAGTCAGTAAGAGTCTGACACTCCCTCTCGCCTCGCCCAAGACAAAAGAAATAATTGGATGATTTTTCCCCCCACAAAAAAAAACCTATCTATAATGATGATCATTGCATACTCATTTAATATTGTTGAGTCTTTGCATTTCTTTACTTTACATTCCAATACCAATTACACAAGTTTGTTTTGATTTATTATCTAGATACAATTACTATTTCTAATTATCCACTATTATTTCTAAATACAGCGGATTCTAGTTCTAATTTACTTTTTGCAAATTCTTTTTGTTATTAAGTGTAATTAGTTTTCTTTATTAGTTGTTAGGGAATATTATAAGTTATAGTATCCGGTATTTTATACTCATTAGTATAATATGAGTTTATTTACTATCATAGGCTAATAACTTATAGTTATTTATTTATTTATAATAAAACTCTTGGCAAAGGAAATGGTGAATGAATCAGTTTGACTGCGTGTGAACATTAATTTAAATTGCATTTATAAGCTAATACGTTTATAGTTGAAAGTATTATTTTTACTAATGTAATTAGTACAGTTTACAATTGTGAATGTTAGACGCCATGAATCGGAATCTGAATTATTTTTTATTAAAAACATCCAAAATCAGAGGTATTCAAATATAGCATTTCATCTGGGTTAGTTTCAGGGTTTCTTGTGTTTTGTAACACATAATTTTGTAAGTAAACAAAGCTAATTTCATGATATTCCAAATATTAATACAACATTTAAACTGAATTCAAACATAAAAAAAGCCTTTATAAAAAATCTCGCACAGTAACGCCATCTAGTTTAGATACGAACAACCTTTTTTTTCCTCAGACCTTTTTATCCGGAGGGTTGAAAACGCTATGGAAAAAAATAGCGAGAGGGCGCGAGGTGAGTCAGTGGATTTGAGGGAAAATATCTGATGTCATCAAGGAATGCTGTATACGGAAAATGGTGTGAAAATTTTCCAAAATGTGGGTTAAAATGTTTGAGTTTGTTACATATTGAGAGTGGTTTCGAAAGTAGTAATATTGAGAACGCTCAAACTCACTCAAATTTATGTATATTTAATGCTTTATTTAAATAAGTATTTTACGTGAGTAAGTTGAAGAGATATTTTTTCTGTTATAGTTATATTTTTCACATACAGATGCAATGGGCTTCATATTTGGCAGGCAGGTAAAAAAATGCAGTAAACACCGTGAGTTTTAAATCATCAAGTCGCGTGATTAATGCTCAAACCTTCTCCATGTGAGATGAGGCCTTTGGTCAGCAGTGGCCACGTATAGGCTGTTGATGTCTGATGTAAGATAGCAAGAAGCTAGTCGACTCTTATGACATCCACCATGGGAAGAGAGGTAACAAATGTACTTGCCTCACATGCGTTCACAATTAATAAGTAATCTCACACCATAGTTGCATTAACTATTAATCCCCATTCTTTAATCCCCAATACATCAAAACCTCGCTAACCAAAACTAAAACCCAAAACCGCATTAACTATTAATCCCCATTCTTTAATCCCCAACACATCAAAACCTCGCTTACCAAAACCCAAAACCGAGATGATAAAAATAAATAGCAAAGACATCTGCAGCGAGGCGTGGCACACATCTTCGTGGCATGGGTCGAAAAAAAAACGGAAAATAACGATTTTTCACGATCACTCCCGACGTCCCCTCCTTGCTGTAGGGGGTTTGTTCCATAGTTTTGATGGGTCTACCTAATGACAGTTGATTTTTTTAAGGAATTGTCTGTGATTTTATAGATCAAGGTGGTAGCGAAACTATTAAGATGACTGATTTGTTAGTTGTCGATAATGAGGTGTTGGATAAACAATGTTTTTCCCCTACATCACACATCCACCACAAGAGGTTTGAGACAAAAAATAGCTCCTACAGCTTATAAAATGATGTGTTTATTCAAAAAAGGCGGATACAGTTTCAGGAATTATAGATACACAATGCACTAGTCACTTATCATAAGTGATGTTATAGGTCTATCTCAGGGAACTGTGTCAATTTACTATTACTATAATAAGTATTTTGTCCAATCTTTTTACATCAATGCACTATACTTTAGAACAGTAGGTAGAGGTACACCTGCACATTACGGCACGTAATGCCACTGTACAATGTTCATTCACTTTGAACCATTTGTGTTTTAAGTAATTCCATGCTACCACTGAAAAAAAAAACGAAAAGCCGAAAGAAGACATTCAATAATTTGCCCGACCTGGGAATTGAACCCGAGACACTTGTCTGGCAGTAGTGGCAGTCGCACTTACGACTACTCGAGCAACGAGGCAGTCAGTTTAGAACAGTACTCGAATTTAAAACGGTAGGGTAACAATCTTACAATGCGACCTCTAATCCTCCCTCCCCTTCAAATACCTCTCCCTCCTCATACACACACAAACAGTATGTAAAACAATTAATTTGATAGATATTCTGTGTTATTTCAAGCGCACTCTCTTGTCATTAGTAAGTTTAGCGACTTTAAGGAAAAAAGGAGTTATTTTTGGTGCCTTATTTAGTTCCATTGCTGGAAAAAGACTTATTTTATTCACTTTTTATAGGATAAGAGGCAAATAAGAGTATGTATCACCTGATGGCATAAGTGATGCCCATGAATATCTAGGGTTGACAGATCTGATCCGGAGCTACGGACTACCTAGCGGGTTTACCGAGGCTCCGGGTCGAAAAGCAGAAGAAGAAACGAGGTGGTTTTTAGTCAGTAAGAGTCTGACACTCCCTCTCGCCTCGCCCAAGGCGGGAGTAGTCATTGGATGATTTTCCCCCCTAAAAAAAAAAAAAGAGTTGACAGATCTAGACTGATCATTTCCTGAACATTTCTAGGGCCACGAACAGAATCTAAGTGGTGTCCCATCCGAGACTAAAGTGTATAAAAGTAGGAATCAAGTAGCTACCTAGAATTATCGGTAAGAATTATTAATGGAAATATCGAAGTGAAGCGAGCCGCTCACCCTTCCCGCCACTCACTCGCGACTTGCGGGTACGTTACAACGCGTTTTATTGACTTTTACAGCCATAGTATTGTATTTTTGTGACTAACTAGTATTTTTTTAATTCCAGGACAGCAAAGTAAAATTACTGGACACGGGACAGCACACAACATTCCGGGGCAATTCTGGAAATCATTACAAGAGATTCTAGTTCAATACCGAATTTGGGAGGAGGTTAATTTGGCCTTTGGGGGAAGTTAAAACTGCGTACACGTTCATTTGTCACATCAATATTTATTTTAAAATTAATCTTAATTAAATTTTGTTTCAGAAATCACCTTCTTGTCGTGTGGTTAGAAAAAAGACGGCCAAGCAAAAGGTTTCAAGTCAATTCAGATTCAGATTGGCCATTATCAACAGTAGCTGACAGAGTTTGTTGTAAATTATTTGAGAATACCTGATCATTTTAATACTCAACATCATCACCAACATCGTCACCATCAACAGCCAGAAGACATGCACTGTTAAACAAAGGCCTCCCCTTAGTATTTCATGCCTAACGACAGCTCACCCCCTGCATCCACTGGCTCCCCGCGACTCTGGCGATGTTATAGGTTCACCTAACGGGCGATCTGCCCACGCTTCGTCGTCCTGTCTGTGGACCGTCACTTCCCTGACCCATTAGTCCTTTGAGCGATGTGGCTTGCCCATTGCCACTTCAGCCTACAGATTTTGCGAGCTATGCCAATAACTTATTTAAGGCGATTTTCCGTATCTTGTCGGGCAAAAAGACCCCGAGCATAGCTCTCTCAGTCGCTCTGAGTGACTCCATAAACGACACTACATTTCAATACTATGTATTATGACTTAATTAATATATCTTGTATGACTAGTAAAATCTATCCTTACCTATTTACTATTTAACACATTTCTACCACCTCAACAACTTAAATTAAGCGTGATACTATGTAAAATGGACTAGAAATATGTCTAAACGTGTCATAAACTCAAGCTAACATAATTATTTAATTTTAAAACTATCCAGTAATGGCTGATAAACGGTGATAGATCTAACCAATTATTTCTATTGCAATTTACTTCAAACTCTTTACTACTTTCTCTAGTTTTGCTTTAGGATTTTCACCCCTATTTCTTGATTGTTAAGGTTTAAGTTTATAGTTCTGTTATAATTTTCTTGTCATGGGATTTTCATCTCTATCTTCTCGATGGTAAGGTTCAAATATATAGATTTTCTTGTCGTAGGAAGGTTGAAAATACAATATTTACCGTGATGGCAGTGTTTCACCCTCTTTCTTTCAAAAAGCTATTAATATTGTTTCTGATGATCATACGTATAAACTAAGACGATTAATTTGTCTAAAAATCTAACCAATATTCATTCACACTATAATTAGAACTTATGACGGGATATTTACCATGTTTATTGAATATGGTGAGTTTCCGATATTTCGGCACTGTTGCAAGCGCCATGATCACGGATTAACTGAGTCATAAGTTCTAATTATAGTGTTAGTGACCATGTCAGTTTAGAAACTTATAATATTCATTCACGTTGAAAAATCCAACAATTTAAATCGTTTCTCATTAATTTGAGTGCCACTAACTAAAAGTTGGCATAATCACAATATTTTACATATTACACGAACTATTCACACAGTATACAATATGACTTTTAGGGTGCCTTTCCTTCAGTAATGTGCTATGTAGCTATGCTGCGAGGATGTAATAGCTAAGCTGTGAAACTATGTGATCGTTTCCACTGATACTTATCTATGTAGTTGTGCGAGTAAGATGCGCAGCTCGAGTATGCGATGTAATGATAGAGGCCATCCATAGCACACATCCACAGCTCGCATCTTTCCATATAAAAACATAGCTTAGCTGAGTACGTTTCTGCCAGTGCTATGCTGTGTATACCAATAAATATAATTGGTGGAAGCCAAACAGCACCTTAGTATAGCACACCTCTTGTGAAAAAGCACTCTTAACCTAAAAATAAGCTAGTAATACCACCAAGTCTCATCATCATCCTAATATCAGCCGTACACTGCTGAATATAGACCATCCCCTAATAGCATCATGTCTGCTTACCCCAAAACACACAATCACCCTTATACCTTAATTCACTACCCATCTCTATATTTCCACTCAATATAACAAAACAAATGCTCCGTATGATCCTGAATTACTTACAATATGTTCTAACAAGTCATTTTGGCTCCCTTTCTTTCTTCATTTTCTGAAGGTCAAATGAGGGCTTTATAGTACGTATGTCTTAGGTTTTACGTGGTCGAAACGTTACCGCTTTCGGTTTATGTTTACTAGAACGCTGTGATTAGTTGGTGCATTGGAGCCGGTCAATTAATGTGACGAACGCAGTCTCGTTTCGATTTCGTTGAACGTAAAGCAAACTCGTACTACGGCCTCTGATTGGCTGGATCATTGAAGCAACCCATTTTAAGTGTGGGAGAGCCATGCTTCGGCACGAATGGGCCGGCTCGACCGGAGTAATACCACGGCCTCACAGAAAACCGACGTGAAACAACGCTTGCGTTGTGTTTCGTTGTGTGAGTGAGGTTACCGGAGGCCCAATTCCCCCCTTCCCAATCTTCCCCATCCCCATTCCCGAACAACAACCCTTAAATTCCTGACTCCCAAAAAGCCGGTAACGCACTTGTAAAGCCTCTGGTGTTTCAAGTGTCCATGGGCGGCGGCGATTGCTTACCATCAGGTAATACGTCTGCTCGATTACCGGCATGTCTCATAAAAAAAAAAAAAAATCACGCGGTAACATTTCGATCTCATTAAACATAAAACAAACGAGTTGTAAGCCCTCGGACTTATAGTAACTTAATTTTGATGACGAATTTTGTTGACTCTTATAAAACGGGTCTAAATGTAAATTGCATGTAAAATAATGTGTTTGTAAACGCATGGCATAGGACAAGAGAAAATGGGTGGGGCAATCTCTTATTTTTTTATGAGATGGGCCGGTAAACGATTATACGGATTATCTGATGGTAAGCAATCAGCGTCACCCATGGACACTAGCAACACCAGAGGAACTACAAGTTGCGTCGCCAGCCTTTTGGAGGATTTGAAAACTGGGTATTGAGAACCAAACCCAATAACTCATGCTTGCCAGTCATACAAACTATCACGAAACGATTAAGAAAACTATACACAAAACGTTTACGAGACAATTGATTGTCACGGTCCGGAGTGAAGTATCTTGCATTCTATGTGACGGCGCGGGCGGTGACGGCGGTGACGGCGCGGCGGTGCGGCGCGGTGAGACGGCAAATCATACGCTGCATTTATCTCAACGTGTTTAGTAGTACTGTTGAGGAGAATGCGGTATGTGCATTAGGTAGATTTTATTTTTACTGTATAATGTCATTATTTTCAATGAGATACAGAATCATCATTAAATAACTGTATCTGAAAAGCGCTTAAGTGATTATTCCCAAAATTATTGTCATTATGCATACAAACAAGCGTTGAAAATTAATATATTTTTGGTAAGACATGACTGAGGAAATTTTCTAGTTATAGTACAGGAACTAGGTAAATAGAAGTACAAAATTAAATAAATACTTTGTTAACCATCATACGTCATTTTGCTACAGCATTAATAGCTACAGTTAGTATTAACTAGCTACTTCCGCGCGGTTTCACCCGCTCTGCTCGGCTCCTATTGGTCATAGCGTGATGTTTTATAGCCTTTAGCCTTCCTCGATAAATGCACTATCTAACACAAAGAATTATTCAATTCGGACCAGTAGTTCCGGAGATTAGCGCTTTCAAACAAACAAACAAACAAACTCTTCAGCTTTATAATATTAGTATAGATAAAAAAAGCATTCTTTAGCTTTGACTTTAAGCCTTCAAAACTAGTCGACGTCATATGTAAAAAAAAATATATTTCATCGACATAATTCCCTTCTCAAGTTCTAATGATAGTATTCTTTAACACACTACAGCTCAACACTTGTCATGCAAACACCTCGACACTGCCCATCCACCTGCACACCTGTTTCCTATAAAATAATTAACGTCTTCAAGGTAATTACTAATGCAGTTTGTTATATCTTTACGCTAAGCTATTATCTATAGGTTGATTAGAATTTCTGCGATATGAAAATTTTATGTTATCATTTCTTTTCTTGTAAGTTGTCGACGGTTTTTCGATTTTCAAGTCAAAATAAATAGGTTTGTCTTCTTAATTTGGCTGAAGTGGTGACCCGGTGGTTTAAGACGAAGCTTATTATACATGAGAGTGCAGAATCAAAACCTATCAAAAGCAATTATATGTACTTTCTAGGATTACTTAGATACCACTGACAAACGGTGAAGGAAAACATCGTAAGGAAACCTTATTTTAAATTAGAAATTACTTTCTAATTTTAAATATGAAATCATCAAACCTTCTCCGTGTGAGAAGAGGGCTTTGATCAGCATTGGCCACTTATAGGCCGATGATGTGTGTGAGACGTTGCATAAAAAATATCATTAATATAGCCTACTACATTCTCATTGATAAATCTAATGTTCCCATAAATAAACCACACTTCAGTAAATTAGCAAAAAGAATTGCACTGAAATTCAACATAGGGACTCGACTCTCAAAATTTCTTCAACCAATTTTCAATTCTATTCCATAAGCAGTAAGATTTAAAATCCAATAACTAAATTCGCCATAAAGGTATAGGTTTATGAGCTGTGTCCATACAAACTAAGGCAGGAAATAACAGCACACATACTCTAAATCAGAGTATAGGCAGAACTATGCAGCCATGCCGTTTTACTTTCCTAAAGTTGGTATGCAAAAAAAATACCTTGCGAATTGCTTAATAGAAGTCAAATTTGTCTGTAGTGGAATGGTTGGAACTTCCAGGTATGAAATGGTTAAATCTGTATGAGAATTTTATTTTGGCCTGAATTTACTTAAGCAATAATATTAAGCTGATTAAAGTTAAAAAAAAGAGTTGATCAAAACAGCTTTCAACAGTTTTTTAATAAAGATATACTGAATCGTTTTTCAGAGTTGTATGAAAAAAAATATTTCCATACGATAAAATTCAATACATATTTCAATATGTCAAAAACAATAGTTTTCAACAAAAGCATAATATGTATTTCAGTTTTTATAAACGCAACATCACGCCTTTTATTCCCGAAGGGGTAGGCTATACAATATACACCCACTTTTCACCATTTGTGTATAAGGCCCATGTAATACGGAGCAAGCCTATTGCCATACATATACACATACTGGGTACAATTCCAGACAAAATTTTTATAAAAAAGAAATTGGACGTCAAATCAATAAATTAAGAAGAAATTCTAATACCAAAACACCGAAAACGAAAATGCCACATACCCAATGTTGTCGTTCACCAATCGATCCCCATAGACGGGCTGATTAATGACGTCACGGGCACGTTCCCGGGACTCCCGCAGTCCCGGAGTCCGGGATCATTTCCCCGGGACTCTGAGACGGATCGCTTTCTTAACGTTATTAGTTCAACGATCAATACGAACAATGATTGGTCTAATTTTGTGACAACTTTTGTTGTAATTAATTTTAGAATAATGAGATTTATTGTGGGAGTATTTATTTTTATGGGATAAGTGGTAAATGAGCAGACGGATCACATAATGGGAAATAATTGGTACTAATCCTAGTAGTAATTTATTTTATACTTAAATAAAAGGAAACAAAGTTTTGAATTAAGAGCAAATACGTCATTTCTATGTATAAAACGTACCTACAAGTGACGTCACGCGATATTTCAAATCAATATAATAATATTATCTTCAAAAGTATTTGTTTCCCTAACAAAAAGAAAAAATGGGTGTCTAATAATTTAAAAGAATCTACAAGATGAACATTAAAATAAAAATTAATAATCTACTCTACTGTAATTAATTTCATATTTCTTAGTAAGAAGAAATTATATACAAAGTAAGTAATTGTCGATTAACTCATTTCTAAGAGATCAGAATCATCTTAACAACTTAACACAATAATTATAATTCTATCAAACAGCAGACCGAAGTTGTTTTGACGTTTTACCAATAAATTTATCATAGTGTGTTTCATAACATTCCACTTAACGATTTCTTTCATCAAGCAGGAACATACTTTCAGTACCCTTAGTATGAGTATGCTCCGATTGGCCTGCTTAAATAAGTGTGAGAGAGCCATTCTTCGGCACGAATGGGCCGGCTCGACCGCAGTGATACCACGGCCGCACAGAAAACCGACGTGAAACAACGCTTGCGTTGTGTCACCAGAAGCCCAATCACCCCTCTTCCGAATCCCAGATTCCCAAAAAACACTTAAATTCCTATCCCCAAAAAGGCCGGCAACGCACTTATATAACGCCTCTGATGTTTCGGGTGTCCATAGGCAGCGGCAATCGCTTACTATCACAAGATCCGCCAGCTCATTTACCGGCTAATACTATAAAAAAGAACACCGCAAAACCCCAAAACTATTTTCAAGTACCACTCCAATCATGAATCTAACCATCACAATTTAAAAAGACCCTTTCGTAACCCATTCAAGCCTAGTCTGAACAGCCAACTTTATTTACTTTATACAGCCGCAAGAAATAAACCAAGACCATAGGTCTATGACACCCACCCGTGCCATTAACTCCGAACAAAAAATAGCTGCAAGAAACTCCAAAGAACAGGTACATACTTTTATATTATTCTTAAATGCAACGCACGAATGATCACAATTCTCTTCAGGCTTGGCATCGGGTGACAATTTTTTCCACTTCCTCATTATTTGATGGTGCTCCAAAAAACTTTGGTCACGTACTAGAAGCGTGGGTAATCAGGTTCGATGTTGGTTTTCGACAGGTGGATTCCATTCATGGTGTGTGGGTGAGTGAATGGATGATGTTGAATGGGTTTTGGATGTATGATAAGATGGTAGGTTCCATTGATGGTAAAGGTCTCGGTTGCGTGTGGTGGTCGGCTGTTCGAAGGCTACTTTATTAACCGATTTAAAAAATACGGAGGTTCTAAGTGTAACCTGTATGTAAGTTTGTGCACGATCATCTCGCGGCTGACTGAACTGATTTTGATGTAGTTTTTAGCATAGTATTTTTCAGACTTAAGAGGAGGTTTTGGGCATTTTACCTGACTTAAAAAATGGACGCGGTAAAAGAAAATTGAATGCGGTTCCATTTTTTTTTTTTAGTTTTTTTCAGTAGTCTAGCTAGCTAGTAGTGCAAAGATTAGATTCAGTCATTGTTGTCATTGTGCAAATAAAATTAAAGTTTACTCATTGTGCAAATAAAATTAAATACGTGATACTTATGAATAAGAGAACGCGTACTCTGTTAGTCGAGTTAAACCAACTTTCAACTGTGGTGGAGGGTAAAAAACGATTCACAAGTTGGAACGCCAATACTTATTTAACACAAGCTTCTGCCAGTGGCTTCGCCCGCATTCTTGTGGGATAAAAAGTATCCTATAACCCTTGGGTGATTCTATCACTCTTAGGAAGCTGTCTGCATACCAAATTTCATCACAATCCGTTGAGTAGTTTTAGCGTGATTGGCGAACAAACATCCAAACAACCTACCTTCACATTTATAATATTAGTGTGGTCGTGTGATAAGTACATTTTTTATATAAACTTTGTAAGATTTTCTCCGGTGTCGTCGTCGTGTGCGTTTACAAACATACAAGTTTATATACACACGACATTCAAACCCGAAACAACAATTTGTAAATCACACAAAGACTTGCTTCGTGCGGAAATAGAACCTGCTACACCACACCGACCGTGCAGTCATATATTCTATTCTGTCGTCGCCACACGTTATTATTTTACATTCTATATATCATGTTAATAAAAAAAGTAACGCCACGCCTTTTATCCCCGAAGGGGTAGGCAGAGGTGCTCATTACGACACGTAATGCCGCTATACACCCACTTTTCACCATTTGTGTTATAAGTCTCATGTAATAGGGGGTGAGCCTATTGCCATATATTGGACACAATTCCAGACTCCGTGCTACTACTGAGAAATTTTCGAAAAACCGAAAACACCCCAGATCAGACCCGGGAATCGAACTCGAGATCCCTTGTCCGGCATTCCCACTTGCGACCACTCGACCAATGAGGCAGTCAATATGTGTATATTATGTAAATATGTAATTATAATAGCGTTAGCACTTGTGATAATTATTTGCATCTTGCATTGCAGGTGGCCATAATTTACTTGCTCATAAACGCTTTATAGAATTCATTACTGATGGTAATTTTATTGTGGAGTTCAGTTTTATTGTTTTTAGACATGATATATTAGTTCAAAATACCATAGACAGAGTTCCTGTCAGATTACCGGCTAGAGAAACAGGAGTAGGAACGGGTGGTTTTTAGTCAGTTAAGAGTCTTCCTCTCACCTCACCCTAGGCGGGAGTATTCTCTTTTATAGTAGCTTATAAGCCTGTAACACCAGAGTCACCAGTACATTGCTGATCTCGAAGGAATTAAAGTAGTTTAGCTACTAAATACTGTGTTACTCGTGAGGACTCCCTTTGTACTCACATACCTCTTCGCGCCTCACCCTAGGCGGGAGACTAAAAGTATGAATATACGGGAAAATGTGCATTGTAACTGGAAAATACGTATCAGTAAATATGGATTCCATACTCAACAATTATTGACAGAAATTGGCATGACTTTTTACTGATTACAATATCACAATCCGCAACCAAGTTAATCAATCACATTAAAGAAATTAATGTTTCAATCACACCGCAAACGTTTATTTAAAAAAATTTAAATGTACAATTAAAGTTTAAAACTATTTAAATAGCTGTCACAATTATAAGAATTATAAATACGCTTGTTGATTACAAATTAAGTTAACGTTTAATTGGTTTCAATAATTATAATTGTTTCTGCTGATAATTACATGATTACCACGGTGGTACAGTATTCGTAAGATTGCAGTTCGATTCCAAGAAATGGTAAGTAAGAATAGGTGTATTATGTTTCGAGAATTATTTGGTTAAAACTTGATTGAGGTACTTAAAACTGTGGTAAAAAGTTGATATCTTAATATCAGTGGAAACGACCGTTTCCACTAACTAATATTACATCTTCGCATTATAGCTACATAGCACATCTCTAGTGGCATAACAAACTAAGTTGGTTGTAAATGGCTTATAAAGGGTTTTTCAACAAGAACTTTGTTTTTAATTAGGGCAACACCAAGAACGTGGCAGTTTTTGACATTAAATTTTTGGCGGTATTCGTAGTAGGTGCTTTGGCAATTGCTACAATGAATTCAATTTCGCTCAAAAATTGCATTAAAATAATTCAAATTCACTATGAAAATGGTCGTTCTTTTAAAGTTACATTTCGTAAAATTCGTGATATTTTCGGACAACATAATCGTCTGAGATCGCGAATTTTGCAGAAGGATTTGGCTTTGAAGCCTTACAAGATTCAACTGGTGCAGGAATTGAAGCTGACCGACCATTCAAATCGCCGTAGAACCTGCTCAGAACAACCTGCTGGTTTTTCTCAAAAAAACATTTTTTCAGACGAAGCACATTTTCATTTGTCAGGGTATGTCAATAAGCAAAATTGCCGCATTTGGCCATTATTGAGAAGCCTTTGCATGCTCAACGTGTCACTGTGTGGTGTGCTATGTGGTCTGGAGGTGTGATTGTTAGGAAAGTCATTAAAAATTTTGATGAAAGAATCAACATCTGTCAGCGTGGTCCTGGTGGACATTTGTCAGATATCATTTTTCATTCATAATTGCCAAACTTTTCTCTTTTTAATACAATAAAAATTTTATGCATGTTCCACCAAATTCTTTATTTTATTTTGTTTTAAAAAACAAAGTTCTTGTTGAAATACCCTGTACATACCTAAGGGGTGATTAAAAATTACAATAATGAAATTAATTTAAATTAACTAAAACCAACGGTTTACTCACGTAAATATTCTGAGTAAAGCTCTACTAGTTTTGAGTTACTGAGGGACTAAATAGGCTACGCGACGTCGTCACGTCTGCATACACTGCTCATGATAAAGAGTCCTTTTGTGACACGAAACTAGTATAGCTTTTCGTAAAATATTTACGTGAGTAAATTGATTCTTTCAGTTAATTTAATAGCTCCTATGACAGTTATTATAGAAATTTAATAAGACGACAGTATTCTCTAAGAAATAAATAATAATAAAAAGATCATACCTTAATCGGCGGCGCATAATCCACGGCCATCATACAATCGCTGTTGACACCCGCTTCAGTCTTGATCATGGGAGGCCCATGGTGGTACAACTGTCCCATTTGATGGTGATGGACCCCACTGTCACCACGGCTGTACCAAGTGGTGTACATACCGCAGTTTTGGTCCCTATACTCACTCATATACTCATTTTCACCTATAGCGTTCAACATAAAGTCAGTTTCGATTGGACGAAAAGTTTAAAACAGACAAGAATTTTAAATTGATTTTTAAACTTTCTGTTTTTTCGTTTTTATAGTTCATTATATTAGTTTAGGGTGGTTTTTGAGATTTTTTGTGAATATTGATTATTTTTAGTGTTCATTTTTTCAGTCATAAAGTTTTTTTGATTTGCACTCTTGTTTTTAGTTCTTGTGTCAGTTTTTTAGTCATTTTAGTTTTTAATTGTTCTCACACAGTCAGTTTTTCCACATAACACTTGTCCACACAACACTTCACTATAGTTTTTTTATGAAAACAAACTTGAATTTCAGTTCGATCACTACGCCGGCCGTGATTAAGAAAATAAAGTTAGAATATTTTAAATAAATTGTTTTAAAAACGAACAAATAATTTAAAGTTTTAAACTTAGAACAGATTTGCAAAAATAGAATAATAAAAGCACCCTTTTCAATTAAATTGAACCCGTTTTTTATTTTTTTAAAGAATAATTTTGATTCTGAATCAACTATAAATTTTCAACATTTAAAATTATTATTGCACTACGTACATTTTTTTGAAATAAATAGATTAATATTTATTATTTATATTTGACTATTATTTTTTGTGGTCTATTTTACGGATTTCTATCTTGTAGGCAGCATCTGAAAAAAAGAAACAGAATTATTTAAAAAATATAATAGCTAAAACTAGGTTAGTTTTTTGGTATTGATTGAAAAAGAGTAACCTATGGAGTTCATTGCTCGTTCTTCTCCATAGGAATCTACACTTTGGAACGAGCAAATAGCTTCACTAGAGGACTAACCGACAGACAGAAAATTTTACTATATATTTTAATATTGTTTGCTTTGACATTCCGAAGTGTCTTATCGGTCTATTTGAAATAACAACGTCACGCCTTTTATCCCCGAAGGAGTAGGCAGAGGTGCACATTACAGCACGTAATGCCGCTATACAATGTACACCTACTTTTCACTATTTGTGTTATCAATCCCATGTAATAGGGGGTGAGCCTATTGAAATCTATTTGAAATAAATAAATATTTTTGACTTTTACTATTGTTTAGAATTTTGAAAATCTAAAAACTTGGAAAGTGGATTATTGTCATCCTTGTTACTAAGCACATGGATCGGTTTGTTGTTTTTTAATGCAATCATTTCAATAGTAATTTATCACGGTAGATAGATTTCCTCATTAGAAAATGATTATCTTTAGTAAACAATACGTTGTAGGATGGAGAAGGAAGGAAAATACAAAACATAGCATGACGATTGAAGATAGACTGAAGGGGTAGACAGAAGTTTGTACAGTGTACACATATTCAATATACCACCCATTTCCCACTTATTTCCAACTGCTTAGCCGTTGCCCGTGACTTCAATTGCGTAGAATCATGATTTGTGAAGGAATTTGGGGTTTTTGTTTTTGGTTCATTTTGTTGACATAAAAGTGGTTTAATTACTCCTTAATACATCAGCTACTTGGCAATAAACCCGTCAAAATCTGTCCAGCCATTTCAAAGATTACCCGGAACGAACAGACAGACAAACCGGAATTTGTGAAAATGTGATTTAGATGTATATTCATATGCATGTAGTAAAAAACATCTATTTCAATATTACAAACAGACACTTAAATTTTATTTACCAGTCTAAATGACTTCTATCCACATGACTTTAGTCCCTAATTTAACCCGAATTGACCCCAAAACCTTATACCAAGCAGCCATTCTTTCAACCACAAAACCACTGAACACAACTAGCTTAGAATTGCAAATATAGCAACACACTGTTTCACTATATACACATATAAATAGGTACCTATACATAGAACATACAAAGTTCACTGACCGATGAAACCACGCCCCATGTACACGCCCATTGCACGCCCCGCCCTCTGGAAATTTGGTATAACGTAGTTCTACTCTATAGGAGTATAGGTAAAGAGTATATTTAAGCTATGTTGTGGTGTGAGGAGTGGTAGGTGTCTGAAGATTTCAAAGGTTGAATATCTCTTCAGAATTTTTCGTTTGTAAATATTTGAAGTGATTTATTAATTGCCCTGATTAATGTTTTTAAGACTAACTAGATGATTATGATTTTTATATAAATTAAATTGAGCAAAGGATCACCTGATGGTAAGCAATCACCGTCGTCTATGGGCACCGGAAACACCAATGGCGTTAAAAGTGCGTTGCCGGCCTTTTGGGGGTTAGGAATTTATGTGTTGTTAGGGAAATCGGGGATTGAGAAGATTAGGAAGGCGGGTAATTGGGCCTCTAGTAACCTCACTCACACAATGCAACCAAATGATGGAAGTATATTAGTCTAGTTAGCATCACCATCATCTGTGAGAATCTAATGCTGAAGTTATTGACCTCTTTTATAAGACGTCTTAAAGACAAGTTTTCCATAAACTGCACTTATTAAGCTGGTAGTAAAGCTGTTCAAGAGGTTGAGGTTTAAAAAAGAATGCTGCCAACCGGCCTATGTATTGGTAGATTTTAGCCTCTGTGATGTTAAGCAGAGATAAAAGAGATTGAGCAATCATTGGTTGCTCAATCTCTACTTCTCATCACATCACATCATCAGCCTATAAGTGGCCACTGCTGGCTAAAGGCCTCTTCTCACACAGAGAAGGTTTGAGTATTAATCACCACGCAATGCAGGTTAACGAGTTCAAACTTGTAACTAGAAATTATAAGCTCAGGATTCCTCACGATGTTTTCATTCTACGTTTGTCGGCGGTGTCTAAATAATCTTAGAAAATGCATATAACTCGGAAAAAGTCATATTGGTACTTGCCGTTGATAGGTTTAGAACCCACACTCTCATGTCGCAATCTCTGCTTATGATTGGCAAATCAAATGCCAAAGGAATGTTAATGAGTCTAGCTTTATCGGATACAGGAAAGCGAGAATGGTATAACGTCATGCTTTTCAGTCCCCAAAAGAGTTGATAGGATTACACACATACAATGTAGCTTAAATTTTTCACCAGTTATGTTATGAGTGTAATAGGGGTGGTTATAAGCCCTCTCTGTTACCATATATCGGACACAATTGCAGAATCTATGCTACTATGAAAATACGGCCACAACGTCGCCGCCTAAAAGCGACTGCTGCGAAGCTGATTTGGGTTTAATTTCCGATTCGGGCATATTCTTTTAGATTTTTTTAATTAACCCTTTGGAAAATCAAGCATATTACATTAAATTAACACACTAAAATAAAGTGTAGAGACGCATTAGCCAAGAACTCACATTCCTAATCCCACCTACCAATTAAAATAACAAAAATTCAAACGATTTTCAACCTAACCGCTATGTGTAAGTAAGTACATAATATACCCCCTTATATACACGCTAATCTTCAATGCCAACATTTAACATTGGCAGTGATACCGACACTTACAAAACGTACGCACATCGATGCGTTTAGCGCAGAAAAAAAAAATATCTACGCATGCGTAAATGAGTTGAAAAAAAGTGTATCTACACTACATGCAAATTATTCGCCACTTATTCGAGCTACATAGTTTTTGTATCGTTTCCCGTGACCGTGAATGTTTGGATATAGTGTGGATTGACGCTTTTTTTCTTCTGTGTTTTTCTATTAAGAGCTTCGTCTGCATTGCCGTGGGAAGGGTGGCCTATATGTTATCTACCCCTGTTCCAAATTTTATCTCGAACTCTTTAGTCGTTTTGTCGTGAAAGAGTAACAAACAAACAAACTTTCGTATTTATAATATTAGTTGGATGTGCCTTATAAGTTTATCAGGGATGAATATGGCAAAACAGACGTTAAGTGAGAGAAAAGAATAAAAAGGGATGATGACGGGGTGTAAAAATTAAAATCTATTTAGTTCGTCAGTTAGGTAATATTATACGTCTCTAATATTTTAAAACAATCTACAAGATGGACATTAAAATAAAAATTGGTTATCTACTCTATTGAACAGCACTTTGTAAACGTATGGTCTCATTCTAGTCTATAAGTTATGCGTTATAAAGAAGCGTGCCTAATTGTCTGTAGTCACACACTAGGCATAAATCTAGATTGTTTACCCAATTACTGTAGTTTTATTTATTTGCTAGTTTAGTGCTAATTTGAGTACATAATTGGGGATAATGAAACTTCAAATTCATAATTAAAATATAGTAAGTTTTAAGTGTGGGAGAGCCCCGGAGTTGCGAACTGCCTAGAGTATTATGGGGTTCCAGCTTGAAAAGTAGGAGTAAGAACGGCATGGTTAGAGTCTGACACTTCCTCTCACTTCGATATACAATGACTTCACACGAGTGAAGTCATTGTATGATATTCTCCCTTAAAAAAAAAGAAAGTGTGGGAGAGTCATGCTTCGGCACGAATGGGCCGGCTCGACCAGAGTGATATCACGGCCTCACAGAAAACCGACGTGAAACAACGTTTGCGTTGTGTTTCGTTATGTGCCAATTACCCAATCTTCCCAATTCCCGATTACCCAACGACCCCTTAATTCCTTACCGCCAAATGGCCGGCAATGTACTTGTAATACCTCAAGTGATTCAGGTGTCTGTGGGCGGCGACGATTGCTTACCATCAGGTGATCCTTTTGCTCGTATACCGGCTTATACCATAAAGAAAAATAAATATGAACCCAGCTTTGATCATTAAAAGCTACGGACGACCATACGAGTTACCGAGGCTCCAGCTCAAAGCAGGAGTAGGGACGGGGTGACTCAGGGTGGTCCGTTTCTGACTGACAGACAACGCACTTGGCATGTATGTTACTGAAGGAGTGTAGGGGAGCACTAAGAGAGGATTTCCCTAAGTTTCCACGGGAACAGGGAAAAGCAGCAGAAGTTAGTATAATATAATTGAATACGCAACGTCATGCCTTTTATCCTCGAAGGGTAGGCAGAGGTGCACATTACGGCACGTAAGGCCAATGTACACCCAATTTTCGCTATTAGTGGTATACGTCCCATGTAATAGGGGTGAACCTTTTGCCATACACTGCAAACAATTTCAGACTCCATGCTTCTACTGAGAAATTTTCGAAAAACCGAAAAAAGCCCAGTAGTACTTTACCCGGGAATCGAACCCGAGACCTCTTGCCCGGCAGTCGCAATTGCGACCACTCGACCAACAAGGCAGTCTATAATTGAACTAACTTTGAAATACGAACTGACTTTAACTTAATACAAAAATAAAAAGCTATTTATTTCATTTGCTACAATACGGTAACTTACACCATGAACTTAAACATCGTTTAACGCTAGTTAAATTTTAATCGCGTTCAAAGCGAATTAGCGTGAACCGAACCATCACTGCATTGTTAACTGGGATTAAAATATAATTGTTCAAAGTTTTTTCGAGTCATTTGGGTGAATTTATTCAATTGTTAGAAGTGTTTAAAACTTTCGTTTTAAACTTTTTAATACTTTACATGGCATGCAGTTTTTCTTTGAAGAAATCAAATTGATCTCCGATTAAAGACTTGTAGTTTTTTTTGTACATTTGTCATGAAAACAATAGTGGCTATTAATGCTTTAGGTTTTTTTAATCATTATTATTATAAATGGACATCAGTGGACACTACCTATAGTATTTTAATAAACAAAAAATGCTTCCATAAATCGTTTTGGCAGAATCATCATGATTTTTTTGAAATATTAAATTTTTAATGGTTTTTGCTGTACATGACAAGTATTTATTTCTATGACATTTTGTCATTGTCATGACAACGGATTGACTAGGCTAATGCTTAGGATTGTTGTCATGGAAGTTTTTTTTTAATTTATTGGTATAGCATTACGCTTTTTCCCTTGTTAATAGGATGGTCACGAATACGGCAGTTGAACAAGGGTTTTTAGTTGATTCCCGGGTCGAGAAATTTAGTAGGTATTTATTTTTATTGAGTATTTCAAATTTCTAAATTCTCAATAAAACGTAACTGGAATTAAGTCCCAATTTGTTTCGCAGAGCCAGTGGAGTTAGTGTAACATTTATGGTGAGAAGGGTTTTTTACATTACAAACACGCGAATCTACCTGAAAGATCAGTTAGTTTCACGTGTTCACTAGGAAAGATCCTAGTCTACCGGCAACGTTAGTTAATCCTAAGTAAAAATTCTAATTGCCACTAAACAACACATTCACGTATCATGCGACGCTGTACGCCGTAATTCCCGCCAACTCAAAAAGCCCACATCTTGGTATATTTGACTACTTTTTATTATTAAAATTAAGATAACTTTCCATGACACATACATTGCTAATTATATTTAAAAAAATATATGACTTTACTTAGCCATTTCACAAAAAAAACGTAGATGCAGATGAACCGAAAAATTATGATCAATAAAAAAATCTATACAAAATTTCACCACAGTTGGTGCAGAAAAATACAGTTTTCACTATACGGTCCACTGCATTCTAAATTACGGTTAAGAAGGAATATTAAAAAATGTATTTAAATTATAAAAAGTAAAGGAAACGCAGCAATAATCAGAAAAACTAAATTCATATTTGCTAACTAGAGAAATCAGAAATCCACTTTCAAGCGAATTTATGTTTAAGAAATAATTAAAAAAGTAAAAATATTAGTATGAAATCGTGCATAATTAATCATTGCATGATAAATTAGAATATTAAGAAAAAGTTTCGACTATCAAAAAGCCTGATGAAACCAGTGTTTTTAATCGTCGATTTAATTTATTTTTTGGCCGTTTTTATGTCACTGTTGGTATTATTGGTGCAATCCAACCTCAAAGAAGTTTTTTGGGGATTGATTAAAAACCGATTTTACAACGATTATTTACTTAATCGGTTAGAAACGGTATTTGTATCGAAATCTGATTAATGATGAGCATTTTTTCCTGTTACATTATTGTAGAGTGGCAAATAGCAACGACAGAGTGGAATGGGAATGATGAAGGGGTATAAAAAATTTAAAATCTATTTAGTTTGCCAGTTAGGTAATGTTTTTTATCGTTTGAAAACACAAAACTTAGATAAAACGAATCATAGTTTAGGAGTGGGAGCTAAATACGTCATTTCTAAGTATATAACTTACATAAAAATGACGTCACGCGATATTTAAAATCATCAATTATCATCGAAAGTATTTGTTTCTGTAAGAAAATAAAAAAAAAACGTGTCTAATGTTTTAAAATTGTCTACGAGACGAACTTAAAAAAAAATTCATTTCTATTCTATTATATTTTTTCACCACCCAGCTCTACCACTCTTCTCCTGGGTATTATATGTACCAACTGCAGGACTACCTATTTTTATAGAGTTCGTTTAGCAGCACCCTTAAGATAAACCTGGACCCTTAAAACTGCGATCTCCAACCCATTTGCTAAGCATGAAGATTATGCATGGCTGATTATTTAGAGGAGGAACTGTCACGAGCTGATGATGTTGATTTATAATCAAATCTAAGAAGATTTTTTTAGTCGGTTAATCAACTTAAAAAAAGCAGTACCTCAGTTTGACCTGTATGTATATTTGTGCGCGATTACCTCACGTTTGGCTGAACTGACTTTGATGCGGTTTTTGGTGGTTTAAAAATAACAAGTAGTAGAGTCATCGAAATAAAAATTGTGGAATAATTTATTGTAGTAATAAGATTTTTTCTAATCCCATTATCATAGCGCTAATTACCAGTTTAAGGAATTTAATTTCTATAAATCATTAATGTCAGAAATATCCTCATGCTTCAACACGTGATATTTCAGTACTCAATCACATACCGATATTTTGATTGGCAATACGAAAAACTCACGATAATAGAAAGAAACTTTTTTAAATTCACTTTAAACATAGTGCTAAATTGCAAAACAGAAAAAGTATTCTTAATATGAAACACCTATAATATAGCTCTGTAGACTTCAGTACAAAAAAAAACATGAATACTTTTCATTTAAAAAAAAGACGCCTTGTAAATTTTACCCCCATCACCCATCCCAATTCCATTCTATTCCATTTCAAAATCAAAACCATAAAACAACAAACCGAAAAACCGCTTTCCCAACCACCCATGCCTAGCAACCACCCTTAAAAAAAACATCAACAAAAATTACCTTCATCGGAAAAAAAACACACAACACAACGTACACAACACAAAAATACACAGTCAGCAAGAACTAGAAACACCACTATCACACACTGATAAGAGAAACACAGAAAAAACCTCCATTTTTAATAACCGGACAAAAAAACACGTTTTTTTTTTCAATTTTTTTCACAACGCCGTTTGTTCCACGGAGCGTCAACACGGCCGATGTCTTTGGATCGACTAAAAACTTGCTTCGGAAAATGTGTAGGCGTTATGCATGTGAGAGGGATGGAGTGAGGGTTTTTTGTGAGGGGGACAGAGAGGTCGGAGTGAGGCGAGGGCGTGTCGGAGTAGGAGTGGCCTAAGTTTGCATAAACGGCATCCAGTACGGACTGCTCGAAGTGGCAGTGTAAAGCCTGATTCGAGCAATATATTATACGATCCATGGACTTTTTGTGAGCAGTGCATTGTCTTGCCATTTTTTTTTCGGATGAACTATGAAACAGTGTGGTGTTTGCTTTTTAATTTGATACGCTTGTGGTAGGTTAGGGATATCTAGGTATTTGGCTATTTATAGATCGTAGCTAGATACTTAGGTATTGTTTTATTTTCTTACTATTTTTATAGGTAATTGTCAGTTGTTTATTATTGTGAGATTGATGCTGTGGTCTGGTTGGTGACTGCGTCACAATCAACAACTATCTAATGATAAAATTTTGATTGTTGATAAAACTCTTTTTAGGTCCAAAATGTATAATAATTGTTAGGAAGGATTCTTGTACTACGCATAAATGCATGTTACATAAAATTAAATGTGGACTTGAACTCTACCACAATGATCTAATCACATAAAAAACAAAGATTCTGCTTAATGTTTTGTTGTTATTTTAGTTTTCCTAGCTCAAGACGAATTTTTTTAATATCTATGTCTAATTAATAAATTTTAGCAGACAAAATATGTGAAAATGAGAATCTTTATGGCAACTTTTCAGTGTTTTTATATATAACCTATGGTGGGCTGGAACGCAGAGATATGTATACACGAGACACAACTATATAGCGAATATTGTATAAAACTGTATAGTTCTATTCTTATATATCTTCTACTACTATTCGTGAAAACCTATAATTGGCTCTTTGTCACACTGCATCACAATCTTTAATCAAATTGTATGTTTCGTGTGTTTAAATAAACAAATATTTTCCATTCCATTCCATACCGGCTTTTAAATGGTTAATCTTGGTTAACTAACTCACGCTATGGAACAGGCCAAAAATTGTGCAATCGGTCTTCTAAGTAACTCACTATCAATTTCTGAATGTAATTGAAATTGTCCTTTGTGTTTTTATGATAAAGAATTTTCTATTCTAATCTAACTTACTCAGACTAATCGTGATGCTCTTCAAATTAATTGAAGGATAATTAGTTTGTTTTTTAAGTGGCGTCCATGAATAGGGCATCCCTTGGCTTATAGGGTGAATGTATATGAGTACCGCTAAGAGAACATAATAATCTGATTTGGGTAGCTACTTGGCTTTAGATCTTAAATTACTGAAGCCAAATGATTTTACACACTAATAGATATTATAAATATGAAAGTTTGTTTGTTTGGATGTTTGTCCGTCAATCACGTTGAAACTACTGAACGGATTTTGATTAAATTTTGTAAGTACAGTCGAGGTATGAGCTGACTTAAATGATAGGATAACATTTTATCCTTCGAGAACATGGGCGAATTCACTGTTCTCGGGTTCGATTCCCGGCCCGGGCAAAATATTACTCGGCTTTTTTCAGTTATTTTGAAAATTTCTTAGTAGTAGCACTTAGTCTTACACTTAGTGTCTTAGAGAGAGAGAATTATGCCCAATATATGGTAATAGGCTCACCACCTATTACATAGGACTTATAACATAAATGGTGAAAAGTGGGTGTACATTGTATAGTGGTATTACGTGCCGTAACGTGCACCTCTACTTACCCCTCCGGGGATAAAAGGCATATGCTTTATAGAGTTAATCAACAAATAAAAATTTGATTCAATACTACCTAATAAGAGAATTGAGATAGAGAATTTTACTTATCATGCATCGAACTTATGCTAAGCAGCATGATTAGCGGTTGCACTTAAAACAACTCCGTTAATAAGGCAATGCAGCGTCTAATTAATTAATGCAAAATTCACACCTGTTCTGGTTATTGCATTCAAAGCGGTGGAATTAACAAGAATAATAATTTAACTGCGGTTTTAACCATTTGACATAACATCACGGTTAATATTTCAAGTTGGGGGTTGGTACAGGTGTACCTAGAGTTCTTTTCCGGAGTCAAGATTATATTATTTTGTCCTATGAGTGTTATGATATTATTTGAATACTAATGTTCTTCAAATTTAAGTGTGGGAGAGTCATGCTTCGACACGAATGGACCGGCTCAACAGAAGTGATACCACGGCTTCACAGAAAACCGACGTGAAACAACGCTTGCGTTGTGTTTCGTTATGTGAATGAGGTTACCGAAGGCCCAGTTAACTCCACTTCCCAATTCCCGATTTGCCAACGTCCCTTAAATCTAATCTAACCTAACCCCAAAAGACCGGAAACGTACTTGAAACGCCTCTGGTGTTTCGGGTGTCGATGGACAGTGACAATTGCTTACCATCAGGTGACCCGTCTGCTTGTTTACCGGTTTATACCATAAAATGAAAATGCGATGTTTTCCTTTATCATAATTATCATCTCACTACTAGTATCTAAATAATATGAGTACTATAGCCACTACTAGTTTTACAATCCTTTTTTAATTTCATACAAACGCTGACTAAGGGAATCTATCATATTTATGTGAATATTGTCCTTGTCAAGTGAATATTGTCTGTCTGTTTGTTCTCTGAAATCTCTGAAATTGCTGGACCGATTTTTTCGAGACTTTTATTTGTAGGTAGCTTATACATCAGCAGTTGCTACATATAGTAAGTACACTAAGGAGTAACATTTTTTTTAGAAAAAAATATATTCGAGAAAAAAATAAAACACATTATGACAGAAGTCTCTACGCGGACGAAGTCGCGTGCAACAGCTAGTCTAACCTAAGTGCGTCTAAAAAGGAAATACATAGTTTCAACTCACTTCTAATATCTAGCAGGAAACATTATTCAAGATTTTAGTGCTCATGCTTCAAATGTATGATGGGGCTATAAAAATAATGATTTATTATTAACTAAGTGCATTATCCTGTTTCGTCTGCGTGGTCAAAGGAAAATTGTAGCCTATATCACTCTCAAGCTTCGAGCTTCGGCCACTGTAAGTGCGGGTCTGCGGAGGGCGAGCAAGGGTAGCTCACCGTCAGAACAGCACCAGACCCGTGCGTGCTCAAAGCACCATCAGACCACCACATATGAAGCCTAGCAGGGCTGACCTGCAGCTGCGGACTGCCTAGCGGGTTTACCGGGGCTCCGGCTCAAAAAGTCTTTAGATGATTTAAACCCATATTGAAAGGGAATAGAAGCCTTTGCATGATTTCCTCTCCTCAAAAAAACCTCTTCTTACTAATATTATAAATGCGAAAGTTTGTATCTATGTTTGTTAACTAATTACGTCAAAAGCAATGAAGGTTGACAAAGTTGACATTTGGCACATGTATGATATATTATGAGCGTTTTCACTGATACTAAGCTATAGAGCTGTGCGATTAAAATGTACTAAGAGGAAAATGAGTATGCGATGTATCGATGGTAGGAAAGCTATCCATTGCACGTATCTATATAACGTATCTTTCCATATAAAACATATAGTTATATACACATAGTTGAGTACGTTTCAACCAGTGCTAAGCTATATGTATCAATAAATATAATTAGTGAAAGCCAAACGCATCCATAGCAACGTAGCATAGCACATCTCTGGTGTAGAATCACCCTTAACCCTGGTGGAAAAGCACTGGTCCAACGAAATGTTTTACAGAAGTCAATACTTCTTTCCTTTAAGTAAAGTAATGGAGAAATATTTTCATTATTTTAGATATTTAATGAACTACAAAAAGAGATTGAGAAACAAAAAATTGAGAAAATTTTCATAAAAATTCAAAATAAAAGAAATCTTAATAAAAAAAAACAACTCCAAAATCTTTTGAATCTACATCGCACGACCACGAACTGTCATTAAACATTCCATCTCTTTCACACAATACAATAATAAACAAAGACAAAAAGCTTTTGCTTGCCTCCTCTTCGCACGAACCAGTGTAAGCTGACCTCTCATTTTGTAAGATATTTCATTTTCACGAAAGATTTTCCGTTCGCACAGTGGTCAGTGAGTTTAAGTTACGTTGGCTGGTTGTATGTCCGTCTCGCTCTTACGTGGAACGTATGTGATGAGTATAAGGACGCCCTTTTTGCGCATAGTCTGCACGACTAGGCGGCATATTTCTGAAGGGCAAGGAACGCAGTGGAGTAGCTTTAGAGCCTTAATATTTTTGTTTTTTTTTTTTATTTGCATGTTACATGATGACTGCCTCGTTGAGTAGTCGTAACTGCGACTGCCGGACAAGGGGTCTCGGGTTCGATTCCCGGGTCGGGCAAAGTGAACTAAATCTTAGTGAGTTAATTTTCCTCTCTACTTACATTTTCTGGAAATAAAACAATTAATCAAGTATACCAATTTGGTAAACTTCACATAGAATAGAATCTTGGCGAATGGGCTGAGTGATACCACGGCCTCACAGAAAACTGACGTGAAACAACGCTTGAGTTGTGTTTCGTTGTGTGAGTGATTTCCCAACAACCCTTAAATTCCTCACCACCAAAGGCCGTCGACGCACTTGTTACGCCTCTATTGCTTCAAGCGTCCATGGGCGGCGGCAATTGCTTACCATCAAGTGATCCGTCGGCTCGTTTATCGGATTAAGTATAGTAGAAAACGCATTTATAGTAGTTCTACAATCATAACAAAGAAAATCATCAATTAATATACAAAACCAAACATTGCATGCTGAATTCAATAACTCTATTTATTAAAAACGTATCTATAATATGTTATTCATTGTATTAAAACAGCATAATTTTTACCACACATTTACCTGTCAAAATTATAGACTATAGTAATAAATTAATATTCGTTCTTTATTACACAAAATGGCGCATAAAATCGCTTTTAATTGGTTAAATTAGCATTATCATTAGGCTATAAAACTCCGCTCTGCTTGACTTAGCCCGATCCACGCTTATACACAGTTTTATTAAAGCAAACGAATTAATTTGAAACCTTGTAAACAAATCTTACGAAACACGTTTCTTGACGTCTTATTTTGTTACAGCGTGAAATTAAGTTTTAAATGTGCGTGTGCGCATTTTTTTATATAAATACACAGATTGTATTATTGGCGTAGTGGCTGAGCGATAGATCTATCTATCTAGATATCAGTTTATTTATGCAAGAAAAAATACAAAGAATGCATTTTTTGGGTACTTTTTAGCTTTCAGTTAAAAAAAAAATATTTCAAGCATTGGTTTAAAAATAATTACAGTATCTTTTTTAACATTACTATGTCTCACGATACTTATTAAAAAATGTTTTATAACATAATTTAAAAGCAATAAAAATACTCGTTTTGATTCGGTGGCCTCTCCGTGTATTTCTATGTCCACCGCAGATGACAGCGGGCAGCGCGCGCTCAGTTTTTGCGCGTCATCCGAACTGGACGTTCCAAGTTCAAATTTGAAAATTGGAACTCAAACGTTCGATATTTGAAATTTTATGTTTAGCATAAAATAACCGCTGAAGTTTTCGATTTTTAAATTCCTTTTCTGTAATTTCGTTCTCAAGTAAATACAAAACCTTAGAAATTGTATTGCCATTTTCACCACCCTTAAACTGTTTCTTAAGAGTTACTTAACATAAAAGAGGTTTTCCTTCACTGTATGTTAATATTTAAACAAACTTTAAAGTAAAGTTAAAGGCAAATTCAAAGCACACTCAAAGCATTTATTTCAATATTAATCCTTAATTAGGCACTATTGAAATATCAAATTTAATTGTCCGTCTGTCAGTGAAGCTAGATTAGGCTCGTTCCAAAGTGCAGTTTCGAATCTCCATCGCTACTCTTTAATAAAATAAATGTGTTTTTTTACAATTTCACTGATATGTCAAAATAATTTAAAAAAAATGTGTAAATATATGCCAGGTTTCAAACCTGCACCCTTATACTTGAGAAATGGGTTGTCTTAACCTTTATGCATAAATAATTAAAATATGATGACAATATTTTTTCTTTATAAATGAAACCAAGAGTTCAATGGGCTCAGTCGACAGTTATTTGTATCGTGATAGCGTGAGTTCGATTCCATGTTAATGTAAACTTACATGTTTGCTCATAAATTATATTTTAATCTAAGAATTAACTCGCCTTCATTTACATATTATAATTATAAGTTTTAATTATTATTTTTAACCGACTGTTTAAGACAAAAAGGTTGTGTTTTTTTATATGTTGTTTGTTTTTAGTGATATTACATTACATAATGCTGAAACTGTAGAAAGACTATCTGGTATGATTCCTGAAAGAGGCAATTTTCTATGTCATACACAAATTGTAGTTCCGACTCTTAGGGTGCTTTTCCACCAGGGATGTGCTATGTCGCAATGCTACGAACATGTAATGTTAAGCTGTGAAACTATGTGACCGTTTCCATTGATACTAAGCTATGTAGTTGTGCGAGGAAGATTTGCAGCTCGATGGTGAACACCAAACGTATCCACAGTAACGTAGCATAGCACATCTCTAGTGGAAAATCACCCGTAGTGTGACATTTGTGTTTGAATAACCTAACCGATACTTCTTTTTAAGGAGGAAAAATCGTCCAATGACTTCTCTCGCCTAGGCTAAAACGAGGGGGAGCGTCAGACTCTTGCTGACTAAAAAACTACCCCGCCCCTATTCCTCCTCGGTTCTGGATTACCAAGTCTGGATTACCAAGCAGGAGTAGGAGCAGGGTGGATTCAGTGGTGGTGGTTCAGTCTTGGAAATCAGAGCCCCGGTAAACCCGCTAGGTAGTCCGCAGCTGCGGATCAACCGAACCTATAACAAAGTGACACTCAATTATGTAATAATAGTAGACAAACACAAAAACCTATACATTCTTTATCCTAATAAATATAATTAAACAGTGAGAAAACCGCCGCGCACGCAGTCTCAGATTTAATAATTACTCCATCAGAGTACTTAAAGTACAGTCAGCATTGTTTAATGCTAATAGTACTTATTATTAAAAAAATATATATTTTATTTGCACTAATTAGTGCTGGTGTCATCATCATTACCATCATATCAGCTATAAGACGTGCACTGCTGTGACCTGCGACCAGCGACCGGCATCCAGCATTTTTTTTAGAATGAATATCATCCCATTACTTCTTCTGCCTTGGGCAAGGCGAGATATCAGATTTTTACTGATTAAAAACCCACCCCGTTCCTTCTCCTGCTTTTCGAACCGGTGCCCCCGCTAGGTAGTGTGAATAGATACCATAGGCGCTAGTACTGCAAATTGAGTGACTGTGAAATATTACAATATCAATGTCCATCGAACGGAATTAGATTCAAGAGTGAGCCAGAGCCCTGGTAACCTGTTACGTTGTCTGCAGCTCCGAAATCCACCTTGTGGATACTAGTTTACTTCCAATAAATTCTAATCATCCAATCAAGTTTGGATAATGCATGTTTGTTACTCTGTCACAAAGAATCTAGCTGTTAAAAGTTAGAAAAACGGTATATTTTTACTAGACTAGAATGACCTATTGACTAACTCATATTATTATTGATTTAGTATTGATTAACTCCTGAAAAGTGATATGTAGACACACACAAAGCCCACTATACTAAACAATCCACTCGACTGTACCCATCAAATAATTCAAACCAGGTTGACAAGAAACATTGTACCCAAGCTTGCTCACGACCTAAAATGATTAGATCGAGCGAAAGTCTACCATGGGAGACTGCAGTTTTTGCTTACCACCATTGTGGAGCATGGGAATATATTAGTTAGGTACTGAATATTGAGAACTTGTGTCACTGTTGTAAACTAAGTGTACTCTAGCAGCTGCCGACTACCTTTTTTTTTGATGAGGGGAAACCTTCAAAAGGCGCCTAGCTTTTTGGGGAGAAAGACTAGGGAGTGTGATTTTTACCTCACTAAAACCACCCCGGTGGCCACCTTCAGCACCGATAAGGGGCACCGAGACCTCTAACTAGACCTGCTCCGGCGCTCCTGTGGTGCAACGCCTGTTACGGCACATCCCTAGGGAGCTGCGGACTACCTAGCGGGTTACCGAAGCTCCAACTCGAAAAGCAGGAGTAGGAACGGGGTGGTTTTTAGTCAGTAAGAGTCTGACTCTCCCTCTCGCTTCGCCCTGGCGAGAGAAGTCATTGGATGATTTTCCCACCTTAACAAAATAAATAAGAAAAGGTTCTCTAGCAATTACTAAGTAATCTTAATCCAAAATTTTTAAGTTTGTTTCGACTTTTCTTTATAGAGTAGTCAATTGACTGCATAGTTGGTGGCTGGGCAATTGGCTGTCGTGTAACACGTAGCCGGTTCGATTCCTGCACGGAACAGCTATTTAAGAAAAGAAAGAATTAGGAAATGCTGGCCAGTGGCCACATTTTTTTTTGTTGAGTATCTATTCATAAAAGCTCTACTAGTTTCAAGTTACATCCAAACCATTATTTAAATTAAGTCTCATGATATTTATTATTAAACAAAAGTAGCTAAAATTATTAGTATTACGTGGTGGTGCTCTGATGGCTCAAAATAGACACCCTGATACTACCTACTCAGAATTTCCTAAATTAAAACAGTCCAATAGTACTTTTCACCAATTCATAAATGAAACCCAATAGTGACCAACGAAAACCACTAAAAAAATTATGAAAATGCAACATCACGCCTTTTATCCTCCAAGGGATAGGCAGGAGGTGCACATTACAGACACGATAATGCCGCTATACAATTGACACCCACTTCAACATTTGTGTTATAAGTCCCATGTAAGGGGGTGAGCCTATTGCCATAAACTGTGAACAATTCCAAACTCCGTGCTACTACTAAGAAATTTCCGAAACACCGAAAAAAGTCTAGTAATATTTTGCCCGACCCGGGAATCGCACCCGAGAGCTCTTATCCAGCAGTCGCATTTGCGACCACTCGACCAACGAATCAGTTTTGAAAAATATATCACTAAATGAGAAATATAAATTGAAACATTAAAGTCGAAACAGATCATCGTAATACTAAAAGGGATTTTAAGGCTGCGCATGGGCAACTCGATTAGATAACCGCAGTACTTAACAAGGTCCGTTAAATACGCGGTCGTACACACCTGACCTTTGAAGAAAAAACACCTGTTTTTTTACACGACCAACGGAACTATAGTGCGAGACTTTTATATATGTATATGTTTATGTATGTTTATATGTATGTATGTATGTGTAGATAGAAATGTCATCGTTTCCGCTTTTTAGTGTGCGTGATAGCGACTTTATTGGGTGAAGTGGGGTGGAGTTGTGTTGGTATTAGTTTCTTTTTTATTGTAAGAAAATATCGGAAACTCATAAAAACTTGAACTAGAAAAACATGGTAATTATCCCGTTTTAAGTTCCAATTCTAACGTTAGTGGCCATGTCAGTTTAAAAACTTATATGTAAGAAAATGATTTAAATTTTTTTTTGGATTGATATTTGGATTAGTTTCTTAGTTGCTATTTTCTTTCGTTTTGATGATAGATATTTTTCGTGGATAGAATGACTGCTGAATTTGGCATTTTGGATTCGTTTCCCTGCATTTTTTTTATTTTGGCATAGGTGGCAAACGAGCAGACGGGTCACCTGATGGTAAGTAAACAGCACCGCGCATGGACACCCGCAACACTAGAGGAGTCACAGGTGCGTTGCCAGACTCTTAAAATAGGAGTACAATATTTTCTTGAAGGTTTGAAGTTTCTTTTGTTGAAACCAAACATTCAGAGAAATAGATAGAGTCACAGAAAAAATAATTCTAATAAATAAATGAAAATCGAATATTAAGAGTTCTACCTATACCTATCTGAAACATACAATGCAATATTATTACTACTAATATTTTCTTTTTGTTTGTTAAATTAACTCTCTCAAACTCGACTCCATAGCTTTACCTTTAAAAACTACACGGTTCATAACGCATAGACGTTACGATATTCAACTCCTGCGCACGCCACACAAGAATTATGCGCGCGCGCAATTATATAGAAGGAATAAAGTCTGAAACGTCCAGTAGTAACTTTAGACATTTTATTAATGCCCCCTTACTCAGATAATGAGAAAATGTTTTATTTTTTAAACTTGCTTCTTGACATAACATCACGGATATTTCCCAACAGTAGATAGACAGGAAAGTGTTTATTATTTAGTGCTTCTATTTACGCAAGGTGATGCCTTTTATCTCCAAAGGATTAGGCAGAGGTGCACATTAGGTACGGCACGTACGAGTAATGCCGCAAAACAATGTATACCCAATTTTCACCATTTGTGTTATAAGTCCCATATAATAGCCAGCCATATACTGGGCACAATTCTAGGCTCCTTGCTACCACTGAGAAATTAAAAAAAAAAAAACGAAAAAGGCCCAGTAATACTTTGCCCGACCCTTTGATCGAACCCAAGTCGCACTAGCGACCACTGACCAGACCAGACGAGGCAGTCTGGTCTTATTTAGTTATCTTTTTAAAATGATAACTCACTTTATATTTTGTAAAGATTGGTTGAGTGGGATTGGGAAGAAAGAAGAAGAAGAAGATTGGGAAGGAAAAGTAATTGAGACAACACAAAGCAAACGTTGTTTCACGTCGGTGTTCTGTGAGACCGTGGTATCACTCCGGTCGAGCCGGCCGAGTCGTGCCAAAGCATGGCTCTCCCACACTTATGGGATGGTGACATGCACGCTACTCTGCCAACACCACTCGATTATATTATCTTTGAAAATTAACTTAAAGTTCAAATTAAAATGACAGTTTGCGTGCAAATATCTTCCCGCTACCGCTATCAGGCACCTGTGTTCACGATTTATTTCACACCTGGACTATGGCTGACTTTAAAACCATTTAAATAATTATAATTACCTGATAATTACGAAGAGTTTCGAAGTGGTAAGCATTAATTGCTTCTATATAACTTCATGGCTTTTATTTCCTGAAAAGATAAGTAGAGATGTATTTTGTTTTTTCGTTACAATGTTTTTATGTGTCATCAGTTTTATCAATGGACGGTTGGTGCGGTGGCAGGGCAACCGGGTGCCGCGCAACGTGTAGCGGATACGTTTCCCTCACAGATCAATTCTTTGTGTGATCCACATATTGCTGTTTCGTGGTCTAGGTGTCATGTGAATGTGAACTTGTATATTTGTAAACGTACCCACGATACAGAACAAAGTCCTAGTGTGAGGCAACGTTTAGAAAAAATGTGTTGTGGTCATCCCATATAGCTGTCTGCTGCTGGGCTATGAATTTCCAGTCTTCCACTACATCTGATGATTTGCCGTAACCCACGCTTTTTAGCAGCCGTGTTGGAAATCAGTGTTCAAAAAGTTAAGGTTTATTAGAAAGCATTGCTGCTGGTCTCTGTCAAATGTATCGATTGCGATCTGATTGTTGTTTCCGATTGCGATCCGATTGTAGCTTCGATTGTTAATCCAAAATATGCGGATTAAGACTGATTATGATATCATTTGTATGGAGTTTCTGTCATAACCCGACATAGGTTACTCAATTCGTTCTGGTTAATCGGTTCTTCTGGTTCTGCGGGTCCACGGACAAAGCTTATCGCTTAACATCAGGTGATTTGTATGCTCGTTTGCCCCCTATTTCTTAAAAAACCCCTCAAGAAAGAATTCACCTGCAATATTTAGATTTTTACAACTCTAATGTTTATGATTGATAAGTCTATATACTTACCTGTATACATTGGTAGGCACATAGGATGTGTATATAGACACATAAATCATATTTTACAATGGCGTTGTAATCAGTCAATCAATCAATCGGTACACGATAGCTGAGGTATTGCTAATCTGTGGTAACTCAGGGGTGACCAACTATTATTTGACTTTAGATAATTTTATTTTTGTCTATTCTAAAGCCGGTTGATAGCAAGTGGGAATAGGTACAATTAATAGGAAATTAATATTAAATATCATATTGAATTAGAAAAAGTTGTCAAGAGAAAAAGAGGTTCAGAGTTTCCGAATTCGAGATTAGTTACCTATCTGTCATTATCAGGCTTCATCTGTCAGTCGTACATTCCATCAGCTTTGATAAGTATACAGCATTTGTCACCAAAAAAACACAATTAGCTTTACCTACTCGTTGAACAGGGTATCGTAATTAGACTTCATATACCTATTTAGCTGTTGCACTAACGATACCAAGGGGCTTACTCTTGAATCTAATTCCGATCGATCGAAATTGATATTGTGAAATTTCGTACTCTTGAGTTGCAACACTACCGCCCATTACATTTGTATTGCGTGGATATTGAACAAACTAAATGGTTTTGAGTTTGGCTTTATATTCCGTACTCTGAATGCTATTTTAACAGCTACGATTGGTGGTTATATAGTTTTGAAATTGCATATTTATTGAGATTTTATCGGATTGAAATTCCGTTAACATTAAGATTGGTTTCAAGAGTAAGCCCCATTGATTAAGGAAACGTAAAAAAATACATTTCCTCATAAATAACGTACCCATTAGAATACATACAAGAATTTCCCACCAAACCATCGTACATATAACTATACCCACCACAATTAACCTATCACATAACACCTAGGTAACTAATCAAAAATCTAGATTATCTCTACACAACGCACCCAATCACATGGCCACCCCACTCTAGCACAGCTCAGAACAATAGCCTAGGCACACACGATCACACATCAAGTTGCACTAAACCAGTATATCACGGCCTCGCTTTGTATGATGTTTCTTTGAATACGGAGGTCAGTTTATACTGGTTTGTTCACCTTGATGTGCACTAGAAAACTAGTCTGGGAAAATAGACTTTCTATGAAAACTAGTAATTATATTACCATTATTATTTACTTAATCGATAGTGTAAGATCTTCCCATAGTACAGACATTGATTTGATGGTAAAATCACATGCAAACATGACGGTAAATTGGATTGGAAAGGTATTAGAACATTCTTTGATGTTTTTCTTCTACGGTGGAATTGTTGTACGTAATAATTTATTCGTAACTAGGTTTTAACCACGGTTTGCCCGCGCTAGCTCTTCTCTGTACTTCCAAGTTTCAACTATACATTATACATAATGGCATGTACAAAATACACGAAGATTGGTTGAGTACCTACATAATATCGTAAAGAGGTAGCAAACAAACTTTCGCATGATCGCTACAAAGTAGATGTCTCTATGCTTAGATCTTTAAAATTGCGGCAACAGATTATGATGGGATTTTTTCATTGATTGAGTGGTTCAAAAGGGCCAGTACCCCAAAAACGCGTGGGGTGACGTGAAAAAATGCTAGGTTTTATTGTTTATTTCGCTTAATTAACTAAAAAATCACACGGTTTACTCACGTACGTCAAGGTAAATTAACTGAAAACTCTACTAGTTTCGTTCCTCTGTGACTGGAAAATCGTAGAGTTTTTATTTAATTTAGTATATCTTACGATGGTTATTATAAAAATATTAGCTTAATTATTTGTTTGTTTAGAGAAAAAGTAAGTGATAAGAGTTTAGTAGTGGATTTTACACATATATTTTATGTAAATGGTTCCCTGCTAACCCTTTTTCTTTACAGATCCCCAATATCACCAAAGCACCAACCTTTACGAGTTATTATATAAAAGTTTAATGTATTTGTAACCACCGTGTTTATATAGTTATACTTTACATACACCACTTAACTATTGAATAATTAAACTCCAGTTAATAACATGTTCATTTTAACTGTTACTTTAAAATAACATGTTATATTCGTTAAACTATTTTTTTATCGTTATTGCGTATGTGGTTTAGTAATTTTATGGTTTACTTCGTAAGTAAATGTTTTACAAGTGGGGTGTGGGGTTGTTTTTCCGGTTATTGGTCTGTTTGTGTTGGGTTCGATAGCCGGGTTGTTAAATAATACTAAGTTAATAAATTAACGTTTTATTAACAGTCCCATTTAATATGTGATAACTGTCAAACACTGGAAATAAGACTGTGGATTAATTATAATTTGCATGACCCGGGAACAAAACTCGCACCAGCTACACCGCTATGCTGCTCAGAAATCACACTCCCAAATCCTTATCATATAAAGAAGAGAAACCATATGTTGATTATTAAAAGAAAGACAAATAATTAAATCTAATACCAAATCATTATACAGATCTATGAGCCGTTTTAGGTGCTACGAACAACGTAACGGGCCACCAACGGGGTGGTTTTTAGTCAGTAAGAGTCTGACACTCTCTCTCGTCTCACCCAAGACGGGAGAAATCGTTGGAAGATTTTCCCACATCCAAAAAGACTCATTTAAAAATTAACCACTTTTCTCAAAAATATCATTTTAGTTACAGAGGCTTCGGTTCTAGGTACGACCGGGGTGGTTTGTAGTCGGTAAGAGTCTGACACTCTCTCTCGTCTCACCCAAAGCGGGAGGAGTCGTTGGTATCTTCGAAAGAGCCTTTTGAGAGGTAAGAATACTCTTATTCTTACCTCTCAAAAGGCTCTTTCGAAACCTAACCTCTTCTCTCAAAAATATCATTATAAACGTCTATACCAATAAAAAATTAAATTGAATATACAAAAGTACAGTCAATTACAGTAATTAAGTAACACGGCACGCGTTTATCGCGATGACTGTACCCATCGTTGGTTCCACGTTCAAATTCCATAATTACATGTTTAACTTAAGTATTGTCATGGAGTTTTAATTTTAGAATGCGCAAGAGTGCATGTTTGATACACCTGTTTAAGTTTTTAAACTGTTTTTTTTTATTGGTTTTATGTTTATGATGTATAGATTGTTGTTTGGACATTAGCAAATAATAAAGAGTACCTATTCTTTTTTCTTAATTGATTCCATCTAGAGGAGGGACTTTCTGACTAGCTGAAGATGAAAATGAATTCAAGATTAGTATGTACACATAGCTTAGCACTGGTAGATACAGATCTTAGCTAAGCTATGTATTTTTTTTATTGGAAAGAAATTAATAATAATTTCTTTATTTTCTTAATTTTTTCATTTGTCTTCTGAAAGAAAGATGCGTACTATGGATGCGTGCTATGGATGGTTTCACTACTATCAATACATTGTATACTCAAGCTGCGCATTTTCCTCGCACAGCCACTTTGTGGCAGCGCAGCTTCATAGCACATCTTACTCGGACAGCTACATAGCTTAGTATCATTGGAAACGGCCACATAGTTCCACAGCTTAGCTACAAAGCACATCTCTGGTGAAAAAGCACCCTTAATGGAATAAAAATAAAAATACAAGTTCCAAAGCATGGCATGTAATCAGATAAAATTCGCGCAAACGGCACATGTAACAGTGTTTTTGAATCACAAACTGAGATAATGTTGTTAGCATAACAATTGTTTGTACTGATTACTTGCATTCATTTTTAATTGCATTCCCGTTGCTTCTGATCAAAAATGGGATAGGCAGGGGAATGTTAACAGATGTAGGTACAATTGTTAAGTTATACTGGCCACGATGATCAATATCTTAATATGAAGTACTGAGAATTGTGAATCTAGAAGTCACAAACATTGATGTTATAAAAAAAGTCGCTAGTTATCCTTCGATCAACTTTAACTGATCGAAGTATTAGGGTAGATGACTAATTTATTTTTAATGTCCATCTTGTAAATTATTTTAAAACATTAGACACGTAGTTACCTATTTTTCATAGTCTATAAGAAACAAATACTTTCGAAGATATCAATTTGAAATAGGTATCAACACTAATTTCCTTACAGTAAGGCTCTGTGAGACACTAATAATTTCCAAATTGCAAAATTAAATTCCAATTCGTAATAAAGAAGTCAATATTTGCCATATCTGACCATGGAATTTAAGACGTCAATCACTCTGCGGACTACCTAGCAGGTTACCGGGGCTCCGACTCAAAAAACGGGAGTAGTAACTGGGTGGTTTTTGGTCAGTAAGAGTTTGACACTTCCTCTCACCTCACCGGCGAAGAAGTCATTAGATGACTTTCTCCCCTAAAAAAAACATCAATCACTACTATTCCAAAAACATTTTTTCTGTAACTTCATCATCATCTTCATATCGGCCATAAGACGTCCACTGCTGAACATAGGCCATGTGGTGACTCTTACTGACCAAAAACCACCCCGTTTCTACTCCTGCTTTTCGAGTCGGAGCCCCGGTAAAGCCGCCTAGCCGCGATCTTCCAATAGTTTTTTAACTTACTTCACAATAAGCATGTTCTACACACGACATTACACTGGGTATACCTGCCTACCCCCTTAGCGCACAGTCGCAATGATAAACAGTTACACGCTTATCAGATACGGACACGCGAACATTATTTATAGCAATTTTACATATTAATGATGATAACGTTAAGGATTGGACAAGCGTTTTTTTGTATTTCGCTATGGTTCCTTACACTTTTTTTGTAATAAGTATTTACTTTTTTTATATTTTCGGAAAAGATGTATACAGGTTTGTCAATCTATTTGGCTACCCTGAAGCTGCGGACTACCTAGCGGGTTTACCGGGGCTCCGGCTCGAAAAGCAGGAGTAGGAATGGGGTGATTTTTAGTCAGTAAGAGTCTGACATTTCCTCTCGCCCAAGGTGAGAGAAGGCATTGGATGATTTCTTTGATCCGTAATCATGGCGTTTGCCATAGAACCGAAATATCGGAAACTCACAAAAACTCATAAACTTGGTAAATATCCCGTTTTAATGATATAAACAATTCTTCAATATTCTCCATAAAACGGCTATAGAATATTAACTATATACCATGATCTAAGACCATATGTAATAGGTAATGCTACCATACAACAACTGCTTAGCATTTCTCGAGCATTGGAGCGTGGAAAAAACAAGGTAATTCCTTTAAGCCATTAGATGGAATTTCCATGAATTTATTATGAAACTCTATGGTAGACAGAGTTGAATTTAATTTGTTTTAATTATTACCATTTGTCGTGGTGGCTTCAAGTCATGCTTCAAAGGTTTAAGAAGCTTTTTATCGGGTGGTCTTATTGGCCAAGTAACTCTGTTATCAGAGTTCAAGTAAATAAATCCCTAAATCTAAATCTCAATTGGAAATAAATTTCAATCCAATGATTATTTAATGTCAAAACTATACAGCCTTAATCGTAGCTGTTAAAATAGCATTCGGAGTACGGAATATGAAGCTAAACTGAATACAATTTAGATACTTCATTCAATACGGATTCAATGGACGATAGTGCTGCTACTCAAGAGTACGAAATTCATAATTTCAATGTCGATCGATTGGATACAGGATTGTAAGCCCCTAGGACTGAAGATGTCAACTGTATGTTAGTTGTCTGGACTACTTGCCATCCAAGTGCCATCTGATGGCTTTTTGAGGCGTGTGCAGAACGCCTAGGCTAGCCTACGCCAAGCTTGGGTATTATGGCAAGCCACTCTCAGTTGGAAGAGGCCCATAGTCCAGCAGACGGCTGTCACAGGCTATTATTCATGATGACCACATAAACTTACGTACAAAATTCACACGATTACACAACCACCACAGGGACCCCTAAAAAATAAATAAGGTTTTTTTAATTAGTACGATAATATGATAATAATATTGTTCGCTTTAATGAAAAAACCGTCTACGTTAGTGAGTTTTTTTTTAACTTTTTGCCGTTTTTTATCGGTTTTTTAGATGTAAACGTAACCGGTTTTAGGTTAGGTCAAGTTTTGCATATTATTGATACATTCGTTTTTTTATGCAATATTCACGTTTTTCGTTTCTCACCAGAGTTGGGTAGAATGCACATTGCACATCTCGACAGCTTCCTGAATAGTCCACTGATAAGCCTTCTCTACAAAAAGATTTACCATAATCTCTCTAATTCGTAGGTGGTTGGAGATCATTTTAAAATTTTTAAAGGTTCTGGCTTGACGACTTTTAAGTGTGGGAGAGCTATTCTTCGGTTCGACCGGAGTGATACCGCGGTCTCAAAGAAAAGCAGCGTGAAACAACGCTTGCATTGTGTTTATTTGTGTAAGTGAGAATACCGGGGCTCCGGCTCGAAAAGCATGACTAGGATTAGGAATAGGGGTTGTTTTTAGTCAGTAACAATCTAACACTCCCTTTCTCAAAGCGGGAGAAGTCATTTATGATTTTCCCCTCAAAAAAAGAAACTATTGGATTTATTGGTTGACAGGGGGTACACAGGACACATAACGTAACTGGTGAGAACTTGACATTATGTTGTTTAACTTTGTGCCTCTGTTCATCTTCATCTTTCGGGAATAGCGTGATGTTATATTACTGCCTTAAAGAATAACAAACATCATACTATGTTACAGAAAATTATAAACAGGTTTAATAACCTTAATAAGCTCATTAAAGATTTTTTTCCATTCTTTCCTTTAATAATTACTTTATTTAATAAAACCCAATACCTCATTAACAAAGCATGTCCATTTAAACGTGTATTAAGGTTACAATTTTCTCAACCTGCCCATACCAAATACAACACATAGCGTGATAATATACCTTTAAACAAACTAAAATAGAAAATATATACTACAATTAGATACTGAAAAAAAAAGTAAAAGTACCTTTTAAATGCCAAGTACCTATGTCTTTTAATACCCTATTTAAACTCCCATTGCATAAGGATGTAAGTGCAATTTTTTGCCAAAGAAAATTAAATTTTTCTCCTATAGTGTTTAAGTTGAAATTCTATTGGAAGAAAACAAAAGGGGTTGTGGTTTTTTTCTCGTTAATTAAAGTGAAGATTTTAATAGCTGATGGCAATATACTTATATGTTAGAAAACCATAGACCGTGGTTGTCTGGGCCGTTCAAGAAAACAGGGATTGTGAACCTTTGGACAGAAAAAAAAGAAAAAAAAACATTTTTGTCGAACTTTTTCTAATGTGAATGTGATTTATAATTATTGTACTTAACACTTAAGATAAGCGTTAACATAGACTTCAGTTTGGAGAGTCATTAATAAAATTGAGAAAGATAAGGTACTGACTTTTTTCAACTATAATTTAATTATCTACACAGTTTTTCTCTGATATCAAAAAAGTCAATCATTTTAAATAATGTGATATTAGTTTAAAAGATCTTGTCGTAATTCATGTCAATTCATAGTTTCATAAAATACTTTGAGAAGCGATGCCAAAAGAAGTTATTTAGTTTTTTACCCATAAATAAATAGCATTCAAGACAAATAATAAATTGAACCTAACAACAAATACAGCATAGATTGATTAGCCATTACACATACTGCAACTTTCACATAATTCTATTAATTATACCAAGACATCACTAAAATATAACCACGATTTACAACCACCCATTAAAATCACAATTTAAATAATAGCAAAGAAAGTCTTAGATTTAAAACCGAACTCATAAATTACGAAAAAAAAAAAAACAACAAACGATCATCATCGTCAACGAATCAATCAATCAATAAATTGTAAGAAAACACATCAATCACATTTACAAATTACACTAAACACTTAGTTTGACGACAGAAAAACACTCAACACTCAATTGTCACGAAAAACCACACTAAAAGTCATTATAAAACATTTTTAGTCTAAAAACATAAACGTTGAACGCGGAAAAAAACATAAACAAACTAATTTTCAAATCACTCCGTTGAACATTGAAAAACAAAAAGCGATTCCGCTTTGCTTTCAAAAGAAAATAATCACGGTGTCAAAATGAAGAAAAAAAAAACGTTTGTAACTAAAAAATACTGAGTTAGGCGCCCCTGTGCTGTGAAAAAGCGGCATCAAGGAATGAAAATTACGTATCGCCGATGTGAAAAAAAAATGAACTAGAAAAAGTGCAGTTAGCGTATTCTTTGTGATAAGCGAAACACGCAACTCGTGCGTTCAGTTTGCAATGTGTGGATACGCTTTGAATTTTTGGTTTTAAAGCTATATAATATTTATTGTATACTCATACATAAGTAATTTCCTTATTATTATTTTGGGTAGTTATTTTGGTATATTGATGTGAACAGCAGTTGCAGCGCTATCAAAAATTAGGGCATATATGTGTCACAGAAAATGAGCTGTGTGCCAAATTAAAAAGTTATTTGTGGTAATAATAATATGATGGTTATTTCAGTCACAAGATGTTGAAGCCTTTTCCAGTGATTTCCAAATCTTTGGCCCATAAGTCGAAGTCCTGCGTTGCGCTTGCCTCTATTAAAAAACTAACTTTTTGCTCCATTCCTGGCTTTTATTTGAAAAGCTGTTTTAGATTCCATTCCTCAGTGTCAGAAATCACTTTAACGAAGTCAAACTATTTATTCAGATAATCCTTAATTAAGCACTTTTGAAACGTCAAATTGAATCGCCGTACATACTTTCTACAAGATAATACATCAGTAATTAACAACAGTCAATTAAGACACAGTTCTAAAACGTGTGCCCAGAAAAATGTAAGCAAGTCGAGAGGGGAAAATCTTGCAATGACTTCTCCCGCCTTACGTGAAGCAAGAGGGATTGTCAGGCTCTTAGTGACAAAAACCACTCCGTTCCCGCTCCTGCTCTTCGGGTGACAGTAACCCGCTAGGTAGTCCGCAGCTTCAGGTCGGGCATCAGCTTTCTAGACCCCATCTGGTGGTCTGATAACTTTTTGAGGCGCGCACCGTGCCGTACGCACGGATCTGGTTCTAACCAGGCAGCGAGCTACCTTTGCTCGCCGTTCACAGACCTGTACGAGGTAGAAGTATAGGTAGCTAAACTGTAGTTTAATTAATATGGAATCAACATTGACTCTATCAGACTTGTGTCCGACTGGGTCCAATATTGTTACCTACCAAATGTTTACCATCTAAGCCTACATTGTCCAGTAGGGCTGATGCCTGATCTTGAGCTGCGGACTACCTAACGGGTTTACCGGGGCTCCGGTTCGAAAAACAGGAGTAGGAACGGGGTGGTTTTTAGTCAGTAAGAGTTTGACACTCCCTCTCGCCTCGCCCAAGACGAGAAAAGTCATTGGATGATTTTTCCCCCCTCAAAAAATAAGCCTACATTATGGAATGCAATAAAGAATTGAGTATTGAGTATTGAGACCGCATCCACAACACACCAACCAATGAATTCACACCGGTGCTAGTCTCGAGACAAGACTGAATGTATTTGCAGTTTTTTCACGAAAGCAAGCGATTTATTTAATATTATAATAATTACCACGGTCCGTGGGTAGCGCTACGCTTCGTGTGTTAGATACCCCGCTATGCATTGGCGGCGTGGTGCTTTGTGCTAACTTAGTGTTTTAGATTGGTTTTTGAAGTCTATTAGTTTGGAGGGTTAAGTAATTATTAATGTATTAATTAAGTTAAAAATGTTAGTCACTCCTAAAGTTTGTCACTCCTGATTTTTTAATGGTATGCCTTTTTTGTAGTGATGGGGGAAATCATCAAATTTCTACACTCGCTATGGGTGTGGCGAAAGAGAGAGTGTAAGACTCTTACTCACTAAACACCATCTCATTTCTACTGCTTTGACGTTAACTACAACTCCGAATCGGTTAGTCTGATGGCTGTTTTAGGCAGGCGGTTTGCGATGCGGCGTTAGTACCTATGGTTTTTGGAGTCCCAATTCGCGTCTGTCTACAATCCTCAGATCCACAGTCCTCAAATACCTATCTATAGCCCTTAAAAGCCAGCCATGTTTTTGTAACACTTCTGATGATGTTTCAGTTGGTGGCAGTTCTGATGCCCATGCCATGGGCAGCATCAATCACTTATCACCCAGTGATCCATCCTCTCGTTTGCGCCCTGTTTCATAAAGAAGATCTCTTATTATCATAAGTAATGTTCAGCTCCGGGAATCAAACAGTGAACCCCGTACCTATTGAAGCATATCATCCAGACACAACAATGTTGCAATTACGTAGAACAGACACAGCAGATCAAGATACCCTAATCTGTTGTATTCATTGAATGGATCTTCAACCTTAAGTCTTAGTGTTAGAGATGACATTTCATTGCAAGAATTTTGGATAGTTTGATGTGCGGTGTCTAAACAATAAAATTTATCTAATTATTTCGTTCAGTCGTAACTAAATGCATACTTAATTATGAATATTCATAAATAGCGGCTTTATCTGATTTATGATGGATTTAGCATAATGCATTAGTCTTCTTGTGACGTCAAAGTACATAGAACGCATTTTATCATCAAGTCTACTGATCCCGTAGATCTCATAGGAGCTGAACTTCTGTTCTGTAAATCTGTAATCTTTTTATACTACGATATAATTATAACGTATCTGCCAATTTTGCAAATTGTAGTAAAACCTCTAAAAAATTGTCACGGGCTGTCCAGTGTCCTTGACAAGCTATCACTAACTCGACGACAATGATGATTGTGTTGAAATTATTTATATCTGCCTACCACCTTGTGTATTTACGTTTACTTATTTATTTTCCGCCTTTAATCTTATAATTTATATGTACAGCGCCATCTATGTAACACTATCATAAACTTCAACCCTTAGTGAATTACTCACTCGAACACAAAGACGATCTGACGCACACGTTGATCTTAGAAGTTCAAGTATCGTTATATAGATGGCGTTGTATGTACCTCAAGTGTTAGTACTACAGTAACTCAATAGATGGCGTTGTTCGAACCTAAAGTTGCGAATTTGACTTGATATTACTAAGGGACGTTACATACTACCCCATCTAAATAATGCAGGTTGAAGCCGCTAGAGTGCGTGTTTAAGTGAATTTGTGAGTCGCTTGCACTTTTAGCAGTTTATGCAAAATGGTATAGATGGCATTTTTGTTAAATTCGTATAACGATAATTTTCTCTTCTAAAATTAATATTTGATTGCAATAATAAATTCTTAATTTGATTAGAACAAGATAGAAAGAAGAATTATTTATAATAATAAGAAGAAAGACTTTGATTTATTTTTCTTGGTGTAAGTTGAGTTAATTTTTTCGGGAGCAGTATTTTTATTTAGTTATTTACCCAAAGGAAAGGCTACTATAATACTACAAATAACTGAAATCAGATTAGAACAAAACATTGCTGGGACACTACCATTTAATTTTCTCCTATATCGTAAGCGTGTTTATAAACGCCATCTTATAACACCTCACTCGATCCCGAAACAACAATTTGTGAATAACATCCCTCATATAATCATTTGTTATGGGAATCGAACCCGTTAAATACGTTGTGCAACATCTGGTTGCCACCTCGAAAATTATTCGTATAGACTAGACAACAAACGCACTCTTTTACGAATAGGTACGTGTCGGTAAAGTACCGCACCTTTTTTTTTTGTGGGGGGAAAATCATCCAATTACTTCTCCCACCTTGGGCAAGGCGAGAGGGAGTGTCAGACTCTTACTGACTAAAAACCACCCCGTTCCTTCTCCTGCTTTTCGACCCGGAGCTCCGGTAAACCCACTAGGTAGACCGCAGCTCTCTTATAAAAAATATAATAATCAGAAAGTACCGTACCTAATGCAAACTTTCTTATCAAAATCTTAAACATCAATCTTTGCATTTTTGTAGCCATCAATCTTTATATTAAAAAACTGTAAAGTAACTTGAGAAAATAAACATTTTATTACCTATTTATCGAAAATATGAAAAATAAAAATGTTTTCCAATAAGTAAAATGTAAATAAAGATATAAGAAATATTTAATTTACCTTGGTGATTATTTTTTCCTAAAAGCGCGCAATTATTTACAAATGCAAGCGAAGATAAACGTCAGACAGAAAATAACTGGAATTTTATCTCTTTACTCATTCATACGAGAAAATAAAAAATATCTAATAAGAAACCTAGTAAATTTTTATCTAACAAGAATCGTCTAATAAGAATATTGTCTGTTTTAGTTTAGCTACTCAATCAGAGATGGCGTTGTTAGTCGAGGATTTTTTAAATCAAAGTTTTGTTTGCTCTTGTCTTGAATATTTTATATATTTCTAATAAAAAACGCTTTTGTTATCTTTACTATGGATTAATTTAGGAAATAGAGGCCACTCACACAAATACTTACTAATTTAAATATTAGTAAGTATTTGTTTTTTTTTTATATTTGATGGTTCGACGTTTGGTCACTATCTCACCTAGTATTCAGCGATGATGTGGCCTACGATGGAGCACGTCTGCCCATAAGCAACCTATTCACTGGGGCCTTGAAGACACCCAGGTTATACCCATCAGGAAACACAGACTCCGGCAGAGTTCCAATCCCTAACAGTTCGCACAAGGAAGTTTGAAGCGAAGCGCTTCGTGCGAGTGGGTAGGACATCTACGACCATGAACATGTCTAGTATCTATCCTGAAAACACTCACTAAATACCATTTATCCAATTTGTTACATTTCTACAAGGGTTTATAAAGAAAAACGCACCTATGAATCATCCTTTTTATTTTTTTAAAATAATTATAGCTAACCGTTTCGGCAATAATAGTCACTATACTCAATTTAATGACACAATAAGCATTTTCCGTTGTTAAAATTAAACAATTTTTCACAATAAAATTAATGGGTTAATTAAATTTGTTCAATAAAATGTAATAACTAAAAAAATATTGCTTAACGTAACAACACTGAATCTAACTATAAATTACATAGCAGTTCTTATTTTGACTAAATATTGAGTACAAAAAAAATAATAACTTTTATAAAAAATATAATAATATTTAATAAACACATCGAGTAAATCTAAAATAATTACTTAAAAACATGGCATCGTTTTATATTAATATTTTTTTAATAATTATTAAACTTAAAATTATAGGGTACAACTCTATACACGAAAAAATAATTTTAAGATAAAAATTACAAAATAATTAAACAAAAAATTATCTGTCGTGAACACTCGTTACTAAAGAGATTTAAGAATATCCAACATGTATGTATGTATGTATGTTTATTCGCCTAAACATCGATTAGGTACAGTAATATCGTCACATCACATTTCTAAAATTTATTTACAATTTTGTTTTAATTTTTACTTTTTTTTAAGTTTAAATACAGCATGCCAAACAAGAATTTTGACTTCTACCTAACCCGTAAATTTTTTAAATCTAACGCCTAAACATTTTGAATTTTTTACAATTTTTACGCCGAAATTATATTGTAGGTAGTTACAATATTATCATTAATTTTTTTAATATTTAAATTTTTTACAAGTTTCCGTGTTCAAATATTATTTTTTTACAATTTTTATTAGATAGATACTGTTTCCAAAAATGTTGTACAACAATTATTTTTGACCAATCACGACATTTTTAAAAGATAAAGACTAGAAATACACCAATTGAATTTTTGTTTTGGATTTTACAAAAACAGAGAAATGTAAACGATTTAACAAAACGTTGTAACAACGTAAATGCCCTATGTGACATTACAGAGGCTAGGCATTACAATAAAATAGACAAAAAATAATGCGCTGTCAGAGTATTTTAAATTCACCAAAAACATTCCAAAAAAGTAAAAACATATTCCTTTTTTTAGTTTTAGTTTTGAATTTTTCTTCAAATATTTTAGTAAAATTTATTTCCATGTTAAAATTATTGAATTTTTAGTTTTTGTAGTTAAAGTTTATAATAAATTGATGATTGCACATTTTTCCCTTAAAATTATGAATATATATGGATACGACGTGAGAACGGGATGGAATAAAATCCCGTTTAAAAAACACCAATAATTAATTCCATTAACTATCATATTTAAGTACACTGATATATACTTTTTTTTTGTATTTATTTGTTTTTTTTTATTCGTTGTTTACTACTGTACTGTATAATATAAAATACGCAGTTTAGTGCTCATGTTATATTATATGAATAACTATTCATAAATAAATATTCAAGAACATTTATTTATGAATCGCTTATAGGCATTACATTACATTAATTACTAACTTACGATACATTAAGATTATAAGTCTACTATGTGAGTTAAATTGAAAACTTGGCTATCCTGACTACACTTAATTATGATTAATGATGTATATTTAGCTAAATATGTCATAAAACAATAAAAAAGTTACGAATTACATAAACGAACAAGCGAAAAATTAAAATAGTATTAACAGTCAATAAGGATGTGTAATTCAAATCAACAGCAATTCATTGTTTTAAAAACTTAACAATTTTGTAAAATATTGTCAATTGCTTTACCTGGAATTACCTGGATTTTAAAATTTGAAAATCACTTTTTTACATATTAGTTTTGAATTACATTTTTTGTACCCCAAAAATTTTATTACTATTGAATTACCCCAAACTATAACAGTATTTTATTTATGTTACACACATTTTTGATTTTAAAAGAGTTTACCAAATACATTTCGAAATAGTATACAACTCCCAAGTAAAGCAACGAATAACATTTTACAATTAACTTTAAAATAAAAAATGTAATGTAATCGCTGGTTCAAGTTTGCGATTCGATGTTCAGTTGCAAAACAACTGTAAAATTGGTAAATTCAATCACTTTTTCTTGCTCGAAAACTGACCAAAACGATGTTAAACTTCATCGAGCTCAAGTGATAATTCAAAACGTTTTTCAACGAATTTTTCTATTAACAAAACAATTAAATAACAAAAAACTTTAATTATTAATAATAGCCAATTAAACTACAACATTACGGAACGTCGTATCCATCTTAAAACTGACAGCGCATATAAAAATTGAGATTCATGCAGACTAATTTCCACATGGGAGAAGACATTAACTGAATCCAGTACTATTGATACTAAAAAACTGTCAAAAAATATTACAAATGTTACCAAATGCTACCAAATGTTACCAAGTGTAATATTATTTGACTTTGTATCGGCGATCCAGTACATCGCCTCCACTGTTAATTAGGCTTTATATTTAATGTACACTGCTTAACTACGGAATTTTTGTCATAAAATAAAATGTAGAAAAACATTTTTCCATATTTTTTTTCCATTCAACATTAAAAAAATTCACCGTCGAAAACTTAAAAGTAACCTCTGACAATTCGCAGACACGATCTGTTATAACTATTCCTTTTCGATGATCACAGAAAAAACGTATGCGTCCACATTTTTGCGCGGCGTCGACCTAAACACTAAATTTTCTCATTTTATTTTCGTACCCTTAATCAAAAATTCTTATCATTAAATTTTACGGTCTCGAAAATACGACTTGAATATATTTTTTTACAATAAATTTACAAATACGGCGCGCAAAAACGTGGACCACGTTGCGTCATGAACACTTTCTTGGAAACGTAACTTTTGATCTAAAAATCTAATGTTAGGATTCACGATCCGTGCTTTTTCTTATTTTTGTACAACTCGTCTCCTCTGAGTTAAGTTCCCTAACATGATGGTACATTAATTATAACTTTAAAAATACCAAACGTTCATAAATTTTTCCTTCTACTAAGACCTAAATTTAAAACAATACCTTTTATACAATATTCATAGGAACTTCTTTTGTTGTTATATTAATTTATTTATATATTAATTTATGAGGACATTTTTTACATAAATAGCGATCCGTTCACTTGGAATTTTATGCGATTTTTCATATTTTTTGGTTTATTATCAGTCAAAATTGTTTTCACGTCCAATATAGGTTGAATTTTTACTCACGTTTCCTAGAAAACATATGTCTATTCGGTACCGGGTAACCATTCGCGTCTCGGTGTAACTTGCCTGTCCGTACCAAAATAATAAATAAATCTTCGCCGAAAAGTTTTGCATGTCATAAATGAAATTAAGAATAAGGAAATAAACATTTGAAATTAAACCATCTTTCATTCATAAAATTAAAAACACGATAATGAAATAAAAAATGATTTTTTGGGCTATTGCATTGATTTTTTTCCTATTTACATTGATATAACGTAGCAGTGACATCACTTTTGATGGAGCGCACATCACCGTACGCATATACCAATATTAATTCAAGAATCAAATAATTACGTACATTAAAATCAGCTTATTTTTACCTTACCTATGTTACGATTATACGTATAATACAATTTATATGAACAATACAAAGTATAATTATTTATACAGTTCATATAAACTGTGTCTTATTATTATACATGTTGATAATATTAAAAAGAATATTCGGCAACACTTGACATTCTCTTAAATTTGACGTTACAAGAAATCCCCCACAATTTATGGGTAAAAAATGGGAGATATTTTGTAACCATGAACTATAAATCTATTACGGCAACTGTATGCATTATTTATTTATTTATGTTTATTGTTTAATGATTTTATAATTGCTGAGAGCAATTATTAATCATTTGAAATGATTTCTGGGCTATTGCTGTTTAATTATGCTTGTTTGAAAATAAAAATAAAAATGTAATTATGTGGGCTGTGTGAACATCCGTGATGAAAAGAATGTCTTGTGTTTTGTTTCGTCTACTCAAAGTAATTGTCGTCGTAAGCTATTATTGGATCTTGTTCTGTATTTTACTTCGACGTTTAGTCCAATTATGAATAATTGTCCTGTTAAATTGTAAGTTCAGTGAAAAATCGCTATTTTTTTTTATCAATTACAATTCCATTTTGTTTTATTTACATACAAAAGTAAGTAACGGCAGTCTTCTGAAAAAATAATGAATATTTTTTATATATACAACTATACAAATCATTTTGTAAATAATTATTTTTCCAGTTAAAATAATCAATATTAATGTTAAAATAAACTGTAATTTTTTTATGTTATAAAACAAAAGCTTCAACATTTACGTAAAGTGCTACGGTATTTACACAATTATAATCTAATATGGCATTTAAAAATAAAATACGCCAAGAAATAAGAAAATTTTGAAATGAAAATAAAAAGTTAAATAAAATTTATTTTTGTTAAATAGAATTATTTTGTGCGTTCAAAACGTGACTAGCATAAGACGTGTTATTGCGTGAAAAGAATTATTAATATAAATAATTATTAAAAATTGAATAATAATATTAATAAAATATCCTATGGAAACATAATGCAACTAATTATATTGCAATAAACCATCGCTAAATGCGACAAAACGTGCTTAAACCTGTTTGGCACATCCAAAAGTTTGTACTAAGCTAAGAAATTCACTGCTCTGGTGGTAAAGCTAATAAAAATAAATATAATATAATATAATATAACACTCAATAATAACGAAACAAATAATAGAAGATTGCACTGTAATATTATTTGTCGTAACACTACATCTAATTACTTGTTCGGGCGAGTTTTTGTTCCATTTTTTGTTCATTCATTCAACTATTTTAGGTACTTTTTAATTATTTTATATACAGTAAAATTTGTTTCCGCTAAAAGTTTCCCTATTTACAACAGTTAGTTCTATCTAAATTAATGTTATTACTTTATAATTATATACTTTTTTCATAATTGTATACTTTTGCCGGCTAAAATTAAAACGTAAAAACACTTTAGAGTCCAAAACTAACTCGGTAAAATAACAATCGTCAAGCATTACCAATCAGAGGCGATTTCGTTCAAATTCCGGCCCAAAAACTGTTATCATCCAAAAAATACAAAAGTCACCCTTTTATATAATTTCCCTAAGATTTACGAGCTAAATTACATCTATTGCGGCGAAATCGCATCGGATTAGTAATAGCTGAATTTTCATGGCTGAGGATTTTGCTGTAAGTGGACAGCTTGCTGAGCGGCTTGTTGGGCAGCCTGAGCAGCCTGAGCTGCTTGCGCGGCCTGCATGTGCTGTTGCTGGACGGCCTGTTGTGCGGCCTGCTGCGCGGCTTGCTGCGCGGCCTGCTGTGCGGCCTGTGCAGCCTGCTGGGCCACTTGCTGTGCAGCCTGTTGGGCAGCTTGCTGGGCGGCGGCCTGCTGTGCGGCCACTGCCTGCTGAGCTGCTTGCTGCGCCGCTTGTTGCGCTGCCTGCTGCACTGGTGACGGCAAGTTAAACCCTAGCATTCTCGGATCGTGCAATCTCAGCGCCTGCTCTAACCGCTGCTCTTGTGCAATTCTAAACGCTTCTACTAATTCTGGTGAAATTTGTCCACTAGCATCATTCGGTGGTTGCGGAGGAAAGCCTCCGTTGTGTCTTAAAGGACTTGCAGCATCGTTACCGTGTGCTGCAGCTGCTTGGGAGACGGCAAGTCGAAGTGCTTCAGCCTGGCTTCGAAGTAAGGCCTCTGCTTGCTGAATTCTCAATGCGGCTTCTGAAGGTGCTGGTGGTGTTTCTGCCGGAGGTTGAGCTGGTGGTGGTTCTCTGGCCAGTTGCTGCCTCATCGCGGATACCAGGTTGGCAGCAGCTACCTGCACGGCACTAGCACCCTCGCCAGGCTGAGCCATCATGTTGGCGGCGGCCGCGGCTATGGCTGCGACTCTTTCGTCTCCGTACGCTTGGTGTCCATTATTGGCTGATCTTAGAAGGTCCGTGAGTTTGTTGACTGCCGCCCCTGCTTCTGAACCAGCTGAGGATGACAGTCGTCCATTCGAGGATGAGTCTGAGTGAGCTGGAGAGGGAGGTGCGAGGTTCAAGAGACCTGACCCTCCAGCTGAGGCCGAGACGGCGGCGATGATGTCCCTCTCTCGTCTCTCGGCTGCTGCCCTGGATAGAACGTATTGGGCAGCGAACTGATGTTTCGGTTCCATTCTCATGTGTTCCATGTGGGAGAGGAGGCCTGGAATGTAGAAAGGCAAATGAGAAATGACCTTTAAAATCGAATTTGACAATTATAATTTATAGTATTGCACAAAGAATCAAATCTACAAACACATTGTTAGTTGTCCAATTCATAACTAGCTTTTGCCTGCGGCTTCACGGCATCTATGATAAATGTCCTTCGGGAACGAGATTCGATTCCGGTTCAAAAATATTTTATGCTCCATTCCGTGTTGTGATTTATCTCTTTGTCAAGTTTTAACAACTATAGTCTAGTTGTTATCGACTTGGTGTTTGCATATTTGACTGATACGGTCGCGAGTCAATATTAGACAAATATGCAGTCAGATATCTTGAGAATAATTAATCAAGTACTTGGGAACAGTGCTTGTTGTGGTTGGTATTTTCAAAATTTGAGCTAAACTTATAAACTTTAATGATACTGAAAACCTGAAATTATTAACTAGATTTCGAAATCCTTTGTAAAATTGGAATGATTTCATGTTTCTTTTCATAACTCCGAATTTCTTCAATGAGGCTATTCAATTTTTTCTCTCAGTAGCACAGTTTTCTTGACTTGAAATTAACTTTACAAGACCACTTACCACTTTCATGCGTAAACACAGCCTGGCAAACAGAGCAAGGCCACATCCTGAGTCCACTGGTCAGTTGGGTTTCTGGGTGGCAAGCCAGGTGCTTCCGCAGGGAACCCTCGTTCACGTAGTGCTTGCCGCACACCGGGCAGGGGTGGTTCGCCGTCCGTCGCTTCGCTATGTAAGGATCAACAGGTTTAGCTTGCGCTGGGTACGGTGACGTAGCCGGTGGGCCTAGTCACCAGGATTAGGTAGGTTAGTGGGTTAGGGGGAAGGAAAAAAGAAAAAACAATAGGTTAGTTCCATTGTTAGTTCCATTTTTTTTCGGAGACGATACCTTGTCGGTTGGCTAGCTACTCAATAATGAAGTATTTTTTCTAAAGACATTCAATCAATTGAATAAAACCTTTTCAACCGACAAAATGCCGCCCAAACACTTAGATTCGATTAAACGAAATCAAAACGCGAAAATAAATGGAGCTTAAATAAATCAATAAGTAGAACCAAAACAGAAACCAATTAACTGAACATTGGATGCCAACGAAACGGAATTGACGATAGAAAACGAGGAAAACGCTGCCATTAGATACATAAACAAAACATGTTATGATAATACAGACTGAACGCCATCCGAAGAATTTGTAATTCCAGTGACAAGCAAGAAATGTTTGCAAAACACACTACCCTCAGAATGATGCTAAAACAATAACATTTAGTCCCCGGATCGCGTTCAGCGCTTATTTATTAAGTTACGTTTAAGATTTATGGATACGATACGTTTTTGTTTTACCGTTGATATTGAAACCAACACCCCTCATGGCTTTGTGCCAGCTGGAAGCTTTTATAACGCTAAACATAATGTTAGATAAGTGCTACTTATCGCTATGTTACGATGACCAGTTACAAACTTCCAGTGGCATAACTTACATACTATATCTCTCCTTTTGTAACGTACTTACAAGTTACGTTATGTTAATAGTTAATACAATTATTTGAATAAAATGATTTTATACGTGCCAAGGTTTAAAATAAAGTTATTCATAAACAAGTTATTAAAAAAAATACGTTAAATCAATAGGAGAGATCTTACAATCTAAATTACAAACTAAAACCCAAAAACAAATTGAAAAAAGAATGTCGAAGACGTTCCATTCCCAAAAGCGGAATAAAGCGTCGTTATCAACATTCCATTTTCGAAAGAATTCAAAAAAGGAACTTCTTCGACGTTTTGCTTGTCAACCGGAGTTCTTTTTTCAAACCAACCAATCCTTCGAATATTTGAAAAGTCGAACGCTGTGAAACTTACTCGCAACGCCGGATGCATTCGGGTCCTTGTGAGTATTCTTCATGTGTTCTACGAGAGCTTCGCCACCGAACACTACTTTGTGGCATATTGGGCACGGAGTGGCTGTAGCGCCACCTATCATGAGTGCCGCGTGTTGCTGCAAAACACCAAGGTGCAGCTGAAGCTCCTGTTCCACCGGCGGTGGCGATGCGGGCATAGCAGTTCAAAGATTAGCACACATTCGTAATAAAACACACAAAATAAATATACAGTCGAGAGGGAATTTTGAAAGAAAAATTTGCCAAACAGTCAATTTTGATATCAAGCAAAATAATGTTAAAATTGCCAATTGATATTTCTTGTTGTTAATTTTGAAACTTATAATAAAATGCTTAAATAATTGTTAAAAAACAAAAAATAAGTTCCGTTTGTTTTTGAGAACTTTAAAATGTGATAAAAACAAAAGAAAAACAGTGTACAATTGCCAAAAACAATATCAACAATGATAACAATATTACAATTTTGGTAAATTGTTATGTAAAATAGAACAATATTTCAATCAATCAGCATCTATTCAGAATAATAATAAATTACATTAAATTTTATGAAGATTATTTTTATACGAAAAATCGAATTAAAGATATTTAAAATTCTGAATAACAATAATTCAAAAAATATAATTTCTTTTTAATAATTAAATTCACATTAGGAAAAATGATTTTTTATAAATTATTTTAGATACTGACCTTTGCCGTATGGGTTCTCAAACTGCTTTCAGTGGCAAAACCTTTCCCGCAAATATTGCAATGAAACGGTCTATTTTTGGCCCTTTCCACTTGAGCGTCATGATTCCGTAGATGCTGTTGAAGGTTCGAAAGTTGGATAAAGGCTCGGCCACAGTCAGGGAGATGACACTTGTATGGGCGTTCCCCTGTAAAGAAGGCTAGATTTAAGACTGTGTTGTACTCTGGCCTATCAAATACTTTAAAAGATAGGTCTTATAAACTTCAGTGCCGTCCGGTCTAAAGATAAAACTGATTCATTTGAAGTTTCTTGCGATTCTTTCGCATGTGCTAAGAGTTCATTTATAGAGCACAATAAACTGAGAGAGAGTTAACGCAACACAATACATTTGACCCTAATAATTAACAAGAATGTTTTTAAGATCCAATCTTTAAGATCCGAACCATATGCTCCTATTAAACCTAAACCAAACATCAAAATTAGAACAATCGACGTTCGAAAATCGAACACTAACGGTAATCTTACACAACGGAACCGCAAACCAGTTCGAAATTCGAAACAATCTCAGCCAGCCGTTGCACGTTTGTTAAAAAGCCGAAAAATCACGACCACGACCTAACCCAACGCGAAAGAAACCGAACGTGGCGTTCCATTTTTAAAATAAGACCATAATAAAACGAACGCATACTTTTAGCCTGTACTGCAAGCAAATGCATAGGTCGTTGAACGCACGCACACAGGCGCGTTACCCACACAGAGGCGCGTGTATGTACGGAGTCCTGGGCTTTGTTAGTGTATGTGAATTTTGCATGTCTGGGAAGAATGCGTGCATATTATACGCGTGAGGGACTAAGATTATTGTAGAATTATTTCCTAGATGCAACTAGATAGATATGTATGTGTATCTGGTGTAGGTTGTAACGGTCCGATCGCCATATTTATTGCCAGTAAATTTTATAAGTGTATATGTTTTATTAGTTGGCTGATAACAGTGATTTAAATATTGGTTTGTCTGTTTTATGTTCGTGTTTGGTTATTGCGAGATCTCGACGGTTGTTCGAAATTAATTGGTCGATATAATTATTTAGTTATTTGTCTAATTTGAGAAGTAATTATTGATTTTTTTCAGCAGTAATTATTTTAGATTGTATCATTGGCACTTTTATTTTTTGTTGGTGATGTTATTATTTAACATAAATCTCTTTAGGTTATAAAAATTGTATCGTAAGTGGTTATGATGCTAACTATAAAGTGCCTGTTAAACATTATGCAATTGTATTACCTAAATGAGGTCTTAGGTACGATTCCGGAAACCACACACTACATAAGTCAATAATCACCGATCCTTCACGGTTAATTCAATCTAAGTGGTGATTGTTGTGTCATGGTGATTACTGTATAAAGGTTCTTAGTTTTTATTGGAATATCACGACCTTTTAGTGAGTAGAGTACTATAAAATGTAAAAGTGTCGAAATTTTGTGAAAAACTTGTTTAAAAAAACTCAAAAATGCGATTATAAAATGAAGTAAAAATACACAAAATAGTATTTGTCAAGATTAATAGATTTTTACAATTACTTTTTTTTTATCTTTTTAAAACAATATAAGTAACTAGTCTACAATTATTTCAAAAAGTAAGACGGACCAACCAACTTCACAGACTTTATAGTCTACATAGAGACAAAAGGTCTATTTAAAAAATACAAAGAATAACTTAAGAGACAATATAAAGAATTAATCAAAGCATATTACAATATTATTACACATGGACATGATCCTACGATTACATCAATAGACAATAAATAAAAGTACTTTATGGTTTTTCATTTGCTAATAGCAAACGTCTATAAATGTTTATTGATGTTTTTAAATGGATTGTCTTTGGTAATAGACGTTGTTTCATATAATAATAGGGAAGTTTCTAAGTGATTTTTGTGAATTAATTACATAATGCGTTTTATTTTCTATTGGCGATTTTATTTTCTGTGTGTTATTTTTATTCATTAATAATTATTTGTGAATAATAAGTTGGAATGTGTTTTTCGTGTGTCATTTTATTCATTAATAATTATTTTTGAATAATAAATTGTGTCTTCAATTATATTTTGTTTTTAAAGTTTATCGTGTTAATCTTGTTTAAATAAAACGACGTTCATTTAATTTTAAAGTTTACTTGTATTACAAGTTCTATCGTAATTAAAATTTGTGAACGTACGAACACCTAACCTTTTTCCTGTCTAGTAAATTCTAAAACCACATACCTTAATCACAATCATAAAATATTTTACAATCACTTAAAAAATAAACGATACCCGCAATCATAAACCCATATGTAATCTGTGGACAACATCATAAATGTCATATTAAACGCAATATATTTCCGAACGCAAGAAAAAAACAAACAAACCTAAGATTAATCTTGTCTATGGTCAATATGTCTTCCGGGTTCGCTGTTCCATAGACTATTGTGGCTTCACCGCCATTTTTCAACGTATAGAACTTGCACAACCTACGCGTGAACCAGCCAATGGTAGTTGACCCCTTTGCGGTGTGTTAGTAAATTAAGTGAGGGGTCTAGTTATGTTGGCAGCTAACAGTATAGCTATTTTTGTTATTTCACTATGAATAAATGGGAAGGGAAAGGCGCTTACCTTAGCACAGTTCGGCCGATGTGCGATGGTAAAGGATGGTATCTTTTAGATCGTGAACGGATTTATAGTTTGCTAATTCGAGCTCTTGTGTGATTTTTAAACCTTATTTTTTAGTTTTAGGAGCTTTTTATAATTAAATTTAAATCATACAACTATTTAAAATTGTGTTAAAAACAAACTACTAGACATATTATTTATTATTTTTAGTAACATTACTGACAAACACAGTCACAAAAGACAACAAAAGTCTTTCTAAAATTCCAAACGTTTTTAGGACAACACTAAAAAACTAAACATTAAAACATAACACAAACGGTCAAAACAACAAAAACACCTAATTAGTAAAACCTAAAAACATTTCAAAGCTAACTGGAATCCAGGTACAAAGCCTAGACAGAACCTAAGTGCCCTGAAACCTACGCGTTCGATTTACATACAAAAGTACCTCAGAGCCACCTTTGACTCGCCTGCGTAGGCATTAAACATTCTTATGTAGACAGTTAGTCAGTTTCCGACTCGGCTTTTTGAGAGAGATACTATAATTTAGTCAGATAAAACAATATTATTGTCATATTTATGATTAAAACGGCCCTTATTTTATACCCGCGGCCAGCTCTGAGGAAATCTAAGCTAAGCTAAGCTAAATTTAGAGGCACCATCTTTTATTTTGAGTTGACAATCATGGCGGCTAGTGTCATATTTATCACGCCGCCGCTATTTTGTCTATGAATTTTGACAGCTGTCAAATTGTGACAGCTAAATTTATTGTGTCAATTTTGTAATCATTGTGCCAATGTTGTATTGTAGTGCTTCTGTTTGATCTCGTTTTATTGTTTTAATGCCATTATAAACAGTTTCAAATTGCAAAAAGAACAACAATCATAGACATTGTCAATTCTCGTTTACATTTCACAAAGGCAAAGGAATTCAGTTACAGAGCCAAGTTTCGCAACATAATAATTATAGGTCTATTAAAAACTTTGCAGACATTTCGTAAAAAAAGAGTACAAAACTTTATCTTTTTATGTTTAAAAAGAGAGAAAAAAAAAGAATGTCAACTCAAATAATAATGATTAAAATCTACGTGTCGCTCGGGACGTGACTTAAGAGAATTTAATTTAATTTGTCTTTTAAAAACTTCGCTTTTTGTTTTGTAAAAGATTAAAAATTCTTTGACAGATAAAAGAGTTTCGTTGTGGTATTTTTTAATGTCCTTTTCTGACGTTGGACAAAACCTTCTGTGTACTAAAATGGAAGCACTAATTATGAGATTATTATTCATTTAGTTTTTCAAAAGCAAAACCTCGAGCTCACTTAATCATACCTAATCTAGAATTGTATTAAATTGACAAACATTTTTTAATACATAATTAATTAGGAAATCATTGATTTGTTGACACTAATACATAGTTTCTTGCTTTAATCAGACCCATAACACGTTAGAACATAGTCAGCGTACCAGCTACAGTGCCTACCATTCATTCTATGTACATCATACTTTAGGATAGACGTGATGTGTCTACCCTAAAGTATAATGTATGTAGTGTTAGACTCTTACTGACTAAAATCCGCTAAATAGCTTAACACGCTAAACACCGTGGTGGTCACCGGTGACCGACGTTAGCGGAGGATTTGCCTTCAACAGTTTTCTATTGGCAGTCAAAGACTTAAAAGCATGATTGTAATCATTTCATCATACCTAATAATGATAATATTTTTTCTTCTCATACAAGCTAAAATCTAACTACATAACACTACAGATACATAATAAAAGTGTAGGTTTCTACAAATAATATAATATGTCGTAAACTTATAATAACCATGTGACATATTAAATTCCGTGCACATCTAAAAAAGGACATTAAGTATGAATGTGAGACATTAATATGATATGTCAGGCATACGTCTCCTGCACGCGGATATAGACAAACTATTACATAGACATACACACATACATACACACGTATGTGAGTTGTACATGTCGTAGGAGAGTGAGTTGTTTCGAGTTTTCCGGAAAATTCTATGGCGGAAAATGTGAGTTTAAGATTTGAGTGATGGAGTTGGAAGTCATTGGAGAGTTTTTGTCAGCTGTTGTCGCTGGACATTATGTTGTCGCTGATATGATGATGAATTATTATTCAGTGGTTTTGCTTGTATTGTATTAAAATCTCATTGTATACTAATGTTTGATAATAAGATAAACATATAATATAACAGTAACGTGATTATTGTGAAAAGAAAACTGATTTTGATTTAAATTCCTAGCCACAAGACAATCTTTATAAGGTCCCTAGAATAATCAAATAAAACGGATAATAATCCTAGCTAAAAAAGCGATAATAATCCAAGTAGTAAGTTAGTAACAAACCCGAAACTCTAACTTATAACCAATGCCAACAACACACCCACACAACCATACATACATAGGAATACACACAACCACGTAAGCATAGATATGGCGGCGGATTCGAAAATTAAAATTAAACATATCTCGTTGCGCGTCGATTTTAAAACACGTCGGCCAAGCGGCGCGTGCGCGATGCACAATTTATTTTTGAATTTGGAACGCAGACTTCGCGCCGTTTTAATACTGCACGCGAAAATTATTCGCGCGTTTTTGATGTTTTCTGATTGGCAAGGCAATTTTTTTTTGTTGAATATATTTTTTTTGTATTTATTTTTTTATATTTATATTGTAGATAGTTGATTGCATTGTTTATTGGTTAGTTACATTGTTTGTGTATTAAGAATTACTTGCATATTGGGAAAAATATGTGTTTTATTCGAAACACATGTTTTACCCGGCTAATACAGTAAACTAGTACCTATAAAGTTAAAATCTACTTTCAATCACTATCTATTCCTCTTATAACATCACGCCTCCCAATATCAGTATTGAAAATACACTGATATTAAAATGAACGCTATCGCATCTCTTTCAAACACGAAACATTTTACTAAAATGAAACACATCTGCATTCAAACTATGCTTGGCAATAGGCTAACTAAAAAACAACCCTAAAATGCAGCTAAACTAAAAACCAGCGCTCCATACGCCCCATTTTACGTAATAACCCAAAATGCGGCACCCGTATTCAAACTATTTGCATGTATGTATGTATGTTTGTGAATTTATACAACATTAATCATTGCTATTGGAAATTTAAATTATTGGGCCTCGAATTTGCGTGCACACATGATGGTGCAACCTACCCATTCTCCCCCCGCGTGGGGGACGCGGGGTGGGGTGAACAAAGGGGGGCGGGTCACGCACTCCCACCCAACTATGCCACCCTCGCCCCCAACTATTTCGGGGTGGGCAGTGGGCATAAAAAAAAATATAATAGTATTCCACCTGCGTCCGTTGGGCGGAATTCGTATTGACGTTCCGTTAAATATGGATATTGGGAAGCCATTTTGTTTTGTAGTGATAATTTTGGCAATGCGTTTTACATTTAAACTCGCTGTAGTGTGTGTTATGTTACGCTTTATATTCCGTGTTCCTGTGTTTTCGGCTAATAAAGTAAATAGACATAGTTACATTAATTAACATGGCTCTTACAGTAATAGTTATTCAAGTTAGAAGGATTATTAACCACTAATAAGTTGTTTTCTCAATGGTTTCATCCGTGCTGATCTCCTAAGTGACGTAGCGACACTAGCGTAATGTTACATGTTTTGTAGTTATAATAGTCCACTACTGGACTATGAGTCTCTTCCATACTAGACTTTGGAACGACCACCTAGTTTCACTGACGGACAGACTGATAGACTTTTATTTATTTCTTAAAAGTTGACTTTTAAACGTACCTATTTATGGTTAAAATGGAATAAATGATGTGACTTTGACTTTGAGTAGACCTAATCGATTTTTAGGCTTTACAAAATGGTTACTAAACACTTATTTTACCTTCCTACTAATATAATTAACTATTTTATTTTTTCCTGCAGGTGTGTTTCTAAAAAACACACACGATTTTTATCATAATTATTAAAATAAATTCATGTTTAAACATATTTTTTTCATAAATATCTACCTACAATAAAAAAACATCATAAATAAGCATGTAATAGTTACCTTAATCAAATATGGCGACTATAAATTCCAAACTCAAAATTGAAAAAGTATAAAACAACGTAAAAATAATAATCGTAATCGATTCCGAAAAAGTAATCGAGTTACAACTTTTTAACTGTAATCGATTCAAGAAAAAACAATCCGTGAAAAGAAAAAGTATTTTTAAAGTTTGTTAAAGTAATAAAAAGTACCCACTCGTTTCGTCGAGGGGTTGGGTCGGTCCTGAGAACTTTCCTTAGCAAAGAGGAATCCGTTTTTTATCTCGCTCCGTTTTTTTTTTTAATTTTCACCACCGCGGCGCTATCTCGCGAATGCTTCAGTGGTCAAATAAAAACTTAAAGAGTTCTCAAGGAGTAAGAAAAGGTATGGAGACTAAAGGTGAAAATTGTTTGTTTAATTTTTAGGTTTTTGTACTTTTTTTTTGTTTGTTTGTTTGGTTGATGGAGTTGTTAATGTGTTTTTTTTTATTATGTAATGAAATTAGTTTATCGTTTGGGGATGGAGACAGTTATAACATAATATAACCAGCTACTTCACGCCGCGGTTTCACCCGCACTACTCGGCTTCTATGAATCGTGTGCGTGATGTTTTATAGCTATTCTATTTGACACAAATAAAATTAAAATCGAACCAGTAGTTCCAGACATTCGCGTGTTCAAACAAACAAATACTTCAACTTCATTTAATACAAATTTAAGACTAATTTCCTATTTAATACACCGTTCCCTAATTAAAGTGACTAATCGATTTCCGATAACGTAAAACAGCGTGGTCAAAGAACTTATTTATGTATTGGGATTAGGGGATTCCTAAACTGAATTAAAATAAAAACTCCCGTACAGTAACCATATCTAAAAATATAATAAAATATTGAACTGCTAACTCGACCACGATGACATAATAAAAACAGTCAGAATTTTATTATTTTCCTACTAAAACCACTAAAGGTAAATTTATTTTTATACCTATTATTTATTTTTATCGCGCTGATAATTGCATAGAAACCCGAAGCGTACCGAAACTAAAATACGAGCAATTTGAGGAAAACATCTTATTTATTAGAATTAAAATTGACTATAAGTAGGATTAACACATTTATTTATTACTTATTATTATTAATGCTAATAAGTTTATTTTTCGTTTTAATGCAAGATATGACAGTTAATTGGATTTAAAATTAAAATGATTATGATTCATGTAGGTCGGTATAATTTAATTTAATTTAATAATTACATCATACTACAAACTACTACAAACCGACTTCAAAAACATTTATATGAACAATTAAAATTGAATAAAATTGACAAGGACATACCTAACTCATTTTTAAAAAATAAAAGAAGACTTAACCCTCTCTACGCCTCACTAATTCTAAAGCAGTCAAGTTAAGAAAGATAGCCAAGTATCTCCTGTAAAGGGTACACGTTTCAGCGACGAGTAAAAAGATTCAACCGAACGAGGAGAGGGTTAAGCGTAGAAATAGAGGAAAAAAAAAAGAAAATAGCGCTCGGGAAAAATGCAAAAAGGAGAAAAAAACTAATAGTTGGCAAGTTTTCTTGAAGTCGGCGCTGCTTGTAGAAGCTAGGGTTGCTAACGACTTCCTTGTGTGGGTTTTATCTTAACGTTTTAAAGTTATTAATGTTTTTTTCTTGTTGGTTTAGGTTAATTAATGTCTGTGTTTTAATCTAGTTATGTAAAGAATTGTGAAGGTGAAATAAGAATGGTATTTTCATGACCGATAAAAGAATTGTACATACAAGCAAGAAAGAAAATAATATATGACATTTTTTTAATACTTTGACAGATGTTTTGTTAAATGCAAATCATAATTTGCTACTAAATTGTATTAAAAAGAAACTCTTCAAGTTACGTAGCAACATTAATGAGTTGATATTTCTAAATATAAATTCTTTTTAGTTAGAAATAAATAAAAATCTATTTGTTTTACACCACATTCATTTAATATTGTTAGTTTAAGCTCACAATTTTCTCTAACTACCAACCCTGTTACTAACTAAGATCGTGTGAATAGTAAGAGGTTGGCCGGGCATCATTCCCGGGCGGCAATTATTTTTATTCATCCCCCCTTCCTCCCCAAGAGACATCGGACATTTTGAGCAAAAAAAGAATGTCTACACCAACTCGGGGACGATTTAAAAATTCATCTGCAGTTGCAGTGTTAAATCTGATTTTAATGTCGATTTAAACTTTTGCCAGAGACGAAGTTTTTCCATTTTTATTTCTGTGTAAATCGGTTGTTAGTGGATTCGTTTTGGTCTTTATTATGATTTATAGAATTCTGTTTTTATGGTATAAGCTGGTAAACGAGCTGATGGATCACTTGATGGTAAGCAATCGCCGTCGCTCTTGGACACCCGAAACATCAGAGGCATTACAATTGCATTGCCGGCCTTTTGTGGGTTACGAATTTAAGGGTTGTTTTGGAATCGGGGAATTGCGCCTCCAATAACCTCACTTATACAACGAAACACAACGCAAGCGTTGTTTCACGTCGGTTTTCTGTAAGGCCGTGGTATCACTCCAGTCGAGCCGGCCCATTCGTGCCAAAGCAACGCTTATATTATAGTACTGTATTTAAGCCTAAATATTTAAAGGACATAACCAAACGGTAATGTTGTTTTTCCACTAATCAAGTATTTCCTTTAAAGCTATTAAATCAAGCCATTAGACATCAATAACATTTACCGTAAATTTAAACCTATAATCAATTGGAATAATGTTCATTTTTCTTTTAAAGTCTTTAGACCAAACAGTGAAACAAATTCGTTAACGAATTTTTAAAAACAAAAGAGTTTATTGTTCTCTCATATAAAACTCTTCCGTGTCAAATCGACCCCTTGATCCAATTTTTTGTCTACGGCTATTGTTTGTTCCTTAAACTTAACCCTTCGATTACCTGTTGTGTTACAAACGGACCGAAGGGGACCCTTATGTCAATCTGTATTAATTTTTTTTACGCTGTTAATTATTATTTCAACGTTTGCAAACGAGTTGTGTTTTTTATTAAAACAGTCCCGTTTCAATTGTTGATTGGACTGCGCAAAAATATTAATTAAAAATACGGAAAACGTTAAAAAAATTCGGTGACTTAATAGGCTAGATTAAATTTTAGGTACTAACTCATTTTAATAATACAAAACAGCATCGATAGTACTAGTTAGAATAATACTAATAATAATACTGATTGATCTAAATAGGTATATGAAACATTAGGTCCAAAATTAGAATGAAATTGTATGAACTAAACGTAGGCGAAAATGTATTCAACCGAGTCTACTGTAAACTTAATCCTTTACAGTTACAGAACTCTATAATAATACACTTTAAACTCCTATTCAATCACGAAATGGACAATAGTTATTTATCCTTTTGTTAATAATAAAAATTATGATCAAAATTATTATTATCTTCTGATAAAGGGTGACCTACGCATTGTTCTCAAGCGCATCCGAACACCAATGGCGAATGACCTTAAAAAATTGGCCTGCAGCTGCCCAGGCCATAATAGCCGTTTGTTAGCCAATATCGCCAAAATAATAGTACTGCCACTATTATTATGCTAATAAGAGGCACAAGGCTATTATTTTGTTCACAGGTACGTAAAGGAATATCTTCCGGGACGTTTGTACCCCCATTGTGTCCGAATGTTTGTCGTTGCAGTTGCAGGGTTGAGTTTTTTTTTATTAATTTTTATTATTGACCGCCGCGTCCGTGACTAATTTTGATGAATTATTACCCATATGGCGGTGAACGGGTTATGTTTTGTGTTAGTTTTCTTGTATTGTTTTGTAATAGTTACCCATGAGCTATGTATTGTAGGTACATGATATTATTTAATTGGAACGTAAATATATACTTACATTATTTATAAAACGTATTTATTTCTTAATAGGATAAACTGTGCTATTTGTAAGCTTATTTAATTACTTTATAAATTATTTATTTGTAGGTATTTATACATGTGAATACCACAACAATTTGTCAAGTAACACACATAACATAATTGTAGGACAATAATAAAATAACACGTAATACCTCCTTGGCACAAAACTTTCCTTAACCCTCAGACGCTATGGTACTTTAAATAAATTTAAATGGACCAATTACTCAAAAATCGTTCGTCCAATTAAAATGCACCTCATTCTTAACACATTCGTTCGATTGTTCCAAAATTGAATTCTAATCACCGTTCCTCGCACAATGGGCTACCACGCCCCCACGATGCCAAAAAATAGGGAAAATGGGAGAAAATTTTCCTTTTATAAAATCGGTTCAATTCTTGAAAGCAGGCGAGCAATTAACTCGAGTATCTTTTGAGTTTAAATTAAGTGAAAAAAAATATGGGGGATGAACGATTACTCGGGACGTCTGGCATCGTCTAAGATCAATTGATTTTCATAATAGAGTGTGTAATTTGAATTTCTTTTGTGTTTTTATGACTCCAAAAGAAACTTTTCGATCATTTTTCTATGAAATTTAACGCTACATTGTATCAAAATGCCTTTTAAGCATAGAATTTTCATCAAGACTATTGCGAAAGCTAATAAATTATAACAAAAATAAGATAAATATCAATAAAACGTACAAACAAGCTAACCCTACCGCCGCAAAGGTCGCAAATGCCCGCACGCAACAAAATCCAAGCTTGAGCTTGTTATACATCTACATATTTTTGCTAAACAAAACCAGTTTTAGCCGGTAACGTGCAGTATTGCACAGCGTGTACCGTTACTTCGCATCTGGTGATGCAACTTTTGATGCCTATAATAACATAATAGTGCACTTATCTTAGGATACATATTCAGGGAACATTATGCATGAGATAGAGAAATGGTTTCTAATTGTCTGTAGTTTTTTTTCTATATAATTAACCTCCATTTTGTTCAAGGAACCGTGTTTTATACAATAAACAATAGTTCCAATAACTTAATTGTCAAATAATGTATAAACAATAGCCAACAAAAATTTGCATGTCCCGACAATAATGGCGTAAAACATTATCCATTGTCTTCCACAGTTAGTAATTAAATCAGAAAAAATTAAGAGCAACACGCAATCCCATTCTTTTGCTAATTAAAGAAAGAAAGAAAGAAATTGCTAAGTAGCAAGTTGGGATTGTAAAAAAAAAGTAAAACAAAAGGTCTCCATAGGGATTTGAATTCCGAACGAGAGAGTTTGCGTGTCCGCGTCAGTTCGCGGCGTTCCATTTTTGAAATTTATTTTATTCTTTTTTTGCTAATTGTGTCACGACGATTTGCTTTTGTTTTTGTGTTTTTATTCTTTACTGTTGCTGTTTTTAGGGTTAAGATTATGATTCATGCAAAGATTGCTTTGTTACTTTAGAGTATTCAATAAAAAACCTTACTAATTTAAAAGTGTTATACAAAAACTGAGACAATTTATATAAATTCCAAACATTATCAATAGTTAAAAATCAACAACAGACCAACGAAATATCACCCTCTAATAACTAACTTCCGTGAACCCTTACGATTTTTTCTCGATTTAATAATCGAAATAACCATAAACAGCCATAAAAGTAATATTATAAATCGATTTAAGGATTCCCGGACAACATCTGTTGTCTGAATGTTCTCATAAAGTGATCTTAGTACCGGAATAAACTCATCAGTACTCGGGTCGTGATTTTTTAAAACATTTTTTTAAGTTTTTGGGTAACATGTGGAAAGAACAGGTGTTGTGCGTCGAAATCTCGGAGTCAACGACTGATCGATAAAGACTGTTATAATATGTTTTTTTTTCGTTCTTTTTTTCAAATTTTGAAGAGAAAGTTGTTGTCTGGATTTAAAATTGAAAAAAGAATACTTTTATTCTTAGTTGATGGTATGATACGGCGTTTTGAAGTAGCGAATGTTGTTATGTTACATTACGTTCCGTAATGTGCACCTCTGCCTACCCCTTTGGGGATAAAAAGGCGTAACGTTGCATTGTTTTTTATATAGGTAAAGGAAGTTTGAACATTTTACTTGACAACAAGACAAGAGATAGACAATTTTAATAATTTAAATTTTAATACGTGACTAACGCTACTAATATATTGGTATAAGACAATATTATGTTATAAGGAAAAGGACGAAAACTATGTCATATATTTTATTATGTCGCCTAAAGGTTTAATTTGGTTATCAAGTCCAAAACTACATTTATGGTACATTTTTAGGTAACATCCTGTTAATAATATCACCTTATGAGGTATACTTATGAATAAAAATAAACACTAATTAATAATTATTAGAAAATAATATGTAACATAAAGTGCAAAATACCACATTTATTTCAAAACAAACTGAGCTAAAACCAACTTTAAACCTAAGAAAATAAAGTCTGATTTACAATGTGTACGAGCTGGCTATTGCGCACTTATTTCAAAAGGTTTGTCTTGAAAAAACAGGTCTAGTTGACAAGAGAATAAAATTTTGCTTAACAAAACATGTGTTTAGTAAGGAAACCTGTTTTTCTCTAAGTATATTGTACTTCGTGTCTATTCATTATGGTATGGTGATTGTCATGTTAAAATCACCATCTTTGTTTTACAAATCGCGTCCTCGATGTTGCTAAAGTGGTGTTTAAAAAATATGTTTTTAGTGCACGTTTGTGAGGCGGTTTAAATGGAAAATTATTATTTTGTTCATTTAAAATTTTTAAATGAATTTTTTGATTTGTGATATTTTTTTTAAACAGTGAGCGTTTTAGGGTTGGTTTTTTTTAATTTTAAAAATGGATTTTTTTTTTCTTCTTTTATATATATTTTTTTAATTATATTATAAGATCATCTATATTATAAGTCTCGCTAAAACTCGAAAACAGGTGGACCGATTTGGCTCATTTTGGTCTTGAATTATTTGTGGAAGTCCAAGGTAAGCCTGTCTAGTAAGAAGGACAGACAAACTGAAGAAACAAACATTATTACACTTATTATATAACTACACAAGATTATTTCTCATGGTATCTTAAACAATTAGCACCCTAAAAAGTACCAATTTTTACCCCACCATATGCTAGGACAAAAGGCGAATATAATCAAAGGGGTTTTAAACAAAAAACCTCATAATTAATATCAGTAATTATTCTTTGTTTCTTTGTAAGATTAATTATTAATTTGAAGTTATTTGTTACTTCTTTTTTCTTATTTTGAGAATATTGTGATTAAACTTTTGTTTTTCTTGGCTCGAGTGAAGGTATTGTTTTGTTTTTTTTTTAATTGTGTGGTGGAGGTTTTTTTTCGTGTAATTTGTCAGTTATTGATGTGTTTGTGATTAGGTAGAATTGGAGTGTACAAATTGCTGTTAGTTAGTGGTAAAAGTATACTAGTATTACATAGTAAGAATGTCATAGAATACGAACACAGTTTTACCAAATCCTACAATAATTAAATATACCTTTTTCTAATCAAACTTCAACGCGACAGAAAGGTCATATCGCCCCAACTTTTTAAACGTCCTACACAATGGGCGAAATTAAAAAAACTCCAGACAAAAATTTCCAAGACAATTAAAAGAGGGTGAGACACTAAGTCCGATTTAATAACCAATCGGGCCCGACACCTACAAGTAGCAAAAAAATTCTAAGAAGAATTTCTTCCCCAATATAATTTCGTAATCACCGGACCGAACGTCCGTTTCCGGCAAAAAACTGAGATACGACCTTCAGAACGGGCCGGGACGGTCCCGTCACGATTCGTGTGGTATGGATAAGATAGTACCATTGACGTTTTATAAAGAAAGGTAAATGACAAGATTGTAACGATTTTTTTAATTAAGTAATTTAAAATTGGAACGTTTTAAAAAATAAAGTTTAAAAAAATAAATTGCAACAGTAAAACAAAATAAAATTCCGTTTTTCGAATCAAAAATTCGAAAATAAATAAAACACTGGCCGCATACAATTCACCACAGACAAACAAAAGCCGAATATCACAGAAAAATAAAATAAAACATGGCGTCACATCCACCCAATTCGTTTCCACGATATGATGTCAATATTTACCCGCCGTAAAAGAAGGCGGCAAAAAATAAATTAGGCAAAAGCTCATTTTGGGTGAAAAATCTTTTCGGGGTGACATCTGGGGCCCGAGGGTGAAGGAAAGGGAGGGAGGAACGTGATTTCTTTCCCATTACTATTTGAGCACTTAAGTGCTAATGGTGGGCCAATGTTCGGTGGTGTTGAGTAGGTATTGAGTTTCGGTGCAATGGTATATTAAATAGAGTTTTTGTAATGTCATTTTGGTATGAAAAATATTATTAATATAAGTATCTTGCTTATTCTAGAAAAGGTTACTGGGTTTTTGTAGGAATATGTCGTAAATAAACAATTTATTTGGACGCAAATGAGTAGTCTTTGCATGGCAACAGATACAATAACTAGATACCATTATAGTCAAAAATTCAAAGTCAAATCATTTATTCCAATCAAACATATGGTTTAGGTAACTTAGGTACTTTTGAAACTTCAATACAGAAAGAAATAAATAAATAATAGTCTATCAGTCTGTCTGTCAGTGAAGCTAGATGCTCGTTCTAAAGTGTAGCTTTGAATAGAGATATACTCGGAGAGAATAGAGGTATACATAATTAACTGTTAATAAATGCAATATCTACAGCCAATCCCTATGTAAAAACTAAAGTAAAATTACTTAAATAAGAATCTGTTTTTTAAAAACACCGACCTTTCCTTGTGGGAGGAGAAATACTGGTATACGACGCTCAAAAGAAAAGGGTTCGTGAAAAAACTACATAATATAAGTATTTCATTTTGTATCAAACAAAAATCTCTCAGAAAGGGTAGGTGTACTTCAAATTAATAGAAAGATAACTGAGCAAGTTTCTTTTTATTTTATAAAAAAAGCAAGGGTTGCAAACCGTTTTCGTTTACTTTATATTATGAACTTTTTGAACTTCAACCTTTTTCGAACATTATTTTTAGATTTAAAACGGTCTGTTGTGAAAAGCATTTGCCTCATAATTATCTTTGTAACGATGGTGGGTAACAAATTCTAGGAACCACGAAGTTTTTGTGGATAAAACAGAACAATTGAATATAATGTAAATACAAGGAAACGATTTTTTTACTTGAAACGTTTTTAATTTATTTTTTTTGTCCACAACTGTGTTTAAAATAACACTATGTATTTATTTTATTAACCAATTTTTTATGCACAAATTAAAACTTTATGTGACTCTTCTGGTGTTACGGTTGTCCTATAGGCGGCGCTGATCGCTTACCATCAGGTGACCCGTCTACTCGTTTGCCCCTATTCCATAAAAAAAATTTAATGTCGATCTGTTGCATTATTTTCCAAACGTAATACGATTAAAAACATAGCACAGAAACAAAGAGAAAGTCTTATAAAACAAGAAAAAAATGTAAAACAAACAGAATAAATACTCAATACAACGAGGTAGGCGCTAATTTGGACGCAAACATTTGTGAAAATCAAATAAAAGCCGATCACGCGAAACAACCTTTTTTCCATCTCGGGCTCTGCAAATAGGCTTCAGTTTTTTATACTACACAAACAATTTTGATACTTGCATTTTTTTAAATAAATTTTTAGTACAAGAATCACATTGTGGCTGTGTATTTTTGTATGAAACAAGAAACATTGTTCTCATATTTATAAAGAATAGGTAAATGATCAAATAATGTATCCGCGAAATTGTAAAAAACAACATTTTAAAGAGTAACGAAGGAGTTTCTTGCACTTTGGTAGTTCAATTTGACGTTTAAAAAGTGCCTAATTTAGGATAAGGTTAATTAAATGCTTTGGCTTTGACTTTGAAACACTACGCCTAAAAGTGCTTATGACTTTAGTTGCTGTAATGCAAATAAATAATTAATGAGAATGACATCATTTTTATTTATCATGGAACTATAATAAACCATGCCCATTTTTATTAATATTAAATGACGCAATTATTTCATATTATAAATATTAATATGGGAAAAAAGTGGAATTATATAGGCAGGCACGTTTAGGAAAATTCAAACAAAATTACCTTTAATATTTTATTTTACCTATTAACTTTCTACCATATATGTTACTATCGGTAACTAATTACCATAATTCAAATATTAAATTTAAATTATAATAAATACCGCTACGTACCTATACCTGTAAATGATTCAAGTATAAATTATTATAAACCTAAATTTCAGTTAATATTGAATCCAAAATTAATCACCGGCTGGCTAATTCTTAAAAAAATAATAATTTAAAATGTTTGAAACTTTTAAAGCAAGTATCAAGATTGGTGATCCTAGTACTCAGTGCCCTCTTTTCTGGAGGGTGGCACAAAGACGCGGTGGAGAGTGAAAAAAAAAACGACAGTAAAAAAAAAGATAACTGAATCCCTCCAAGTCGAACCAATCATGGAAATTACGACGTTTTCCATTGGACGACTGCGTTACCGTTATCGAGGAGAAACATGTACTTTTTTTATTTATTTGCCTGTAAACTGATTAGCCATTTTGTTTTTGGTTTTTCGAACATTTTTGTTGAAAATGTTGTTGTTTTCTTTAGGTATTTTATTGAAATTTCAAGCAGTTACAGTAGATTTATCTATATAATGCACATTGCACATGGTAAACTGTTTATAATTTATAGTAAATTAAAAGAGTGCTAAAGTGGTATGATCGAATTTTGAAAAATCATCATCACATCAACAGCCTTTAAATGAACTACTGCTGACCAAAGGTCTGAGCTCACACGGAGAAGGTTTGAGCATTAATCATCACGCTTGCTCAATGCGGGTTGGCGATTTCAAACTTATAATTAGAAATTATAAGCCCAGGACCCCTCACAATCTTTTTCTTCACCGTCTGTCGGTGGTGTCTAAATATTCTTAGAAAGTACATATCATTTAGAAAAGTTACATTGGTACTTGATGTATGAGCACCACACACTCATGTATGAGAAACAGGCAACTTAAACCTCCGGGCTACTAAGACATTTTTGAATAATAATTAGTACCAAAGAAACATTTCATCACATTATAGCTTTTTAAACGAAATTTTAAAACCTTCCATTATACCACAATACATTCTACATTAAAAGTATATTATTTAAAACTAAAATATAACCACATAATATAATCCACCCCACACAACCCCCTTTCGTCCCCAGTGGGCCAAAGACTTCTTTTACCACAGACAAATTTTTCCATTTATACTTTTTTATGAAAAGTGATAAGATGGATTACGTGGTTGAATTAACGGTAATTCCCAAAGGTCCCAGGTTCATCATCCCCTTTCTTTTTGGCTTATTTTTAGGGTACAATAAAGTTTTTGAGTGGATATAGTAATCGTAGAAGACAAAATGGCTGGTTTGAATATTCGAATTGAATTATTTTTGTTTACAGTGTATTCAAATTATGGCGTTTTTGAAATGATTTAATATAGGTGCATCTACTTTTAAAAACTTTGAATTAAATCTCTATTGGTAGCGAATTATAGATACATCAATAATAATTGATTGGCTGCGGCATATTCTTACAGTACTTTTCGTCTACCTATTAAAAAGTCTAACTAAAATAAAACAATGTTAAATATACAATAACACTTTACACAACTGAAACCACATGTCTACCAACAACTTAACATAATCATATACCTAATCCAAGAAATATAAATACACTTAAAATCAAGCCCATTACAAATCAATATTCTCCGCTGCTATCGACATAAGAAATTGTCATTATACTAATTTTTATTTGCAACACGTAATTATAAAATTAACACATCCAATGGCATAATATATTGCTGACGCGTCTTCCTTCTAATATCGTATTACAAAAACATAACAAACTATGGTTATTGCATTTTGATTGAATGCGTTTGCTTTTTAATGCAGATTGAGTTATATTCTTAGCTTCTAGAGAGTATAAGACATTATTTAAAGTGTGGGAGAGCTATGGGCCGGCTCGACCGGAGTGATACCACAGCCTCACAGAAAACCGACGTGAAACAACGCTTGTGTTTCGTTGTGTAAGTAAGGTTATCGCAAGCCCAATTACCTCCCTTTCCAATCTCCGATTTCCCAACAACCCTTAAATTCCTAACCCCCAAAAGGCCGGCAACGCACAGGATTAGAGTAGAAGACTACCTATTATGAATTTTGAGTCATATTACAAGTCAAGTCCCTTTAAGTTACATACTTATTGTATTAAAAACCTGTATAAAAATAATGAACAATTTACTCACTATAGGTAAAGTCTTAACAATTTAGTTCAGAAATATTAGACATACCATACTCAATACATTCCTAAATATAAGTTGCGATATATTTTCTAATAATTTCTAAATCGATTTCTGTTTATAGCTCACGAATAATCAGTTTTATTATTTACCTAGCTATAAAACTTGGGTGCACTATTAACTTTAGATCTTGTAAATTAACACCTAGGTATTTATTAAAAAATGCATTAGGTAGTTTTGTAATTAGATCTTTATGCCAATAAGTTTAACAGATTACAAATTATCCAGTATTTATACACATAGTTGAAGCAATCGAAACAATTTAACCAAGAATTGTATTGTGAATCTGATTGAAAAAGAGTAGCCTATGGAGTTTCTTGCTCGTTCTTCTCCATAGGAATCTACACTTTGGAACGAGCAAATAGCTTCACTAGAGGACTAACCGACAGACAGACATTGTTAATAATATTTGCTTTGACGTTCAAAAGTGCCTTCCTGGTCTATTTGAAATAAATAACTTTAACTTTGACTATACCTTTCACTATAATAAATTTACTACATGTTTGCTTTGTATCTAGTACATTTTAATAATGTTTAAACGAGTACTAAAAACCACAGCGTTCTTATTTAAATTTTCTTAAAACTAAAAACGGCATCGTGTAATATATCAAACGTAATATTAAAACAAAGATTTTGAATACGTTTTAGGTCGAAATAATCCCTGCATTTTAACCACAGTGCTGTGGTGTGGTTTCCGCACCGCATAAATGCATTTCCTTTAAATTTAACTAATGTGATATCGGTCTAAATAAATAATAATTTTCGACTATCTTGTTGGATTTTACGTGATTTTAGCTCGGGTTATGTAATAAGCAATTTTAAACTAGTTATCGCCTGTTATGTTTTTGATAATAATCAACCTCCATGCTGCTATATTCATTATCTAAAAACATGAAACGTTTAGATACTAAAAAGAACTACAGATCCAGTGCCTGGTATCATTTGCTGTTTTTTTTTAATAACTATGGACTTAATAAACTTCAAAATCAAAGCTGATGATATAAAAACCTCTGTTTTGTTTCGTTTCTCGAGAATTTTCTATCATAATTTTACGGGTTTAATGTCTTAAACCTCTATCTCCATCTTCGTAAAACAAAAATTCATAACACAATATCTATATACCTTTTCCCAAACACGCTGCAAGCCAAAATAAGCACTATATGTACTGAACTAACAACATTAGTCGCAAATATCGATTTGAACAACGCGTACACAGCATTTCAGAGTCTAGTTTAGTGTTGGTTCTTAGGGATTGCGTAGGACGACATAACTACATTGTTTGAACTAACTAGATGTGTGACTATGTATGTATATGTAGGCTTCGAAAGAGCACGTACGGGTTAGGCTAAGCAGGGGTGAAGATAAAGTAAGAATCTCCATTTTGACTAAGGTTAAAGATGAGAATGATTTTGGTTTTAAAAGAGATGGTAATAGATAGTAGCAGCCGTACTCAGTCGTACGCATTTAATGGTTACTTAACCCAGTCCTAAGCAATTGTTTTTAGAACAAAATCGTTACTAAGGAATAGTTTAAGTAATCATTAAATGTCTCTGAGTACGGCTGTTAGACGGATAGGTTGGAAATAGTGTTTAAAGTTTAGCCAAACATTGATAATTCTTGAAAACCATGAAATAAGAGACGAAATTACTTTTAATCTTACAAGCCTGTGGAAGAAGTCTGTTTGCCCGGATCAGTGAATTACTTTTGTATTTCAATATTACTACTACAGTTTATAAAAAAGTAATTTTTATAGTTTTATTTGTGGTCTATTTTGTAACAGAACAATATAATATATCTCATCATCATCATCAGCCTACATAATATATCTACTTCCATTTAAAACATCATCAAAGAGCCATTGTCCACGTACATTTTTGTCGTCACCATGCATCGCAGTTTCGGTCGCGGATTCAGAATCATCGTCTGTGTACCATGGTGCAATGATTCTATTGATTTCCACTATCCCCCCCTTACCTCACACTACCCGCGAACACACGAGAACACCCCGTCACCCCCTCTATAAGTACATAGCTCCAATAATTTGCACAGGGCGTGAAACCGTAAAATGCTATGTTGTTTATGTTGGTATAGGTCATTCAACTTGCCCAAAATGGTCATTCTGATGATGTGAGTGTTAATAACGATAATGATTATGATATTAATAAAGCTGCTAATGATTTTAAGGTTGAAATTGATTTAACAGCAACAACGACTAAAAATAATAATGAAACATACAACAATGCAGTTGAAATTAGATTAATCGATACAGAACCAAATTCCAATCAACTTAAGACATCAAATCCCTAATCAATAGCTTCAATAAGATCCTGAACTAAAGATCTAACATTACTTATGCATCACTGCTCAAATTCAGTTGATTGCTAAGGTAGTGACCGATATAGCTATAGGCACACACAATCAGGATTAGCATGAAGCTAGTAGCTGTAGGTATGTAGAGGGCTAACAGTGACGGATGGGGTAGAGAGTAGACGAATATTCTAGAACTAGTTGAAGTTGATTTGAGGAAAGAATTTGGTAATTGAGGGTCTAATGAAGATGATGATGATGAATAGAAAAGATTTGGTAAAAGGAGATTAAGAAAATTATGTAAATAAAGTCTTCAAATATATAGTTTTGGAAATGTTATTTTTTTTTTTGGAATAGGGGACAAATAAGCAAACGGGTCGCCCATGGACACCCGCAACACCAGAGAAGTCACAGGCGCGTTGCTGGCGTTTTAAAAAGGAATACACTCACAAATTTGAAGGTCGACGAAAGATGTATATAAAATTTGTAGCAATTGGTGTTCCATTGTCTCTGCCTACTCCCATGGGAAACAGGCGTGAGGTTATGTATGTATGTATGTCAAAACAAGGTTAAAAAAGACTTAGAATAAGAGAAAAACTGAAAACTTTCATCAAAAGTCGGAAAGGTTACGATGGAAATTATTGGAATATTTCTCTCGAGAGTTTTCAAGAACATTGGACAAAAGTCTTTGTTCTTTTTGTGAAATTTTTCAGCTGAAAACTTTTCAGTTTCCCGTTTAATATTGAGTTTCAGTAGCGACCGGAAGATCTCAGCTCGAGTTTTGCGTACACCTGCTAATTTTTTTTTCTTATACTTGTTTTAAAACATTGTTCATATTCCTTTAAGTATTCAATGTTCAATTTTATTTAAATACTGTTAAAGTTTCTTTTGCTTTCTCTTGTACGATTTTATATTGTTGAATTGTGTTATTGGAACGATTAAAATGGTTTTCGTCTAGTTTTGGATAGTTTAGTAATGATTAACACGTTATTAATATACTAACTTCTGCCAGCGGCTTTACTCACAATCCCGTGGGTTAACAAATATCCTGTGAACTATTTATTGCAAATATCCTATGACCATAATCTACGCCTAATCCAAATTTCATTCCGATCCCTTCAGCCGTTTTGACGTGATTGAGTAACAAACAAACACATAAACTCACAAACTTTCGCATTTATAATCGTATAGTAAGATTTGGAATTCTAAAACCTGCCTATAAGTAGATCAATTAAAACAAATACTTTGTCATCATGAGATAAAAAAAATAATATTATTATGCAAAAAGTACAACTAAAGGCATTACAATCTCTTTCAAACAATAATGGACTTTAAAAACAGGAGGACCTTAGCATACAGAAACAAAATAACATATCAAACAAAACAAAATCGTCTCCAATGGAGATTTCTAAAACAAAATGCTTTGTTTTTGTTTGTATTTGAATCCCACTTGTGTACTTAAGGAAAGTTTTTTGTATTCATTGTCATGTAAAATCTTTGGAAATAATTGGAGAAGTAACGTACCTCCTACTTTTGGGCTATTTCTTTATGTGAAGGAGGGCACGGACGTATTTTTGTTTTATACATGTTTTTAAAGGAGGGCTCCGTTTTTTCGATAATTGAGTTTGTCTTTTGTTTTCGAAGGACCATTGATTTGGAGTTTGTTTTGAGAATTGTAGATGACTTAAGCCATGAGCATTGAGCTATGCTTCGGCACGAATGAGCTGGCTCAACCGAAGTGGTAAGAAAACCGACGTGAAACAACGCTTGCGTTGTGTTTCGTTGTATAAGTTAGGTTACCGGAGGCCCAATTACTCACTTTTCCAATCCCCAATTCCCCATCAAACCTTAAATTCGTAACCCGCAAAAGGCCAACAACGTACTTATAACGCCTCTAGTGTTTCGGGTGTCCATAGGCCGCGGCGATTGCTTACCATCAGGTGATCCGTCTGCTCGTTCACCAACTTATACCATAAAACAATTGAAACTATTTTACTCCCTACACAACAGCTAGTATTTCTCTCATCAAACAAATGGACAACTAGCAATTAGCTGCAGGTAACACGAAATAGGGGTGTTATGCGTTATGTCATATTTCTCACGTTATATGTATATATATACGTACATATAAGGTGAATGTCGTTTGTATAAAATGTGTATCGACGTGAAAACGTTTCAAGGTAATTTTCATGTCATTGAAAGTCTGAAAAAGGTTTTTGTTGTGTGTTGTTTATTTGTACTTTTATCTATACGTAGGTACTAATATGTGAAGGTAAAGAATTTGTTTGTTTGAACGGGCTTATCTCCAGGACTACTGGTCTGGATTAAGTAATTCTTATTCTGTTGCATAGTGTATTTTTTGCAGAAGGTTACGGGCTATAAAACATCACGCTAAGATCAAAAAGACTGCCTAGCAGATTAACCGGGACTCCGGCTCGAAAAGTAGGAGTAGGAACGGGGTGGTTTTTAGTCAGTAAGAGTCTGACACTCCCTCTTACCTCGCCTAAGGCGGGAGAAGTCATTGAATTATTTTACCCCCACAAAAAAGCATTATTGAAAATAATTTCACAATATTACAACCCAATCCTTTTTTTTTAGTATACTCTTATAATAACATTACAAGCGAATTATTCACATCGTTTTATTTATATCACAACACACAATGGTCATCATATCAAAAAATAAAAAAGTTACAACGTTTAGTCGAATTAAAAACCTTATAGTTATAACAACTCGTCAGAGATTCAATAAATTAATAAAAAATGCGAACTGGCCATAGACGGGACCTGTCGACAACATGGCTACAATTAAAAAACTCATTGACGGCGTACAAACCTACAATCAGTTGATTTTAAATGCGTTAATTATCTTCAATGACTATGGCGGGGGTTTTAGTCTGTCATTATATACTCTTTTTGAGGTTCTATAAGTGTATTTTAATAGGTAGTGTTTACTTTTACTAATAATTATTAAAGAGTTATATTTATGAAATAGATAGATAGGTACGGAGAAACGGGGTTTTTTACTGTTTAGTTAGCACACCATTTTCGAGTCCTTTCGCACAGAGAAGTCACGTGCATTCATCATCACGCTTGCTCAGGGCGGATTAGTTTGTTTAATCGTTAAATAAAGAATATATTTAAACCATAAAACTAAATCATTATTACCTATAATCTGTTTATAATAAGAACTTTTTACCGTCGCGAAGTATTTGCTAAGAAACCATCTTGCATTATACCTACATACGTCTTAACATCGATCGAACATAATATTATTATCTATTCTGAACAGAAAAATAACAAGAACATAATAAAAACAAGACAAATCATCTTAGATTTAAATAACATTAGTTTTTACGACCGCCATTACTGCAAAACTACATGATTTATTAATACAAAATCAACCTGTATCCAACTAATTGCCTTGCTAAACGCAACAATAAAAATCACGACAAAAAGCCGTACGATTGAATTAATGCAGATACGAATGGACGAACGACGCTCATTGGCCGGCGCGAACGTGGAAAAACACGTAAATTTTTTTCTATCTAAGCCACGTAAAACGTACTTGGATTGCAACGCTGCCCTCCCATTGGCCGGCGCCGCCGCTCGCCGCTGGCTATTGGAGAATTTTTTTCAACGCTTTTCACGTATACGGTTGTACAATTTTTTTTCTTAGACACACCGACCAATAGTGGGGAGCCTATTTTAATTATAACGTTCTATTTTTTTCGTGACGCGTCGCTGCTACGATTTTAAATTTGGAATAGAAGTGGCCGTGGCTATGTTGAGTTTTCGAATATGTTTAGTTTAGAATATTAGTTTTTCTATTATTCGACGCCATTTTAAAACATCGAGACACTGTTTTTTAAACTAAATCGATATTTTACTAACATGGGGATTTTGTTATAGCAAAACTGTTGCCGTCGGATCTTTATTTAATAGGTAAACTACTCGTAGTAATTACAGTGATTTCCCTAATACAATATTTGAGAGGAAAATCTTCTGTAAGTATACCTATAAAAGAGTTGTATGTGCTACTATTTCCATCGTTTTTTGTTCGTGTTTCTTTAGTAGTCGTATGAGTAATACTGATGTATAAGAAGTATTAATAAAGTTACTTAAAATAGCTCAGTGTAAGATTCTATTATGAGTTCGTTCGTAATGGAGATTGTCATAATGATCAGATGAATGGAATAATTACATTTTTATATTAGTTTCTTGATTTGTATAGAGTATTTTTTTATGTTGCTTGAGTTGTATAGTTTGGCTTAAGTGTTTGGCTTAGGTAATACGTTATTTTAAAAATTCGCTTTGTCTGTTTCTTTAAGATTGGAAATACTTTGCACGATTTCAAATTGAGAATGAATGATTTTAAGCATTAAAACTGGTAATAATAGATTATTGTGTTTGGCTTGGGTCACACGTTATTGAAATTGGAACGCTTTGTCGGTTTCTTTAAGATTGGAAATATTTTACAAGATTTCTAATAGAGGAAGAATTTTTAAAATTGCTAGTTCCTTAGTCATTTGTTCCTTAGTCTTTTATAGATAATTGTCAAACATTCCTATCTTTTATAAACCTACACAATTACCAAAAAACCTTAACGATTATTAGAAAACCCGCACAATTATCGAAAAAAACCCCACTTACCTGTATGTAATCGTGTGTGTTGTTGCACATGGCTCAGTTGTTTGAATCTCCGGTCACAATAGGAGCATTTATAAGGTTTCTCTCCCGTATGAACCCTGATATGCTGTACCAGCTGATGATTGGAACTAAATGACTTCAGGCACTGCTGACATTGATGAGGTTTCACTTCGCCTCCGAGTCCTCGTTGCAGTTCTCGTGCATGCATCTGCATTGCGTTTTTGTGCATGAATATCTGTAACAAGTTGGGTTTGGGTTAGTTTCGATTTTAAACGCGGTTTTGGTTTTTTGGATTGGGGTTTTTTGAGATCCTACAGTCGTGAAGGTAGTATGAGTTTTATAGTCTTCTATGACCTCCGATTTGAAGAGGAATCTATGAGGATTTCTCCGTTTGATGAAGAGAAGGGTTTAGAGTTTAATATAAAATAATTATACTTAGTAAAGATAATTTATTAAGTAGGTATCAGCTCGACAATTGCTAAACATGGCCGCTTATTATGACAAAATATGTCACGTACCATTATTGTAGAAAAATTCAAGACAATCACAAAACAAAGTGTTATTTTAATATATACCTACGGATAATGCCATTCTGAATTAATCCCGCCTATGAAACATATATACCTATATTCTAAAATAATACTTTATTGATCCGACAGACAAACTAGATAATATAGTTTTGTTGGACTGCTCACTAGCTTATAACTTTTAACCTGTACCTTTTTAATCAATAATAATGTTTGTTTTGTACGTAAAGTGTAAAATTAATAAACAATAACAATTTTTAAGTAAAAGACCACTATTCATCGAAACCTTCTTGCCAAACCTAAACAAAACCAACTACACGGTAATTCCAACATACTTAAGTATCCATTACTAACACAAATCAACTTAAAAATACCCAATTACGCGTTTCATAGTATACGAACGTACATAATAAATACATAAAGGTATACCACACGAATACATAGGCTATATACTCTCTCTAGTGTTAGGTTTCACGCTAGGCGTCCTATAATTTAGCTGTAGCAAAGAAATTGCCTTCCCCATGCCATAGATAAGGTGAAATTATAGAGACTTTATATTATTTAGTGGTGTTTTACTCATGTGTTAGTGTTGTGTGTTTCTATGTGACATTATTAGCTCGTTTGGTTAAATTATTGTGTGTTTATTCTTGATAGATTGGTGTTTTTTTAAATGGAGTGTCTATATGTGTCTTAATGTAGGTGTTTTTGTTACGTTGTTGCGTGAGATATTTGGTTTGCAAATACTCGTAATTAGAAGTATGGATTTTAGAATGTTAAAATACCTTAACATGAGCGAGATATGTATAGTTTGCAGCTACTTTAAAGTATGGAATTAAGAAATATTGGATATGAAAAATAGGGTGTTTTTTAGTGAAAAGGGGTACTTTAGACTACTATCCGATCCCTGGATTAAACAGTGATTTATTTAAGAATATTATGAGATAAATATTACTACAAGTAATCTCAAATTACCGATAGCCATACTACAAAATCAAAATATATCGTAAAAATAAACTCCGATCGTGTCTTTTTTACGTCACCGCTAAACCTAGCAAAGAACTTCTTTAATAATCGTATGACGCTACCAGTGCAACAAAACCTCATAACCAACACAACCCGTTCCCATAACCCCATACCCTAAAACACCGCAAACAAACTCGAAAACCGAAGTCATTATTACTAACCCTATCAAAAACCTCGCAAAGTTTTATCAATAACGGTTGTCATGTAAGGAAGAATTGTTTAATCTCAACCTAATCTCGAAGTATATATTTTATACGTTTACCTGTATATTTATTGAAAACCCTTCGTTCGTACGATTGCAAAGAAACGACTTTGAGCACGCAAGTGTACAGTGGAGGCCGTGAAATATGATACGTACAATATTGTAACAGAATCTATGATACGAGAGCTACTGGTGTATTGTCGTGTGTTAGTTAAGTTATATTTGTTTTATGATGTTTTCTGTGTTTATATAAACCTTAACAACTGTTAAGGTTTTTGTCTTTAATTATGTTGGGAAAATTTGTTTGTAAAAAAATCTTATCTACCTATGCTCAAACCTTTCTGATGTGTATGCTCTCTTGTAACCTATTTACAAAAATAAATTCATTTCATTTCATTCTATGATTGAGGAGTCAATTTTGAAAAAACAGGTTTAAAATATTAAAAAGTTTCTATTATACAGTTTAAAATCAATATAAATTAATAAAAGAAACATTAAAAAAGAACAATATTTACCTCAAACAAGACATCAGAATTTTGATTGATCCACATTTTTGCAACATAAATTTAACTATTTATTTATTAAATGAAAATGTATTAAAACAAAAACTACACGTAGGTATCGCGGCCACCAATATAACTGAACTTTAAATGGTTATTTTATTTACAATAATAGTTTTATTACGCCCCGCTCAGTGCGGAAGGAAAATAAGAACAAAAACCAATTAAACATTAGTTGTTTGTTTAAAAATTTATTAAATTAACTTCCTCCTTCTTTGCTTAGACGTTGTTCTAAAATAGGAATAATTACTTATTAATTGTAGAAACATAAAACGTATTTAAGACTTTGACTGCCTACAAAAATCTGCTGAAGGCAAATCCTTCGGTAACGCCGGTCAATTTTACCCCCTATGGCGTTTAGTGTGTTAAGTATAAGGATTATTAAATACACATAGTAATAGAGTATTAGTAAAATTTATGATTTATATAGTTTTAACCTTATTGGTGGCCCGAAGGTTTAAGACGCCCGCTCCTGAGAATGAGAGCGCGGGTTCGGAAACCTATCAACGGCAAAGTATCAATGTGACGTTTTCCGAGTTATATGTACTTTCTAAGATTATTTAGATACCTCTGACTAACGGCGAAGGAAAATATCTTATAAGCCTGGAAGAGTTTGAAATCGCCATCCTGCATTGAGCAAGTTAGTGTGGTGATTAATGCTCAAAGTCCAATAGTCAGCAGTAGCCACTAATAAGCTGTTGATGTGTGATGTGAACATTATTGGATTGGGATTTTCATTTGAACATAAATCCTAGTGTTTTGTCTTACATAACAGGATAAATTAGCTAATTGTTTTACTTCTAAATCAATTTGCAGGAAGAGTATGTCATTTGGAAACGTAAAAGCCTGATTTAGATTTAGGTCTCATATTATAATAAAGTATTGCAAAGAGCTATTAAAAATTTAATTTAGTTAAAGGCATGAGTAGATACAAGATCTGTATTTTTCTAATATTATAAAAATATACATTAGGTACCCGTTTTTCGTATCCAAATTCGATGTTTTTAACATTATTGTTACATTATTAATCATAATAATTCCTTTATTCAATCCTAATCAAAGAATTACTCATACTATTTTCTATCAAGAATTACTCATACTATTTTTATCAAGAAATTAGTATTATTTTTTAAATAATTATTGATTTGAGTACGCTTTTCTATCAAATAAATGCTTTTTTTCTATTTCTAATCTTTTTAACATCTAACCAACAAAATAACAAAAATATACTGTATATAAATTCCAAATAAGCTCAAAATGTGTCCATAAATCTGCACTACAGTGTAACCCTTTCACGCGTGGTAGAAAGTGGGCCCGTCGTATCACGCAACGAAGAAATTGCAAAGAATTTATGCTTTTGATACGATATGACGCCGAGGTCTAAGGTTCTGTTCCCGGAAGAACAACTTGACTTATTGTTAGTATCGACGTAACTGGCAGTTCGTTAGATATTTTATAGTTTAACTTCATTTATATTTTTATTGTCATAGATAGAGAATGTTGTTTTATTGTTTTATGGGATATATGTACAAAGGACTTGAAATATGGCCATTTATTTTTACTATAGCTAGTTAGGAGGCCTTTGTTCAGCAGTGGACGTCTCTCGGCTGATGATGATGATGATGATAGCTGGTTAGTTAGTTTTGACTATATTTATATATCTCTAGCCTCAGTCAGCGGATTTGCGTGGGATAAAAAGTATCCTATCCTCGCCCAAGGCAGGATAATTCAAGTCAAGTCAAAATTATTTATTTCAAATAGACCAGGAAGGCACTTTGAACGTCAAAGCAAATATAATAATATTAAAAATGTCTGTCGGTCAGTCTTCTAGTGAAGCTATTTGCTCGTTCTAAAGTGTAGATTCCTATGGAGAAGAACGAGTAAGAAACTCCATAGGTTATTCTTTTTTTATCTGAGTCAAATGATATTTTTGAAAAAGTGCAGTGATGTGCAAACTCCTTCTTCAGCAGACGTATTTTGGCTGATGCTGCTTATGATGATAAATTATGTTATCAAGCTAAAATGATACTTATTATAATAACTTTAAGATTGACTTTAATACTTCAGGAAATAATACACATATATATATGTATAATTATGTAAACAATGATACTAAGACTCATTTAATTATTTATTTATTACTTATATATAGGTACCTATACCTATCGACTATGTTATATTTTTACATACCTACAATTACATAGTAGTATATAAAAATTGTGTTATTATTTTATTTTTAATTGTCCTTATTCCACACTATTGCGGTCATGTTTTATTTTTAAATTAGCTTTGTTATTGACATCATCACATCAACAGCCTATAAGTGGCCATTGCTGATCAAAGACCTCTTCTAATCCTACTAATATTATAATTGCGAAAGTTAGTATGTTTGTTACACTTTAATGTTAAAACGACTGAAGGGTTCGAGATGAAATTTTGGAACACTTTTTATCTCTTCTTACTTTTTATCCCACGGAATTGCGGACAAAGCCGCAGGCAGAAGCTAGTATTGTATTACCTACACTTCTGCCTACCACTTCAGGGATTATACAGTATAATGTTTTTTCAATATTAAAAACGTTTTTATCAGTCGAGCTTACAATGTAACTTAGTACAATGATAGTAAAAATAGGTTAAAGGAAAAAATAATTATTATTTAACATTTAACGAACAATAGTATAGTAATTAAGATAAAGTATTTAATTTCTTTTTCTATGATTTTTTCCCTATTACTATCAAATGCTTTGGTTAAGGAAGTTTTTATTTGTGTTAAGCTCTGAAACATTTTAATGGCACTATAATTAAAAAAACTATAACTTTCCGATTAAAAATAATTTATTTGTCCACGAAACATAATTTCACTACAAAATGAGAAATAAATTAAAAATTTCATCATAAAATTTAAATTAACTATTAAATTTCCCATCAATCAAAAAAATCAAGTCATTAAAAAAAGGTTCTAAAATTAAATTTATCTTAAAAAAAATTACCAATTTAATCCCATCAATAAAAAAAAAATCACGTCACTAAAAAAATGCCTGTAAAATAAAAATAAAAAAACAAAGATTCTCGTCGATAATAAAAACGGCGTAAAAAAGTCGAAACGGTTGTAATTCTTTTTAATAGAGCTGTAATACTGAGTGTCGGAACAATTTACGCAAAAATGAGGCGTGCATATTTCATTAACCTTTTTTATACGTTCGCGAGGCGCTTTATTTTTTACACCCCTAATTACGCCCTAAGGACTCGCGTCCAAGTCACTTGGCCAATTAAAATTTAAGCTTTTGGTGTTTGTTTTACAAAAAAAGAATATTAATATGACATAATGATGACACTTTTTAGATTATGCGCAGCACATCAAGATATACTAAATTGTATTTTGGTTAAACTAGAGTTGAGACTTTATTACAAAATGCATAAGGTCGTATATCAATTGAAAATATTATTCAGATAAGTATAGGTTAATATGCTGGTGTTTCGATCTATTTTGTCTATCCTAGTAATAGTGATAGCTATTTAATAGGGAATTGGCTACACTTATGATAAGTCCTAAGTCTTCATACTTCAACAAAAATCTAAATAACACATTACCCAACTCAATTAAATCACAAACACCGACCAATCACACACATACACAGTCAAAATAAACAAAAAAAAGTAGGGTGACCAGTCAAAAAAATATTGAGGACACATAAGTATTGCACAACGAAAAAAATCGGTCAGTATACCACCTACAGGAAAACGGGCCTGTACTTGTATTCTTTGTATTTTTATTTAGGTATCCATACTAATATTAAAAATGTAAAAGTGTGTGTGTCTGTTTGTTTGTCCGTGTTTCACACGTGAAAACGGAGTGACGTATTGTCATCGTCATTGTAAGTGGAGATAGATGAAGGAATGGAGACTGACATAGGCTACTATTTGCCTCTTTATAACCCCCCACTTTCTTAAAATCTGGGGGTGGAAGTTTGTATGTAGTGTTTCACAATTTTCAAGGTAGAAAATCTATAAATTAGTATTCGAACTATTTGTCAGTAACAAAAAATAGTGCATCTTTTCTTTGCGTTTTCTATGATAAAAAATAGTGCACCTTTTCTTTCCTCAAAATCTTTAAAAGAACGCGAGTAAAGCTGCGCGCAAAAGCTAATAAGGTATAAAAAGACGACCTAAAAAAAATGTGAGTCAAGTTCAGTAAAAATGCGTCATGCTTTTCGTTGCGTCGCGTCGGACGCATTTTTTGTTTTATTATAAATCTGACGCGTGGGTGTGCTTGCGATTTCAATGATTGTGTCATTCTGATTGTGACGTTAGTAAGTAGGTAAAATATCACGCCTTTTTATCCTTTGGGGATGTAGGTAGACTGGCATTTTTTTAAGGGAGGAAATCATTTAATGTTTCTCGCGAGGCGAGATGGAGTGTCAGACTGTTACTGACTAAAAACCACCCGTTCCTATTCCTATTTTTCTAGCTGGAGCCCCGGTAAACTTGCTAGGTAGTCCGCAGCTCTGGAGGTAGACGGGCATGCAGCTCGTTTTTGTAAGAGCGACCTAATAGGACGCTGCATAGTCTAGTAGATAGTTTACTATAATAGCAACCAAAAAAAATTACATTCATGAGAGGAAAAGAATATGTGGTCACAATTGTAAGCACAGGTCCAAAATTTGTTCTATTAATCAAAACTTATTCAATAATGTTTATCGTTAAATATCGAACCCTCAAAAAACACTTCAATGATTTAACTAACAAAGTTACTACAACATACTTATTAACACGACAAAATTACTTCCCCATATCAAAAAAACAAAAATAAAAAAAAACAAGGCGACAAGCTGTCAAAATGTCAACACTTTAATTAAAACATACACCCACGACAATTATCACGTAGGTAATTAACTAAAACAATTTTCACACGTGTAAAAATGGTTAATTAAAAAAAAACTGGCGTGTTAATCAAAAGCCATTAAAAAGTCCACCGCGGCAGGTGTCAAAGTACAAATTAACAAATTATCTGGTATATGGACACCCGCAATTAGTACTCAGGGTAGGGAAACGGTTAAAACACGGTTTTTTAATAATTACTTGGTGTCATAAAGAACTAACTAGGGCTTTCTGGTTTAGGATTTTTGTTTAAACGAGTTAGAAATTATGCATTGATATTAGTTTTAGATTGAGAAGCAAAAAATTCTGAGAGATATTTTCAATATAGTGTCCCTGTTTAATTAGTTTTAGATTGAGAAGCAAAAAATTCTGAGAGATATTTTCAATATAGTGTCCTGTACAAGTTAAGTCTATTGGCTAAAAGGCCTTTAAGGATAAAAAACGTATGATATAGGTAACTAAGAAATAAAGGAACCATTCAGATATTGAATTATACCAACAAGGTCTTTAAGAATAGAACCAATGGATATAGCAAACAAAAATATTGTATTTGCCTTTACCTTATAAAGAAATCACGATAATCGTCGTAAAAAACTAAACACAGTCTATACAACTGACTACCATACATCGAAAATACTGACTCAAGGACTTAAAACCATCAGCTAGTTAGCAAGCTATGTGTAAAAGTAAATCAGTTAGAGACTTAGAAATCACACTAATATTATAGATGTGAAAGTTTGGATGTCCGTATTTTGCCATTGTTTCTTTAATTTTAACATCTAGATTCAGGGTATGAGCTGACTTGAATGATAGGATACTTTTTATCCCACGAGTACACGGGCAAAGCCGCTAGCAGAAATCTAGTGACATCATAAAATAAAAGCTCACATAAAATTTCAAGATTTATCATTTTAACCATAAATAATGCATTTACAAATGCATAAATACAACAGTCACCTTTTATAAGAATTATATGATTTTTTATAAGTTATTTATCGATTCAAGGCGACAATTACTCATCAGTATCAGAACTGAGAAGTCTTTCTTTAAATAAAACTAACCTTGGACAATATGCTCGTAAACAATGAATAAAAAACGTTCGTTTAACGTAAGAATGTCTTTTTAAGATTGCACATGGAAGTTTATAATCCTTTCTGTTATGAAAAAAGTTAAATTTTGTTATAAGACATTGGACCAAAACAATGGAACTAAGGATTGTACTGTGAACATTATTGAAAAAGAGTATAGTTTACACTCGTTTTTCTCCATAGGAATTTACACTTTGCAACGAGCAACTATCCTCACTAGAAGACTGACTGACAGAAATTATAATGATTGGTAATATAAATTGGAACTTCTTAATCACATAATATCAATCCTCTCATTCCAAAAAGAGCTTTAAATCAAACATATCAAAAGGATTATTTTTATTTGACAAACGAATGATCTTTAGGTAGTTTTTCCTCTACACTCAAATCTTACATTGTTACTGTGTTATTATAATAGCCAGAAAACTTCGCTAAAGGAATACCGAACAGATGAACTTCAAACATACTTTAGGCAGAAAGCACTCTTTGCTTCTTTAAAATGTTTAAAGAAACGTTAAAAGTACTACGAATTTACTACTGAACAGTTTTTCAGAAGAAAAACATAGTTTTGTTTGTCCGAAAAGATGTGTAAAGATAAATCTAAATCATAAAATATATGTCGAAAGAGTTGTCATTAAACTATGTAGTCGAGGCCGATATTTTTTTCAGACTACTCTGTAAAAAACAGAAAACCAACTGAAATGTCATAGTGTCTATAAATCCCAGACATGAAAATCTCAAATCAAATCAAATTTTCTCAACATAAATCTAAAAAACACGAGCAAACCCACATTAATAACCTATATGACCAGTAATTCACTGCGCCCTATCGATTTAGTCGCGTTATCACAAGGAACCTCGAAGCAGCCTTGAAGTAAGAAGTGTATTCAACCACTTATCGGTCCGTATTTGATGTAATGATTACTTATTATAAAAGATGGACGCATATTTCTTGAAAACACGTATTTATAAGACCATTTGTATTGGATTACTGTTTTTATTCTAATGGCTAGATGTGGCTCGTTTGAATTGTGTCTTGTAGGTTGATTATATACAGACCAGATTAGCGATATATTAAAGAAGGGCCAAATTAAAAGTACCTTTAACCGACGAGCAGGCATGAAAAGACTGATGACTGTTGATGAAGCGAAAGAATCTTATCTCTGCCCATCCTAGGAGACAGACGTGAAGTTATGTATTATTATGCGTTGATTATTTTCCACAGCATTGTTCAATGAAGAGATTTGGATGAATTCCCAATCTCAATGATTATTATTATGAAATTTTGTGTAACCTATAACATTATGACCGACCTGGGAATCAAACTCGAGACCAAAATATTGAATAACATCTCAACTCGTGAGATGTTCTAAAGAAACTTTGATATCTGGTCTCGGTAAAACTAGTAATACTGTGAGCTATCTAGAAATCAAACTAGAGACTTTATGCTCAGCTGACAACTATACAGAAAATACTGTATAGAAAAATATAAAATGCTCTTTCACTAGACCTACTCTTAATAATTAACTGTCAATTTCCAATGAAAATTAAACTGTCCAAAACACAAACACTTTTATAATAACACCCAGACTATCTAATAAAATAACTTAAACTTAAAAAAAAAACAATTAATGTTTCAATCCACAACACTATATACAAATCATCTGCCATCTCTTTCCCTTCCATAAGAGTAAAAGAGACACAAAACGAGCTAGTTTAGATAGTTGTTAAGATATCCTATCGCCGCCGCCCACGGCTATGTCCGTAGTCAACGCGGAGTGTGGACTTCCTAGTCCATGCGTGTATTGAATACATTGGGAATTTTTATTTATTGTCCATGTTTCTTTTGCTGTGTGGTCTCCCTATATTGTTGGGGAAAAGTATGTGTTTTTGAATTGAACGCTTTTTTATTAGAAAAATGCGTTCTTTTTGTGAATAATAGTGTATTATTTTTTATTACTAAACAAATTATAATTTAGCTAATAAAAATAATACCTATTTCCACACACAGGCTACTTAGACTTCACAAAATTGGGAAACAATCGCACAAGATTTAGTAGAAATTCTAATACATATACAAAGAAATCATTCTCATACACGACAATTCTTAAAATATTAATAGAAAATTAAAGATAGCTTTTGACGATATTTAAAATACTCATTGACTTTTTTAATTCTTCGCTATTACATGGTATATAATTCGCTTTTTTTCCATAAACGATTATGGAAAAAATACGAAAAAAGTGTATTAAATTTTTGGGTATAATTCGGAATTATATACTAAGTTTTAGTTTAACTAAATAAGTAATGAAAGAGATACCTAGTTTGAACTCTTTGTACATCAAGTTACATGGTTACATCAGGTTTAGAAAGAACATAGTTAATATTTAACTTGCAGTTATCTAAGTCACTATAAATTGATGACACAATTCCTTCATGTTACTCTTAATTAAGATTATTATAGCTGTGAGACTTACGTTTACTAGTTTTGATAAAACTCTATTATAAATATAAAAGATTACGTACTTTTAATGACTTAAAGAGATTGTCAGTATTTGATGAACTGTTGATGTGAATCGTGATTTAAAAAGTTTGTAGATTACCCGGAGAATAGGGTAGATGATTGAATTTTTATTTTCTTGTGGAAACTAATACTGTAGAAGATATTATCGATTTGAAATGTCGCGTGACGTCGCTTCTAGGTATATTTTATACGCAGAAATGACGTATTTACTCCGTATTAAAATTTTGTTCTGTTAATGACATTTGATTGACACCTTTGAGGTTTAAAAATCAAGGGAAAATCATCAAAAATTTCAAATTCATTTTACAGCTATGATAGTTGAGTTACAGCAAAAACTAAAGATCAATGTAAATTGTGTCACAAATTGAAGAAAAAGAGATCCTATAAGTGAGAGAAGTACAAGAGATTAAAGATCTCTTACAAGGTACAAGAGATCTTTAGGAAGAGATTTCCCAAAATTTTTAATAAGGATCATCACGGATATGATCAAAATCAAACCTATAATCTAGTCACATTTATAAAGAATCAAAAGATTCTAAACCAATAAACGAATTATCAGAACAGAAAATCCTAATCTAACCCAATATTTTAACTTCCAACCATTGTCTTAAAAGAAACGAAGCTAGCTCAATAAAAAAAAAAACTAATAAAAGCCGGCACTGACCTATGTCAACAAACAGACCGTATTCGCATGTGTGGGTGTGTGTACTTGTGTGTATAAATGTACACAAGTGTGTGTATAGACTTCGCAAGAGTACAGAATGTTTAAAGAATGCATTTTTTGTTCTGCAGCTTTAAAGTATGTAAGAATGCAAAGTTTTTTGTTGTGGAGTCTGAAGATTTTTGCTGTTAACCGTGTTTTGTGTCACAGAATGGTTATTTGAGGTAATTTTTTGGAATAAATATAATGTAACAGGGTTTTAAAAGGCGGATATGAATGGGGCCGTCGGTAGATTGCGTCCTAGACGGACATATAGCGATCAGATTGGATAAAATTTATCGAGTCAAAGGTAATGTTTAAAGTTTTTTCCTTCTTCAATCATTAAGAAATCGTCTATAATTTAATTCTTATTCTGTAATACGTAAATAATCATATTCTAGCCTCTAATTCACCCAATTTTCCTACACATTCTACAAGAACTTTATACGTATAACAAAAACCTAATAAAATGCCATTGTCTTCGGCACATCTGTGACAAAACGGGTCTACGGACGAAGTGCTAACAACGATACAATGACAGGCGCATTCAGATAACCTCATTTCTTTCTGCGATAGCACACACACACACAAAACCTACAATTGACACACACAGACACATATACCAAGCTATCGGGATGAAATCTGAGAGCGGCCGTTTAAAAAATACGTACGTAATTGGATTTAATTTTTTGTGTTTTTGTTGAGGTTAAAGTTAGTTTATGTAAATTGGGGGGTTTTTGGTTAATTTTAATGTGGATTAATTTTAAAGTCACGTGTGAAATTGTATTCTTACGTTTTTTAAACTATTATAATTAGGCATTGGTAAAAAATTAGGACTATTTATATATAACGAAACACCTGAATTTCTATAACTTTAAATTGGGCTTTATACGCTGAAAGTATTATTTTTATCCATAATTGTTGAATACTTAGTTAATTGTTCCTCAATATTAAAATTAAAAATGAAATAATAAATCAAATCCAACGAGAATTAATGAAAAAAATAAAACCGTAGTATAATTATTAACTTTTATTACACATAACTATTAAGATGTAAAAATAATTAAGTTTAAATAAAATTAAATAAGATTTATATTTTATACACATTACACAATAACTATACAAAAACCATAAAACTATACAATAAAAATTAAATTAGTTCTCATTTCTATGTGTAGTCTTTGGATGTATGTATGTATGAGTGAATGTGTGTTTGTCTGTCCGCGTATGAAACGATGATGCAATACCTAATCGCGTTTATCGGAGAAATGACGACGCGTTGCGCATTTTTTATTGTGTTATATAAGAATGCATGCGTTTTATTATTAGACATTTTGTAATTAATCGTGTGTATCATATTGAACATTGTATTATTTCTTTATCGTGTGAGAAGTTAGTTTATAAAAGGTTTTCTTAAAACATTCATTTTTATATGGCTTTTCGTAGATATAGAAAGAACGCACTTAATGATTAGTTACTAAGTTTTACGCTTAAATGATCCTAAAAAGTAAATGAAAGGAAGGATAATAATTTTTGTCACTTATAGACAGTAATAAAACACCAAAAAAGAGTACAATAATGTCGTTAATTGCCAAGAAAAGTGTGTTTTATACCTATAACTGTAAATCGTAAATAATAAATCAAGGGCCTTTAAGTAATAAAATAAATAAAATACAATAAAATGACGCGCTGATAACGTCAACGTCTTTTAAAAAAATGCAGGGCGAATGTACTTTCATGGCCATTTGATAAGGATGACAAAGAACACTATCACAGCAAAGAAATGAGTTGTCTTACAACCTTGAATTAAATAATCTTGTTACTGTATCAGTATAAAATGCAAAAAAAATACAAAAATATATATGAAAAACTAGCAAAGAGATGTAAAATGGCGACGTAGAAGTTGTATTTTTTACTAAAAATAGATTTAAGTGTGTGTAAAAAATTACAATAAAATAACATTTGTGTAAAATAAATAAATTATTTAATCTCTCATACTCATAAACTATAAAGTATAAAAAATAGTGTCTTAATCATTAATTAATTGTCGAAACTATTTTTATACTTATTTTTTTAAATACTTATAATAAAAATGAGGAACACAAAGTTTCCCGACACAACACTATTGTACTTTCAAAAGGGACAAAGTAATGTTCATACAGTATTCATGTGCGTGCGCAGGTCACGATCACGGACATCGAACTTGCATTTTTAAATCGATTACACCACAATGGGTGCGCGGAATCGATTCCATTTTTATACTTATTTCCTTTTCCGATTGTATTCGTAATTAATCGAATTGTGTGTTAATAGTTTTTCTTTTCGATTTTCTTTTACTTAATTTTATAATTGATTATGTAATTTCGTTTCATATAAAAAGGCAAGGAAGTGAATAATTAAATCTGTCAGAATTTTATAATGCCATAGATTTTATGAGCCGGATATGTAAAGTTATTTCTAATAACACGATGAATATGAGCCCTAAATAACGCAGCAAATACCCAGCTAAACCTCGAAATCCCGATAAATCGTCCAAAGAGGAAGATAACGTAATAAAATCGCCATATACGTCTAGAGCCGTCCACGTGTCGGCCCATAATAAAAATAAATGGTCTCTGCAAAACGAGAGAGTTCGCTCACCTCCCTAACCTAAGACAAGAGTTTGTGCTTACGCATCACGCACACACGCGCGTTTGTAGGTCGCCACACGTGTGTACACACAGCTCACGCACACGAACACACAACGCCCACAAGCGAAAGGGGCGCGTGCGCCGAACAAGTTTAGACAAACGGAAGAAATATTATTCTCTTTTTAGGTACAGCATTTGCTCATTCTATTCTTGATATATGTGTATTTTTGTGTCTGTTTTTGCTGTTGATGTGTATTGGATTTTATGATGTCTGTGTTTTTAATACCTGTATTATTACTCTCTTATTTATAATGTGAAGAAAAAATAGTTGATTCTTCAAAATTAGTTAGGTTTTTTCTATAAATAACAATGAATGGCTAAGTTTTATATTACATAGTGAGTCATATCACAGAATTTATTTAATATAACATTGTTTTATGTAAGAAAACGTGTTCACATCATCGATAACGCTGATTATGACAAAAGTTTCGACCTATTTATGATTAAAACTGTTGTCTATACAGTATTATATTACAGGTATGTTATATAAATACCGATAAATGTTGTTTATTTAACAAAAACCGATACCGTAACTTTTTGCGTGCGTTGCTCTTTGCGATTTTTACACTTGCATGTGTGTGTGAGACTTGACCTACGACAACATGGTTTTTTTGTCATGTGTGTGTGCGTGTGGGTTGCGTAATTTTTTCAGTACGTTATTGTTTGTGATATGAGTTGTTTTATTTGCTTTTTTTTTGTGATTGTAATGTTAAAGATAAAGGGTTTTTTATTGTATTTATTTTTTATGTACTTTTTTGCAGTTATGTTTTTGTTTTGGTTGTAATAAATATATATTGGATATTTGAATAAGTTTTGAGTTTTTTCTTTAATTTCGATTGGTTCAATATTTTTTATGATTTCTGACTTAAAAGGTTTTTTGATACGCCTTTAATATTACCTACAAATTTTGAAATCATTGAAGTACAAATGTAGGTTTACTACCTACTTCTTTAAGCTAACCATTCTAAAACAAATAAAAATATTTGGTTATAAAACCTAAAGGATAACGTGAATTAATGTATTATAATATTATTATAGATGTAATATGTATGTCTGTCTGTAACAAACTCCAAGACATGCAAGCTACTCATACAAAAGAAGTTATTTTTAAGATCCCGACGCAAAAGTGCTTCTCATTGTGCAACTCTGAAATAATTAAATTTTTACTCACTCAAAACTTGTATTCTAACTTTAAGAAAGGTTTTTAATTTTGTACTTTTTAATGAGAAAGTTATTTTTAATATTAATACTTTATTTAATATTAATAGTTTATTTAACTCAATTAACGAATACTAAATTTTTATATCTTATTTTATTAATTTATGAGTCGTTAATGTCTTCATGTTAAATTTGATATCAAAGAATTAAAATCTCTCAATAACTAATTATAACAAAGCAATTATTATTATTATTTCTTCCATTTTTCTTGTTATAGTATATAACATTATTACGTAATAATGTCAACCATTTTATTTTATTAACACTTACTTATAACAACTAATTTATAGTGCATTTAATTTCTTTGAAAACGGGAAAGTTTAGGAAATCGTTTCATGTAGTTCTTTCTTTCCGTAATTATCAACTTGGTTATGTAACTTATTCGGACATATTTTTGGAACATAAGGTTTCATGTATAGTAGTAATTAATTATTTTTGGTAGATATTATAATGACTAAATACAATTTAGTTTAGCCGACGGACAAGCATGTTAAAATGTTAAGTCAGTTTTAAGGATAGCAACTAACTGCCGATATCAGTGCAAAATCCTTAGATTAAAATCGAATTTTGAAACTAGTTTTATAGAATATCTGTCAAAAATTAAAAAAGTTACCAAAGATTTTGAATTAAGATCGATTATTGAAATTAGCAGTAGGTACTTGAGTCAAATGTTTTTACAATAAGAACTAAATATTAATCTTAGAAAGGATAAAGAGCAGTCAATAATGAAATTTAACTTACACTTTTCACTATTTATAATAATATCATGATATATTGTAGTAACATCAGTATAAGTACCTAATTTGTAACAATATCAATAAATAACACAAAACCAATCCCGGAACACTAAAATAAAACTAAAAAGAAAACCATTTAAAATGTAAAATAACCGCTAAGAGTTAAAAGTTAAAACGTCGACTTCCGAACTCTTGCAACTACTTTAAAAAAAAAGTCTAAATGTCACACTGACTTTTACCGCGTTGCACTTTGGTTTAGGCTACTTTCTCTAAGTAAAGACTAAGTTAGGTTAAGTTAAGTAAACAAGTCTATATAAACTGCTGCTTAAACTTTTACTTATCTAATTAAGTTGGATTAACTGTCAGGCAAAACAAATATTATGTAGATTTTCATGTCATATTTTTGATGAAAGTCTACATAAGTTGGCGATTATTTACGCAACATAAATAATTATTTTTATGCAACATAAATTATTCGAAAATATAAATATTTTGAAGAAATGCAAGCTTTGTTTCGATTTTTTGTGACAATACATTTTTCGTTCATTTTTGTTAAATTAAAATACATTTAAGTAATAATAAATACAATAGACATAAATTGCAATAGTTGTATTTTTTGCAATTTATTTAAATTGCAAATAGCATTAACAGAGGAATGTTACCGGAATCTATTGTTTATCTATCCGTTGAACGAGCAATAAATCGGAAACTAGTTCGAGTAGTTACGCAACAAGCTCTTAGCGGCTATTGTAATAAAAATAAATACCTGCATTTAATAATAATATGTAACATCGATTTGCATCCCAACAGTTTTCTTAAACACATCTCACAAACGACAACGACTGTCTAACAAGAACTGTCAAAACACTTAACACAAAATAAAAAAGTCACTCTGTTACGTCACGTTTTAGTTTTAGTTTAAAAAGTACTTTTTTTACTTTAAAAAACGAGTTCGTTTTTTCGCGCGACGCGAAATGTTTTTTTTTCAACGCGAAATGTGTGTGTTTACGTCAACATGTATTTTTCAAATGTAAGTGTGCGGGGAAAAAAATGGTTGTGCTCCGCTGCGTCCGTGGGCGTTTTATAAGTAAGTATAGTTATAGGCACGGCCTGGCATCGTAATGCACTTATGTGTACTTGGTAACTTTTTTATTATACACTGTTATATCTGAGCGATTCCTTAGTTAGAGTTTCGTTGCAAGCGGAATGCATCTTGGTGCTTGCATTGCGTAATCGGTTTATTGTATGTTTTTTGCAATAAGATAGTTACTTAGGAGACTTGATAAATAAGCCATTTTCTCTAATAATAGTGCTGAAACTAAGACATAATTCAAGTTTCTAATTGGGCCCAGACCGTAATTGTTTTATGGAAAAAGAAAATAATATGAATTTCAGTAGTTTTACTCTAAAACCTTGTCCACTTTTATACACTGATAGAAAATTCTACCTCTCTTATCTTTATTATTAATGATAATTATCTACTAATAAGTATGTCAGTATTGCAGTTTATACGTTGTAATAACAACTGGGCCATCGCTTTCGAATAACAATCGGTATTTGCATTCCTAACTATATTTTATTTAAACCATGATTATGTGTTCATTTAAACAATTACATTAAGTCCTTTTAATCATACCAAAAAGTCTAATGCAGAAAAATAAGAAAATATGTATATTGAAAATTTACTAAAGTCGATATCGCATTTGATTTCTATTCTCAATATTGTTTTAATTATTGCATATTACACTCATATTATCATGAAATTACTACCCAATCACACATATTTTAAAGTATCAAGATTGCATATGGGCCTACAATACATCATACTCGTACAGAATGATTTAAAAAGTTTTTATTGCGACGTAACTTCGTATGCCATCAGTACTTTTGTTAGATTGGCTTTTGTGTGTCGATTCTTATTTCAAATATTTTTTTCAAGATGGCCGCTCCATTTAAGAAAAGAAAAGCAAACTTCTATTCAGCCAGTACGTTTTGGTGTTCCATTTTTAAAATAAACGTTTAATGTCCGAATACTCAAACGCTACACAATTTTAAGACGCTCTCAAGACTAGTTCTGTCACTATCAATTCTTTATAAAATGACAGAGATAGCACGATATTTAAGTACAATTAAAAATTGAGTATTAGTCTTTAGTTTGTTTTTAAAATAGTACCAAAACTATGTGGTCGCTGTAAGTGATAGTGTGTGTGAAAGAGACAGAAAGTCTACAGTTTTTCATAGCGTTGTACGGCGAAGTTTTTTGCCGGTATCGTTTTTATATCAAGCCTTATTCGAGGCTTTCTTGTAGGAAATATTTGCTTTTTGTACAATGTCGAGGCCTATGCCGGTGGTCCTGATTGCGACCTGTTTTCTTCACGTTTTTCTATGACATTGTGTTTCGATTTCATTAGAACATTGTGTTGTTGAGTTTGTGTTTATCTATACCCACTTTGTATTGAGTTATTTAGAGTTTAAGGTCCTAGGATAGGAGAAATTCGAATTTTAAGATTTGGAGTTCAATTTTACGAGGCGAGAGGGAGTGTGAGACTCTTACTGATTACTATAATTCTGGATAAAAATCATAATTAATAGTAATAATGCCGTTTGATTACAATGAAAATTGGCATTTATTCTTCACATTGCCGCCCTTACTTTAGTAAAATTTTGTCCCATAATTGGAAAAAGCCAAACAGAAAAGGAATTGCGTATTAATAACAGGTATTTATAAATAAATTATTGTGTAATATGATTTGTTTTGAATCAGTCTTTGCATCATCATAAAGGTTTTCAATATGGCACCCACCTATGGTTCGCATGTGTAACAAATTACGTGTTTACGTGGGAGTTTGTATTGTATAGCTTTTGAAAGGTAATTTGGTTATTAGGTAATGGATTTATCTAAATAAAGATTAATAAAAGAAAACGAATGTAGATGCAGGTAAAAAATAAATTGACTGCACAATTGGTGTGGTAGCCGCTCAACGTATAGCGGGTTCGATTCCCGCACAAAACAACTGTTTGTGTGATCCACAAATTGTTATAATCCACCCACGACACGACGAAAAATCCTAGCTTGCGGCAACGTTTTAAAAATGCAAATCTTTTGTTTGTTACGTCTTTCACGTCACGATGGAACGATTGTATAGTATGATTTTTTATTCTAAAGATATAGGTCACATTTTTTGCGGGAAAAGCCACGAGCAGAAAGCTAGTTTAGTAGCTAGAGAGTACATAGAGAAAACTAACCTATCTAAGTATATTCAACATGTCCTAGGTAATCAAATTACTACTTAAACTGTAACAACGCAATTATTGAACATAACAATATTATTGATGAACAAGACTACGCAAAAACAAGCCAATAATGCTGATTCTATCAAAAATATGTTGTTTGCAAATTCCTATGTATTGACAAAACTCACATACTTAATTTTCATGAAATATAATTGTCAATATACCTATGTATATGTTACGGTAAATCTGATTAATTGAAAATTATTAATAATTTTACAAAATTATTAATAATAATCACACGTTTTGGTAAATGTGAATAATCGATCGAAATTTATTACTTTTCGTAGTAATTATTAATAATTCACGACACATATTGGTGAAAGTAATAAAATAAATATAAACCCAATGTTTTTTGACCAGCAGGTATTTATTTATAATATTAAACACAGTCTTACGATTATATTAATTAGAAATCACACAAACAAGGTTACTTGTACTTGCTTTAAAACGAAAGGACAACAAATTCACACATTCTGAACTAGAATATTAAATAGTGCCCTTCTAGTGCACATTTATCTGGACTCGCCTTCATTGCAAGGGTAAGTCCCCTCTTTGAGGAGTGACTAGAAAGGCACCACGGCGTCCTCACCTACCGCCTGACGCAGGTGCTTACCGGACATGGAAGTTTGGGTATGTTCCTGTTTCTGATTGGGCGGGAGGAAAAGGCCGAGTGTCATCACTGCGAGGACCGCCCGGAGGACAAGGTGGAGCATACGGTATGTTCTGATTCAGAACATGCAGGGCACACCGCCACCGTGTTCAGAATTTCTGAATACCGCCGCGTCCTCAGGGATATGGTCGGCGACGGCGACCTCTCGCGTCCGGCATTAGTTCAGGCCATGGTACGAAGCGAGGGGGACTGGGATGCCGTCTCCTCCTTCTGCGAAGCAGTCATGCTAGCTAAGGAGGAGGCGGAGCGCGTGAGAGAACGAACCTCCTTTAGCCGTCGCGAGAGACACTCGGGGCGTCAGGAATCGCGTGACGAACCCCGGCTACCATAAGTACGGGTCTGCGGACGGCGATTAAGGATAGATCGCTGCTCGACCAGAACCATACCCGTGCGTACGGCGCGTCGCGTTCCGCGCGCGCCTCAAAGAGCTATCAGACCACCACAGATGGGGCCCAGTAGGGCTGATGCCTGAACTGGAGCTGCGGACTACCTAGCAGGCTTAACGGGGCTCCGGCTCGAAAAGCAGGAGTAGGAACGGGGTGGTTTTTAGTCAGTAAAAGTCTGACACTCCCTCTCGCCTCGCCAAAAAGGGCACATTTATCACAAAATTAACAATTAAATTCTTTTAAAAATCAAATCTACCATCAAACTTATGCAAGAAAGTCTTTCGTGGTACATAAAATTGTAACAAAAATAAAATTAAACAATTATTGTTTCATTAACAAAATCAACACGAATTCCTAAAAGCAATCATCAACAATCATAATTTCGTTTGCCTGTAAATCTTCTGTCTTCACCTACAAATGCAACAAATTAAAATTTTAAAAATATTTTCATAGAATTCAACAAATATTTGTTGTGCAAGTACAATATATTGCCGTTTAAATTGAAATAAAAATAACATCTTGGCCACTTATTACATTTATCACTACTAGGGTAAAATTATTAATAATAACCGAAAAATGTGATTAATTTATCACTTTTACCTCGAGTTTCGGTAATTATTAATAATCACAGATAATTATTAATAATTTTCAATTATTCACTCTTACCGTAACATATATATGCATAAAGTCAAACCGTATAATCTCGAAAGTAAGAGAGAGATAGACATATAAATAAATTGGACACTACCACTCTTCAGTAGTTAGGTTAAAAGTCTCATAAAAATAAAATATATTGTCAATATACAAGACATATTCTATGCATAAAGTCAAGCCACAATGTCCAAAGAGATATAAACATAGGTACATTCAAGGGACAACACCACTCTTCATCAGTAAAATTAGGGAGAAGAAGAAAAATTAGGGGAAAAATATCAAACACAACTTTAAATTTCAAAAATATGAATAGCTACAGCATTTTTTTGCTTAATTAAGGAATCGTAGCCAAAACCCTGTTGAGCGGTAGTCACATTCGACCAACGGCTCAGTCAAACAATTCGCATGACAAATATTGTCAACATTTCCTCCCAGTAATTACTAATTAGTGCTAAAAGAGCGTAAAATGATATAATCATATATTTGACACATCCTTGCCGAAAGACTTATTAAAAAATGACAAGATGTGTGACTAAAAAATATGGGTTCTTGATATTTTTAATCGACTTCGAAAAAAATTGATGTTCTCGGTTTGACCTGTGTGTATGTTTGTACGCGAGTATTTCGCCTTTGGCTAATCCGATTTAGATATGGTTTTCTTCATACTTAAGAGAAGGTTTTATTACCAGAATTAAATTCTGGTTTGCTATCCTTGCCCTAGCATTTCATCGCAAAAACCTGAAGACTATTGAAGATTTTCTCCCATCGTATTATGTCCTTACATAAATATATTCAAAGGTATGTTTTTTTTAAACCAGTCTACCATCAATACCTACACCCATGTACCTACCTAACATGACAACTATATAAAATAAGTCCAACAACAATTTTCATATCCAATTTGTTATAAATTATAAATAAATAATAATATAACTCTGTCATATCCTTTTCAGCATGACAATTTCCTGTGACAATTGTTAAACCGTTTTACTATAATCACGACGGAACTCTAAAAAGTGTCCCCTACCTAGGTACGCTAGGTTACTTAGAACCCATCCAACCGATGAATGTCACAAATAGGGGGCTCCATAATGATCAGTTGTGGGCTACGGCGATTATTGTCAATTTAGCTGTCGGTAAGTCCACTTTTATTTACGGAATCGATGTCAGCCTGTCATTGTAGGGGTTTTTAATTGGAAATTTAGTAAAAAGTAAGTAATAATAATCATAGAACATTATATTTAAAGTGTAAAATGATTAAATTTGGTCGTTACGCACAAGAATTTTTACTCTCGTCAGAATAAGCACACTAGTCTCTAGTATTATAACCAACAAGGTTAAGCAAACTACAGTTCCAACATTTCAAAAGAAAATCAACCTTAATAACAGCTGATAAACCTACATTTTAATCAAAACACAGCTCAACAGACCAGTCCAACTAACGATGACGTCAAACAAACGTAGCACAGTAAAAAAGACGCTTATTAAACTACGTAAGTAGGTAGGTATAGTAAACAAAAAAACATCAGAAGTAAAGGGAATAAGCTAAGAAACGATTTGAATCGAGAACAGAGAATGGCGTTCGTTAGTATCTTTTAATTTCAGCTAATTTTTATCTTCCAACGACGAGTCGCCTTTTTTACTGTGCAGCACAAGCCATTAACTGCGATCTACGTGGATTGGGTGGTCTTGGTACTTTTGAGAAAGTTGGTTTTGTAAAGGAAAGAGTGTCATGTATTGGTTTTGAAATTACAAGATTGTATGAGCTTAAAGAGGAGGGTTTTAAACTAAAATACATTTTGAAAATATACTTTTAGGTATTATTAGGGACATTTTCAAGAAAAAAGTATTGCGACTACAAAAATTGTGTCTTACAATGCCTAAATTAATAGTTAATTGTAAATATTAACATGAAGAGAAATGCTTTACAAAATAAAATATTACTGAAGTTATGTTGCATTCATTAAGTATGTTATGTTAATACTGCAAGGAAGACAAAATCATACATTAAATAAAAAAAATCCTTTCTCCACACACAAAGTATCAAAACCATCTCATCCAACATCCGTACTGAAGAAATCTAATTTTTGCCGAGTTTTTCTCTTATTCCGGCCCCCAGAGGGCGGTGTTTTCCCGCCAATTTGTGTGTGCTTGTGAAAATTTAACTGTTGTCGTCATGTCGCACCGTTTCACTCCATGTTAATGAAGTGTTATTTTGTGAGGCTACTCTTTCATTTTTTAAATTTAAATTACAAAAAAAGAAACACATTTTAGTTTAAAATCTCAAAAAATCTAAAATGTGTTTTTTGATTTCCGTTCTAAAAAATAAAATGTGTTTTTTATTTTTCATAAATTGTTAATAAAAAAGTTTTTGTATAAAGTGTAGGTACTTTGCTTGTAACGACTATATTAAAAAATGATCAATTATAAAGTATTCATTGCCGAAAAACGGGCAGGTGTCGTTTTACAGCTAAAAAACGATGTTTTTACGACCGCTAAGAAAGTTTTCTAATAATGTCTCGAGTTAAGAGTGTCCTACCGCTAATTGCGAAATAAATTTTCAAGTTTTAACCAAAAAACTCTTTCTCGTGAGTTACGAGCGAAGAAAAAAAATGGGAGGCGTTGAAAGAAAAATGTTCGTGGCTGTACAGCGCCGTATTCATAGGCGAGTCCTAAACTTGTTAGATCCTATTTTATGACTAGACACTAAGCGATTTAAACTTTCATTCTTTTTATGAATAATAAATATCGAGAATTATGTATGACATTTTTTATTTAATTTTTTTAAGACTATCAAGTGCTTACATGCTATTAAAAATCTGCAATTATAGACATCACAATGTACCTGAGAGAGTCAGATTTTTATATGGTACCGGTGTCTTATATCAATTATTATGTCATACTGATTGATATTAATACAAAATAATAGTATGTCCATGTCCATAAGTAAGCTACTTATAAGTGGTTATTATTAATAGCACCAACTGTTATATTAAAACGGTTACATGTGGTCCAATGACACTGAGACTGTTAATATTATTAGGTAGTTATTACGAACGTCAAACATTATTATTAATTATGACAATAAGAGAAATCTGTTCTGGTTTTAAGTTGGAGTAAGTAGGAAAGTCGTTTTTATTGAGAAATTAATATGAATGGTAATAGAGAACAAGATTTATTTATGAGGATATAATGAATAATGAATGTACTGAGTTATCTTTTTTTTACTTTGAAACTGAAACTAAAAAATTCAAATATATGTAAACCATATTTTAACTAGTTTTTATTTAACTGTAATAACCGCATGTTTTTTTTTCGAAATGATCAATTAGTCCTCCTTTTTGAAAGACACGAAGATAAAAATAAAAGAAGACCGCTCTATAAATACGGCCATAATGGGTTCCGAGAAAATTATGAGAGATAGCAGATACCTATAAGAAAAGTGGTAAAAATTACCAAACGGGATGGGGTAAGCAGAGACCTTCATTTTAAACGCTGCCGTTTGCTTTGTCACGTTTTGTTAAAAAAGGGGTGAACAGTAATTCAAATTATTGTGGTATACATTACGTACATTTTTTAAATTTAAATAATGGTTGGTTGCAAGATTGTTTGTTTGTTTTTTATGTAGGTAATAGCTTTATTTGATTATAGAGAAATATTCTTCATGTTACAACATTTTATATTCAAATTAATTTTATATCTTTTCAATATGAATCAAAACAGTTGAAACAACAAAAATAGAAATGAAGTGTCTCAAAACTAAATTGTTCCAAGCGGAATCGAACCCACACACGTTTACTAAAACCGAATTTCATACATAACGCTATAAAAATGTATAATAACCTTCACATTAGACGGTTAGTAATATTAATTTTAATACGACCGAAGTAAATTCGCCTCAAACATAGTTTGTTCGTGGAAAAATCGATGTTTCGCTAAATTATTCATATCAATACCGAATTATGAGCTTATTGAAATATACGTTCAGCTGCAACAACTAATATAGTTTTGTTGGCAAATAACAGGTTTTATAATACCTACTAGTTACTTTTCTTAGAAGAAGTACTGTGAAAGGTTATAGGTATTAGAAAGATTAAGTGCCTAGTTCTCATATTTAATTTTGATAATAATATATATAAATTTAATGAGATAAATACGTAGAAAAATAATTGCGGCCCCCAGTACACATTATGGTGTGTTATCGTGTATGGCACGCAATAACCAATATCGTAAGTTGTCGTGTATTGCGGAATGCTACGTAATTAGTATAAGCCCCTAACATGACATTATTATTAGTTTAAAAAATCTAATCACACCTTTTAAAAAAAGTAAAAATCACGTAAACCATTACACATAATAAGATCACATCGATTCACTTCATAAAAAAAAGATAAAAAAGTCTTAGAGAGTAAGGAGGATCCTTTCAAACCTATTAACTTTAAAAGCTGGCTGGTCATTATACTTCTTTTTTTAAACGGTCTCCCGTCGCCCCCCTCCCCCTAGAACACTTTTCATAATTACCGCTCCCTACCACCCTTGTTACAAGATGTTACAGTTAGGAGCGTTTAAAAAAAAACAATTTCATTATCTTTGCTTCTGTGATTTTTAAATGTTCATTCGGTTCGGCGTTCTTTCTTTCTTTTTTTGAAAAGTTTTAAAACGTAGGACATTTTTGTACGTTTGCGTAGACCGTGAACATTTTGTTAGTATATTACTATGTTAGCATTTAAAGGAAAGCACCGTAGTAGATGTCATGTGGCTCATGCATGAGAGTGCTGGTTCGAAACCTACCAACGGCAAGTACCAATGTGACTTTTTCCGAGTTATATGTACTTTATAAGACTATTAAGACACCACTGACAAACGGTGAAGGAAAACATGGTAAGGAAACCTGGGCTTATAATTTCTAATTATAAGTTTGAAATCGCCAACCCACATTGAGCAAGCGTGGTGATTAATGTTCAAATCTTGTGTGAGAAGAGGCTTTGGTCAGCAGTGGCCACTTATAGGCTGATGATGTACCTTAGCACGGTCAAAGGAGTATTCTAGTATAAGTAAAGTCACAGACGTAATTACCAATTTAAGGTGCGTCTCCTGGCACTATAAACAGATTTAGACTCAGTCTAGGCCAGTCTAGGACACTGTTTTCTACTCAGAAATCTATTCCTGTCTCAAACAAGATTAGAAATGTCCATGAAAATCTCCAACAGAAACAATGACATCTTCACATGTCAAACTGCACATTGCACAAAAAGTTAGCTAAAACTGCATTCATTCTTTTTCGGTGCCAATAAATTTAAGTCGGGATTCTAAAGAGTCCGTTCTAAAAACTCGAACACTCAACATACATCATTAAAAGCATTTTTAAAGCAATATTTATACTTAAAAGGGCCGCTAAACAAAAAGAGACGACTTAACCGAATTGATTTATACGTAAAACGTACCAACAAGAGTACAGTCGACGAGAAAATAAAGTAAAAACAAAAAAAAAAAAAAACATTAAACACATGTCGTAGTACGATACGACGGCGGACGTCAAAATCGTCTCAATTTTAAAACGAAAAACAATTGCGATTTGAATTTTAAATTCGCTCGGTCATTTTCGGTGGATTTTTTCGGAAAGCGGCGCTGTAATAAATCGAGACGCAATAACTATAAATTCATTGGAAATCGACATGCAAATGTTGAAGGATTTTTTTAGACAATGTGTATCTTATTTTTGTTTTGTTCCGTGAAAGGAATGGAGACGTTTTCGATATTGTTAAGTAATGAGTAGACTGTATTTATTTAGACGTGTTTGCTGTTTCTGTTATAATAAAAGATAAATAGTGTGACGTCTTGTCATGATTAAAATAATATCTATGAAATTAATGACTCGAGTTTGTTTTAGGTGTTGTAAAACAAACATTAGATTTGATATGAATATGAGCCTCTTGCATGGCTTGAAACTAGTCGAGTTAATCGTCAAAACATTACGTGAGTAAGCCGATAACATAATAATTAACATTAGATTTATTGTTGTTCTTGTGAAATAACCTACAATATGACGTAAGTTTCATCAATTATGCCTTACAAAAAATTTACAAAAATTACTAGTTGCTTAAACAATTGAACTAAGAACGACAAACTATTATGTCATAACTAGTTAAATAATCCTTTTTAACTTGGAATATCAAACGATTTTTTCCTAACAGGTTCAAAAAACCGACGTTTTCAAGTTAAACAATCCTGTTTTTCAACTCTACAGATTTCGTCGGCGCCGCCCGCAAAAGATCAAGTACTCATCGGAGTACAAAGAGTGCAGTTTTTATTTTGCCCGAGTGTACTTTTCCGTTTCGACCGACGTGGCGGGGCCTCTTTATTTTTTTCGAGCACCTGTGCTTTTTTGCATTATTTACTTGACTGTACTTTTTTAAAATGCACTGCTCTGCACCGTTTTTGTAACTGTTTTACGTAAAAAAGTGACTACGGACTTCATTCCGAATAATGTATGACTCTAGTTTGCGGAAAATAGGTTGTTTAAGTGAGGGTAGATTTAGTATAAAAATAAATAAAAGTGTTTTGTGCATGTTTAAAAAAGAAAAATGTTAGTTGATTTTTTTTTTGTTTATTGTCATTATGTCAGTATGTCTATTAGACATAGTTAAACTCCAATTTTCTACTAAGAAAATACCCTAAATAAAAATATGCATATAATAAGTATATCACATAATTCAATCCGATACCTCAATACGTATAAAAAGTGCAACAATAAAATGCAGATGTATAACATCCCGTAACAAGTACTTCCTGACTTATCATACGCCACCTTGTACGCAGATGGTTGCAGAAATTAAAAGTAAAAAAAAAAACAAAAATGGCGCTCGAATCTCGATTAAATAAATTGTTAACACGCCCGCGGCGTTTTATCGCAAGATTTTTTATCTTGAACGATTCTATGCGAAAACGCTTCCTTAGTAATGAATATGCAACATTTAGATTCAGCCTAGATACTTTATAGTGCCTGTTATAAAAAAAAAGAACGACCTACGCCACCCACTGCTTAGATCCACGATAAAACACTTTAAGTTCTAGATAAAAGTGTATTTATTGAGCCCTAGTGGGAATGTTTTATAAAAATTGACAACACACCTTAGAATTTAAAAATATAAAAATAGTTATTGGTAAAATAACCAATACCCAGTTTATTTTTTGAGAACACATATTGGCGACTGTGTATTACGCATTTTTTTAAACTAAAAATAAAAAACTAAAAAGTGAATTTTTAGTTCGAAAATTGAAATTAAATAAAAAGTGAAATTTTAGTTCGAAAATTTGAATTGAATAAAAAATGGCGCCGCAAATACACGGTCGCGTCTATGCGTCCCCTTCGTTTGGAAGATAACAATACACATTGAAACAGATGCCAACTCACTCGCTGAAGTGTCGACCAGCACTCCTCGAGAGTTCTCTCACTGATAGTCTGCCCTGACCGCGCTTGTTGCTGTAGAAAAAAAAAAACAAAGAATAAAATATGTATATGTAGCTATAACTCACACAAACAAAATTAGGCTAAGCAATTAAAAAAATATTGTATAAAAATAAAAATGTGTTTTTAATTTGGAAAGAGCTTTTTTTAGTTTAGTTTCAGTGTTAAATAAGAAATATAAATAAAATGTGTTATATTTGAAATTAGAATAAGAATGTGATATTTAATTAGTATAGAGATAGAAAGATACAGTAAAAATAATAAAGGTAGAAATAGCTAGTGTAATAAAATAAATAAAATAGAAAAAATAAAGTTCACAAATTGAGAAAACTCTACTATGAAAACTCGTTCAGTTAAATTATAATTCACAATAAAAAGTATCTGCTCAAATAAGTGAAATAAGTGAAAGGTACTCTTCATAAAACAAAGCATTAAAACGTGCTTTATTATTAAAAGAGCATTAAATTAAATTAATATTCATATTTTTGAAATGTAAGACGAATTTGAAACTTTTATCTTTTTTTTAGTTTTGAATATTTAGTTTTAGTATTGAGTTTTTATAGTATAGTGGTAGAAGAATGGAGAGAAAGAAAAACAATAATTACATCGATATTCAGGCTATTCAGGACATTTACCAGAGCGAAGGGTAACATGGCGTTGCGATCCCCGAGCGGTGTTTCTCCTGTTGGTGATTGCTGTTGTGGCTGCATGCGCAAATAGACAAAATATAATTTTAGTTTTATATTTTAAATTAAGTTTAAAAAATCAACATTAACTAAAATGTGAAAATTTTATAAATAAAAATGTGATTTTTATTTTTCATTTTCGAATATTTGAATTTGGAATTGTGTTATTCGAAAATAAAAATAAAATACGCTAACGTGCCAGTTGAGATGAGAAGTTTTAATCAAATGGTTATGATTCCAAATATGAATTGAAAGCAACATAAAATATAAATGGAACATTTAATGTTATTGCACCATCAAAGAAACATAGCAATGTTAAAAACAAGCAATTAAAAAGTTAGAAATTGAACCCATGACTTATATTAGTAAAAAAAGAAAATAACACTTACCCTAGACTAGGGTTGTTACCAAAATCTACACAACACTTCGTGCACATGCTGTTAAAACGGTTAAAACAACGAAAAATTAAACAAAAAACCGCTACTTTGAAAACCGTTACTAGTAAAGCTCAGTGTCCACTGTCCCCGGAATAATTAAAACGATTACAAACCCTATAATTAGTGTAATAAGATCCATATTTACGTGATTACTGTAATCGTGATCGTTAATACTGTTACTTAATAATTGAGATTTGTTTTGTTATTCCAATCATGCAAAATGGTTTTTAGTATTTTATTATTTTAGTAACCAGTGGACAAAGTCTTCTAGACAAAATAAAAAAACAAGCGCAACATAAAAAAGTCACATAATAGCGCTAAAATAACTAAAATGTGTTTCTGTTAAAACTAAAAATAAAATCACAAAAATAAAAATGGACAGACACGAACATTTAGAGTTAAAAATGTATTTACATCGATATTATTGAGGGTTGATAGTAAATTTACCAGCGCAAATGGTACGAGTGACCGCTCGCTCATCGTGGAGTCGGCTGAAGGTGACTGTTGTTGCTGCTTACAATCCCAAGGAAAGCGTGAAAAAAGATACATTGCTCAGTCAATTTATTGGCGAAAAATTAACACTCATATTTGCGATTAAAATTTTAGTTTTCATATTTTAGTTTGACGTAATTCCGTTGTCGTTGTTCCATTTTCTATTTAAATTATGTTATTTTATACGTTGTTTTATACGATTTAGGAAATGTATATGTATTTAAAACTTCTGTTATAGGTATTTAGAATTTAGGTCAACCCGGAAATGGAGTTATTTACCTAATATATGATTTTTTCTGTTTTATTTCAAAATATTTTTGCATTAGGCATAAAAAACGTACTCACGCTCAATTTTCACGAAGAATAAAAACAGAAAATCATAAACCGTGACATACTTTTGAAGAAGGCAAAAAAACAATCAAATTCATTATTTTGATAACAAACCCTTGACGCGACAATAAAAATATTAATAAATCAAATTTTAATTAACTATTCTCTTAAAAAAAAAAACTAAACCACAAAAGCGCAAAGCGACGAACCGTTAAATCTCAATTTACGAAAAAAAAGTCTATGAATGCGAAACACGAATCTCGCCAAACCGGTTTCGTTATTCAAACAGAAATTTTCGAAAACGGAAAAAAAGATTTGGAAACAAATAACTGTCAACACCCCTTCAGTGAAACAAAGGAGAGAAAAAAAAATTAAAAAATAAAAATGATCGCGTCCCTAATCCTGTGCCGTGGGAATCGCAAGGTGAAACGTATCTAAAACTAATTTAAAATGTAATATTCTTTCGTCTGTCTGTTGTTTTCAAATTTCGAATTAAGAAAGTTATTACTATTTTCCCCTTTTTTGTTTTTTACTTTTTATTGTAGCGGTAGGTAGTATTAAGATTTTCTTTTTTTGAAATAGCATTTATAGAGTTGCGTGTTTTGAATTTTAGAAAATGGAACGAACGGTTTTGTGTGCGAAATTATACAATTCAATGCGGAAAATGGATTTAGAATTTTGTTTTAAAGAAATGTAATATTTTCATTTAGGAATAAACTTTAATATTTTTAGATAGTCATACAAGGAGTTCTATAGAATATTACATAGGTATAAAATTTTTAAGACACTCCAAATAGCACCCGCTCAATTTTGTTTTCTTTCTTTAACATCGGCTTAACCAATTTCGAAAAACGAATAATCTCTATACGGCCAGTCCCAAATTCAAATATACGTTATTGTCACAAAAACATCACGGAACGGGACATCAAACAGAATCAAACCATATGCCCAAAACAAACAAATGTTGTTGAGGAATAAAGAAAAAAATGTAATCGACATTGCCGACAAGTTGATCACAGGTAATAATAGAATTATCACAGATTATTGTTATTTACATATCCATTGTAATACCGGATGCGACATAAGGACACAAAAACGTTTTTAATAATAACTTTGACGAAGGACCTTAACCCTTTCTTGGGTTTAACAAAGCTTTACAATATGTTGCCTTGGCTTCTTTCTTTTTTTTTGAATTTTATAAGGAAGGGATCATTCAAATTTGGAACGGGTTTCACCTCGGAGTAATCTGAGGTCAGTTGATCAAGAATGTTTGAAGAAGATAGACGTGATATTTATAGTATTTTCGAATTTAAATAAACGAGTATTTGTTTACATTCGTCCGTGAATATGTGACGTTGTGAAATATTTTACATTAACGTGACTGTGCTAAACGTTTCAGTGAAAACATTGGTGGCAACTTCAGGTAAAGTTTCACGGTTGTCTTGCCGACGGTGTGAAAAGTATACGCGAAAAATACGGAAAGTTTTTTTCTATTTTCTTTTTAGAATTTCTAAACCGTTTTAGATTCTAAACACTAAACGTTTTCTAATCACTTTTAGGATTTTTGAAGAAGTTAATCGTCACTGATATTTATGTTTCTTGTCCGTAATTTTAGAAAATCCTAATTATTTTAGAAATTATTAGATGATTTTTTCTAACACTAAACACGACCTAAAATTATGTAGAATGTTCAAAAACTCACCTGGATTTCATTCACCAGCTTCTCCGTCATAATCTTGTGATCAGGTGTTGCTGGCGGCTGAGGAGTCGGAGGAGCCGGCCCTGGCTGGCTGTGGCCCTCCCCCAGCTGGTCCTGGCTGGGAGAGCCTGGCCGGCTTCTGTTCCAGAAGTCCTGCATCTTGAACTGCCTCTGTGCCTCAGCCGCCTGCTGCAGCGTTGGTATGTGGAGAGATAGAGGGGCAGCGCGGAGGTCCAGCGCGCTGCCTCCAGCGGAAGCCTCGTTGTTCCCTTCGGCGGCTGTCATCTTGAAGGAGTTCTGAAGCCAGCTCGCTACGAAGTTGTCCTCCTCCTTGGGAGGATCCAGCAGTCTAGGGAACGGCGGCGCGGCGCTCGGCTCAAACGCGCCCTCGCCGCCGACCTGCTCGCCTTCCTCAGCTATTTTTGGTACTTTAGCCTCCCTCGGTGAGCCCTCCTCTACCGCTTCCGTCTTCCGATACTCATGGAGGTCCCTGTACCTCTCCTGCAGCGCTAGGGATATGTTTTCATTGAAGTATTTCAACATTAATTCCAGTTTCGGACGTATCGTCACAACGAGGACATGCGATCGCTCGCGGTTCTTTTATTTACACTCTTTTCGTACTCCGACGATGTCTTCGGATCTGCAATACAACAATCTTTTTTAGCGCGGCGCGTCCGAAAAATATTTACGCAAAAAGTTATCGCGGTTTAAAATTTATTTAATTTTTCGCGGCCTAGTCACCCCCGGAAAAGCGCAAGTCCCGTGGAAAGCGGAAACGAGACCTTCTTGAGACGCGGGCGGACGACGACTAACTTCTTGGTGGAAAACTTGAGCGTCGCGACGCTTTCTTGCGGGGTGGGGCGGACGCGCGCGCCAGGCGAAGACGCCGGTCCAACTAGCAAGACGCGGCGCCGCCCCCGCCGCCTTAGACGTAGCCAAGAACATCCCCACCGACGCCGGGCGCACGCGCCCCGCGTTTTTTCCGCGGAAAAATGCGTCCGGTCAAGGAAAAGACGGCGCGGCCGGCGGCGAGCGGCCGCCGTGTGACCGCGCGCCTCGCCCCGCGCGCCTCGCCTCGGACACACTCGGACACAATTTCCCCAAAAACGCATGACGGACCACTCGGACTACGGCCGAAATAAGAACTATTAAAAAGGGCGCTAAGGACGCCGCAGGGTGGTCGCCCCTCTCGCTCGCCCGACCCCGAGCCTATCCCACCCTTGCATGTTAGAACGGGACAAGTAGAGCTCCCCATTTTTTTCTAAGCCGCTATTAGTGAGGGAGGAAATGAAAAAGAATGGGTTTCTTTGTGATTTTTTCTTAATGACGTCTGTCTCGCTCGCACTTAGGGGGTTGGTATATCGCTGTTTCGCGTAGAGTTTTTAAGCATTTCTTTTCGCGACGCCTCTTTTACTATTATGTTATTTTTTTTCTATATTCAGGCGGGGCTTAGGTTATGGGGTTTTAGCCAACGATATTTTTGTGAGAGTTAACTTTTTCCTGTTTTACCTAAAGTTGAGGAAATGGATTGCGGAAGTTATGTTTTTGAGGTTTCTTTACATATTTCTTTACTTTTATTGGGAGAAAAGTTAGATTGAAAACTAAAGTATACTTATATTAATATATTTAACGTTATTTTCAGGTACTTTTGTTAGTTTTGTGGAAGAATTGATAAACAGAATACTATGTCTTACAAAAGTTGAGTCTAAGAAAACAGAGTCTCGTGTCTCAGTAGGGCGCTGTGTTCGCGCCCCTCTGAGAGTTTTCCTTCGCGAAAATCTCACTTCGCTACCCCACGACAGATGGCGTAACCCATTAGGAAAATTGTCTTTGCCACGCTTTTTAACTAAAATTTAATCATGTGTGCTTCTAAAATTCATAATTAATTTTATTTATGAAATAATTTGTGTAGTATTTTTAATTGTGTGTTTGGATATTGACATTGTTTTATATTTTAAACATTTTCTTTTACGAAGTAGCACAGTGCTGCCTAATCTGAATAGTTTTGAATCTAAATTCTAGGAATTAGAAGTTTTATCATAGAATTACTATTTAACATGACTTTTGTTAGTATCTAATGGATTCAATTCTATTTTGTTATGTTTTATATAATAGACGTTCAAAATATTACTTTAATTTTATATTGTAATTAACATCGTATAAGATTTTCAATAGTAATCTAAGCTTAAGTTACTTAAAGTTTACTTACTAATTTAATATTTTTATTAGAACGAATTTAATTTTAAGGTATTTATTAATTTTCATAAGATATTTTTAGTTTTTCCTAAGATTAGACTAGTTTCGTAAGCTAGGTAACTAATGTTTTCTTTTAGACATAATAGAGGGCGTTATGATTTAGTTGTCATAGATTTATGAACTGAAATACGTTTACACCTCACACAAACACAACCGCATTTCAAATAAACTTTTATTTTAAACTAAAATTCGATTCCAGAAATAAAAACAAAAAATCCATTCCACAAAAATCAAAATGAAGTAATATTCAATTTTAGCTAACTTCTAATGAAAATGAGGTTCTCAAATGAACTTGTATGTATTTTGTTGTATCTAACCAATTTTGATGCAGTCTTCAGTATAGTATTTTTTAGACTTAGGAAAAGGGTTATAAGTATATTAACCGACTTAAAAAATGGAGGTTCACTTTAACTTTCTAAGGCAGTTCCCATTTTTATTTAATAAATTGTTTCATTATTTGACAAATATATCTGTCAACTGTCATACTACCTACCAATGATTTTTTCATCACCACTCCCTTGTTACCTCCCGCCTTACTTCAACTTATCATTAGCAAGTATAAATTGCTATAACGATATAATGGGCAGGAGGGGCATGCATGGGAGTGACTATATTACGGTCTATGAACACGTAGGTATTTCAAATGGACTTAGAAAAATGGCATGTATTGTGTTTTCAAGGTGAGGCAATTAGCAAAGCGGTTGTGTTGATACTCAGGTATTTAGCGAGGTAAAATAAGTATTTAAATTGTTGTTTTAGACTAGACAGATGAGGTGTTATTTTTGAAATAGCAAAAGTGAAAAAAATGATTTTGTTTTATTTTTTTAGTTTAAAATAAAAAATGTTTCTCGTTTTTAAGAAATAAGTTTTAGTTTTTAGAGTTATGAAGTCGAGTTCTTGAGAAATTATTTTTTGTAAAAGTTAAGAATGTAGTTTTAAATTGGATTTCGTGAGATATTAATAATCTATTTTTGTACGTGTTGTTTACAATTGAAAATAAAAAATATATATTTTATTACACTTATCATGGTTGTTTTATTTTTTGTACAATATTTTAAATGTCCTTACATAGTATTGAAATCAATCAAAAGTTTTTAAAATGAAATAGACAAAACCCTTACCATTTCATAGACGAGTAGACTTGTGTAGGAGGGTTGAGATTCTTAGCAACGGAGGGTTGAAATATTGACCGATAGATGGCGAAACTTGTACCTCTCTGAAAGATTTCAATCTAAAGATTAGATAATTTCGCCTTTTAATGCAAAAATTAATTGCAATATTATTATTTTTCGAACTTTATAAAGCATACTTTATTGGAATATTGCTTTTACAGCATTTTTTTTGAGGGGGAAAGTCATCCTGTTACTTCTCCAACCTAGGGTAGAGGCGAAAGGGAGTGTTAGACTCTTACAGACTAGAAACTAGCCTGTTCCTACATTTGTTTTTCGAGCTGGAGTAGAATTTTTCCATTGAGATTGTTAAAGGATCTGGGACGTTTGGAAAGTGAGTCAGAGCCCGAAGGCAAGAGAGCGTTGAACAATTTTTCTACACTATTTGTAAATGAAATGGGACATCAGCATATTCCTATAGCTATGCACTCAAGGACAGTCCTCGGCTGATGCAGAACTATTGTCAAATGTGGTACATAAAATAATAAAATAATATTATTATGGTTACTTATGGAAGGGTAACTATGAAAATTCTATAGCACATGCGCCTACCAATACTTATTGATTCTTATTTAGTAGAAACTAGGTAGATTTTTTTCAAAAATATTGCATAATATATTTTATTAGATAATCTAATCTTACCATTTTCCTAAATGAACTCCAGACGTTACCGCCGTGGGATTTGGAGGCGAAGGTGCTGCGCGCGTCTTCTGTTTGCGCGCCGACGCGCGTCGCCGGGGCGAAACTCCACTGAGCGCCAGATTAGTGCGTGGCGGGACGAGCTCCGGCGCGATCTCATGGCGGAATGGCAGCAACGACTGTCCAATACTGGGCTCGCTGTCATTGCAGCGATAATGAGGAGTGGCTTGAGAGACGCCATCCTCACCTACCGCCTGATGCAGGTGCTACCGGACATGGAAGTTTCGGTAGGTTCCTGTTTCTGATTGGGCGGGAGGAAACGCCCGGGTGTCATCACTGCGAGGAAAATGGAACATACGGTGGCGCTGTGCCCTGCATATGAGCACCGCCGTGTCCTATGTAGTCGGCGACGGCGATCTCTCGCGTCCGGCATGGTACAAGCCATGGTGCGGAGCGAGGGGGACTATGCCGTCTCCTCCTTCTGCGAAGCAGTCATTAGCTAAGGAGGAGGCGGGGCGCGTGAGAGAACAAACCTCCTCACGCCCCAGCCGTCGCGAGAACACTCCGGGCGTAGGGGATTCAAGACGATCTCCGGCCACCGTAAGTGCGGGCATACGGCGAGCAATTAGCTCGCCGCCCGAACAGATACCCGTGCGTGCGGCGCGTCGCGTTCCGCGCGCGCCTCAAAGAGCCATCAGACCACCACAGATAGTAGGGCTGATGCCTGATCCGGAGCTGCGGACTACCTAGCGGGTTTAAGCTTGAAAAGCAGGAGAAGGAACGGGGTGGTTTTTAGTCAGTAAGAGTCTGACACTCTCGCCTCGCCCAAGGCGAGAAAAGTCATTGGATGATTTTCCCCCTCAAAATAAAAAAAAAAAAGAAGCACACACGTTACAGAACAATACTTTAACACCACCGTCTCTAACGGACAGACAGACAGGCGATCGTAATAATAATATCGAATTATACAATGAATCGAACGGGCCGCTCGGTTGACCCTACGTTTTAGGGAGCGTTCTACAATGGAAGCGTTTTGAAGAAGTTGTGTTTTATTTTTGTAAGATAATGGAGATATTTATTTAGTAGTGGTATTTTAAGTCAAGGTCAAAAGTCAAGGTCAAAGTCAAAAGTGAATGTCAAATATGTTTTTTAACCTGTCATTTATTGTACTTATAACCATTTGAATAAATATGTAATTGTAATATTGTAATAAATAATCAATTATTGTGGGGAGATCTGACCTTCTCGGGCTTGAATAAATATATATAATAAATTATAAAATAATGACTCTTATTTTTTCATAATTAAAAAGAAGGAAAATTGCACTGATTTAGATACATCAGTTAAATCGCTAAGTTGAGTCTAAGAAAGCCAACATCGTATAAATGCACCCAAAAATTTTGAATAGAAAAAAACTGTACTGATCACAGTGCCATCATTGAATCCAAGACCGTATATTACACAGTCACACCAACAACCATTTAACCAGAAACACATTAAATCATTCACTACTTTTACACTACAACAAAAATATATCTAACCGCCAATACCATCAAAAAGTACCAACCTATAAAACATAGTACCCAATACCTATACAAAACGTACCTAACTAATTAACAAAACATTCACGCTAATAAAATAGAAAGGTGTAGCAGATCTATCACTGATAACGGACGGCTAGATTTATTCTCAACTAACTGACAGGTTAAAACGTAGCCTATCTTTATCTTTTAGTAGCTTGTAAAATATTTAGCTTATTTAGCTTAAGTGAGTGGCATTTTTAACTTGTGTGCTGGAGGAATGTAGACCTTATTGGGTGATGGTTTTATTGTGAGTTTAAGTAGTATGGATGTTTTTGAAATACTATTTTTGGGTGGACAATTTAATTGAATAGTACGTAGATTTTGTAGTGTGTTGAGAAGTAAAAATACTTAATTTTGAAACTGCAATAATAATAACAAATTATTCTACTAGTAGATTATGAGCTACTTCAACTTAAGAAGATTTACCATAATCTACTTTTTTTTATGAGTGGACAATCATCCAATGTCTTGTTTGAAGCGAAAAGGAGTATCAGACTCTTACTAACTAAAAACCACCCCGTTCAATATTTTACTCCTCTATTCGAACCAGAGCCCCGGTAACCCACTCGATAGTCGCGATAGTTCCTATTCTTGTTATGTGTATAGGAGATTGCAATAAAAAAAAAAACTAATTTATAAGAGAACGTTGCTGCCCGATATCTATCAAGTGTAAGGGATAGAAGAAGTGGTGACAAAATATATCATTTTAATTTGAAACAAATTATCCTTAAACTGTCCTTCAGTCATAACTTAACATCTCCACTCCACCTTACAATATTTTACTCAACAACCAACACAACATTATGAAACCACTGTAGAACGCACGCGACAGCTGTTCGCGATCATTGTTACTTTTATATTAACTTGCATAATTTCCGGCAGCCGTATCGCACATTACTATACTATACATACATATACAACATAACTAACTACACTATAAGTATATAAAGTTTACGATCATCGCTTGAGACGTACTTTTTTGTAGTACGATACTTTAGTTGAGACAAAATGTTTTGACTACATACTTTAATCTTGTCATAATAATGTATGTTTTGTTAAAATTTCTTTTGCTAAAATCTTAGGATAGTATATTTTTCCTAATAGATATGTAGGTATATAATTTTCGAAAAATGTTTTTTATTAACTTGCCAAAACCGCTGCAACTCCTGTAAGTCAGGATCTACAGTAGATACAACCATGAAAACACCGGAACACTGAAGTCCGGCGCGTCCCAAGGATATAAATATCTGTCTTGGATCTCGCAACGAAATAAATCAGAAGATAATATTAAAGAAGAAGAAAAAGAAAACGATATTTTTCACTTTGCGAAAAATTATTTTTAATTTTTGCAACCTCCGGCACATTTGCGTACCTACTCAACTACCGAATAACAGGTCTGGGTTCTAACTCGGAGACCCTGACATTACCTGATCTTTCTAAGCAAAGATTCTCCTCATGACTCAGGCCCTAAAAGTTAAAAAGGTTCATACTCACGTTTTTGAAAATATCAAAATTTAATGAAAGATTGACAATGTCAGGTGTTTCAATTCTCACAAAGAAAAAGTAATCATTTATCACGCTAGTTTTAATAAAAGGGTGGAGTAGGAATGTATCACTTTACTGTAATAAAAGTTGGTTTTATAAGTTGAAAATATCTTTTTAAAGAAATATCATAACATTAAGCCAGTTTTAGGTCGTAGGGATAAGCAAAGTTTAAAGTTTTTCAGTTTTTTTTAACGGGGAAAGTCATCCAATGACTTCTCCCGTCTTGGGCAAGGCGAGAGGTAGTATCAGACTCTTACTGACTAAAAAACCACCCTGTTCCTATTCCTGTGAGCTCTAGCAACCCCCTAGACAGTCGGTAGCTCCGGGTCGAAAGTTTAAAACAAAGTTCCGAAAACAAGTTTAAAAAAAACTTATGGAAAATTAGATAGTATACTAAGTACAGGATTCTAGCATTTGTGAAAAAGAATTGACCAGTAGATATTTACCATGCCTATTCACTTACAAAATTAAGAATCACAGGTTGTCGAGCGAAGAATCCAGAGTCACATTCTAGCCACACAAGTAAGACCGTTCATGAATAATCCTAAGCACGAACCACATACAAGGTCTAGATTATAATTCTAGATTCAATGACTATTTCTCATACCACCCCTCACAAACACCCATCCATGTCTAATTTAAACAATCTTTCTATCCGTTTACACATCACATTCTCACGAACTAGTATAAGCTGTACGAACCTCTTTTATCTCGCAATCTTGTCTATGCCGTTCCCATAGACAACAAAGAAAGACCCCCTATCGACCAAAAACAACCGGTTCCTTATTGTTTTTGAAAATAGAAACAAAAAAATGGCGTCATTATTAGTACCGTTGCTCACCTTTTGAATTTCGAACTTGATTTGCATAGATTTAAGGGTCAAATGGATTTTGTATGGTTTTTTTAGGGTTGATGAAAGACTTTTGAGTGTTGTGTTTCATCTCGTTTGAAGGGTTATGATATTTGTTAGGTTTTTTTCGAGGTCCTAGTGTTGGCAATGAAGTATGGGAGTTTGACAAGGTGTTACAGGGGTTTACTGGTTTTGATTTGACTGATATGGTCAAGTTTTTAATGTCGTTTGTGCATATTTTTTGCTGTTCAGATGTGTGAGATTGATTATAGTGTTCGTGAGTTTTGGTAATAATAAATACTGTATGATTTAGGGTGCTTAGTATCAGACTTCGTGCTATGAGTAAGAATGCCAAACTAAAAGTCAAAAAATAATCCAATAAAACGATGATTGTCAAACTTAGAGCCGATTTTTTCTAACACCAAATACATTATCAGAAATTGTTTTTTAATTTGTCCAACAATTTTTGCATACTTCCAATGTAAGTTGTGAATTTTAATTGCATTTTTTTTTTTTTGTAAAAACGTTGCCGCACACTAGGATTTTCTCCTGAAGTCGTGGGTGCGTATTACAAACATACAAGTTCACATACACATGACACCCAGACCCGAAACAACAATTTGTGGATCACAGAAAAGTTGCTCCGTAGCGTGAGACAACGTGCGCGGCAGCCAGTTGCCCAGCCACCGCACCAACCGTGCATGTCAAATTGCATTGTTACCCCGTTTTAGAAAAACATATAGCATATTATTACCTTATTAAAATTATAGACCACACTGTACACTATAGATGCATTAAAGTGATTTGATTTGATTTGACATAACAAATCATTATACAATGTTACGTTACCTACCTGTAACATCGATCCGAGACACATTAAAAATTGATACTAAAAATAGAAATTGGTTAGCATTGAAAGGGTTGCTCGAATTTTTCGTGTGGGGTCATAACGACCGCCCGCTCACGCACCGCGACCTATTTTTAATCATTTTTGGAAGAAAACGGTGAAGGGTTACGATTGGGTTGGATGGAGTAGGCTTCTTTTGTAGGTCGATTTATTTTTTATTTGGGTCAAAATATTGATTTGAAAAGGTCGAACTATTTTACTAAATCTGGTAGTGGTAACTAAATAATCGATTAGTTAATAAAATATAATAGATCTATAAGTAGGCAAGCAGTCTACCAGTTAATTATGAAATGATCAAGCTTCGATGAATTTAATCAGTACTAGGGGAGCGTGATAAAACCTAGAAAAAGTTGTTAATACATATAATTCTGTATCTATGACTATTTTCGAGTATTTTATAACTACTTGTGGAAATAGTCATCGTATTTTTGACTTTTCTCGCCTTGGGAAACAAATTAGTGTCGATGATATATCGATTACTGACCAATAACCAGGTTACTACCTGCTTTTTGAGCCGGAACCCCGGTAAACCTGCTAGTATTAGCTTCGCAGCTCCTAAACATTGATTCGTATTATTCAAGCACTATAATATTTTTGAGATTCTACTTTCAGATCAACTACATATTACATATTAAATAATTAAAAAACCCAAAAACGCCACCCGTTAAATAAACTAATTCAATCTTTAAACATGAAGCCATCTCCTCTCTGAACAATCACTAAAAACATTATTGATGGGAGTATTCCGTGACAACTGTACTACGAACAAAAGCGAGTATGTTTCTCTGTGTGTCTGTGTGTCTGTGTGATCGATAACTACGAAACGAAATGCGTAGTATACAAACAGAAGTTTGTATTTTTATTGAATATTTTATATGTATAGGTATATGAGTATGATTGAAATGGGTTTTATATTAATGGATAAGAAATATGACTATGTCATTTTATTATGACAGTGTCAGTTAAATGACAGGAAAATTTGAAAGGTTATGTCAATAGTCAATAGTTTTGTGGAAATTATATAGATAGTATGTCAATATTATTTATAATGTTATGACGTTAGATCTTAATATGTTATTTATTTTAAGTTTAATTTTAGTAAGTAAATGTATCGGAACGTCACGCCTTTTTATCAACGAAGGGGTAAACAGAGGTGTACATTACGGCACATAATGCCACTGTACAATTTACACTTACTTTTCATCATTTATATTATAAGTTACATGTAATGTAGGGTGAGTCTATTGCCATATTATTATATCGGACACAATTCCAGACACCGTGCTACTACTGAGAATGTTTTTGAGAAACAGAAAAATGCAATAGGTACTTTGTCCAATCCAGACCCCTTGCCCGGCAGTCACACTTTACGACCCATCGACCATCGAGGCAGTCAGTAAGTTAATGTTCCTAATACAATAAAACTGAGGCCATTTCTCGATTAAAAAGTCACCAATTTTATCATTTGAACAAACAAATGTCTACTTACTTCTACTTTTATTTATGAAAAAAGCTAAAGATTATCCTAAGTAAAATTTATTTCGTTAAAATGTTTTAAGCTCATAATTTTTTGAATGATTTTTTTTTACTATCCCACAAAAGCACCTAGTTATGTATTCCGAAAACCAAATAAATAATTACCAAACAGTGATAATTGAATGAAATTTCTCTAAGACGGAATTAATATCTATTTTAATCATTGCACGTGTTCGAATTGTTGAAGAAATGGGTTACTGCGATACCCTCTCTGCTTGTCACCTAGACATGTCGGTATTATGATTGGCATGTACCTAAGTTGATCTTTGATCTATGTGTGATAAGTCTTGGTTTCGATTATTGGGTTTTTCTGTATGGAATTTTTCTGTTATTGTCATTGTCTATCCCCTGTACCGCCTACCCCATTGGGTGAAAGGTCTGATGATATGTTTGAATGTATCTAATATATACATAATAGATATCGGTATGATAAGTACCTACGTAACTGCTGATCCCTTTAGAGTAAAGGACTAGCTTGATGTTATGTTATTCTATTTATAACGAAACGTACTTACTTCGTTTAAAAAAAATACAATTAGTAGATAAGTAAACTTTAAAATTATTTCGTCTATTATCCTTTAAGAAAAAAATTAAAAACAAACCAACCTGATCTTTCTTAACCAAAAGATAATTTAACTAAAATAAACAACACCTATTTTAAAACTTAAAAATCACGTGCCAGTCAACAATCATAAATTAAAAATTCATTCCGCTATAAAACTCTTATACCAACACTTCAACACGTTCTTAACAAAATTTCCTTATAAAAAAAAATAACCCGTTAACCAAATAAAGAAAAAGAAATAGGCAGGACACATAAAAAACCCCACCCCTCAAATCGACCGTTAAACAATTACAAAAGTATCAATCTATATTAAAAAAGAAAAAAAACCCTGAAACAAAAAAACCCAAAAAAAACGGCCTTGTCCAAACATAACATGTCAAATCCCATGTTTTTAAAACGGTAGCTCGAAAAAACCCCAAGTGTTAATCTTGCCACGTGTAAAAAAAAAAATAAAAAAAAACCCGCCCCTCCTATCGTTTCAACCAATAAAAAAGTCGAAAAAAAAGTTATAAACGGCGTTTAGAAAAAAAATGAGTTAATTGGTGGCGTGCGTGCCACCTTTTTTTTAAAGGGGTTTTACGCCCGTGGGGTGCATTTTTTGTGCCTATTATGTGTTTTATAGTCTGTGAAGTTGTCAAATTGTATTAGAATTATAATTTGTATGAGTTTAACACTGCATAATTTTGTTAATCATAGGTCCGGTTGTAAGGGTCGCTTTTTTATTGGAAGTCTATTATTTTATACACGTTTTGCTTTGAAAGAAAAATTGTGTTGTTTCATTTCAGATACATTTTTTGTAAAGACTCCGACCTCACTTTATGTATTTAATATGCTGTATTTATCACAATTACTACGTTTTAAATACTTCCTTTAGATATACAACACTTTTAAATTCAATAATGTTTCAATTAATTAATTATTATGCCATTCTTTTAATCGATACGCTTTATAAATTCGATGACCTTATACATATGTCACTAATAAAAGTTAATTAGACAATAATTAAGGAAAGCGACATCTATTGACGAGTGGACAAAACGTGATCGTTCTAATTAGATTTTAATTTCTAATTAAAAATATTTTTCACAAAATATCTTTGAATGACGTGTCATGACGTGTGCGCAGAGAATATCACAAAAATCAAACTTAAATTAAAAATAGACTTTTTTCAACTAATATCTATTTGCAATATAATATAGTTAAGATATTCCAATTAGAATTACACACAAATAGCTACACAATTTTTTTCAACATTTAATTTCGTATTTTTTTAACCTTAAAAAACCCTAATGGCGTAATAAAAACTTTCCGTAAAAACACGTTCCAAAACGCCACATTTTACTCACAAAACCGACTTTAGAAAACTCTAATAGCACACATTAAACCACAGAAAAAAGACCGCAAAAACTTTAAAGTAAAAAAGACAAAAAGGCAAAAAATTCAAAAAGTTATATAACAATGGAAAATTTTTACCTCTTTCGTGTGAAAAAACAACCGCCTCGCACAGCGTCAACTTATAAAATTTCCATTTAAAACGCAGAATTATTATCTTTTTTCTAACGAAAAAAATGCACTCGTCAACCATTCTTAAACACCACAAAAAGCACATCCCATTCACTCAATAATCAACCCAATTTCCGAAGGGTTAAAATTTAATTTCACTCGAATTTATTTCTGTTATAAGTCCTTTCGTTTCGAGTGCCATGTTCCTTGGTCTACTTTATAGGTTAGTGATGTGACTTTCTTACTTTAAGATCATAGTCTAGATTTTAGTCTAGTCTAGAGCTATGACTCAGGTTAAACGACATCTAGGAATTTCTTCAGTCGCATAAACTTTTGTGACTTTTCTAGGGCATGCTTTAAAAACAGTATGTAAAAGGTTTTTAAAGCAAGATCATTATTTTTATGAATACAAGTTTATTTGTCGTAGGATAATTACAATAACATTAGATTTTATATAAAATCTTGCTTGTTTTGCCCCGAATATTTTTCAATACCAAATATATTAAATAAATTATTATAACTATCTAACAATGTGGAATGTATGTTAAACGTGTCTCATTTTTTTCTATTTAGCGGTTTTTTTTTTCTATTTAATATACACCAGATAGATCGAACATGTCGAACCATTTATTATAATACTTCGAGTTGTCAAAGTTACATATTTATTGTCAGTTATTTTTTATTCAAGAATATGACTCGTTCACACAAAGGTACCGTACAGGTTTGATCAGAATTCAATTTAAAAAAAATCCTAACTACAGCGTAAAAGTAAAAGATATCTTTCCCTTACTATGAGCCAATGAAAAAATCTAATAATAATTTTTATGTGTATTTTAACTAACTAAAAAAGCAACGACATGCCATTCAACATAGCAATGTAGCCAGTCATTTGGCCACCCTACCCCACGACTCCAGAGCTGCGGACTGCCTCTCAGGCTCGAAAAACAGGAGTAGGCACAGGGTGATTGTCAATAAGAGACTGACACTCCCTCTCGCCTCGCCCAAGGCAAAAAAGTCATTGGATGATTTTTTCTCAAAAAAAAACTTACGACTCCGATAAAGATATTTTTTTCTACGCTTTAAGTTAATTTTATATTTCTTTTTATGTATTTCTGAGTTGTCAATATTTAATTTAGTAGAAATCAATAGAACATTTTTATTCATTCTTATACCTAAATAAAAACATTACCACATTTTAAAATACCCCCATTCTTATACCTAAATAAAAATATTTCCCCATTTTAAAATACCCCTATATCATTCAGTCAAAGACAAGATCACTAATTGTACTGATGTTAATCTTTTATTTCAACCAATTACGTTTTATTTTAATTTATTAGCTTTTTTATGGGCAGTCGTGAAATGGTCAGACCAATTGTTTTACTGGATCGAGACAAGTAAACAATGGGACAGAAAAAGTACTCTTTTATTGGTTGTTAATAAATGAAATGGGTACAATCATTTATTATTTACTTAGGGTTTTTTGGATAGTTGAGTTGTTTCATATACACATCTATGTAAAATGTGCCTAAAACTGTTTTTTTTTGAGTGGGGAAAATCATCCTATGACTTCTCCTGCCTTGGGCGAGGCGAGAAGGAGTGTCAGAGTCTTACTGACTAAAAACCACCCTGTTCCCCCCGTTTCTCCTGCTTTTCGAGCCGGAGCCCCGGTGAACCCGCTAGGTAATCCGCAGCTCTGGATTGCCTAAAACTGATATACGATATAAATAATCATGCATAAAAACCTCAAATATTAAGAAAAATCTATAATTAAACGATGCTTTAAATTTTCACAAAAGAAATGAATTTAGTCGATCGATTATACAGCGTTATAGTCGAACTCGATTCAGTTTGCAATTGCACATCACTCGACTGCACTAGTGTGCACGTTATCTCAACGTGCAGTTGATAAAATTTTGAAAAATCCACAACTTTTCCGCGATAACCCCGCCCTCTTGCGAGGAAAAAAAGCTCCACGGCCGTATTCATAGTCTAGTCTCTTAGAATAAAAATTATATACAGTACCTACTCAGTATGAAAGTGAAAATTGTGTTGATGAATTGAATCTTTGTACAGTTCTTTGCAAAATTCGAAATATTAGTTAATATTTTTTGTATTACCTATTTCTTTACGGAATGAAGCCGTAACTACATTTTAAAAAAGTAACAGAATCACGCTGAAACAGCAGTTGTTTTTAACCCTAGAAAGATAGTCTGCGTAAAAATGACGCATGCGTTTGCGAAATATAGCTCTATCTTTCTTAATAGTGGGAATCCATAGATGTGCGTTTAGGACATCTCATTCGTCGCTGGGAGCTTCCATATGGCGTACGTGTCAGTAAGGTTTTCCGATTTTAAAATATAACGACCCCATGCGTTAAAATTACGCATGATTATCTTTTACGCGACTTTTATTATTTTGATTAGTATAATATTTTGTTTATTTTTTTGATGTTATTGTGATTGTATATCATTACTAACTTTAACAGTTTCTTTTATAGATATTGGTGCAACAATGGGAAGTAGTAATTTGGACGAAGACCGTATCCTGGCCAGTTTCATGCAAAGTGACGACGAGCTTCCCTGTGAGGATACCGATAGTGAAGTAGGTGACCATGAGAGTGAAGATGACGTGCAAAGCGACACAAAAGAAGATTTTATAGATGACTTAGAAGTAGACAGAAGAAAATACTGAAGAACCTATAGTAAAAAAAGGAATTTACTGTACTTTGTGCCCTTCTAAAATAAGGCGAAGGGCAAATGCGTCTTGTAATGTGCCAAAACTGTTTGTAACTGATTTTTATAGAATTCTATGTTCCTATAATATGTATAGGATATTGTTATTGTTGATTATGTGAAAAAAAGGCTGATTATCATGGTTAAAAATAATTTATAGTAGTAAAAGTAAATGTTAAAAAGTTTATTTGATTTATGACTGAAGTTTATAAGTTTGGTTATTTTTTATTAAAAAAATATTTATAAATATATTATCTGCAGTTTAAATTATTCTTATATATGTGTTAATATATATAACATACAATTTTATTGAAATAAATTAATAAACAACAACCTACAGCTAAATAAAACACATGCGTAAATTTTACGCATGAGTATCTTTTCCGTACTACACAATATGATTATCTTTCTAGGGTTAAGAACTTTTTTGTTGAATAATATGTTGCGTATTTATGTCTAACTACGGGTCCTAAACTGTGTGAAGTACAATTTAAGTTCATCATATTTTTTTCATTTCACTTTTCTTATTTCTCAACCTCAACAACATGTCACAAAGCGACAATCTATCCACGACTACGAATACAGCACATCTTATAAATAAACGCGTTATCAACGACTAAGTATAAGTCGTATGTATGTTGCAATCATAGAGCTCTTTGTATGAAACAGATAATGAACTACTTCTGTCTAGAGCGCCGAGAAAGATGGACGTTTTGTATGGAACTTGTTGAAATATTTCTAGTAATTCTACTAGGTAAGTAGATATAGATCTTTTATAGTTGTGTGTTTGGTGTGAGTAAGGGTAACGTGCGCGCTTCAAAGGGCTATCAGATCACTACAGATGGGGCTCAGTAGGGCTGATGCCCAACCCGGAGTTGCGGACTACCTAGCGGGTTTACCGAGGCTCCGGCTCGAAAAGCAGTAGTAGGAACAGGGTGGATTTGGATCAGTAAGAGTCTGAGACTCCCTCTCGCCTCATAGAACACCAGCTTCCAATGTGCTAGTAAGGTTACCGCTGGTCCAACCCTCAAATCCCCAGAATATAAGTATTGGTAACGCACTTGAACTCCTCTAGTGTAAGGGGTTCATTGGCAAAGCCCATTGCTCAAAATTAGGTGATTCATGCACTCATTATAAAGTATTCCTATCACAAGACTCCAATCAAACTTTTTAATCATAGTATTTGAATTGACTACTTTAAACAGCCCTAACATAACTTGTGGTCAATAGACTAATACCGAATTAAACTCAGCGAACGTGACGTTTAGACTAGAACCTTTTTTTCTAATACCAAGATAAAATAACTATTATATTAAATATAGTTTGTGGTTACGGTTGAACTGTGGTTTTCAAGTTGAACGAGTTATTTTAAGACTTAAAGATGTCTGGTATAGGGATGATGACGGGGTATGAAAATTAAAAATGTATTTAGTCCGTCAGTTAGGTAATGAAAAAATATAAGACAAGTATTTTTTTATTTTGTGATATAAGATTACAATACTTAGATAAAACGAATCAAAATGTAAGAATGGGAGTAAATACGTCATTTCTACGTTTAAAATGTACCAAGAACTGATGTCCAACGATATTTTAAATCGATATAATTATCTTCGAAAGTATTTGTTTCCGTAAGAAAATAAAAAATACGTGTCTAATATTTTAAAATAATCTACAAGACGGACATTAAAATAAAAATTAGTCATCTAATCTGTTGTGTCCAGTTTATAGTAAAAGATTCCCTCAATAATATGGGACTCACCATGGTTGGTGAAAAATTGATGTTACATTGTATGTATATGTGCTTCTCTGCTTACCCCCTCAGGGAATCAAAGGCAGGACTATATTATGTAGGTAAGTCTGATAAGCCAAGCCTTAATATTACAAAAGTATATTAAAAAAGCATCATTTTGTTACAATGTATGCAGTTGGCATATTGATATACAATAATTATAAGATTATAATTAGTGTTGTTGCCAAGCTAATAAAATTATATCGATAATTTAGATAGTTATAACTTCATCATAATTAATTGGTAGCTAAGTGGTAGAAGGTAGAGGTGTTGCTAGCTAATTTATATGTCTTATTGGAATGGGGAGAGATGAGTAGATGATAAAAATTGGATGGAAAGACAGTGCAAAGAATGATATGGTAAAAGGAATTTAGAAATAATAAGAAGTAATGGAAAGAATACATTGTATTGATCTCAAGTAGCTTTGTATTGGGATTAGGACAAAAAAAGAAAATCGTTAGAGATAAATACAATTTTCAACTTGTTTGTATATTTATGAAAAAAATAATAAGAATGTTTTATAAAATTCCAGGTGCTGTGCTGATCAGTTCTGCCTATAAATAATTTGAAATCCTTCAGAGTCTAATTGGGACTATTACATTTACTATAATGTAAAGGTATGTATGTACTTCTTATTAATTCAATTAAAAATAGGTATCGTAATTATTTACTAAGCTGTTGTCTATTATCAGTATTATTAACACAGCCTATAATAACCACTGCTGACCAAAGCTTTGAGCATTATTACACGCTTGCTCAATGCGGGTTGACTGTTGTCTATAAATGAAACAATTTTTTTATGTTACTAAATTACCAGTAATATTAAAAATATCAATTTCTAATTTTACAGAACCAGACCGACAAAAGAAGAACCAGGAACTCTGGGAACTAATTAGAAAAAAGCCAGCCATAGCGAAAACAGCAATCCAATTAGACAAAATCTCGATAGAGATAAATTTGTCGATATCGATATTCCAATTACCCCACACTAGAGGTCGCTAACGGCAAAATGTGCGCCGGCGCACTAGAGATAAATCTTTTTACTGCACACTTCGATTAGAAAATTCCTTTATTAATTGACTGGCTTAATTAAACCAATTTCTGTAGTTTCTTCCTTGTGGTAATATTATCGGAAGAAATTATGGTGTTATTGTTTTTTTTTTATTGGAACCGCATTCTTTGGTGTATTAGGTCATATAGTTACTTATTAATTAAAGATGTCAAATTGTGTAACGTAGACGTAGATAGCTGCTAGTAAATAATTATAATATGAGTAAAGAACCTCTACATAGGAGGGTTTGCCATAATCATTGCTCTTGACATGTAACATGGTTTGGTGGTAACATTTAACCTCCGTACTCAGAGTCATTAATGATTATCACATAATGATTACTTAACCCAATCCTTAGCAAATGTTTTCGATACAAAATCGTTACTAAGGAATAGTTTAAGTAATCATTAAATGTCTCTGAGTGCGGCAGTAAGAGGTTCGGTTTAATCCCTTATTCGATCGTAATACCCACGAGAATATGTACCTACATGTATCCTACTCTGCTATCACACTACGGTAATGGCAATACTATGACACTACGACTACAACAGATTATTCCACGACATACCAACCATTATAAAAAAAAACTTAGATAATTAAAATACGCAAACACCTAGCAACCATTTATAGTCATTCTTCCCACCTCACAAGAATACCATTTTTTATTTAAATCTTTAAATCCATTCTCAGAAACTGCGCACGAGTGTTTACAACCGCTAATAAATAGTCTACGCACTTTCAACATAAAAACATAGGTACAGAAAGGCCTAACATTAGATTCCAAAGGGGCCCCATAAAGAGCGCAGTATTAGAAAACAGATTAAGATAAAAGTAAGAAAAAATAAATCAACTACCCACGCGACCTAGGGGCATCGGACACACACAGAGTAGAAAGAACTAAAAAAAAATAAAGAACGAGCAAGTAAAAAAAAAAATCGCAAAAGCGATGCGAATATATCCGAGGCGAATGACCTGCGAAAAATAAGACGAAAACGAACTCCAGCGCACATGTGCGTTCGGCCATTTTTTTGTTTCTGTCCCTTTCTTACGCCAAAAAAGGTAGGCGTGTGCGCGGGCGGGAAAGAGAGGGGAGATAAAAGAAAGCGCGCGGAAAGAGTTGGCGGTCGTTCGCGCTCCGGTTTAGTTCCGAACATTGCCGCTAGGTGCGCTTGCGCAGCGGGAAAATTTCTTCCTGTTTTGAGTTGGCGTCGTCCTTTTTTGAGGAACTTTAGATGCGCGTGAGTTTGTTATTATTTTGTGTTTTATGCGTGAATCATAATTTAATTTTGACAAAATTATTAATGTTTTGACCTCTCTTGTAGAAATAAAAGTTATTTTCCTGAACTATCCGTTAAATTCGTTGATTATTAATTCTATAAATGTCCTTTTTTATCGAAAATAAATATGTTTCACAAAATTTTTATTCTTTAAGTTCAAGTTAGCATCTATAAAAATATTTCCTTAAATAAAATACAAGATGTGAGAAGAAAGCGTAATAAAATATCGGTGCGCCATGCATTAGACTAAGAGCCCCCATACGCGCTGTGCGACAGTTTTATAGACACTTAAAATAGACCATATCTTCCTGTTTGTTACATTTACACATTATATTTGCGTTCAGTATCTTCAAAGGGGTAGGCAGAGGTGTCTAACGCGCTTCGTTTGCACATAATGCTCAATTATGTTCAGACAATTATTTCGCTTTAAGAACTCTGAAACTTTTACTATGTCCTTTTAAAATAACAATAGACAATAAGTAAATTTATTTATTGGGGAACCCTTTTTCTAGGTGCCAGCAGGTACGCTAGCAATGATAAAGCAAGCAAAATCATCATCATCATTTTTCAATGATGATTCTGCCTATCAATGGTTATTGTTGATCAAAACCTCTTCTCGCAAGGAAAAGGTTTGAGCATTAATTACCATGTTTGCTCAATGTGAGTTTGCGATTTCTAACTTATAATCAAAAATTATAAGCTCAAGTTTCCTTACACAGTTTTCCTTCACCGTTTTGTCAGTAGTGTCTACATAATTTTAGAAAGAACATATGAATCGAAAACCTCACATTAATATTTGGTAGGTTTCGAAATCGCACCCTCATGCATAAGGAGTCCAACTCCGGGCCACCACGACTACCATTTAAACTGGAAATGATTGTATTTCAAGATTTTTTCTAATAGATACTTAATAGTAATAAAAATAATTCCGCAAAACGTTTTCTTTGGTTGAAGAAGAATTATTAATTTGTAAATTTTAACTATTTATTAAGAATTGCATCTAGTCACTTAAAAATGTAGGAGCATTATGACTGAATGTTTTTCGACATAACTTCTCTCACTACGTGCCAAGTATGGGAATTATGAAAGAAAGGCCTTCAGCAGTTATTGTTTTTCATCTCACGATGATGAATAAAAAAAGGAAAAGAAAAAACTCTTAAAATAATTATTATTTGACCTGGGAAGGAAACCCGTGACTTTGTGTTCAGTAGTAACATTACCGGTAGCCCATCGCAACTCGTAAACCCAATGATAGACTAATTAAAATAAACTTTAACTACCAGCAATAAGCATACTATGATAATATGCATTTTATAACATAATTTACTGTTCTGCCCACCCTGTCATTTTCAAGTCGTAATGTTTCATAACTGTTAGGATAATCTTTCTCATTTTTATGTGACTGACTTGTTGGTCGGGTGGTCGCAAGTATGACTGGCAGGGGGTTTGATTCCCGGGTCGTGCAAAGTATTTACTGGCCTTTTTCGGTTTTTCAATTTTTCAGTAGTTAGCACGGATTCTGGAATAAGGTACTAGTCAAGTGGTTGTAAGGTAAACTGTCTAAGGTTGAAAATGATCGAAAAATCTATATAGATACCGCATTAAATTAGCATTGATACATAGTTTAAATTTTTCATTCACTTGAATTGAGTGGCGTTTCAGCCATTTGTCAAAGATTTTTATCCATTTGTGGGGCATTTCTTTTTTTTTGTTTTGTAGACTATGAAACACGATATTGTGTTAATTAGAAATCTCACGGAATATAGGCCAAGCCTATTTGCTATATAAAAGCATGCACCACCTAATTCTGTACCTACCCCATTTTATGTACAAAAGGCGTGATGTTATATTATTTCTTTACAAAACCCCCACTTCCCTACACAATCCAGTTTGCATCAAAACTAGTCTAACTACAAACTAAGTATTAGAAAAAAACATCAATAACGACTCTAGCGCTTCCATATTTCATATTATACTTATAAACAGTATTAAAAGCTACTCCGTAATATCTTCCTTATACGTTTTTTGTTTCATTGTAAAATGTACCTTGGATGAAGAAGAATAAAGTTGCTTTTTGTGGTCGGTAGTCTAATGAATCTGTCGGCCGATTGATTTAGAAGGCAGTGCCTTTTTTAATTGATGCTTTTTCTCGGCATGTTTATAGGGTACCTGTTAAGGGGGAGCCCTAAACTATAGTGGGAGGTAGTTTATTGTTTATTGGGAACGGGATTTGGTAATAGGAACACTCCTTTTTAAAATAGAATAGATGATAAAATGAATATAAAGTGATGTGCTTTAAATTTGCGTCCACCATTGTTTGTAGTGAAGTTGATTGAACAAAAGTTGATTGATCAAAATTTTTTAAAGGACACTTTTAAGGGTACTTTCTACTTCTTCTTTCAACGTGTCGTCAATTGACGAACGCATTACATGGGAAGAGGAATGCTCTGTCCACGATGCGACATTTGACGAATACATGCAGTATAACGTGTGATTGATGCAACGTCTCCGTAATAATATGGACAGTTTTCTTCGCAAGCATTTGTTTCCGAATCGTCATGCATTCGTCAATTGACGAAAGCGTACTTATACAATGTGATTAGGTCGACTGTAGCCCTTAGTTTAAACGCAGAAGACAAGTTGCACCTAGATTAGTTATAGTTATATTAGTTCTAATTCAATAAACTTTCCGTATCAAATTTTGTAGATCTAGCCAAAGCTATATTGAACAAACTTCAGATAAAAGGAATTTATTTGCATGTGGTATTCTCCTTAACAAAAAACTAGTTTATAGCAATCCCTGCTTGCGCCGTAACCCAGCAAGATTGAAGATTTTTATATGATAGGCTTATTAATTATTTTCTAATAAATATGGTAAGAGAACTTATTCAAGAAGTAATTTGTCTATTTTAACTTCCCGTATCTAAATTATTACAGAATATGTGCATTGTGCATGTCAAGTGAAAATTATTTATTTTAAATGGACCGGGAAGGCACTTTTGAACGTCAAAGCAAATCACTACATAGTATAAAACAAAGTCGCTTCGTCTGTCCCTATGTTCCTTTGTATACTCAAATCTTTAAAACTACGCAACGGTGAGTGTCATATTCTCCACGTTTGGCAGCGGGTTGGAAAATAACAGTTTTTTATCAGAAACAAAGTCAAAGTAATTTGTTTCAATTAGACCAGGAATACATTATTGAACGTCAAACAAATCGTGAGACAACGCTGTTCATGATGAAGATTCCCTCTGTGATTTGAAACTAGTCGAGCTTTTTTCAAAAACGTAAATAACGTGAGAAAACCGTTGTTTCTACTAAGTAGTCAGTCTAACAAAATATTAAAAATGTCAGTCTCTCGATCAATCCTTAATCAGTTAAACATTATAATTCCTTAGTCAGCTCTAATCACACCCACAGCAAGAGTAGAGGTGACAAATATATTCCACTCTACCATCACCATACATAACTTGAACACTGTCTAGCTAAACTTAGGTAAGCAGAAGTGTACCTATACGATTTTGGTGATGAAATACCTCGTCTCAATCGATGGGGGTCACTGAACTCTAGCTTTAGTCCTTAGAATATTGTTCCAGGCTAGTAATTGAGTTAGGTTTCTCAAAGGGTATGTCTTCTAGTAAATTGTTCCATACTATGGGTAAATACGAGGCAGGAAGGAGGATTTGGGGTTCGATTCTTGTTTTGGATAGTTTTGGTGGTTTTGAAACTGATTTGGTGGTTGTGATTGACTGTTGGGAAGGTTTTGGGGTTGATGTCCAGGCTGGGTATCAAACTAAAAAGGCTTACATAAAAACTTAGGTACTTACATAAAATCATGCTTTTTTTTTCTATGGGGAGTAGACAGAATCTATAACATAATAAAGAATATTTACCCATACTATAATATTATGAGAACACAATTTCAAAATACTTATAACTCAACAATAATAATTTGATTAACCTTAGATCTAGCAAAAACTTTACTCGACCTGGAATCGAACCCGAGACCTCTGCTGGACAACAAGGTAGTCTATAAGTCATATGATACCTAGATCTTTTTAAAACAGGTTGCGTCAGTACATAGTAAGTAGACTCGCTTTACTTCATACAAAGTTATTATATTTCTTTTGAGATCATACTTCAAGTTTTATTACGTTACTGGCTTTATAGTTTAGTGGCTACAAGGTGTCATGTAGGACAAGGTCTTTAATTCGATTCCTTGGTCTTTAAGACCAAAAGACGCCTTTAAGGGAGGAAAATCATCCAATGACTTCTCCCGCCTTGGGCGAGGCGAGAGAGTGTCAGACTCTTACTGACTAAAATCCACCTCATTCCTACTCCTGCTTTTCGAGCTGGAGCCCCGGTAAACCCGCTAGATAGTCTGCAGCTCCGGAGCAATAGACGCCGGGAGACGTGCCCTGTGGAAAACTATTATTTTTTCTCATTATTTTTATAGAATAGGGCGGCAAATAAACGGACGGATTGCCTGATGGTAAGCAATCGGTGCTGCCCATGAATAATTACAACACCAGTAGAGTTTCATCCTTTGGGGATTAAGGATTGGGAGGAGGAGTGGGGCTCTGATAACCTCACTTACACTGCAAAAACAACGTAATCGAAAAGAGGGATAGCCTCACAGACAACTGGCGTTTATGTTATGTTATGGGAGGTTTAAACTTCTCCGTCATCCTGAAAAACCAGTATCTCCTCTCGTGTTACGGGTGCCCATAGGTGGTGCCGATTGCTTACCATTAGGCGATGCGTCTGCCTAAGTATACCATGAAATATATCTTAATTTCTAACAATGCTTCCATCAAAAACTAACCGCTGTTACTCGAAACTAGTATAGCTTTTCTCCATCAATTTACGTAAGTAAATCGAGATTTTTAGTTAATTTAGTATGTCTCACGACAGCTACAATAAAAATATTTGCAAACGCACCCTTGACTCAGGAAAAATCCTAGTATAAGTTATAAAAAATCCTCTACCTATCTATCCCCTTTGAAGAAATATGAGGCATTCATTATATTATGTATAAACCCGGTCTACCTACTTATCCAACCAGTTTTAAAAACACTGGTATCATGTGACTATGTGCATAGTCATATTAAACATAGTATTATGAAGGCTTTTTATTATGTGAGAATGACTCATGTACTATTATCGTGGCTTTTATTCTGTAGAGGGATAAGCAGAGGCGTACATACTAATGTGACACCTACTTTTTATTAATATTTAAGCGACTTAAAAGAAAGAAGTTTCTCAGTTTGACTTGTATGTTTGTGTGTCTTGCGTTTGCCTGAATCGATTTTAATGCGGTTTTCAGCATAGTGTTTTTCAGACTTAGGAAAAGGTTTCAGGTATGTTAGCCGTTTTAAAAAAAATGGAGGTTCGCACTTTTATATATGTGTTTTACGTATTGTCCGCGATAACATAGACAGACATACAAATTTATTCAATATATCATAATGTTGTGAAATAAATAATAATTCATTTAAGCTAGTCAATCGACTAGTAGTCTTATAAATAAAATATTAGATGTTGCGATATTGTCAGTAGGTACTAATTGACTGGTCCCATAGAATTTGGATTATAATTTGCGACGGTCTCCTAGATCTAGGGGGCATAGCTACTGAGTACGTGGGTTCGATTACCGCACTAAACAACTCTCTGTGTGATCCACAAATTATTGTTAAGGGTCTGGGTGTCATGTGTATGTGAACTTGTATGTTTGTAAACGCATCTACGACACAGGAAAAATCCTAGTGTGGGGCATTTCGTTATAAAAAAAAGCGAAGCCTCTAACTAATCCAACATTTACCTTATATGACCCAAGAAACAAACCCAGAACTACTAAATTAGTAATTCATACTTATAACAACTAAACCATAGTAGCAATCACACAAAATCTTCATTCATAACTAACATACCATAACCAAAAAACTCCAAACAACACAAGGTCTACAATCTAGTCATAGCCTACAAGCTATGCCACCCCCCCTCATCCCCACCACCGGTGACTCAGAGTTGCGCGCGCGCATGTTTTGCAACCAAAATTCTACCGGTTCGAGACAATGGCATTATTAGGCGTTAGACGCCATGTTGTTTTTTAGCCAAAGTTGTTATGTCTACTATGTAATGTGGTACCTAGTTATAATTTACTTTAAATGTTTTACATAAGGTTCAATTTTCTTTGGCAGTTGATAATAAGGTTGCTGTTTTAATTATAGTTCTGAAATCTGGTTTCAATGGCTTCTAATGTTGTTGTATAGAATTTTGTGCGTGAGGCGGATATCTTTTTTTTAATAGTATTTGTTTACACCGGGATTTTTTTTATGGTATAAATCGGTAAGCGACCAGACGGATCACCTGATGGTAAGCCATCAGTGCTGCGCGCCGCCCATAAATACCCGAAACCCCAGAGCCGTTACATGTGCGTTACCGACATTTCAGGGGTTGGGGATTTAAGGGTTGTTGGGGAATCGGGAATTGGGGAGATTGGAAAGGGGATACACAACGAAACACAAGGAAAACGTTGTTTCACGTCGATTTTCTGTGAGGCCGTGGTATCACTCCGATCAAGCCGGAAAATATAGATATGTCGGAGAACAGTTCGTGAACACTTAAGACGACCGCTGCCAGCCCCTTTTCCATGAATCACTTGAAAATCAATTGGTTTAGTTTTAAGTAAAATTGTAAAGATAGTGTGATCGACACATGTTAAGTACGTAAGACAAAAAACAGTTAAGGGCTGCGACCCTGCAAAGAGTGTGGTTTTTTTAGGGACGCTATAGGACCCAGCCGATACGAGGAAGGGTCAGACACACATTCCTTCATGGGACACGGTTGCGCGATCACGCTCATCTCTTAGGACAATCCTAATTGTAAACTAGTACAGTATTAACAACTTTTGTAAAAGCTTACATTACGTTATTGACTGTTATCATTGCGAATACAATATTGTAATAAACATAGACAAACAATGTAGTTCTCATTACTACCGATTATTACCGCGACGACACCCCGACTCCGTCATCAGAAGTGGGATTACCTCGTTCGAGTGGACGCTGTGATCATGGACGCGAGGAAGTGCGAATGTTGTTGGAGGTGCAAAAATTCTCCGACGCTAGTACGCGCTTTCAATAGACTTTGGTGAGCTTTCGTGTAACCAAGAAATCGTTGAGCGGTACGAAGATATTTGGGGTGGACCAGGAGGGGACTGTGCTTCGGAGGTGGCCTGTGCTTCGGAGGTGGCCTGTGCTTCGCGCGCATCATGCGCAGCGTTAGCAGCGCCGGTGACGGCGGGTCCTGCGAGCTGTGGAGCCCGTGTTGCGGGTGTGCGCGGCGTGAGACGCTGTAAGAGCCGATGCAGGCCTCGGATGACAGCAAGCCAGACTTGCTGGTGAACGACTTGTGGACGTCGGTGCCGCCACAGTCCTTGCCGGAGTTCTACAGCATATTGGTCAGTTCCTTTCATTCTGTTATAACTGTGGAACCGAGTTTATCCTCAAGAGTTCATTGCACAAGCGTAAATAATAGAGTTAAATTAGTGACATGGCTTTTGTAATTCTTTCACGAGCCCGTCTGGCGCCGGACTCTACAACTGGATGCCCAAGGCGCTCGAGCGGAGGAGCCCGAGCGTGTGGTACGCGCTGTATGACCGCAAGTTGTACGGTTGCGCGCCGGTATTGGTGGCGCGTCGCCGAACGGCTGTGTGCGAGCCCCAGCTGTGTGCAAGCTGCTGCGGTCCCGCTTGTAGGCGAGCTGCTGCGGCCCCGGCTGTGTGCGAGCTGCTGCGGCCCCGGCTGTATGTGAGCTGCTGCGGTCCCGCTTGTATGCGAGCTGCTGCGGCTCCGGCTGTGTGCGAGCTGCTGTGGCCCCGGCTGTGTGCAAGCTGCTGCGGTCCCGGCTGTGTGCGAGCTGCTGCGGCCCCGGCTGTGTGCGAGCTGCTGCGGCCCCGGCTGTGTGTGAGCTGCTGCGGTCCCGCTTGTATGCGAGCTGCTGCGGCTCCGGCTGTGTGCGAGCTGCTGCGGCCCCGGCTGTGTGCGAGCTGCTGCGGTCCCGGCTGTGTGCGAGCTGCTGCGGCCCCGGCTGTGTGCGAGCTGCTGCGGCCCCGGCTGTGTGTGAGCTGCTGCGGTCCCGCTTGTATGCGAGCTGCTGCGGCCCCGGTGGGCGCCTGCTAGCAAAGGTGGTGAACGAGAACGTGTGGACGTCAGTACCGCTGCAGTTCTCGCTGGAGGTCTACAACACTTTGGTGCGTTCTTTTCATTTTGTTACGACTCTGAAGGCGAGTTTTCCCTTATAAAGGAGTCTATATCGTCAAAGATTCATGCCAAAAGAGTAAATAATACAGTCCAAATTGGTGATAAAAGTGTTTATAGTACCTACTGTACAAATATCAGCTTTGGTTGAAAGTGACGATATTGCTCTTGAAATTCTATTTCATGTTCTTCCTGACAAATATTTACGACGTGGTATCCTGATTGGTTACGACATTATATCTCACGGTATTAACATCCTAATTTCGTCTGATAAGCTGTCTTTTACAAATCATGGTCAGTAAACGCTGCGTCGTCTCCGCCCTTGTTGCAATAGATTAACGAACAGGCTGAAGCAGGAAATATCAGCCGGTCGTACAAATACGCGAACGATCTGTTACATTCTCATTTACTATATCACTGAGTTGCAATACGAGATTGCTTTGAAGATGAAAAATGCATTAATTTACCTCAATCACCTAATTTTATATCAGCAGTAATTGACTATAAATGCTCTCATACTTTTCTTAAATCAAGTGCAGTTTGTCAGAGTTTAGGCTCAGGGTGCTGATATAATTGTGATCTTCGGATCCGTCCCAACCTGTTGGTTTTCAGCTAAAATCCTTGCGCCTAACCGGGTCACTAGGGTTCACTAGGGTAACCGCGAATTTGTGAGTGTAGTCCAGTTGAAGTACTTATTGTAAAATCTTAAAAGTTAAAGTGTAGTTTGTATAGTTAATAAAAATAAACTACTGTGTAACTCGAAGTGTGGTTTGTTTGATAACTGCCGAGTCGCTCATTCGAACAGATCGCTTGAGAAAACAAAAATGCCTATGAATTAACATTTGAATGATTCGTCTGAGGAACATGAAATTGAATAACAAGTTTTCTAAAATATTGTGATTGAATAAAATCTGAACATGAATAGCAAGATGTTGAAAGCAAATGCAATTACTGAAATATGTAACTGATGATTAAGATATTATGACGATTTACTTACTAGATCAATCTAGTTTATTTAATTTTTTTATCGAGACTGGTTTTATAACTTCAAAATGCATGTGTTAGTGTGTAGTCGTAGCTCCGGTTTAGCCGAAGAGTGTGCGATGCGCATCTAACAATGCAGGTACTGGATGGTTGAATGGATAATCGGTGTAATGCGTGTGTTAGTTTGTAGTCGTAGCTCCGGTTTAGCCGAAGAGTGCGCGATGCGCATCCAACAATGTAGTTACTCGATGGTTAAGTGAAAAATCGGTGATGCATGTGTTGGTTTGTAGTCGTAGCTCCGGTGTAGCCGAAGAGTGCGCGATGCGCATCCAACAATGTAGTTACTCGATGGTTAAGTGAAAAATCGGTGATGCATGTGTTGGTTTGTAGTCGTAGCTCCGGTGTAGCCGAAGAGTGCGCGATGCGCATCCAACAATGTAGTTACTCGATGGTTAAGTGAAAAATCGGTGATGCATGTGTTGGTTTGTAGTCGTAGCTCCGGTGTAGCCGAAGAGTGCGCGATGCGCATCCAACAATGTAGTTACTCGATGGTTAAGTGAAAAATCGGTGATGCATGTGTTGGTTTGTAGTCGTAGCTCCGGTGTAGCCGAAGAGTGCGCGATGCGCATCCAACAATGTAGTTACTCGATGGTTAAGTGAAAAATCGGTGATGCATGTGTTGGTTTGTAGTCGTAGCTCCGGTGTAGCCGAAGAGTGCGCGATGCGCATCCAACAATGTAGTTACTCGATGGTTAAGTGAAAAATCGGTGATGCATGTGTTGGTTTGTAGTCGTAGCTCCGGTGTAGCCGAAGAGTGCGCGATGCGCATCCAACAATGTAGTTACTCGATGGTTAAGTGAAAAATCGGTGATGCATGTGTTGGTTTGTAGTCGTAGCTCCGGTGTAGCCGAAGAGTGCGCGATGCGCATCCAACAATGTAGTTACTCGATGGTTAAGTTGTGACTGGCTGTAATGCATGTGTCAGTATGTAGTCGTAGCTCCGGTTTAGCCGAAGAGTGCGCGATGCGCATTTGACAATGTAGTTACAGCTGGTTAAGTGATATCAACATACGGTCGGCCCACTGGTCATGTGGTGCGACACAATTGAGGTTCTCAAACCAGGTCTCATTATCTTTTGTTATTTCTTACAGTAAAATTGTTGAGAATAAAATAAAATCAAAATTTGAGCAGTTTCTGCTTAACAAAATAATAATGTCAAGTTTGAATTCAAAGTCTTGCTGTCAGGTATGACCGAGACAAAAGTCTACTGTGGTGAATGTTTCCACTTGCAGATTGAACATCACGCGAGGACGTGTGATAACGTCAGGATGGCCGTGTCGGAGAACAGTTCGTGAACACTTAAGACGACCGCTGCCAGCCCCTTTTCCATGAATCACTTGAAAATCAATTGGTTTAGTTTTAAGTAAAATTGTAAAGATAGTGTGATCGACACATGTTAAGTACGTAAGACAAAAAACAGTTAAGGGCTGCGACCCTGCAAAGAGTGTGGTTTTTTTAGGGACGCTATAGGACCCAGCCGATACGAGGAAGGGTCAGACACACATTCCTTCATGGGACACGGTTGCGCGATCACGCTCATCTCTTAGGACAATCCTAATTGTAAACTAGTACAGTATTAACAACTTTTGTAAAAGCTTACATTACGTTATTGACTGTTATCATTGCGAATACAATATTGTAATAAACATGGACAAACAATGTAGTTCTCATTACTACCGATTATTACCGCGACGACACCCCGACTCCGTCATATATATATACTTAGGTAATTTTGTATGTATATATTTTTTTTCTAGACTAAGTCAAACTAATAATACTTAATAACGAATTAATACATAATCATTATCAATTTGAGCACCATTGAAGTACCGTTCGACATAAATTAGATGGGAGGTAAGCTGGTGAGATGACACTATTTAGTGGCACCCTGCCAATTTCGAGTGCCATCTACAACAATTGGTACTTCGTTTTTGACTTTTACGATTAGATAAGATAAAGGTTATATTCTGTTTTTTGTGGTATAAGCCGGTAAACGAGCTGACGGATCACCTGATGGTAAGCAATCGCCGCCGCCCATGGACACCCGGAACACTAGAGTCGTTACAAGTGCGTTGCCTTTTGGGGGTTAGGAATTTAAGGGTTGTTCTGAAACTACTAAACGGATTTTGATAAAATTTGGTATACAGACAGGGTACGTGCTGACTTGGCCGCTAACAGAACCTAGTACAAAATAAAATCTAACATCAAACATCACATAAAAAAGTAATTCCATTCAAAAATAAACTTTACAAGCTTCTATTTAATCACATTTTAAATAAACCAATCAATCAGTTACAAATTGCAATCGTTCAGTAATAAAATCGTACCTACAGCTGCGCCTACGCACGATCGTGACTCGTCCGTCAGATAACGGTTAGCTTCGTAACGATATAAGATTTAGAAATGACGCTGAAACTTTAATAATATTGAAAGGTTTTTTTTTTTCTATTTTGTAGGAATCTGAGTCTTACGCCTCTTAAAAAAAAAATTAAAAGTTATTTAAAAAAAACATGCCATCTAAGATAAGTAGGCTTAGTCTAGATAGAAAAGATGCCTAAAATGGATTAGTGCGACGGTCAGGCAAAGTATTACTGGGCTTTTTTCGGTCTTCAAATTTTTTTTCAGTAGTAACACGGAGTCCGGAATTGTGCCCAGTATATGGCAATAGGCTCACCCACTATTACATGGGACTTCTAACACAAATGGTAAAAAGTGGGATTAAGCACCGTAATGTGCTCACCCCATTGGGAACACGAACCTTAGGTGACAAAAAAAACTATTGAACTAATGTCAAATATCTATTCATTTCGGATGGGTTATACATTTCAGCTATTAGCGCAGCAACTATTTTATTAATTTCAATAATACTTTTCAGTATAGACACAGATACCTACATATAAAACGTCAAACTCGTCTTACCTTTGAAAAACGATATATGTTACCTAATCGGCTATAGAAAGGCGTGAAGCTAGACAGTCTGCGCCCACGCACATCGTGACCAGTAGACGGTAGTCCTGTTAGGTATTTACGATTTTAAATATTACCGACTGATGTATCTCTCACGGTTTCTTTGAAAATGTGGGTAGCAGTGGTGGCTGGTTTGTTTTGAATTATTTTCGGAAAATTTAAGATTTTATAGAAGGTATTTAGCATAATTTAGCTGCACCTAGCTTCACTGATAGACAGTTAAATTTGACGTTTCGAAAGTGCTTGATTTAGGATTAATTGAAATAAATGCTTTGACTTTGATTTTACGCTATTTATTTCATGAAATGGCTGTTTTCTGGCTATTTTTAGAGAAGGGTTAATAGACAAGTTTTTATGACATATGTGATTATTCCTTTTATGAACCTATGTCCGTGAATCTTAAAAATGCTCTTACAGCCACACCACAAGCAGATGCAGTCAGTATGGTAAGGTTTACTCTCAAGAACTAATAAAATGAACGAACTAAAGCTCAATTCCTTTTACGACATGAATATGACTCCCGATTTCATTCGAAATTCGTAGAGCTTTCCTCCATTACTTCATGGGAATAAGACGTCGATATTTTCATTTCTTTCTTTCTTTCAATATACTAAAATTAAATAAAGTTCAGTAATAAATAAAATAGCAATAAATTCTAACCCAACCAATCAGAAACCAGAAGCGTAGATTCGAACGTTTTAGTTTAAAATACCTAAACGCAACCTCGGATAAAAGCGGCACCCATGTTTTTGCGCCCAACGCTATCTAGAAACGAAGATCAAACGTTGGAATACATACATTACCGCGTATATACACGTACATTAAACCACGCACACAACTGGAGCACCGATGTATATGCAATGTTCTAAAGAGCTGCGAAATATCGGCAATGTTTATTTTAACTGACTGAAAGAAGGCAATGTGGTGTTTGTTAGGCTTGGTGCATACGTAACGGGCGAGGATGGATTGTAGTTTTAGATAACGTATTTATTATTTTAAGGGCGGGTGTTGAAGAAAGGTTTTGTGGTAAAATAAATGGAAATGCAAGAAAAAGTAAGGGTTGGTTTGTTTGGCTATCTGTGACTATTTTAAATATATTGAAATTAAATTATCAAAACATCTACATACATGTATTGGGTTTTAGATTTTCATACCAGCGAAAAGGTGCGATAATCTCCATAAAGTTCTTAAAAATATTAAAAAACTGTTTTGGTTTTTTTCTGACTTAAGGCGAGTGATGATTTGAATTCATAACGTTTTCTAAGTTAACTTTGCTACTACTCCATGTTAAAACGAAGTTTCGACTGTTTTTTCAGCACAGCATATATATAAAAGTCATACATTCCATTCATTCCTTGCTACTTTTGTCAAACAAAACTACCAAAATATCGACGAATTAAGTATCCTTGCCTGTCACAAAACCATCAAACAAGTTTTATAACCTAGATAATTATTAGGTATCTGAAAAATCTAGCCATGAACTAAATCCGTCAGTGCACACCACTCCTAACAATCCAAATCTATTTTTAATGTTTAGATTCGTAACTCTGTGGATGCAATTTTATGCACAAAATTCTAACGTTCACTCGCGCCGCCATTTTTCAATATTTAAATTTAGATCCAATTCGCAGGAAGCTCGTAGCGTTCTATTTTCGAAATTTTATTTATTCCTAGGCGTGGTTTGGCCAATCTTATATTTGAATGAGTATGATTGAGTATTCTGTCTATGTGTGAAGGTACTAGTAGATTCTTTGTGTATGTTTGTGTGTATAGGTAATACACATACATTGTGTTTAAATATTTATAAGTTCTATGCTTGATCATTCGTCCGTTTAATTTTTTCGTGGGCGGTACTCAAATGAGGTGGAGTATTGTCTTGTCTTGTCTATGGTAAAGGCAGTTTGCTATTTTATTTTGAATTCGGAATAGATTGGTAATATGTCTTGAAAGTGAAAGTTTAATTTATGAAGATTATATTAAATAAGTTATTGGGTAATTAGGTAGGCAAATATTGAAGGTAATAAGTAAATCAGGATCGCAACCTTTGATCGAATTATTAGCATAAAATTAAACTGATATACTAAGACCCTTAGATATTTCGGCACTGTTGTAAGCGCCATGATCACGGATGAACTAATACAGTAACAGTAAAAACTTAAAAACCTGGTTAATATCCCGTTTTAAGTTCTAATGATACTGTTAGTGGTCATGTCAGTTTAAAAACTGATCTACTAATGACATTACAATTTGATTGTTATCTAAATACTAATACGAATACTATAAACTTTCATCTTTCAGAACTCCTAAAACCACCAGCAAAAAGTGATCCTGATCATCATCATCTACACCAATTTTTTCAGGATATACAGGACGCGACAACTCTTAATACATCGTGCCAAAAAGACACTGAAAAGCTTCACAAAAAAAACTAACCTATCCCAAAAGATTTTTAAGTAAGTATATCGTGAGATAAAATGCATACAGATTTAATAACATTGAGTGCAGCATCGAGAATGCAACGCGTTATTTTTACCAGATCTCAACCTTGAATTTTGTCGGTATTTTTGTGAGCAACGTGAACTTGGCTCGCGTCTGCATTTGATCGTAAAAAGGAAAGAAAATAAAAAGGGAATTTTCCGTTTTCGTGAAGTGAAATCATGGTAGTTTCTTGTTCTTTATTTTCTATAAGAACCAAACGGCCGTACTCAAAGTCATTTAATGATTACTTAACCCAGTCCTTAGCAATAGATTTCGATACCAAATCGTTACTAAAAAATAGTTTAAGTAATCAGTAAATATCTCTGAGTGCGGCAGTAAGTCTTGAAATTAGAAAATAGTGAGTAAAAGATAGAATGACGGATCTATATTTTATTGTTTGATTTTACCAAAAGTGTCTTTCTATGAATTTTTTTTTTAAATAACTATCGTAAGTCATACAAAATAATCTAATAACAGTTTTTACGTAATTATACCCATGTAGGGGTGACACTATTGCCATATACTGGGCACAATTTCAGACTCCGTGCTGCTACTGAAAATTATTCGAAAAACCGAACAGCCCATTATTATTTTATAATCTATTTAAAACTATGATTCCTACAATCAAAGAGTTCTCCACGAAAATCATCGCTGCAATTAGAATTCGACATCCATTGATGCGTAACGTATACAAAATATCAATCACGCCAGTCTAAACCGTCAATGTACGTTGAACTGACGTTTATAGGTTGTCATTACCTATGTTAGATTGTAATTGGATGATTTTAGTGAAAATATTTGAAGATAAACTTAGTTTTTGAAAGAAATCTTTCTTACGAATATATGCAACGTCACGCCTTTTATCCCCGAAGGGGTAGGCAGAGGTGCATATTACGGCACGTTATGCCGCTATATAATATACACCCATATATTACCACCTATGTTATAAGTTCCATATAATAGGTGGTGAGCCTATTGCCATACACTAAACACAATTCCAGACTCCGTGTTACTAGTGAGAAGTTTTTTTGAAAACCGAAAAAAGCCCAGTAATACTTTGATCGACCCCGAGACCCCATGTCCGGCAGTCGCACTTGCGACTACTCGACCAACGAGGCAGTCAAGGCAAAAAATCGTGAGCATTTTGCCTTCTCTTACTTTCATTCTAAAAGTTATAATGATTGTGTAATATTACTCCGCTTCTTTCCTAAGGGATCGGTACATATAATGGTAGGTATATTGGATGACAACACGTAAAGCCTAACGAGATCTGGCTCTGAGAAACAAACTAAAATCTTTTTACGAATCTGCATTATTTGGGATTATTAGACATGAAATAATATAAGAATTTAAAATATTCATGTCTGTAGATAACTCATAAATAGGTTAAATCATAAAAGTATCTCGTTTAAAGCTTAATTTTAAATAGATACCTCAAATACCTGTTATAGCTAGTTGCTCAATTTAACACATAATCCTACTCATTTTATAATTATGTCATAAAACACATGATTCCATTAAAAACGGCCTCCAAAATCAAATATGTAATGCTAGAAATAAATCACATTATATACCTATAAGACATAGCCTCTATGTATAAAAACGATACCTACTCAAACGCACACTAGTAAAAAATCTTAAAAGCATGCTACTATTAGAAATACACACATACAAAAATCCATCAAACGCGTTAGAAGCACACATTTAAAAATTGTATCAAATCCACGCACACATGTGTCTAACGTCTCTGATTGGTCGACTCACGCGCAGCGCAGATTTCAAAATATACGTTAATGTTCATTTTTCGACGTTCTATTTTTGTGTACGTAAGTTTTTATCCCTTTTGTAGTCGGATCGAGTCGATTTGATACTTTTTAGGTCAGTCGAAAATTTTGTTGAACAATGGAATTAAATTGGTTCAAGGACAAGTAATTGAGTTGTTTAAAATTAGTTATAATGTTTAAATTATTATTCATAGTTTTTTTAAGAACTAATATTGTATGACATTATACTTAATGAACGGCATTCGATAAACTAATAATTGTAAAATTTAAATAGATTGTAGAAGTAGTTATATTTATTTTCAGTGAAATTAAAATCTTACTAAATGTCCAGGGATCTAAACTACTGACTTATAATTATGATCAATTCAGTGACTACGACAATGAATCGTATTCTATATCGATACATCGCTATATACGAGCACAGCTCGGGATAGCTTCGTTTCACACGTGCTAAGCTATGCGTCCCAACATAATATGATTGGTGGAAACCAAAATTATTCACAGCAATGTAGCATAGCACATATCTGGTGGAAAGCACCCTTAATGCCATTTAACTACCCATCTCCGTACCATCCCAAACTGATAGTATTTATCGCCATTATATCAACTTCCTTTTCTCAGTCTCCTCCATAAACCAGCAACTATGTAAAGCAGTGTGTTAATTTTTAATATTAAAGAGGACACATAAACTGGTTTACTGTTTTCTATTAATAAAACTCGATTTCTCAGTATCAATGTTTGCAGCACCTGCGTGTTTAGTTAGGTATATAGTGTTTATATGTAAAATGGCGTCACGCTTGTTAATTAGTTTGTTTTTTAGTGTTTGGGGATTTTGGGGGATTATTCTTCTTATTTGATGTCAATTTCTTTATTATGTTGTTAGAAGTTGGTAGACATAGTATGTCTTTCCATTCTTTTTCATGGTCAAGAATGACAACTAAGTAAGTAATTTCGTGTTTGATTACTAGGTTTTTTTATCTTTTATTTATTTTGGGATTTAGTCATCATCATCATAAGCCGGAACGCCCACTGTTTGAACAAAAGTCCTCCCTTAGGTTTTTTTAGTGTCAGACTTTTTATTTATTTTGAGATTTAGTCATCGTCATTATCATCATCAGCCGGAACGCCCACTGTTGAACAAGGCCTCGCCCTTAGTCCTGCCTAGGATTTAATAAGAGAGTCATAATATTTTTGTATCTTTTCAACTCCTATGCAGTGATAAATTTGTCAACTTTTTCTTGTTTTTAAATCTTTTTCTTACAAGTAACTGTTCAACTATTAACCATAATATATTATTATCTCATAATACGGAAATTATACAAATCTAACTACTTCATCAATTAAATAAAACACTTTATCAAACAATATTTATTCAATAAATAAATTCAATATAAGTAAGAATGTAATGGAAATATTTTTTTAATGCCAATTATGTTATGTTGTGCTATGTTACACAAGGTTTTATAACACTTATTAGCATAGGAGTTTTATTAAAAATGCGCTTATGTATGTTGGTAATATTGCTGTATTATGATAATTGTATTATAAATTCCTACTATGTTTTATATTTATTTTCTTGTAGTAATGGTAGTAGATGTTTGAATGTTTTTAAATGTTGTTATTTAGTCTATTTTTAGACTTAGTTAGATTTTAGTCTATTTTTTGAGAAGATGGGGCACCTGATTGTAAGCGGGTCACCATGGACACCCGCAACACCAGAGGCTGAGTATTTATTTATGTTCATATTTGAAAAAAATTGGAAAACTTAAAATTAATTTTTTATGATACTTTTTATCAATTTTTTTTCATAAGACTGTAGTAACGTGCCTTTTAAAAATTAATGAGGCATTAATATTTTACTAATCACACAACAAATATTAAATTTAAATAATTTTCAATTACAAAAAAAATGCAAGTATCAAAACCACTGCCACAACACCGCTCCTTTGTGTTTTTTGGCACGGCAGCCAAACATTGGTTTATGCGATGCACCCTTCACGTGTGTGCGTGTATCTCGACTCGTGCGCACACAAAACAAGATGTGCATGTTCGTGTGTTTGTTAAAACATTTACCAAGCAAAACATACAACATTTAGGATAATTGCTGATTTGTTTGTGATTTTATTAAGTAAGCCATGACAGATTGAAGTCTAGCTAGAATTTGTCTATTTCATAATCAACATCCTATGAAAATCCACTGCTGAACTGCAGACTCTATAAAAGAAGGGTTAAGAACTACAGGCTCTATAAAAAGAAGTTTACAAAGATCTCCACGCTTGTCAACGGAGTTGGAGATCACAGTTTAACGGCTGTATTTAATAACCGATCTTTCCATTGTCAATAATCGATCTCTATAGATTCGGGATTGAGATTGAACTTGGGTTCAAAGTCAAAGCATTTATTTTAATTAATCCTATATTAGGCATTTTTGAAACGTCAAATTGAATTATTATCCGTCAGTCTGTCTGTTAGTGAAGCTAGGTGTGGCTAGGTGCTCATTCCAAAGTGTAGCTTCGAATAGAAAAGAACGAGCAAGAAATCCATCATTACTCTTTTAAAGGATTAGCGGGGGATTCGATTCATCAGAGAACACTGCTACCCAGTTTCTGTTATTTCTGCAGTTAACTCTCATCCCACCCACAGCAAGAGTAGCGGTGGAGACAAACATACTCCACTCTATTCTCATCACACGGTTGATCTAGTAGATAATTATTGCACAGGTATTTGTTTAGTCGAAGCTTCAATTTGCATGTAGTGGATGCGCAAGAGTCTCTCTTACGTCATTTTATGAATGGTATTTAGTTGTTGTGCAATTTTCTTTGGAATTGATATCGGAAAGCTTTAAATGGGTTTGGTGTTATGAAAAGACTAGGCAGAGATGTACTAAAAATAATTATTACCACGTTTTTGAGTAATTGGTAGATTAGACTTAAGTACCTATAGGTAAAAAGTAAAAATATAAAGATTTCGTAAACAGTTTTTCAGTCTGTTAACATCAGTTTTTTTATCTTAAAAATGCCTATCTCCTATAAGGATTTCTTCCTGTGTATGTATGTGGGTACGTTTACAAACACACAATTTTAAATTTTAAATAGAACTTATTTTTTAAAAAAGGAAACCGCTTTCTGTTTCTTTCCGCCTCCATTATTTTAAAGTCAGACAATATCCCTAAAACCTTCTCCTAAGTCTGAAAAATACTATGCTGAAAACCGGTTCAACCAAATGCGAGAAAATCATCTATAGACCATACAAATATTTTTTGTGCAGTTCTCAATTACTCAGCCGCGCAGTAAATTCCACAAACCATTCCAATCAAAGTCCAACTTCCATGATTCCTTAGTCACAAAGTCATAGACCATAAAAATACCATGATTAACAAAGACATTTCACTGATATTTACAAACTTTGCTGACCGTACGTATTGTCCCGTTTTTCTGCTAATCGTACTAGGCTAGATATCATAACACTATTGTTCCTAGGTCTATGTTTTCAGTCTTATAAAACGGACGGACAGACAATTTGGTACTTAGACTCAATGTGTTATGGTTACATGGTTGTTTGAAATTCAAGCGAAGGAAGTTTTGAACACTTTTTTAATAGAATTTTGAAAGTCAAATGTTCGTGATACAAAATTTATATATTTGCTTGAAGGCGTTATTATCATCATCATCAACAGCCTATTAGTCTCCACTGCTGAACCGAAGGGCTCTTCTCATACGGGTAAGGTTTGAGCATTAATCACCGCGCTTGATCGAATGCGGGTTGGTGATTACAAACTTGTAATTAGAAATTATAATCCCCAACCCAGGGGGCGGGGAGTCATACAATGACTTCTCTCGCCTTGAGAGAGGAAACGGAGTGTTTGGTCAGCTCTTACTGACTAAAACCCACCCTGTTCCTTCTCCCGCTTTTTGAGTCAGAGCCCCGGTAAGCCCGCTAAATAGTTTGCAGCTCCGGTACTCCGCCGTGACCACACGGTTTGGTAAGAAATACCATTTAAAATACCTATATTTCTATAAACTAATAAAAAAATCTACAAGAAAAATTCTAAGTTTTAATGCAATATCGACTAGCATCATAAAACTCCAAGCCTCTTTATAGGCAGCAAGATTTTTCTAACTGTATAACAAGCTTCTAGATGTGTATCAGAAGTATCAGGCGATGTCGACTAACTGTGCTGTCGCCTGTCGCGCGATAGATTTTGAATAGGTAAAAAGTGCGGTGTGGCACACAGTGGGTTGGAAATGCTATAATATAAATTGTAGTTTGATATAGCTTGACTCTGTGACTGAAGTTGAAGTGTTATTTGGTTTGTGTTAGGAAAAAAGATGTTAAGTGTTGTAATTTTAGAGATTATATTTGCATGCTAAAGTATATAGGTGTCCATGGATGAACCATATTCGAAGAAACGATGATCGATGAGGTCAGGAAATTTTTTGATTAAGGATAGTGACTCCCAAGAGAGGAGCTAATGGGTCGAAGTGGCGAGTGATCGTTTTGCTTGAAGAATTAAGGGCAAAGTCTTACTTTAGACTAGACCCTACTACTACTTAGAAATGTTTGATAAACCGAAAAAGCCCTAGCAATACTTTGTCCGACCCGGAAATCAAACCCGAGACCCTTTACCCGGCAGTCGCACTTGCAACCACTCGACTAACAGGCTTATGTAAAACCTTTTAAGAAAAGATTAGCAGAAATGTAATACGAATATCAAATGTTTACAATTCGTCAGTTATAGTGTTGTGTCTCATATGTAAACACGAGAGGACGTTACAGTTTCTATCTCTCTACTATTTCTGAGAATTCCGAAAGGGAAAGTGTTGTGAGTAAGGCTTTTAACCCTAAAATTGACTTCAGTGAATTTTCGAAGAGAAATCTATGGGGTCTAGAAATGGTGTAAATCCGTAAAGCTATTTACAATACTAGCTTTAGGGTTAAAGAAACCTGCTATTTGCAAGTAAAATAATATTCTTAACATAATAAATACTAATCTAATTAAACGACTGCGTTGTTGGTCAAGTGGTCGCAAGTGCTACTGCCAGGCAAGAGGTCTCGGGTTCTATTCCCGGGTCAGGCAAAGTATTACTGGGTTTTTTTTCGGTTTTTCAAAAAATTCTCAGTAGTAGCACGGAGTCTGGAATCGTGCCCAGTATATGGCAATAGGCTCACCCCCTATTACATGGGACTTATAACACAAATGTTGAAAAGTAAATGTATATTATATAGCGGCATTACATGCCGTAATGTGTACCTCTGCCTACCCCTTCGGGGATAAAAGGACGTTGCTTATAATAGCTAATTACAAGTAACGTAAACTCTCCTTGATATCAACATTATAATGTATAGCGCTATATCGCGATATATCGCAGAGCTTTTAGTGTGCACAAATACGTGGATGATGTTGGATATAGTCCAAGAAAATCTGGTTAAAACGTAAAACATCTGTATGGAGGACGATTTACACGATCTCCATGTTCCTTGTACATTGTACATACGTATATAGCACGTCTGTCTTTTAAACGGGGTAAGCAGAGACCATTGAAAACTTCGATTTATAGATTCTTCAAAAACTAATAAATCTAATAGACTAAAACTACCCAATACACAGTTTCGAAAATTAAACGAACCTCTTACTTCTTACTACTCGCAGTTCTCGTCAAACCAATTTACAATTTACAAAGTAGCCATTACAAAATTTAATAAGTTAACCATCGATTTCGAAAAGTTAATACCCAGTTTTATTAACAGAGAAAAATACAGGAAGCTCTAAAATGTCCTAGTTTATAAGCTATTTACCTAGACTAGAAGTAAAGACTAATAAAGGTTTACTTAGTACGAAGTAGTGAAGCCACATGTGTGGCCCATTTGCATATTAGAAAAATCGTGCATTCGTACGGTTAACGGTAAATGTTTTACTTTAAATATTATTCTTAATGTAAAACATCATGTAGCCGGCTGTCACGCCTTTAAATCCTTGACGGGATAGGCAGAGGTGTTTTGGGACTCCTAACATAGTATTTTAGGCATGGGGAATCAGTAACTCATTTTTTATGGAATAGGTGGTAAACGATAGATAGTAAGCAATGAGCGCCGCTCATATGTCGTTGTCATTTTACACAAAAGGTTCCAGACTAAAATTTTAGTGTGGGAGAACCATGCTTCGGCACGAATGGGTTGGCTTGACCGCAGTAATACAACGGCCCTACAGAAAGCTGACGTGAAATAACGCTTGCATTGTATTTTGTTAAGTGAGAGAGGTTACCGGAGGTCAAATTATCCCCTTACCTAATAATTCTTAAACTTATAACCCCCAAAAGGCCGGCAACGCACAGGCGGTGGCGATTCTTTACCATCAGGTGATCTGTTCGCTCATTTACCGACTTATAACATAAAAAAAAATCTCATAAACTTTTGCCTGACATAGAAATTGAACCCGAGAATGCTTGTTCTGCAGTCACGTTAGCGACCTGTCAAGCCTTCTCAAATCTCGAAGACCCTATTCCCAGTAAACTTGTAACATCATTTTATTGGCATCTGACTTTACTAAGCTGTACTAGAACATAAAATAGCTAAACCACTTTCACGAAAGTTGTACTAAAGAACCGATAAAACTAAAAAGCTCCGACAAAACTATAATTCTTTTAAAATGTAGCAAAGTTACTTATTATTATGTAGCAATAAGGTTTATAATGCTACATCAATAAAATAATCATAAAAAATATTAATATTCACATGCCTATGTTTTAGCTTAGCATTTTCTGATATGTAAGTTATCGAGAGAAGAGATCACAATAGTGTGATTTTCAAGCTATCTGCCAAGTGTGGGGATTATCATAAACTTCCAAGTTGTCTGCTAAATGTGGGGATTATAATACATTACCTCTTAAGGAGGCTCTGGTTAACAGTGGATGTATTTTGGTCAGTGATGATGATGAATAACAAACATTCATACATGAAAACTGTTGCATTTATACATATTTTGTAATAAAGTATGGGGTGCTATTACGTGAAGGTATCTGATAACCCATTGGTCACCATCCCTACCCTTCCAGTAGGTAAGAGCCGATTAAATGACTACATATTGATAGAGACAAGGTAACAGCACTCTCTGATAAATGAACACATTTCCTACAGCGATCGTCAACTCCCCCGACAAGTGTGGTGATTATCGCAAACACTCTTAGATACAACACCTTTAGTATGTAGTAGTAGACTAATATGAGCATGTTAATGATGACGATAAAGGTGTAAATTATAAAAACCTTTTTAAACTTAATCCATATTATAAACAAGTTGTACCGTTGCGCTTGCCTTGGAACGGTGATTAAAGATCAGGCTATTTTTATCAAGAAATCTCTATTCGATTCCCGGTAACATTAAGTGCAGCATTTTTCCGACAGAGACGGTCTTATTGAAATGTATGCAAATTCGTATATAAATTGAGCGGCTTCATGTCTTAAGGTCTGTTTCCATTGTGTACAGATAACTTTTATAATATATTTTAATAATATAATTGAATCAAAAGTATAGTAAGTCAAATTTAATAAAAAAAGTAACACGGAATCTGGAATTGTGTCCAGTATATGGCAATAGGCACACCCTCTATTACATGGGACTTATAACACAAATTGTGAAAAGTGGGTGTACACTGTACATTGTATAGCAGCATTACGTGTCGTAATGAGCGTTGACGTTAATTTAATCAAATGTTTTACTTAATTAAGTATTGGTTCGAGGTAGGTCTTAAAACTACGAATAGCTATTGAGAGGTGGGCAGCCGCATCATCTGACTTTTAGCCACCTAACTGTAGTTTCTAAGCCGACTGCCAAGTATGGGGATTATCATAAAACTTCTCAGTTGAAGTAGATTGTAACTTTTTGATGGAGATGATACATGATTGTGTGTTAATTTTTTTAAAACGTACCCCACACTAGGATTTTCTCCTGTGTCGTGGGTGTGTTTACAAACATACAAGTTCACATACATATGAGACCCAGATCCGATATAACAATTTATGGATCACACAAAGAGTTGCTCCTTGCGGGATTCAAGCACATTGCGCGGCAGCCGGTTGCCTTACCACCGCGCCAACCGTTTGGATTACTAATAAATTCTTAGAATTAAAAAGTAAAGACTACAAAAATAATATACCAGATCTTTTAGGAAAGTTTTCTTCTACACATTGTTTTCTTTAATCCCCAACTCGTATGACAATGGACAAACACCCAAGCCTGCCACGTATGCATACAACGTACTCTAAACAACTTATTGCCTTTAAAATAGCGTTACGTAACGTTTCGCGCTTGTAAAGGTGCGTACGCGCATGTCTGCGTACATGCGCATGATTTTCATTGCGTTAGAATTTTTCCATTTATTTTTTTATTTTATTGTTATTGGTAAAACTGTGTCCGGTGGAAATATTATAGAGTTGTTCTTGTCAAATTAACTTGTCTGTTTTATTGTTTAATGGGTAAGCAGTAGTGTTACAAGCTCTATACATGATATGATAAATATCGTTGTCTTGTTGGTGCGAGTGCGACCGCGAGGTAAGGGGTCTAGGGTTCGATTCCCGCGTCAGGCAAAGATACTGCTGATTTTTTTTTGTTTTTTCGAGAGACGTTCCTTCGCTGTTGGTCAGTGCTATCTAAATAATCTTAGAAAATCCACATAAATCGGAAAACGTCTCATTGGTACTTGCCGTTTGTAGGTTCCAAACCCTCATGCATAAGGAGCTTCTTCCGGGTCTTAAACCTCCGGGCCACCACGATATATTATTGCCCATACTACTATTAGTATGTGCAATAATAGGTATAAAACCCCAATTTATTAATTTTCAGTTAAGCTAGAAGTTTAGAGGACTAGAGATGTAACTTGTGAGTGCAATGTAGCTTTTGAAATATTCTAAATTCAATGTTCTAAAAGTTGATCGCAAGTTAAAACCCAGTATTAATTTTTAAGAATTACTATATAATACAAAATAACCATTTAAAATTATTGTAACTATGTTAGAAAACTAAATAAACTTTCACATTTAACAGAGCAAACTAGAACAGATTACTTCTAAATCAAATAGGCATAGTCATAAGCTTAGAGACCGGGCTGCGCCTACGCAACCAATGGTCTTAGAGACCTTTGACACCGGCATAGAATGAGTTTACAAGAATATTTGTTAGAAAATCTATTTATAGAACGAAATGTTATTGTAATACTAACCGTACTTAGTATATAATAAAGTTCTTTATAAGTCGGTGGTGGGAGAATAGAGTATATTTACCAGCTCTACTCTTCACGCGGGTGTCGTATGATCCGACTGAGGGACTATACTTTCGCTCTCTCCAGTTCGCTCTCTGATGAACCCAAACTTTTTGAATTGTGCCTTCTAACCCTGCTAAGCGTGGAGGTAGTGGCAAACTCTCTTATTGTAGATAAGGTACGGAGCCTAGCAGCAAGCGCGAGAGGTACTCCAGGAGTCAGGGATCGTGCGACTATCTCCGGCCACAGTCGCTGTCTACAGACCGGTGGATTCCATAATCCATCGATCCAACAACACTAGAACAAGGACTAGAACCATACCCGTACGTAAGAGCCATCAGACCACAGATGGTGATGGTGCCTGATCCGGAGCTGCAGATTACGTAGCGTGTTTATCCGGGCTCTGGCTCGAAAAGCAACAGCAGGAACGGGGTGGTTTTTAGTTAGTAAGAACCTGACACTCGCGTCACCCTAGGTATAGGGCATATAGGCAGGCATTGGATTATTTACGCCTCTCAAAAAATGAAATCTAGCAGTGTACTGTCATGGACTCTTGATATTGAAATGAACACGCGAAACACCAGAGGCGTTACAAGTGCATTGCCGGCATTTTGGGAGTTAGGAATGTAAGGGTAGTACAAATCATTTTATGACTGATGAATTGAAGTAAAATACAGTATTCCTATGTTCTTGTATATTGATGGTACTATTGTAGAGGTACATACTATAGGTCCTATAGCTTCTACTTCCTTATCTGCCCATCTTTGACTCTTTCATTCAATGGTGACCATAAAACTCATTGAAACAAGCGACTTGGATGTTTCTTTGGTGAATTGGTTGCTATACTACAACTGCAACTACAACTGAATAGCAGTGGGTTCAGATTTGATTCAAAGTTTGAACAAAGTATTTTAGATGAGTTGCATGAAAATTGACTGAAACTTGAAATAGATTGAATGAAAAAATTAAATTATAAAGGCTCATATAAAATTTTCTAATATAGAGTTATTTAAGATTCCAACTTAAATATTATTTTATATTGTGTGATAACATTATTACATTGGGTATAATCTGTTAGAATGTTTTGATTTAAATAAATAGATGGATAAATAAAGCTTTTTAAACATTTGCTGTTATCGATTGAAAATACATTTTATATGACAATTGGTTCCGACGGCTAGTGCTTTTAAAATGGAGGTATCAAAGACATAACTCATTTACCCAAGAATTAGGAAATGCTTTGATAGGATAATAGAAATAATTGGATTTTAATGTATAAAACAAATTCAACGTATCAGTCATCTTTATATGAGTTAAATTATTAAATGAGATTTTATACTAAAGTTGGATTTGAAGAGCTTTTACATTAAGTTTTGAGTATTTTTTAATACAATACATCGATAGATAGTTTAAACAACACTTGCTTTATCATTACGAGAATTAAGAATGAGATTCTTCATAATTACAATGCTTTTAGTGGTTCTCTGGAGAGTTATACCTACATATAAAACTTACTAGTACATCAACATTCTTACAATTGAAATGCAAGCTTATACAGACTGCTAAGCAGAAAAGCTAACATTCATCCAATTCTATAAATTCCAATACAACTCTACTCAAAAATTTTCGAACTGTTAACTTCTTGCTGATATTCTACTCTTGAAAATGCTAGACTAAAGATGGACTACAAAAAATGGTTAGATACAGATACATGCTAGAACAAAAATGCCCTACAATACCTAGGACACAGACCAGGTAACAGACCCATGTTATATTCCTTATACCGACACATAGATAACAAGCTATACCCATCGAAAGAAAATCATCCAATGACTTCTCCCACCTTGACTAAAACGAGAGGGAGTATCAGACTCTTACTGACTAAAAACCACTCCTTTCCTACTCCTGCTCTTCGAACCAGAGCCACGGAAACCCGTCAGGTCTTCCTCAACTCCGATTACAACAAACCTACCTAGGTACATCCTAATAGTCCAAACCTATCCTATCAGGTCGACCTATCTTAAGAACCTATTAGTAAAATCCATGGTAGAAAGTCAAATATTTCAAAAGTCACGCCTTGATACGCCCTCGCTCCGCCTTTGCCGTGACGTGGCTTTAGAGGGGATATAAGTGAGATGCTGCTTATGCTGTGTTGTGTAAGAGGCGTGATGATTTTGGAAATGAGTTTTGGTATATTTTTGGGGATGTGCGTGGTTGGTTTTGGCGTAATTTGTGTATAAGTGTAATTTTATGAGATTAATAGGTGTTTTTAAACATTTTTAATTTATTATTATTATAGATAAATTAATTTTTATTCCATTCTGGTAAATAGTACACGAAACACTAATTTTTGGTACATTTTAGTTTTTAATTTTAATTATTTTAACATATCTAATATAATTATAAAATAATTCGGTAAATTGATTGTAGTAGTATCGATTGTAAAGCTTTTAGTCCCGTTTCTCATTTATTGTTTTAATTTTATTATTATAATTTTTTTATTATACCCATTCTTTTTCATTACAATTATTACATCGCAGTTGGTTAGAATATTATAAATAAAAAAAAACAAAAATTAATAAAATAAATAATCAAAATAATAATACACAAAACACTCACATAGCAAGTCAAGCACAAAAATGTAGTTAACACTAAAAAACAAAATAATTTAAAAATGTAATTTAAATTCAACATCAATAAAACGATAAGAATTATTACTGCAAATTAATGTTTTTCCAAATCTATAATTTCTTTTACATAATTATCTTATTACAATACTATGTTGTTAGGAAAATAGTATCGCATGTAATTTTTCTATCAAATAAATTTAGCCATTAAAAAATCATAAAATATAAGCAATTATTTTTTCAATGTGTTTTATTAAACACAGTCATAAAGGTAATGTGTATTATTATTGCTATTATTTCTGTTATTTTCAATGTTTGACTACATATTGGGCCTGCGAAAATTAAATATGTATTGGTAATAAAAACAATAATTTAAAGTTAAAAAACAAATAAAATAAAGTCATAAAAATTATATAAAGCAAAAAATAAAACAAAACACTAACCTCAGGTCCAAATCACAACACAAAATGTTCAATTTCTTCACTCACAATACTAATAATACGATTTTGACGTTTATTTATTTTATTTTAAGTTCCTTTTTAGATTAACACGTAAACTTCCTTTCGAGAATGCGCGCCAAAATCTCAATCATAATGACGCACACATTTTTATTTCTTAAGTTACGCAATATTACATTTTTTCTCCAATTTCACGGAGCAATGAGCGTGGATACTAAAAAAATACGATAAAAAACATAAAAAAAAACGCAATACCAAGTCATTTCACGGCGAAAAATTATTAATAATAAAAAAAAAACACAGTTCCTAAAATAGTTTGACAGTCACATTTTTAAAAAACGAACGCGGCGCTGCGTACTGGCGTGATAGATAAAAAAATAAACGAAAACGGCGCGAACACATTAGAAATTTTCAATATGGCGTTAATATTTTGACTATTTTTATAAAATATCGTTTGGTTTTCATTGCTTTCTTGTTGGAGTGTCGCGCGCGTGTGCTGTTTCAACACATTATGATCTAACACTGGCTAGCTCTCGATTGCAGAACATACTTATTCTAAGTCAACTTACATTCGTTCATATTTGCCTGCGGGGCGTAGGGCTGCGCAAGGATGTTAGAACCTAGTTGAATGCCTTATAAGTTTCCGTATTCTTTAACAGTAACACAAATTTATTGCCTTTCGCCTCTCTTGTTAGTTTTAAATTGGTTTAATTTTGCTTCGTAACTGTTTAACTAAGATTCCTTAACATTACGTCACATAATTTTAAATGATGTCTATAAAACGTTCCGAGTTTAAATTTCCGCGATTGAATAACAAATGTCGAATAACAATTTTTATGAATTACTTTTTATAGAATTCTTTTTATTGTTATTCATAATTTTAAAAGTGGAATGGATTAAGCTCTATCTTCATAAATTAACGTAATAATGATATTTATAGCGGTCGAACAACATTGTATGATGCGGCCAACCCTATTTTCGCGTAGTACAAGAACTTCTTGCATATAATAATATGTTTTAGCCTATATCGAACGCTCACAGGCACCGACTTAGCTGCGCATGCGGCTGCAACGCGGATAACTGCTATTTTTAACTTAAAACGTTATTTCACTTTGATTCTGATGAAAGTTCTTTTAAGATGATGATTTAGTTTGTTTTTTTTTAGTTATTGTGTCGTTTTACTGTATTGGTATAGGCTTAAGTTTTGTTTGAATAGTTAGGCTTTAAAATTAGGCTTTGAAGTTTAAGGTTCATTCTTAAACGGAAACTGAAACTAAACATTATAATACATGTAATGAAATTTTAAAACATTTCAATATAAAGTAAGATTTTCTGAACTCATCATCACTTTTGTTCGCTATCAATAACATTTTATTGCGAAAGCAAGAATATCCGTAGTTCCATGAAAAGTATAGTTTTATTTTAATAACTAAAGTTATTGATATGAACTATGTTTAAACATCTTATAACATTCTTTATTATCTCAACAACGAAAACCGCAAACAACTAGTTATTAAAAACAACTACAAACGCACATCACTAAAATCCGTTATTGGAACCACCACATCACTACTTAGTTGTATGCACCGTGCATTGGCCTGCACTGCCGCATTTGAAACACAACGTAAAACGTCTTAAAAACCACCTCTCACCACACGAAAACCAACTTTAAACTTTAAAAGATAGAGTTGAAACTTGATTGTGGTGTGAAGTGGAGTTATGCGTTTCAGTTAAATAGTTTTTTAGAAGCCAAGCTCTTATACCTACTTATTTTGCTATGAATTTTAGATAGGTATACTTGTAAGATATAGAAAGAAATGTTTAGGGACTACTTATAAGTTTCTAGGACATGGTAGAATGCTAGAAATCTTCGTTGGTACCTAGGTACTAACTAGGTATTGTATTTTGTATAATATAAGATGGAATTGATTTAATTATTTGAGGAGCGGTTTTTGAATACTTTAATTACGAAGCTTTTACGATTGGATTTTAGAGAGAAAATAATTTATTAAAACAATTTTGTTTATTCGTAAGTGTAACTGCTAAGAGAGTAGACTTTAAAAAGTTATAGGTTCAACCTATTATCATAGAATTACTTTTTTTAATCAGAAGTGTGTGTATATAGTTTGAACCTGTGACTTCACTGTCCGACGGTGATATCGACAACTAGGCTTATTACTAAGGTGGTTCAAATCACCAGATAAAAGCCCAAGACAGTCTACTGTTGAACAATGTGCGTGTTTTACAAAAATCTAATATCTAATGATAGTAAAAAATATTAATCCCTATCCCTAGCTTTGAAAGTAAAATTATAGCAAGCTTAAAGCTACTCGTTAAGTAAATAGAAAAGAAAAATTGTAATAGTAATGTTTGGTTTTGTATTTATTGTTATTTTCTAAAATTAAACCAATCTACTCATATCGGGGAACCGGCAACACTATTCTTTCAGTTGTAGTTATTGCCATTCATGATTTGAAAGCAATGAAAATGATTTCGGGATGAAGTAGCAGCTAGTACTTTATTTTTACGTAATAAATAATATTGCTTATCATAGTTTATAAACAGCTCATGACACAGGAAAAAATCGTAGAGTGGGACAACGTTTTTATAAAAAAAGTTATCAAAAATTATAATATTGTTCTGTCAAGAACTTTTAATAACTCTATAAACGAACTTGATTGAACCGAATGAAACTAAACTAAGTAACTACTGTTACTAATACCAAAAATCGAAACAATTTTGTAAAATTCAGGTATCTTCATTTAACCATCCATGCATTAAACCAAAGATGAAAAAAGTAGGTTTAAACAAGAACAAAAATCAAAAAATGACATCACAAAAACAGCTGTTTTAAAGTTCTAAGTTCGACTGTACAACTAACTCCATCTAGCGACACCAATTCGAAACTCGTCGATAGATCCTACGTTGCCTGAGCGCAGCTCGCAGTTAGGCAATCGTGCGCCTGAGTCATCATTCAGCTACAGACCTTTCACCAACTTTTGTGTCTAGGTTTAGAAATATTTTAGGTCATTAAGAGATGTATGTGAGGTTAGGTTTCTTTTTTCTAGGTTTATACAGAAATTTATGGACTTTTTACACGTTTAATTTGTTATAGAGATGTTGTCAAACACTGAGACTAAAAGTACATTGTAATAATAGGTAGTTCTTTCTTGAATGGATTTCGGGATCAAACCTAACACATCAAGGTCGATTTATTAGGGATCATTAAGCCACTACTCGATCACAAACCATTTGAAATCCAATAATAAACAGGGTTAGACTATGGGTAGGTTTTAAAGTAAAGGAATTTGACTTCTGAGGTTGTTGCTTCCTATCTTAGAAAAACAGTGCCTCAATTTCACTACCATCCAGTAACAGTTCACTTTTGGTTTATAATAAACTAGCGACAAACCCCAGCTTCGCATGGGTGCAATGGTGATACTAAACTGAGAACGTTGAATAGAAAAACATAACTGCCTGGCTTCGCACGGGTATAACATATTATAGCCTATGTCACTCACTGAAAAAAATATTATAATCGATCCAGTAGTTTTGATAAGAAATTCTACAATTAAAGTGCGCGAGAGCGATCATCAGTGACTGCATGGCTGTCAAGAAGCCTCCTCTAAGAGAGTTTGCCATATTATCCACACTTGGTAGACATTAATTATTATATTATAACTTTTGTAAGATATACTAAAATAATTATTATACTTTTCGGCTCCAGAGTAGCAGCGCAACGGCCGCCGCGTAGTATGTTGCGGAATGCTGCTCATGAATATGAGCCTCTGGAACGGCTTGAAACTAGTCGAGTACAAACAGTTACGTGAGTGAGCTTTTAGGAGCAACTTTTGTAACTTCTGTAAGCCAGGATCCACAGCAGACACAACCATGAAAACACCGTGTGGTATCAGCTGTCAGTCTATGGTGTTGAACACTGAAGTCCGGATTCCCAGGGAAATGAATGATAGTCTTGGATCCCGCAACGAAATAATTCACAAGATATTATTAAAGGAGAAATATATTAGCAATTGCTTTTGGATTAAAGGTGTTCCTAAGTAATAGTTTAAATCAAAGTAAAGTAAAGTAAAGTAAAGAGAAATGTTTAAATAATCATTATATGTTTTTGAGCCCCTATGGCAGATAAATAGATAATAAAGACTTTATTAAAACTGAGCTCTACCCAAATCTCCAACAAAAAATTCATCACACTAAGAAGTCTTGTATCATCTCTCTGAACCAACAAGACAGTATCTAGCTAAGAAACCTAGGGTTTAATGTACAAATACTTGGACACTAAGTCAATATTGTGACAGTGAGTTCACGGTAAGTTTCGTCGGAATGTCGGAGTACCAATGAAGAATGTGTGTCTTGTAAAAACTCGGTGTCACCTCCTCAACTATAATGGCTTGGAAGTGGCTCTACTTTGTATTATTTACCGACTTCAAAAAATGAGGGTTCTTTGTTACACCTGTACATATGTAAGTTGTGAGCAATTATCTTGCGTTTGGTTGAACCAATTTTGATGCAGTTGTCACTTCGTTCAAATTCAGTTTTTACTTAGAACTTAGAAAGCACTTTAACTTTTAAAGGCGGTTTTAGAAATAAGTTTTGACAAGAATTATTGTGGAAAGTGACTGTGTGAGACTATGATCTTTTGCTGGTCTTTTAATGCATTTAGAAGGGAGAAGTAATGGGTATTACATTATGAACAAGTGTTAACTAATTAAGTGCTATGCAATAAAAGCCGTACACCGAGGATAATTATTTTGAATAAGCTTCTGCCGGTGGCTTCATCTGTGTTCCCGTCGGATAAAAAGTATTCTATCACCCAAGTCAGCTTATAACCTGTCTGTATACCAAATTTCATCAAAATCCGTTCAGTAGTTTCAGTGTGTTTGACGGACAAACATCCAAACATACAAACTTTTACATTTATAATATTAGTGTGATTCGAATTATTGAATAAAGTTCACAAAATAGTAGAACTAAATCATTAGAGTACCGTATATAATTAGAGATAGTACTCTTATGACAACAATTAATTTCTTTAATATTGAGTGATGTCTGTAGTAAAGACTTTTGATAAAAAACGACACAACGCAGAAGAAAATTGTATGTGCTTTAGGGCAACAAAAACCAGAAAAAATCTGCAAGCATGCCAAACTAATGATTTCAGAGTAGAAAATATCAATAGGTAGGAAATATTTAACCAATTGGTAAGATCTAGACAATTTATTAGGTACATCAAAAATATCAAGCCAAGTAGAGCATCTTTCAAACCAACAACCATTGAACTCACATCAATTTTCTAACACCATTACAGTGGCGCACGTTTTTGTCAAAGAAAAATGCGTCTTATTACATTACCGGAGTCATGTCGTGTCGTCGTGTTTTGCATGCATTTGTCTGAAATGCATTTGTCGTGAAGGATGGTTTATACGGATCGCTAATGTTTGGTTTTGTTATATTTTATCTGAGGTTTCATATTTCCTTGTTAGGTGAAGCCGTTATATTTATATGTCACAACCATTCATATTTTCTTCACGAAAAATTAGGAATATGCGTTCGTATTACATTTTCCTTTTGGCTAGTCACATTTGGACCCCTAAATATCAGTGTGTAAGTATGGGATAGCTATGCTTCGACACGAAAGGGCTCGACCAGAATGATACCACGGCCTCACAAGCGACGTGAAACAACGCTTATGTTGAGTTTCGTTAATGGTACCGGAGGCCCAATCACTGATCTCCCTAATGCCCATCAATCTTAAAATGCTTAACCACTGAAAATACCGGCATCGCACTTGTAATACGTTATGTACCGTTTTGAAAAGATCAGGTTTATTAAAAAGCATTATTGTCCCGTCTCTATCAAAGGTGTGTTTAAAACTTGGCTCTTATCTTTTAAACTGCTATTTCTAATCCGTCTGCAAGACATGAAGGTTATAAAAATCCTTCTTAAACATAGGGGTAAAAAAGTAAAAAAAGGAAAAGACCCTGACAGTCTTGCTGGAGTCTAGCAGGACTGTCTGAGTCTTTTGATGGTATTGATAATTATTTTCAACCTCTGAATACCCCTAAAGATTATCATACATCATAGCCGACGGCTTCATATAAAATTCTTATATTCCTATAAATATTCGAATATTTTATTAAAGCCACACACTGCCATCTCTCAATAATAAGCTAGGATGCCTAGGATTGTTAACCACACCGCTAATCTTCTTAGTTAGTACTATTGATATTAATTATTATATTAGATGCCGAGTGCCGACGGCGACGGCGTCAAGTGCTGCTTGAATCATTGAAGGTATTATTACCCAAAACGTATTACGCAGATTTCAGAAGACGAAAGTTGAGGATAGTATTAGTACGGATCATGATACTATGGTGAAAAACCTAATAGTTCTAATCTAATTTTCAGAGGCAATTAAAAGTCTCAAATCAGTAAAACCATTATTTTCATGAAGTGGACAATCGTCATGGAGTCTATAATATACAAGGGCCTTGTATAACGCTCACAATTCGACAAGTCTGACATAGGTCCAGGCTACGAGCAAAATAAACTGTTCAGTTTTTTATCCACTAGAAACAATTTCGGCATACCATTTCATATAAGGTAGTAGACATGTCTACGGAAATTCTAATTTTATAAATGATTTTAAAGTAAAAACCGTTATTTGTTTCCACCCCTGCTTAATCCGCAGTTGTCTTAAGAGTTAAGTAAAGGACTACACATGACTGAACTACACTATATTAAAGAAAGACCAAATTAAAAGTACTCTTAACCGACGGACATGAAAATACTGATGACTGTGATGAAGCTAAAGAGGTATGTAATATCCGTAGTAATTGGCGTGCGGTTATGTACGTACGCAGGGTTTTATTTGTTCACTAAAAAAATCGTGTGTTTGAACAAATACACTTTCTAATTACATGATACTCATTGGGGTAGGCCTATGTTCAGCAGTGGACGTCCTGTAGCTGATATAATGATGATGATGATGAATCAAAACTAGTTAACCACACTATAGACGTCTATTTACCCCTCCTAAGTATAAAAGGCGTGATAATATTGACGCTAAGCTAATACAAAAAGTAACAACTCGAAGCTACTATTAGCCAATAAAATGTAATCAAACTTTTTCCCCTGGCGTGCCTCGCATACACTCATTTAATACAAAGTGACATTAAGGACAACATAATGATTCAACTAACGTACGAACAAAAAAATATTATTATTAGTAGTTAATATTATTATTTATTTTTTTGCTAGAAGCCATTATGCAAACGAGTTGTTTAAGAAAAAATTGTATTGGTCTAATGAGTTTTGGTTCGGAGTTGGAAAATATTGGCTCGTTAACGTTACTAATGGTAGTTACACGTGGGAGGCCTCTATCAGGTTCAAATCCCAGACTGGGTAAAGGAAGTTGGGCTATTGAGTTTAACAATTCCAAAAAATATCACTGGTAGGCTTTTTTTAAGCGAGGAAAATCATCCAATGACTTCTCTCACATTAGGCGAGGCGAGAGGGAGTGTTAGACTCTTACTGATTAAAAACCACCCCGTTCCTACTCCTGCTTTTCAAGCCGGAGCCCCGGTAAACCCGTTAGGTAGTCCGCAACTCCGAATCACTTTTAGCCTGGAGTCTGAAGTTGTGATTGCTAATAAAAAGTTAACCCTATACAGTTAAAATAAAATGATAAAGAATGTAGTCTGTCTCTTGCTTATACCTCTTAAGAATTTGTTATCAATAATGGTTCTCTCGTTGACATAAGATCATCTCATCAGTAGGAGACATGAGTCAGAAAAAATATTTTTAAAGATCAGCATAAATGAAAAGTTATGAACAGAATTCCACCATGGAAGGGTGGGTATTAAGCCTTATTAAAGCTTTCAAATGAAATTATAGAATAAAGATGTGTGAAGTAAATTTTGAGGTGACTAGCGAGCTTGTGAGTAAATTTAAAACAAAATCAGTGAATCTTGTCTTTCACACTATCACAGGTGTGATTCTAGCCGGTAAGAGTCTGATACTACGTCTTGCCTCGCCGTAATGTGTAATAGGAAATATATCTACTATCATCTAAAATAACAAACACCGTACAATAACCCAGCCCAAAAATCACTATAATTTAAAAAATCAGGATATTTTTTCAACTAATCAAAGAGTAAAACACGACTAAAAGGTTCATTCAAAATTCCTGGACTTTGTACAGACAATGATGCAAGTTCAATGAATCATCCGCTAGAGGGAGCGCCGGCCGAGTAATGAACTAACTACCTACCTAAGTATATACCCACTGTAATGTGATCTTTGTATTCAAAGGGAGCTTGTTTATGAAGGGGTCTGCTTATGTTGGTAATGGTGAAATAAACCCCTGATGATTTCAATGACTGCGACATGCGACAGTGGGGACTCAGGATCGATTCCCGGCTAAGATAAGGGCTATGGATTTTTTTTTTTGGAAATTTATGAAGTATTTCCAGTTTGGAAACTTGTCATTCTTGAATTGTGGAACTACCTTTAGACTCGTCTCTTGTTCTTTGAGAATTTATAACTTATCTAGTGAAAAGTGCGTCTTTTATTTTATACAGGATACAACCTCTTTAGATGATACAAGGTGTGATGTTAACATGACTTGGGATTTTATCCATTTATACTTATTGAGGAGTAGGCATAAACATACTGATGATGATTTAAGAAATATCAGATGTATAGTGCCGACGAAACTAAACAGCTTTCCAAGTGTCTTCGAAGACCTAATAAAAGTTTAAATCATAAAATGTAATCATTAGATTGTGTGAGTGAAATTTTCTGTTTTTAGAAAAATCTTTGCTTAGTTGCTAAACAATTCTACAAAGATTCAAAAAATCTCCAAAAGTCATCATCCTCCACTAACAGACACTTTAATCCAAAGCAACGTCATCAGAAACCCAAAACCATTCCAAAAAACCTTCCATCTCCCCCCAAAACTCCATAAAAGTCAATCGAAATGAAAAAGGACTTTAATTAAAATAAACTATCGTATCTGCAGTGGACGCTCTGCAATAAATTCCGCGAACCGATGGGCGTGCCCGATAGAATTTAATACAAAATACGCCATATTGATGTGTGCATTTTTTCCACCCCCTACAACCCACCCCCCTACATAATTGAGCGTTGTGAAAACTATCACGTTAGTAAATGACGCCCCCCTCTCCCCCCGCAGTTTTCCAACATGGCGGAGATCAATAATTTGGCTGGGCAATGACTGTGATGACTCGGACATGCGCAAAAGGCACGCACGCTAAAATCATCGCCAAAACCTGAACTTGACTTGGCGAAAACGAAAGTAAGGGGTGAATGTTTCTACACCGTTCTTGGCATTCGATACTAACACACTGACGCTTCTAAGCCATGTGCTTTTATTTATCAAACGAAAAAAAAATATCGAAGATTTTTTCCTTATTTTTTATATAACACTTTTTTATATTTAAAACTTTGATTTAAATAACGATGATAAACTTAAAATAGAAGATGGTAAAGAAGTATATAATGTAAAAGATAAAAGAAAAGTTAAAGCGTAATGTAACAAGGACATAGTAGGGAATGACGCTGAAAAAGATGAAACAGTCGATACGGTCACCGTAAGTGCGAGCGAGATAATAGACGTCAATTTTATTTTAATGGCGGGCGGCCATTTTGCTCATTACATAATTTAACGTAATGCATAAGAATATAATATAAAAATTTGGAAATTTTGGCGTTATAGGTATTTTTAGTAGGATCCTTAGCTGATGATTAAAAGGAAACGGCAAAACTGAGAAGATTTTATGTACCACGTGGGAAGATGAATTGGCTAAAAACTATCAAAAAATCCAATTTCTTATATACAATATTACATACAATTTCTTACCTGTTTTATGTCCTTCTGGGCGACGAATTCTTCTGTTTCGTGCCTCAGGTGTAAAGTCCTGTGTTTCTGCTACGAAGTCTTGTATAATTTCTTCTGTTCTTCTCTCTTCTTCTCTGTCTTCTTCTATGTCTTCTGTATTGTCAGTTTATTGTATGTCTAGCCCTTGTAAGCCCATTAATTATACATACTCATATAAAACGTTATAGGTATAGAAATAACGCAAATATTTAACTAAGTCTTAACGTTAATTTTATTTTAATTTTGTACTATTAATTAAACAAATCTAGAAGTCGCTTCAACAGGTAGATAAACTCGGATAAATTTAGTAGTTTTTTTTTGTAACTTTTTTTCAGTAATTTTATCTTACCTTTTTTACTTATAATTTAAGGCCAATTTAAGGCACAATAATTTGTCTGTTTATTTCTGCTTATTTTGTTTCATCCACCTTCAATCTGGATCGGTTGATGAAATTGGTCGAAAGCTTTTCCGAAAACTTATTTGCCAAAATCTTCGAATATCACTTAGCCTTAACGAGTAGTCCAGAGTCTTTCACTAAATTACTTTTCACTAATATATATAGAGAGTTTGCATATAAAAATCAATTTAAATTAATATTAAAAGTTCCAAAATTAACCAGTGTTGTTTAAATGTACTTAAAAAACGTAAGATTTAAATTCTCTTTTCTATTGATTCCTTGTAATAACGGTTGATATAAACATAAAACTTGTTCTATTGCGAAAAAACGTGTTTCTTTATTGTCAAATGGCGCTGGTTTTAATTTCTTTTCCTAGATTCCCCTTTGCTATGAAATCTTGGCTTTTTTCAATTTCTTGCGCATTTAACTTATGTTAGTCCGCTTCTATAGTGACATGTTGTTCTGTGCGGACTTTTCATGTGGTCTTTTCTTCTTCTTCTTCTTTATTTTCGAATGCTGCTTCTCCCGGATGGTCGTTGATGTTAAGTAGCCCTGTTTCGACAAATCCGGGTTAAACTGCCTTCAGTTGCCTTACACTAGTTTTACAGTAAAATTAAACCGGTCGTTTGAAAGTCTGTAGAGTTCAAGTGTTGCTGAATACTATGATTACAAATTCACTTAAATACTATTTATGATTATGGTGTGTTGTGGAGAAAAATTAATAGCGTCTATTGCATAAAACTATTTCTGAATGTGTCGGCGGGCGGCAGCGGTGCGTAAGACGCATGCGCGCAAAATTTCGAATTTTGTCACCAAATTTTGGTTTTTTATTTCGAGAATTTTTGAATTTTAGGCCGTTTGAATGTTTTGTTTTAGTTTTTTTATTATTTTATTTATAGTCCAGTGGTTTTTTTGTTAGTTTTTGCGCGGTGGGTATTTTCGCGCTGCGTAGGTGTTATACACGCGACGTCACCAGCCTCGCCGGCCACACTGATGGTTCGGTTGCAATGCTGGTGCATCGGCGACCCCTCGGCTCGTGGGATGAGGGTCCACCTGCCACCCACCTCACCCCGATGACTCGCGTACCTCGAAATCATCAAATAATGATTTTACGTGTTTATTATAAAACTCCACACGTACGCTAGTGTGCGTGAGCTATCTACGATATTCTAAGCGCAGTGTCGATGTGGGTATCATATTTGTTTGTTATTTGGCCTGTTAGAATAAAGTATTTACTGAACATTATATTCATAAAGAGCATTATGGAAAATGGATCAATAGCTTTATGTACTTATGTATTTTGTTGTGTGCTTCTGTCGATGTGTGGTTCTTGAAAACATATACGCATTAAGTATGGATGGCTGGCGGTATATAAGTCATGTCATGTAGAATTATATTCCGGCTTACTGCGAGGGTAGGTAGGAGGGGTTTAATAAAGTATTTTATGTTTTCGAACAGTTCATTTTGAGAGATGAATTGTGTGATAAGTATGGAGGTTTCGGGCGTGAATTGATCTTAGAAATGATTTGAAATGGTCACGTATCTAACCGCAAGAGCTCTGATCGTTTACACCACAATGCTTTAGACTTCCATCAATTTAGTACCACCTAAATCATATCCCTAACAATCTACGCTATCTAATTCCTAACTCCTATCACTCTGCCTACCCCAAAATCAAACAATGAACTGTAACACTTACATCAGCAATTTTTCATGTACCACAAGCAGAGCTGTAGCATAACCAACCTTATGCTCTGAAACTGAAAGCTGAAAGTCATCTGGGGGATGTTTAACAAAATGCTAATCGTATTTTTGACCGACACATTTTCATTCTCCCCGGACAATACACATTAGCCCCGAGGTATCGGTCATCAGTTAATGACCTCATATCGTTTTAGTGTGGATTCGAACTTGAACGTGGACTAATATAGTGACGGTAGTGGAATACTTTTAGCTCGTTAGTATTTCAGTGAACGAAAAAAATGGTATAATAGCTTAGGAGTTAAGGAGCTTGTCAAGTATGGGACTGTGTTTGAAATTTTACAGGTACCAATGTGGATTTAGGCTTAAGTTTCATCAGGTGTAGTTTATTATACGGACCTTGTGGAGTCTAGAACAAATTTCCGTGCGTTTAGACGTTTTCGACTCTTTTGTGTCTTCTTCCAAAACTATCGTTTTCTTCTTCTTCTCCTGTAATTATATCTTCTGATTTATTTCGTTGCGGGATCTAAGACAGTCATTTAAGTGTTTTTGTGGTCGCAGAGCATAACCATTTATTTAGAAACTACTCAACCACCTAGACTATGTTATAAACAGATACAAAATTAATTCTTTACCATCAGTACCTATACCTATACATGTATGTATGCCGTTTATATGTCACTGCCTTTGACATTTATCTCGAAACTATTTTTACTAAAGGTTTTTATAGTCATTAGGAATCATAGTCTAATGTCGTAGGCGTAAATGTCTAGGTTTCTTCTAGACCTAACTACTAACTACCTACGCGTGTTTCAAGGCTAGATCTAGCTTTTTAGGTGACTAGGTTTTGATTGCGATTTTGTTCTTCGAAGAGCAATGGGTTTCGAGTTTGATTTGAGGGTTGGCTAAAGTATTATTGGATTTATTTGGATTGTTTTAATGTGAGAGAACTATGCTTGGGCGTGAGCAGCACGAATGGGCTGGCTCGACTGGAGTGATATCACGATCTTACAGAAAAACGACGTGGAACAACGCTTGCGTTGTGTTTCGTTGTGTGAGGTTGTCTTCACATGCACATGATACTGTGTTGTTCCGTGCGGGAATCGAATTCGCTACACGTTGCACGGCAGCCGGTCACCTAACCGCCGCGCTAGCCGTGCAGATACTGACTGCTGATTTTAGTTTTATAGAAAAAGTCGGAGCTGTGGACGACCTGGCAGGTTACGCTGGATCCGGCTCAAAGCAGGAGTAGATACTGTTTAAGTTTAAGAGTCTGAGACTCGTTCTCGCCTTATTCAAGGCAGGAGAAGAGACTAAAAGACCTTCATTACAAATAGTATCAGATTTCACATTGCATCATTTTTCGATTGAAACTGGGAGAATTCGATTGAAAAATCGATTGAAAAATGATGCAATGTGAAATCTGATACCTGGTGTGGAGTGATTACCCCACAAGGGTTAGAGAGAGACTAGCTTCGTGCCTTAATAATTATAATGATGATCACAGCTCATCACCAATGATGAACAGTGATGATAATGATGATGATGATGACTGTACAGGGTGTTGTCGCATCGCGTCACAGAGTAATCCGACAGATTAAGGGGCGCGCTCGCAAAATTCCATATATCATTATTAACTGCATGCGTTGCAGTGTGTTGGAGGGATAGCAGAAAAGGTTTGATTATTTATAAAATGTGTTTTTTTTTATTGTATTTTTGTCTGATGCTTTGGTCTCGAGTGATTGAGATTGTTGGCTTTAGTTTCAGTGGCTGTGGCTCGTGGAGTCATTGTACGAGTATATGTCGAGCATATATCCTCTTTTTTAAAAGGCCGGTAACGCACCTGTGACTCCTCTGGTGTTGCGAGTGTCCATGGGTGGCGCTGATCGCTTACCATCAGGTGATCCGTCTGCTCGTATACGGCGGCGTGTTCCATAAAAAAAATTGTGTAGAATTATTCACATACACACATTTTTTCCAAATTATATACCTACGTGAGGACTTCTGATTAGCTGAACGATACATTTTCTCATTGGTATTTTTAACCGTTTTTTTATTAGCTGTAAGCCCTTCAAGAATTAAAAATAAAACTAAATAAATATGCTCTGTCATACCCAGTAAATAAACTAAAAACAGCATACTCAACAGTTAAATTACAGTTATTAACAAACAAGACATCATACCAAACCAAACCTTCTTTTTATTTTTAAAGTCACCGACGATGACTATGCAGACCGTCCACCACTACGCGACGACCGTAAGCCTCGTGAAAATGGTGTTCCATGTAAAAATTATCAGAAATTAATAAATATATATTGGACGGGCGAGCTTAAAGCCGGCACGTAAAGTATTGCTTATGTACAATGTAAATATGTACACAAACGTTTGTACATAACGCCAAGTATTGATCTCGAAATAAATAATGCTACTTATAGTTACTGTCTCGTTGGTCGAGTGGTCGCAAGTGCGACTGCCGGACAAGGGGACTCGGGTTGGGCAAAGTATTATTGGGCTTTTTTCGGGTTTTCGAAAATTCCTCAGTAGTAGCACGGAGTCTGGAATTGTGCCCAGTATATAGCAATACTCTCACCCCCTTTTACATGAGACTTAATATAACACAAACAGTGAAAAGTGGGTGTACATTGCGGCATTTCGTGTCGTAACGTCACGCCTTTTGGTGATAAAAAGGCGTGACGTTAACGTTGACTTATTGTTATGAGGCGGGGATATTAAAATGTGTGGCTTTAGTTTATTTTCTAGGTATGCCACTGGTACTCTTCTCTTAGTCAGTGGTAATTGACAGGCTACGCATTTGAATGAGACTGCGCTGTTATAAACCTGAACATTTTATATTATGATTTCAATTTAATTTTTCAGGCAAATCCTCTTATTTTTGTAGGTTTCTTATTATAGGTACTTACCATAGGAGCTCCATAGTCTAGGAAAGTGGATGGAACTTATACGACGGGAATTATATTAGTTTGCTTAAGCTACAATTCAATTCAATGTTCAATTACATTTATTACGGTTTATTACAATTAAATGCTATATTTTTTTAAGAAAGGATATGAATTAAAATTCCCCCACATCCAATAACAATGTGACATAATAAAAAAAGATAAAATTGTATAAAAATATGGCATAGTTCCTAACTTCATTTATTAACACTTTCATAAGAAAAAACTGCTATGAAAATAGTTCAGGCGCTGTTATGAAAAATGTGTTAATCCAGTTTTTATGGAATAAGAGACAACAGATCATCTGGTGGTAAGCGATCAGCGCCGCCCAACATGCAACCCTCAAACCTTCAAGAATAAAGCGTATTCCTTTTTAAAAGACCGGCAACGTACTAGTAACACCTCTGGTGTTTTGGGTGTCCATGGGCGGCGGCGATTGCTTACCATCAGGTGATCCGTATACTCGTTTACCGGCTTATACCATTAAAAGATCCTATTCTTAAACGATATGAGTATCGAGCTGGTAGATTAATATTTATGAAACTATGACAAATCAGTAATGATATATTTTGATATGAGTCACTTTAAAACAAAGTATTATCAAGAAAAATCACTGAGTCATTGTAATTGTCATGTTTTTTTATTAGGTTTGACGTCATGTTCTTAGTAAGTTAAAACGTTACTTATATTGTCCCATACTCGAAGTAATTTAATGCTTACTTAACCTAGTTCTTAGCAATAATTGTTTTCGGAACAAAATCGTTACTAAGGAATAATTTAAGTAATCATGAAATGTCCCTGAGTATGGCAGTTAGGGTCAATTTATTATTAAAATTTTAGTTAGGAGACGTGAATTTTCTTGTTAGCCTACGAAAGTTATCAAATAGAGGACTTGTGTTTTATTACCGACTTTGGGAAAGTATTATTAAGATAATAATACACGAACTTAAACGTTCTCAGCAAAATCGGAATCTGGGATAATTGATCAGTGATTAGCGCTCAATTGATTACACTCAATAGCGCACGGTTGCATTACCTAATATATGCAACTGTGCTTATGTAGCTAATAAAAGGTAAAATGTTAAGTAATGATAAAGGTTAATCTATACTATTTAATAACAAACACGTTCCGTTCAATTTTTCTTTTCTGTAATTCAAATGTTTCTGTAAAGTGACAATGACTTCTGTGTTTGTTTCATATTTCTTCTCATAGTAGTCTGCTAGGAAATGCCGACCTCATCTAGTTTTTTATTTTTTTATATAATATGTTTTGACGTGTAAAAGCCTATTTACGAAAAAAAAATCATTGCATTTCATTTCAAAAAACAAAACTATAAGCCTAAAATCTAACTCAAAATTGTATTGCTATAAATACTAAAAACAGTCTAGAATTCTAGATATAGGTGTACGCTAGACTTTGAGCACAGGTAGTGTCAAGGTCTTGAATAGGGAAGCAACTAGTTTGGACGTTCGGCTAGCCGCAATTTTAAAGTGAAGCCGGTTTTAGGGATGGGAGCCGCTCAATAGGCCGGCTATCGGCCGAGTTCCCGGTAGACGTAGCCTAACGGTTCGTCTATTGTTTCTATTCGAAATAACTGGTCGGAAAAGTGATTTTATTTCTTTATATTTGTGGTATTTTTTTGTTTGAAAATTGTGGTATTGTTGAAATTCTCTATGTTTATTCTAATATGTGAGAAATAATTGAGATAAGAAGTTTTGTGTTGACGTTTTAAAAAAAAAAACATACCTACTTCACACTAATGTTATAAATGTGAACGTATCTTTGTCTGGATGTTTGTCCGTCAATCACGCTGAAACTACTGAACGGATTTTGATAAAATTTGGTATACAGACAGGTATGAGAACGAGAGCCAAGTCGCTGGCAAAAGCTAGTTTCGGAATAAAGCTTTAATAGTATGTGTTAGCAAAATAATAATAAGCACATCTCTTATTTCAGGCAATAAGACTCTTTATGTTATGTTATATGTTCAAAATAACTTGAATTTTAATAGAATGTACAGTTATGGCGTTAATTTGTATGACATGATGATACTCATACAAACTTTCGCAGTACTACTTAAACATGGCTAATTATTGTACGAAAGAGCTTAGTTTTATGTTCAAGGTTCCGCACATATTATATAATTATTTATAAAAATCCAGCTAGCAAATTTCGTACTGCCTCAAAAATATTTTTCTTATCTTTTAGACCTTCCTTGAACTTCCACAAATAATTCAAGACCAAAATCGGTCTAGCCGTTTTCGAGTTTTAGCGAGACTAACAAACAGCAATATTTTTTTATTATATTCCCAATTTGTAATAGGGCAAAAATGTTATACAAATTCATGTGATAAGTTTGTAGACTATACTGTTTAGACCATAGTAGCTATTTAGTTTTATTTTTTATAAGTTATTACGATTTTAACGGCACTAGGCGATGTTGTCTCTGAGAGACAAAGTCCATTAATATCTTAAAAAAATATGAACTGATTCGAACCTGTGTTAATTCAGCAGTTAATTCTAATAACCAGTTACAACTAAACCTAACTCCTCATAACTAAAAAAACAATTCAAAACAACACACGCATCTCTAAAAACATAGGAAATTATCACCTGAGATTCGAACCTACTACCAATAAATTGGCAATCTGATCCTACCAGGATGTTAAGCTTATCTATTGTGCTATTAGCGAACGCTATTGGTCAAAGGGTCCGGGTTCACATTCCGAGTAAAACACGATTATATATTATTGTTTGTGTATAAGAAACTATGTGGTTATGTTAAGTTAATTTCTAATTCTACATTGGTTATGGTCATAGGTATATGTTTTAATGTACTTAATAAGTATTTATTATTAGCTAGTGTTGTGGTTATTTTAGTATATTAATACTCTTGTTTTTGGTTATGTGCTTTTTTTGCTGGGGAAAATCATCTAATGACTTCTCCCGCTTTGGGTAAGGCGAGAAGGAGTATCAGACTCATACCGACAATTTAAAAAATGAGACAAGTAATTTTTATTTTCTTACGAAAACAAATACTTTGGAAGATATATTGATTTGAAATATCGCTTGACGTCACTTTTAGTTATGTTTTATAGCTTTTATTCGTTTTATATAAGTTATCTTATATGACAAGAATAGGTGTCTAATATTTTTTCATTAATATGTAGTATAAACGTAACTAATGATTCATTAAACCGTTTACCTATATCTGGATACATAAAAAAAAAAAAAACTTAACTGACTGACTAAATAGATTTTTAATGTTCATACCCCGTCATCATCCCTATTATAGAAACACCCCAATGTTAGGAGTTACATAGAAACAGTTTTAATAACATAATTAACTTCGTTTTATCACCACCACCTCTGCTGTTACCCCCATGATTTAAAAGCCACATCATCAGCTAACATAAAGTCCGTCAAATGACATCAAGTATCATCAAAAATCATTGAATCGTTGATAACATCATTTTCACCATCAAAACGCCTCGGGTTCGAATTAGTGTTGGGGTAGGTTGTAGCGTATCATTGCGCTAGTTTTAACACGAAGTGAGGATGGGCAGTGTGGTTGATATGGGTGTAATAGAAATGTGTTTGTAATATTGGATTAAGTTGTGATCTGCTAATCGACTCTTAGTTTTGTTTTTAAAATGTATACTTAAATAACGGTCTGTTGTGTTATTTTTTTTATGGAATAGGGGGCAAACGAACAGACGGGTCATCTGATGGTAAGCGATCAGCGTCGCCCATGGACACCCGCAACACCAGAGGAGTCATAGGTGCGTTGCCGGCCTTTTAAAATGGAATACGCTCTTTTCTTGAAGGTTTGAAGGTTGTATCGGTTCGGAAATACTGCCGACGACAGCTTATTACACAGTTTTGTTGTGCGCAGTGTTTTCTCTATAAGAATCTATATTTTGAAACGATGAGTTAGCAATATTAGCTTTTAACTAAACAGACAAACTGATGAATATTTATATTTACCTATGTGTGTATAGATAGTTAAGTACTTCCAATTTCTATACTTTAACTTTGCATAAAAATCGATTAAATAAACTAGTTTACGTAATTTTTCTCTCTTGTAAACAACTGCGTAATTCTAGTGTTACACATATCTTCAGAAAGTGAGAAAACGATGAAGCAACATCATTATCATTGTCAGTATCTACCACGAACTTAATTTGGTAACAAAACATTAGACCAGAGCTATTAATTACTAAAGGCGTAGAAGCAGAAATCTACACTACATTGCGTCAGCTATGCCAGTCTAGCCATTGCTTAAATCTAGACTCAAATACAGACTCAACACAAAACTGAATGATTTTTAATTGAAAATCCTAGGCACAAAGGCACAAAGAGCCCTCTCATCAATGCTGAAAAGGTTTTAATCATCAGAAATACCTTTCACGGCAATTTTCAGTCCCTCATTATCATTTTTACATCGCAATTGAACGCAATCATTCACTATAATCATCAGAAATACTACAAAATTCGTTCATACATCAACAGAGCATAATAACAGGCGGATCCTGGTTAAATCACTAGTATTAATCATGACTGCACTATAGGCATACATTTTTATATACCCGTCCCTTTCTAGCAACTGCGCAGACTCGTAGTCATCGTCATCACCCCACGGGGGGCCAGGGGGTGGCGATACCCCTTCTCCCCGCGTCAATATACAGCAAACCGTGTTGGATAAAATAAACTCACACTAGTGCGAATAAGCGTGACTGCACATACACACACGTGCGCGAAAAACGCACACTAACACCTATTTATACAAAATTGAACAGTTAATTACATTATCGCGAGCACACGCTGTCGCAGTATATAGAGAGGGGGGTTCGAAAAGGGGGGTAGGTTGTCGAAAAATGGAAAATGTTTTTCGACAATTTTTCCCTCTCGTCCGCTCTCGTCGGATATTTTACGGGAAAAATGTTTTCATGCAGTTTTAAGTTGTCTGTCTCCCATTTGCTTTTACCGGGGTATTAAATTCGTAATATTTTTCCGTCAATTCCGGAATGAATACGTTATCAGCCCGTTTGGCTGCCGTTTCATTTAGCTCTTAATTCCTCGTAAGTCGATTGATGACGGCGGCCGATGATAATTTTTTGAGGGATCAAAAGATTGAGGAACATTGTTGGGGCACATTTTTTTTTCTTTTTTCGTGTTTATTATATGTAGTATATTTGAGTTTCAAATAAGTTTAATAACTCTTTGAGAGTGTTTAGTATTTTTATCTAGGTTTTATTCTAATTCTGTCATTTTTGGGGTCTGTAATTTTTAGGGAATATGAAAGAAAGAAAAACAGTTTATTTGCACCGATTACAAAAATAATAAACATAAATAATTGATAAAAAAAAGTATACACGGCACAAAAAGGCCAGTACTCAGCTAAAATGCCGTGACCCGAGGAGAGCCAATCCCCTCTAATATCTAATATCTACTCTTCGTTTTTTTCTGATAAAACAAAAATAATATATCTATAAAGAAACTTTGATTCCTATTCTAGTACATAAGCGAGCATTAAATCTATTTCCAATAGAACTAATTATAACTACTCAAAATATCATTACATTGATTGAATATAAACGTACAATATTAAATAAATTCATCTGCATCATTATATTTAAACATGCAACAATAACCCGCAATGATATTAGCTGTAATGCAACGCCTTTAATTGGATTCGAACCTCAAACCCGGCATGCATATTATATGGGTAATGTAGATTTACACGCAACGATCGAAACTGAATCTTATGTCATTAGCTTTAAAAGGTAGATTGGATATTTTCAACATATTTCAAAATAAAAAGTACCTTTAACAGACGAGCATGCATGAAAAGACTGATGACTGTTGATGAAAAGAAAGAGGTATGTAAGATTCGTAGCAATTTGCGTTCCATTGTCTCTGCCTACCTCCATGGGAGACAAGCGTGAGGCTATGTATGTATAATGTATTCAAAATTATATCAACGCTAAATAAAATGTTCTGGGGTCTAAAGCAATTTTTCTTCGCATTTAATACAAAACTAGAATTTAATTCCTAATCACTACATTTTTTATCAGCCAGGATCTAAAAGACCAACCAAAAATACTTAAAGTAGTAGTTTCTCGGCGTCTCCAGGGTACTACCTAGTTTTCATCAGTTAAGTTGCGAGTCTCAAGGAAACTAAGACATTATAGGAGATTAGCATTAGATTACTAGGTGGACTGACGACATCGCCAGAGATACAGGGAGCCGTTGGATGCAGGTGGCGAAGTCGTTCAGCGTGGAAGGCTAAGAGGGCCTTAGTCCAGCAATTTGCCAGCAACGTACCTGTGACTTCTCTAGTGTTGTAGTGGTATCCATGGGTAGTGCTGATCGCTTACTATCAGGTAGCCCGTATGCTCGTTTACCACCTATTCTATAAAAAAGGCAGTAGACGTCTGCAAAGGCTGTTGTCAATGATGCAATGATGATACCTATTAAGAATTTGAAAACGAAAATATGTCATTGAATATTATTTTTCCAACCAAGCAATCGCATAAAAGGGACTAATTAATCTTTCTAAGTCTAGATGCATGTAGGTATAACCTTAAAACACCGTCAACCAAACCCTATACCTAGGTACACCTAAGCACAAACACCAAAATCAACCCTAAAACGCTACAGGCGTGTAGCATAGTGCAAGTTAACCCTTCAACGACACACGTATACGGTATCAAATATGTACCAGCTAGCTGATAGCAATATTCACATCACTCAAAGTGAAGCTTAAAGCGCTTGAAAGCGATTTAAAGCGGCTATGAAAACAATAGTCAGGTTTGATACGGTTGCAGTGATTAGTGGTATTATGTCGAAGTGTTTTGTTGGTTGCACCTAGGTATAGCGTACCGAAGTCAAAATATCGTATGGGGAAACTTCTTATGACTTAATTTAAACCACATATTTGTTATAATCTTAGCTGACGATGTACGAAAAATAAGCGAAATGTGTGCATTTTTCTATTTGAAATAATTTGGACAGTTTACAAATATGGCATTGTAACAGCCGTGCCACTTTTTTGCTCGACTTGGTGGGGGCGCTACCGTGCCGCCAGTTAAAGGATTACATATTTAGGAGAGTCTGAACAACAGCAATCTCTGATAAATCTGGACTTTTTAAATTAAAATCTATAACCCGTCTAGGGTAGAAAATATAGCCGCGGAAATCAGGTCTTCCGCGGGTTGCCGGGGCTCCGGCTCAAAAAGCAGGAGTAGGAACAGGTTGTTTCTTAGTCAGTAAGAGTCTGACTCTCGCTATCGCTTCGGCAAGTCACGGATTCAATTTCTAGGTCGGACAAAGTAAAATATAATTTCTCGGTACTAGCACAGAGTCTGAAATTGTGCCCATTGTGGCAATAGGCTCACCCCCTATTACACGGGACTTAAAACCTAAATTGTGATAAGGGCGTACGTTGTACAGTGACATGTGCACCTCTGCCTGCCCCTTCGGGGATAGAGGGCGTGGCGATATTTATTCTACTTATTTATTTTTCAAATATTTCCACAATGTTTCATAACAAACAGGATTGTCCTGCCTATCCCATTTATGAAAGCGATCTACAGAAACAATAGCGACACGTATCGAATTGAGCTCGATTGACTCTCGTTTGATGTCCGAGCGAGGCACGTCAATGAGAGGTCATTGACATCACACCCCGAATCATTACCTCTGTAGGGGTTTGGAGGATAAACAGGGTGATGATTTTAGGTAATTGAGTGGATGATTTCAATGACTTTTTGGTGTATAGTTAAACTGATTCTTACCTCTGTAGAGTCTTAAATTTGTTACTTTTTTATATGGTAAGTATAAGCTGGTAAACGAGCAGACGTATTACTTGATGGTAAGCAATTCCCGTCGCTCATGGACATCCCAAACACCAGAGGTGTTACAAGGGCGTTGCATTTTGGGAGTTAAAAATTTAAGGGTTGTTTGGGAATCCGTGATTGAGAAGGAATATAACTGAACTCACCCACACAACGAAACACAACGTAAGCGTTGTTTCACGTCGGTTTTCTATGAGGCCGTGGTCCATAGGCGGTCCGGTCAAACCGACCCATTCTTGCCAAAGCATGGCTCTCCTTGAGCTGGCCCTCTTTCTCAGAGAGGGATCTCTTATACTTATATATGATGAGCACAGGCTTATGTTAAAATAAAAATACAAATTAATCTATATACCAGTGTATTCATGTATCCATTCTCTAATGCCTTTATCAGATATGTTCGTGTAGACGCCAGGCATGCTCCTGCCGCAGCCGAAGCCGAATGATGAGAGGCCTATCAGTTTCCCATGAGAGACTGCTGCACCTCCACTGTCACCCTGGAATTAAGAGTATGTATCGTCACGCCTTTTATTCCTGAAGAGCTTATTTTTTTTTTTATTTGGGAGGAGAAAATCATCCAATAACTTCTCTCGCCTTGGGCGAGGCGAGGGGGAGTGTCAGACACTTACTGACTAAGGCTTTTCGAGCCGGAGCCCCGGTAAACCCGCTAGGTAGTCAGCAGCTCCGGTTCCTGAAGAGGTAGGCAGCGGTGCACATTACGGCACGTAACACCATTGTACAATGTAAACCATTTAGTCATAGTAAGTGTAATAAGTACCATGTAATAAGGTATGAGCCTATTGCCATATACTGGACACAATTCCAGACTCCGTGCTACTACTCAGAATATTTCAGAAACCCGAAAAAAGTATAGCAATATTTTGGCCGACCCGAGATTCGAACCCGAGGCCCCTTGTCCAGCAGTCACACTTTCGCCCACTCGATCAACGACGTAATCAATACTTTTTTGATCTTAGGATGAATAACCAGGGCAACTTACTTGACAAGCATCATAGCCCCATCCACCAGCACAAAACATCCTTGGAGTGAGGGTGTGGTTGTACCACTTATTGTCCACCTCCTGGCACTCCTTCATAGGGAACATCTTGATCTGAACCTGCTGCAGCTCTTCGATGTATTCACCCTGGAATGATGACGAGGATTTTATTGGTAATATTTTTTAACAACAACAAAGTATTTGTTTGGTACGGGAATCGATTACACGACACTTCACGGCTTCCTAAGTAAAAAATTAAAAATTATTGCACCAAAAGTACGCCTTATTTTTTTGTTATTATCAAAATTATTAAAACTTTTTTATGAAATAAGCTGGTAAACGAGCTGATGGATCACCTAATGATTAGCAATCGGCGCCGCCCTTGGACACCCTTGGTTTTTTACTAAGGATTGTTGGGGAATCGGGGTTGGGAAGATTGGGAAGGCGGGTAATTGGGCCTCCGGTAACCTCACTCACACAACAAATCACATCGCAAGCGTTGTTTCACGTCGGTTTTCTGTGAGGCCGTGGTATCACTCCGGTCGAGCCGGCCCATTCGTGCCGAACTATGGCTCTTCCATACTTATAATAGAAAATACCAAAAGACCATACCTTCTCAGTGTTAAACCCCCAGCCAGCAACAGTGACAAACTTCCCAAAATGGCTGCTTATCTTTATAGGAGACACCAGCTTAGTATAATGAAGGGGTCGCAGGAGTACCAGCAGTTGTATGTCATAGTCAAACTGATGCCGAAGCTGGTACTTAGGATGGATCAAGTGCTTGCTGATGATGATCTTCGCACCTTTGAGGCGGTGACTGCTTCGGACTCTGATGTAGTAGTGGTCTATGCTGGAATTATTGGTAATGTCAAACATAAAACTTAAAAAAAGAAACATTATACCGCCCAAATTGAGGACCTCCTCCTTTTTGGGAAGATGGTTACAAACCGCCTTTAATTTTCTTTACAGCCTCCATTTTTTGAAGTCAGGTAAAGCCTTCTCTTAAATCTGTAAAATACTACGTAAAAACCGCAACAAAATCGGTTCAGCCAAACGCGAGATAATCGCGCAAAAACATACATAGGTACTTGTACATAAAAAAGTTAGGATAGCTTCAATGACGGATAGGCTAGCGGACTATATAAAATTTTTCAAAAGTACCTTTAGGTATAATAGTTCACTTTAAATTCAAAGGTTCCAGACAGCATGTTACTCGTACAATACGTATTTTTTATACAGTTTCTAAGTCAGTGTTTCGTCAATATGTCACCTGGTGGTCACCATTATGCTCAGTTATACGTTCACAGACCCGGGAATCTAACTCGATCCCCTTACTCGGGAGTCTCTAAGTCGGGAGCTTATGAGCCGTGCGAAAAGAGACCTTTGGTCAGCAGTGGCCACTTATAGATCGTTGATGTGATGTGTGTTTAACAAAGTTGTATTAGATAAACTTACCCACAATGTGCAGAGGTGACCGCCCATTTTTTGTGGATCAGAGCTCCTCCACACACGTCTCCATAGTTTAGTTGGTACGGAGCATTACTTATTTTGATCTCATAGCCACCCATGATACTGAATCAGGAAATTATAATATTTCAATTATGAAAGTAATGTTATCTTCTTCAGATGGAAAAAGTTTTTTTTTAAGAGGGGTAAATCATTAATCCTGGCTTGGGCGAGGCGAGCGGGAGTGTCAGACTCTTACTGACTAAAAACCACCCCATTCCTACTCCTACTTTTTAAGCCGGTAACACGCTAGGCAATCCGCAGCTCTGGGTTGTTTTAGTACCTGTACGTACTATTTTATGATAGAGTGGATAATGAAAACTGTTAACTGTTTTCGAAAATTTAGATAAACTAAATGCTCTCTTAATTTTCTGACCATAGAAACTTACGAAATTAGCATTTACAATCTTGAAAACAAAACAAATACAGAACCACAATCAAAATCAATGGTTTACAATAATCAACCCTAATTCAAAAGAGATAAAGATGTAATCCGTGTTAATTTCAAAATCGATTTATGACGTCATAATCCTTAAAAAGACATAACTCACCAACAAGCAATAACAAGGTTAGTTAAAAACAATACGAATGCTAAATGCATTAGTATTAGAAACACGATAACTAATTTGTCTAATCACAATTCAATCCAAAACTGTTAATTGAAATTCAAGCGAGAAATTAAAATGGTCTACGTAAAAGAAAACACGTGTGATGTCATTAAATTTTCGGTAATTAATCAGTGTTTGTGGCACATCAACGTATACCAAGATGCTGCATAGAATTTTCAACTTTAAAGGCAAAGTCTAAAGGTTGAATTTCCATTGGGTAGATTGGTGTAGGTTGTTCCGCTGGTGTGTTAATATACATAATATGTTTAATGAACATTTGTTAATGATTAAATAACACTTTATTAGTTATTGTTTCTCACCATTTCCTTTTCTTAGCGCCTTAGGCAAGTTGCCACATTTCTAGCGTCTTCCTTGAGGTCACTCACTTTTTTTGAGGGCGGAAAATCATCCCAACCCCGGCAAAAGTAGTCTTCTGCCTTGGGCAAGGCAAGAGAGAGCGTCAGATTCTTATTAACAAAACCACTCCGTTCCTACTCTTGCTTTTTGAACCGGAGCCCTGGTAAACCGGTAGTCGGCAGCTTCGCGAGGTCATTCACTAGGTAGGCACCTAGAGTTCCCACTCTATGCGCCCTTAGCTCCAGTTAGCCTGCCAGTGATTCAGTAAAGGTTACACAAATTAGGTGCCGAGGCGATTGTGTCTACAACCCCTTCTCCGAATAGAAACAGCCTTCTCGTGTTTCCATACAGCAGCCTCCCAATCCCGACAAACTAGACTCATCGCTCAAAGGGCCACACTGGGTAGTACAGTGTGCTGTACGGAGTCCAGGTTACCTCCACATCAATGTTATTTTCCTTGGGCTTTCACCCTATTCTATTCAAGTACTTACTGAAGTAACCATATCTGATCAGTACCTGAGTGAGACCGAAGGAAACGCGTTACTCTCTCTTCAGCAGACTTCGAAGTGCGGCAGAATGGCTTCGATAATACTCTTGCGTGAGTTCTCTGGCTGTACAGTCTGGCTACCGGTCGAGCATGTGCCAACTTCTTGCTGCTTCAGCCTAAGGAACTTTGCCGTGGTGTCGGTTAAACGGATAAAACGGATCATATCTAGTGACCCTTTTTAAAATTGTAGTTTGTTAGGAAATCCCAAATGGTGGATATCCCACCCACACGCACGAAGCGCTTCGCTTCAAGCTTCCTTGTGCGAACTGCTAGGGAGTGGAACTCCTTGCCGGAGTCTGTGTTTCCTGATGGGTATAATCTGGGTGTCTTCAAAGCCCGAGTGAATAGGTTGCTTATGGGCAGACGTGCTCCATCGTAGGCCGCATCATCACTTACCATCAGGCGAGATAGCGGCCAAACGTCGGCCCATTTAACATTAAAAAAAATATCAATGATTGGGAAGGGGGTAATTTGGCCTGCGGCAACCTCACTTACTCAACAAAACACAAAGCAAACGTTCTTTCACGTTAGATTTCTGTGAGGCCATAGTATCACTCCGGCAGAACCGAACTATTCGTGCCGAAGCATGGCTCCCCCATACTTAAAATGATCTTTATGTTTAATCTGAATTTCGGGATTCCTCTATTCCAGCACGATGACATCAATCTCTTATTAGAGATTCTAGAGAAAATGATGTTTGTATGCTATTGCATACAAACATCATTTTGTAATAATCGTCACTGGTAGTAAGGAACTCAAAACAGCCTGATGACTGTTCTAACCATGATCATTGCTATAGATGATCTTGATACAGTTCAGAATCTGTAGTTTGTAAAACACCGAATTCCAGGCAAATGTAGTTTATTTCTAATCTACTATGGTTAGTTTTCTTCTAACTCATCATGATCATCATCGTCAGCCAGACTACTATTAAATGAAATGCCTTAGGTATCAACATCAATTACGCCACTTGCATGTAATGGATCCCTGTGACTTGGATGGTACTATTGGTCTGGTTACAATTCATGGTTCCCACTCAAACACTTTCCTAGTCCATTGGCCGACCTAGCATGTATAACATATCACTACAGCTAGTGAGACCAATCTTCAAACCAGATTTAGCTAAGCAAGTTGGGTAAAAGTAAGGGGAAAGAAACAATAAAACACAGTACAAGTAATATTTATTTTCTTAATGAGTAACTGTAGATTTTGACCTGATCTTACGTTTTTTCAATATTGTTTTTAAAATGAACATTGAACACCTAGCTTACTCAACAAACTGACAAAATTTTTGACTTTGGTAATAGATGAAGTAACAAAATTCGTGATGTTCCTAAATAATTTATTTTTGGTTACAAAATCCAATCTTCAATCAATCGAATGTGATTCCTGTGGTCTGTTCAATCCATGTTCTGACTTTAGCAACCTTGCTGTATACTCCATAGGAGCCTGGAGTAGCGCATCCATAGCCGAAGGAAACCATTCCGAGAAGACGGTCGTATGCTACCGCTGGTCCACCTGAGTCACCCTGAAATGGAATTTCTTCGGTTAAATTCACTCTTTTTTGACAATCAGCAATAGAACTTGTTTAGCTAATATTTTGATGTCTAAGTATGCTTTAAATTGTAAGCCTATTTTGACCACTTTTTTTTAAACGTTGCACACTTAGGTTTTCTTCTGGGTGCGTTTACAATCATACACATTAAACCCAGACCCCAAACAACAATTTGTGAATCACACGAAGAGGTGTTTGGTGTAGGATTCAAACCAGCGACACGTTACACGGCCTAGCCACTGCACCCACCGTGCAGTTAAAATAACATTTAGGACAACAAACGATACGATTATTTTGTTTTGCGATTTCCATCTTAAAATCTTATTAAAATAAAACACAAATTTTACCTGGCACGCATCTTTCTTTCCTTCCGCATAGCCCGCACAGAACATTCTGGCTGTCAAACTTCCTCTGAAATATGGGAACGGCACATTTTGGCAGCGTTCCTTTGAAATTATCGGCACCCTGACGGCACGGAGTACGTTTGAGTATGGACCCTTGAAACAAACAAACATTATTATGAGACTAAAATTACAAAACACACATAATACGAGAAAAGAAATACAGAATTACATTGAAATTTCGGGTGTTCCACAGGGCATTAACCTCGGCCCACGATTTTCCAGTCTACATTATATTGGTGACTATGATATTAAATACGTAATAATTACAGGAGTAAGTTTATATGAAAAGCAGCGCATAAGACGCACGGTTAAGGCTTACGAAGTTCGCGCTACAACTGCGGCCGACTAGTTTATAAATGATTGTTTTCAATTCGTAACGTTTGGCCAGTTAATAGAAACGTGTAGATGGGCGGAACCAATGCGATTTTAATTTACCGCTTGGTTTATGCCTAACATACTATATCTAAATCGAATCAATCTTGATATGTATTAAATTGAATATTATATTTGAGAATTTTTTTGCTTATTACATGTGGTAGATAAATTATGGGTTGTTTTATTTGATTAATGTTGTTGTAAGTATATGGTTACAATGTAGGAACTTGAAATTAGTCCCAAGTGATGTATTGGAATAGGAATTAAAGTTTTTTGATAGACAGATTATTTTTCTTTTCATTGGAAAACAAGATTTTAGAGTTCAAACCTAAACTACAATCTCAGTAATGACAGACCAGGTGAATTAGAATAAAACTTAGATAACAAAAATATTTGAATATAAATTAAATTGATATTCAAGACGATTACTGAGTATAGCAAAGCCGCGAGTTGCAGATTTTTTATGGAACAAGCCGGTAAACGAATAGACAGATCACCTAATTATTGGCAAATGAGGCGTTACAAATGTACTGCTGGCCTTTGAGGGTCAGTTATTGAAAAAGTAAATATATACTAAGAGTACCGTATCGTAAGATTCTACTCTAAATGACTAGTAGTAACAGTAGAAGTAATATTGCTGATCCAAAGATTAATCATTACAATAACTATCATAAGACATACTAAAAATCACGGTTTACTCACGTAGATTAATGGAGAAAAGCTCTAATAGTTTCGAGTTACCAGAGGGACTCTTCATCATGAGCAGCGTGCGCAGACGCGCCGACATCGCATAGCCTACTGAGTAGGCTCTGTATCTAGTAGAGCTTTTCTCCATTAATTAACGTGAGTAAATCGTATTTTTAAAATTTTTACTTACATTTTCCTCAGTATTTCCCCAACCAGTAACTGTAATAACTTTTCCAATAACCATGTCTTCGATATGAGCTATCTTTATCGGCTGTATGTTCTCCTCAAATTTCAAAGGCTCGCTTAGTTCCAGCAATTGGAAGTCATAATCAAATGGATGTTCCTTCTTCTTCGCTGTCCACATTGGATGTACGTATCCTTTCTTTACGTTAATTTTCTTTCCCTGGTTTATATATTTTGAGCCCGCCCTTATGTATGACTTCTTGCTTTGGAATGATTAATTATATTATTTTTAGTAAATATCAAGATACATTTTGGAACTTTAGAATAATTGTGAAAGTTAAAGTACGGTTAGATAAGAATAAAATTACAATCTTTAATGATAATGATTTCAAATTTGTGTACCAAACCAAATAATTTATAGGTTAATTTTAGCTAGGTACATGATTGTTCTAGGGATGTACCCTGACCCCAAAGCAGGTCTAATAGGAAGACTCGGTGCCCCTTATCGGTGCTGAAGGTGGCCACCGGGGTGATGAACTGAGGTAAAAATCTCCACACTCCCTAGTCTTTTTCCCAAAAAAGCTGGATCCCTTATGAAGGTTTCCCCTTGTCTTAAAAAAAGGCACATGTTTCTGGTGGCATCGATATTAAATCGTTATCAAACATACTAAGGACTAAACATGTTGATGAAGATGAGAAGGATTTGCTTAATAGTAAAACCAAGTAATATATCATAAAACCAAAGTTATAAATAAAAACTAAAGCTTATCTCACCCACAATGTCCAGCAGTTAAGACCCATCTCTTATCAATAATAGCTCCACCACAGTTGGATCCATACCCAACATGATAGGGATACAAATTGATCTCAACTTCAAATCCACCAACAATCTTATCGTCACCGTAATTAGATTCAAAGTCGTATGCTCTAAACTCTCCCACTCTTTCACCATCACGATTATTTCCGTACTCGGAGCTATCTCTATTAGCTACATCTGTCCCTCTATCCTCATAAGAGTCAAAATCGATTCTGTCTGCATCGTCTTTCTTGAATCTTTTTGAATAACGCTGCCTCTGCATCGGCGAGTAGATCACATTTTTTGATTTGATCGGAATTTTCTGTACTGGTATCAATAGAACATCGTACTCTGGAATTTTTGAAACGGAAACATGGATTAGTTACTTTTCTTTGCAAGTTTAAGAAATTAGAATAGAATAAAGTCCTTTTTGCAGTCTCGAATGATATTCAGAAGCAAATTCTTATAAGATTTCGTAATTTCATTCCAAGTTTATGACTATGGATAATAATATATTTGTTAGACAAAATGAATGGCTTAGTAAAGTCAAATTACAAATTAATCCCCAAATATATGATGTTATATCTTACTGTTATTGAGTTCAAGTAATAACGGTGCTGTAAATAAATCAAATACAAATAATAAATAAGCGAATACCAAACTAGATGAAACCAAATAACCTGCAAATCTAGAAGGAGATGATTATAAAAACAATCTAAATGATTTAACTAACAACAATGATGGCAATAATATACAAATGAATATTAAAATGTTTTTAAACTGACATGGTCACTAACACTAACATTAGAACTGAAGACGGGATATTTATCATATTTTGTCTACTCTTAAACATCCAACCGCATATACTCCAGTTCATCCGTGATCATGACGCTTGCAACAGTGCCAAAATATCGGAAACTCATAGACATAAATAAATATGGTAAATATCCCGTCTTAAGTTCTAATGCTAATACTAAAATGGGTCAAAATTCTACAATGGATGTAAAAATCACTAGTTAACTAAATACATTTGATGTAAATGATACTAAATTTGATGTAAATGATACTAAATTTGATGTGAATGATACTAAATTTGATGTGAATGATACTAAATTTGATGTGAATGAAGATAAATAATACAAAGATCCCACCGAGTCCCATGACTTCCATTCCAAGAAAGTATGCAATGATTGGTGTCATCACCCAACTGATTTATTAACAAAATGAATATATAGATAAACTTTTTAGACACGTACTGTCCAGCTGAGCGGGAATCGAACAGTGTAATAGTACTATCGTAATTAAAAAAATATTACACATTATGTTAGAAAATTATCGTGTGATCTTCATCACGATGCTTCGTCCACGCCACGGTAGAATTTCTGATTTTTTTAATATTCAATTGGAAAGCAATGATTGTGAAATTGCTATAGTTAATTTGCCATGAAATTAATAATTCATATGCTAGTTTTCCATTTCTCCGTTTAGTACTGTTTCGTTGTTTTCCTATAATTGCTACAACCACTTTGTTTTTTTTTTGTAAAATTATAATACTGTTTTAGTTCTGTGAGTTAGTTTTTTCTTTTATATAATTTTAACTATTATATTATTATTAAAATTTTCTAGATTTTGTTGCATGTTTTCAGTTCCTTATTTAACAGTGTGTCTATCCTGACATCTAGCGGCGCTCGAAGCAAAATCACCTCTTCCTCCGTGTCGACATCTGTTGGTTCTTTTTTGAACCTAACAAATTTTATATTGCTGTTAGTGAAATTGGTTTCTGTAAATATTACCTAATTTAGTATACGTTTTGTTATAAAAAAGTTTGTTAAAACAAGGTATATTCGGTTTTTCTTTATATAAAGTTTGGCAAGCGTAATTTCTTTACATGTACGTCAGCGCCATCTAGTATCGAATAGCGGACAAACAAAAAGTAATTTTAGTATACGAAGAACAAGTTTTGTATGTTGTGAGTCGTTTCACTGATAATATTAATGCTAAGAAATGTCATATTTATAACGTTTTTCATAATTTGTCATTAAAATTTACTACGCTTATTTTTGAAAACTCGAAGAAGGGCTCAAAATTTTACTTATATCGAAACATATCTGAAATTAGATACAATTTTGATTAAAACCCAAAAACCTGAAAATAAAAGACATCATGTAGGGAGCTGAAAACATAAAATTTTCATAAATAACTGAAAATCTACACTGGAAATGCATGCGAAGCCACCTGAAACATAATAAAATTCAATATTAATAACATGTTTAATTAACTCATTACTTATGCATATACTGTTGCTGCGTGATAACTTCAGCATAAGTATATTTGGGGCCACCGCTCCTCTTCCCGTGGGTATCATACCAGCTGACTAAGGGACTTCACATTAAACAAAGATAGGATGGTGGTCTGATACACCTGTACCTTTTATACTGAGTTGGAATTGCATAACCTAATAGGAACAGATCAGATGATGACGGGGTATGAATAATAAAAATCTATGTAGTCCGTCAGTTAGTAATGAAAAAATATTAGACACGTATTTTTTTATTTTGTCATATAAGATAACAATTCTTAGATAAAACTTATCAAAGTCCAGGTTAAGCAAATACGTCATTTCAACGTATAAAATGTACCTAGAAGTGATGTCATGCCATATTTAAAATCGATATAGGTAGGTATCTCCGAAAGTATTTGTTTCCGTAAGAAAATAAGAAATACATGTCTAATAATTATTTTAAAATTATTTACAAGACGGACATTGAAATAAAAATTTGTCATCTACCCTATTCCCTAGTCCGTTTCACCATCGTACTACGACAAGGCGCCACCCGTATATGATATTTTCACCAATTTGCACGAAGCGTGGAAGACTAAGGGAGAGGCCTTTGTTCAGCAGTGGACGTCTCTCGGCTGATGATAATGATGTTGCGAAGTGCTAAGGAATGGAACTCCTTGCCGGAGTCTGTGTTTCCTGAAAAATACAACTTGGGTGTCTTCAAGTCTCGAGTGAAAAGTTTGCTCATAGGTAGGTGTGCTTCATAGTCGGCCAAATCATCGCTATTTTTTTTTTTGTGGAATGGGGGGCAAACGGGCATACGGTTCATCTGATGGTAAATTTGCGTTCAGCGGCTTTAGCGTAATTGAAAGATAAACATCCAAACATCCGAATAACAAACTTTCACATAATATATAATATTAGTCTGATGCTGCGTTTGTTTTTAAAACGAGCTGCTATCTTCACTACAATCTTCGCTTACGGACAGACTGAGAAAAGATACTAATTTGGACAATTCTATTTTTTTTCTTTCAGTAAATTTTTCGATACAAATATGAATGTTTGTAGATTTCGTCGAATTTAAGACAGTTTTTATTTTTTCAACATAGTAATACTGAATTCACATATAATTTTGTCTATCTGTTTGTTTGACTGAAAATAAAACCAATTTTGTCTATCTATATATATATATATATATATTTCTATATATATATAACAAAACATTTTTACGGTACCCTAAATGTGTGATTTAGTTACGCTCTTGCATAAATCTGTTGATAAATACGGTGAACAGTAAATACTATTGCGCAGCAATGGGCTGACCGGAGTAGTGGACGGTAGGCTATGTGGTCTCTCTTTGATACTGGGATTTTTATGGTATAAGCCGGTAAACGAGCAGACGGATCACCTGATGGTAAGCAATTGCCGCCACTCATGGACACCCGAAACACCAGAGACGTTACAAGTGCGTTGCCAGCCTTTTAGGAGTTAGGAATTTAAGAGTTGTTGGGGAATCGGAGATTGGGAAGGGGGGTAATTGGGCCTCCTGTAAACTCACACACACAACACAAGCGTTGTTTCACGTCCGTTTTCTGTGAGACCGTGGTATCACTTCGGTAGAGCGACCCATTCGTGCCGAAGCACGGCTCTCTCACACTTAAAAATCTTTGATTTGGTTTGATCGTTAGGTCATTCAATTAGATATTTATGAGTATGAAGCAGACTGATTAATAAAAACAATCCAACTAAATAATTAGGTACCTATTAATTTCTTAACATTTTTGTAAAGAGTGTACCTTCTAATACATAGATATAAATGGTCGTCACACACACTAATACACAAAAGAAAAGTTGTCTATATTACATACATAACATATGTCAATCACCCGCTCAAAAACTGACCTTGGTAAACATCGCTTGACCAAACAGCGGTCAGTATACGTAGCTGTAACTAAGATACGAGCTTCTACACAATATTGTACATACACTTACATTGCTTACTACTTAATGATTGAAATAGAATCAAAGTATATTTCACCCAAAGCCTCATAAAACAGTCTCTTTACCATCTATGCTACCAAAAAACTCAATCAAAATTGCACCACCAAAAAGCCATGGCCAGATTCCCGTCTACCAAGACATAGCCGTTCCACCAAAAAGTTTTATAATAACATTATTAACCACACAATAAATGGGGGGGCAAAAGGGGGGAGTAAATAAGCTTCAAGGGGATGAATACATAATGAAATTTCGCCCCTAGCGTCCGTTAATCAAAAACTGGTGCAGAGACGGCGAAATACGTAAGAAAATGGAAATTTTCCAACCCTCCTTTTTCCTGTTAGAGTCTACCCCCTAAGTAGGGGGAGGTCGGACAATCTCCCCCCACCGGGTGGCTGCGAGAGAGGCGAAGGCTTTTTGTTTGTTTTTAGATATAATTTTTTTTCGTCTCCATTGTTGTAGTAAATAGGTTTTATGTAATGTAGCTGTTACGGTTAGATTTAAGAATAACTGTTTTTTGTAGGTACTATTTCCTCTCGATGTTGGTAGATTGGGCGCAAGAATAACAGCTGAGCAAAAGGTCTTAAGTGGAATTCCCGGGTCAAACAGTGTTATGCGACTTTTGGTTTTTCAACTTTTTGTAGTCGGAGTAAACAGTATTTGGATGATAAGCATGACGTTATGCTATGTATGTTTACTATTGTTTAATGTTTTGTGTTATTATAAATTTATTAGTCTGTTATTCTGTATGGATGTAGAATCTTCAACTTATAAAAACTGTAAAACAAAAAAATTAAATACAGTCGACTCTCGTTAATTCATTTGAACCTCTCGATAAATCGTAATTACCACGAGGTCCCTAGGAAATCTCTTTATTATATTTCGAACTAAATTAATTGTACTCGGTGATTCGAATAAAAAAATCATACGCAACCAAATGACTCGTTAAGTTGCAGAGAAAAAGCGACAGAAAGATCTCAGAATTTCCCTTAATTCTGTGGCAATTTAAAATATTAGGACATTTGATATTTCAAACATTCGGAAATTCGAAATATTTCAAGAGACCCTTGCATTTCGAATTAACAAGAGTCGACTTTAACAAAATAATGTCACCTGTAAACAAATAATTACTATGGAATGACTTATTACATAATATTAATGATTACAAAAATAAATATTCACTATAGATGTCAGCCCGATACAGAAAGCCAATATCTATAGAAAATATTATTTTGATAAGCATTATAAGTTGTACATAAATTGATGGATTATTATAGAATACAAACCACATTTATTAAAGAAGGGCCAAATTAAAAGTAAAATTAACCGACGAGCATGCATGAAAAGACTGATGACTGTTAATGAAGCGAAAGAGGTATGTAAGATTCGTAGCAATTGGCGTTCTATTGTCTCTGCCTACCCCAATTGGAGACAGGCGTGAGGTTATGTATGTACGTATAAACATATTCTTATTTCTTTTTTTATCATTCTCCGCAAACACACTCCGCAATAGGATTTTCTCGTGTATGACACAGGAGAAAATCCGTGTCGTACAGGAGAAAATCCGGCGTGCGTTTACAAATATACAATTTTCAAAATAGGCACCCAGAACCGAAACTACAATATGTGGATCACACAAAGAAAAATTCGGTGCGAGAATCCAACACGTAACACGTTGTGCGGCATCCAGTTGCCCCCACCTATGGAACACTAGATTCAAAACATAATTTCATAACCATAACATACTCTATTATAATCTCTTTATAAAAAAACAAACGTATTCCAAGAGCCACCTCCATACTACCAGCGCCTCCCTGCACCACCCGCCAGCCGAATGCAAATTTTATAACACAACGCCCATTTTCTTATAGGCATTGTCGTAAACTCGTTCTCCGTACTCACTTAGCCCGGGTCATTTGTTCTGATTGCTGAATATTTATGGTACTCGAACTAATTAACAATAGTCCTTTAATTACCTACGTGAAGATTTTTAAATTTATTTTCTAGTTAAAAAAAAATGGTGAAAAATAAGTCTCACTTATGTTTTTCGTAAGTGGTGTAAGTGAGACTTTTTTTGTGAGCATTCTAATGATAGTAAAGTCCGTTATGAAGGGAATAAAAAACTAATTTAAAAATCGAACATTCATTCAAATTCTGTTCTGAATTCCACTTCACACATACACAGTCACACATACATGTATGTAAAAGTAATTATGAATTTGTCTTGTTTATTTGTGTACATTCCAATTAGAATTTAGAATTCAAAACCTATAATTCCAATAAGAATGTTGAATTCGAAATATATTCTAGCTAGATATTATCATTGTAATGGAACGTAAAATTTGAACGGTATTCATTTATTTAATTTTACTGCATTTTAGGAAAACGCCATTTATATATTGTGGTTACACAAGTCTTACCATTTTTTATTATACATACCTAGATAAACCAGAAGAAAAAGAATAGTTAACAATTTTAACATACACACATTTACATTACAGGTCAACTAAAAAACTCCTTTTTTTGAAGTCGGATAAATATCCATTTCAAAATACCTATCTAAAAAAATTAGACTCAGCCTTTAAGATTCAAATTTTAATGCGATTTCTGTTTGAAGATTTTTGCCTAAGATGGTATGGTACCTGCCTCCGTTTCGAAGATAAGTGTAATAAAAGTTCAGCTAATGTAGAAACTTCGTAATGTTATCGGTATACGTGATCTCGCCGGCTTTTCGGGTTGGCTCGGTCGTTTTCGGGCGTTACACGATACTATCGGTTCTCGATTTTGAATTTGAGTTTGGAATTTTTGGGAGAAAAATTGTAAGTACCTAATGGTTTGGTGTAGTTAGAGGAAAGTACTGTAGTTAATGAGATGGAGCCTTGTATTAATTTTTTATGTTTTTATTAGATTATTGTGTGCTGCTGTAAAGGATTTTAATTTCAATATTATTTTTCTCGACCCAAGAATGATCATTATTTGAATTACTTTGTCAATTATTCACGTAACTGTTTGACGAGAGTAGCAGCGCGAATGCTGGCATAGCATGGCTTGAAAGTAGTCGAGTTCCTCGTCAAAGAGGAAAGTGAGTAAGTCGATATCATAACAATTAATTAAGTATGTCCCACGAAAGTTATACCTAATAAAATTACTTTGTCTTACTGACATTCGAGAAACATGATTATTTTTGAAGCATCTGAACAATGGAAAAATATCGAAAACCAACTTGTATCTCACTGAAATCTCACTCGCATTTCACTGTCGAGGTTTACCAAATCGAGAACAAACAGTAGCGTTTGGTTAAGGCAACCGCGCTGGATTCTTTCAGTCATTATTCTGTGGAGTTATAATCGACTTTCAGGATATTCCCTGCCTTCCTATAAGCCGTACGTTTCCAGGTAAACTCAAATGCTATGGGTTTTCACTGCTTACGTGGTTTCAGTTAAAGTTATGTTCAATGTTCATACTTTTGTTCATTATAATAAGTTCGGTTTTTGATCGTCTCGGTTTCGTTTTTGTTTATTTGCTTTTTGTTTAGTGGTTTTTGTGTAATTTCGTATGATGTGGTTGATATAGGTATTTTATTTTTTAATATTGATATAGTAATAGTACTATTCATTCGTTTTATTTCACGTGGGTGTTATCAACCTGTGAATTTTATTCCTGGGTGGGTTGAATACGTACATTTTGTTTTTTGTAACGTAATTACTTGCTTTTAATCACTAGAAGGTTAATAATTATTTGCTTTTTGTACACTCTTTCGTGGTCATTTTATTAAGTTAAACATTGTAGTATATACATGCAAAAATGTAATGCCAGGGCACACAATATATTTAACTTTTTAACTAAAAACAAACGACTGAAGATCACAGACAGTTTGCATGTCACATTATTATGACAAGTTTAGTGTTATCAGCTTAAGACCTAGCACGTACCAAAAACTATCGCAAATAAAATAATTTGAACTTAAACCAATAACATCCCAAACCAATCCCAAAAGCCGAGTAACCAAACGCACATAATTATAAAACGTCACAACAATAGCCAATTCTTCGGTCCGCCATCTTGGAAACAGTATTTTCATTAAGTTTTCCCGCCGCGATTTGATACCTTCACATCGGCAAAGCTCATAGATTAAGCTCCGAACGAAAGCTTGAATTTGCATAGAAATTAAAATTTACCTGGACCGTACCTACGCTAGTGGACGAAAGTGGAATTCCTTTGCCCAACTATGGAGTTGAATTTCAAAGCGCGTCCAATTCGAATTTGGAATTCGCTTGTATAAAATGGTGGCTATTAACGGTTTTTTTTTTAGTATGTTAAAGGATTCTTTTTTGGTTTTTTTTTCGGGTTTTTTAAGTTGTTATGTAAGAGGCATACTTTTTTTCTAGGCTTTTAGTAGGTGTCTAGTTTCTAAGCACGTGTGTCCTTACTTTAATAAGCTACAAACTTAAAGGTCATTTCTATTGTCAATTGTATGTCATTTACGGTGAAATATAAGTACATAGTGTGACAAAAAATTTTGTACACAATCAATATAAAAATCCGAAAAAAAGTATCAAACAACAACAATAGAATAACCCACACAAACTGAAAATAAAACTTCATCAAAATATTACCGAACAACGTAATTACCTCCGCTCTCCTATTATTAGAACGAGTTTCGCGCGAACAATATTCTCAAGGCGTTTACACCTAAAACATATAAATATTACGCGAAGAAAATTATATCAGAACTTGTGCCACTGAGGTATTCACGAAAAGATATTTGGTAGAATTAAAACAACACTTCGCAGAGAAAAGTGGTTCTCCCTGTCCCCCGCCCCGTTCTCTGGAGGGGGGTGCACCCCTCGGTACCCAATCCCAAGATGGCTTCTTTTAAATGGGGTGGACGGTCGGCCCCTTTAAGAATAAAAGTATGCCGAGCCTTTCATAGATAGATTCAAGGTGGGGGAATAAGATCCGTCGGCGACGGCGACGCGACGAGCGGCGTTCGATTACATTTTAAATTGCTTTTTGAAATTCGAGCATTGTTTGTATCCTTTGTCTTTGGTCTTTTTTGTTCGAGTTTCGAGACTTTGGCTTTTGAGACAACTGTCAGTGTTCTATTACCGACTGCTTTGTTTTATAATTCTTATATAATTATATATAATTTTAATAATGATTTTATATTACTATATCTACAAATCACAATTCGAACATTACATTCATTCATTCGCACAAAACGAACGCCTCATACTAAAGTTTCCTTAAACTTTGAAATAATCAAAACTTTAATTGATACGTGAATAGTACTGGAGCTCACATGTGATGTTGGGGCGTTGTAAAATGTGTTCTGAGGCGTTGTTTTAGGGGTTATTTTGGTTCGGTATGTGTGTGGAGGTCTTTAACCTTTACATACTTTACTGGGTCAATGTGTGATGTGTATGTTTTGATTTTAAAGGCCTCTCCGTATTTAGGTCAGAATGCCGGGTATAAACATTGCTGAGGAGATTTTTTACGTATGATATATTTATATGGTAAAAGATTACACAATTAAATACATTTTGGGGGACATTACGCTTTTAGTTACACACATTGATTAAAAAGATATATTATAGTTTGTTACATCACCACCATACGTAGAACCTAGTAGGGACATAAGAGGCTATGGCAATCAGATTTTTTTCCAAAGACTTTCGAAGAGTATCTTTCGTAATAATTTTAGATAATAATAATGATGTTGAATTACTTAGTAATAACGCTTCAGTAACCACTAACAACGCATTAAGTTGTGGAACTTTACAGAAATTAATGTAAACCATGCTGAACATTAGATATCTGAAAAAATATTACAAGGTTATACATTTTGCGAACATTTCTAAGATTTATATAGAATAGAATATAATTTCTAAGAATATTTTAGACACTATTGACAAACGATGAAGGAAAACATCGTGAGAAAACCAGGGTTTATAATTTCTAATAATAACTTTGAAATCGCCAACCCGCATTGAGCAAGCGTGGTGATTAATGCTCAAGCCTTCTCCGTGTGAGAAGAGGCCTTTGGTCAGCAGTGGCCACTTATTATGGGTTGTTGATGATGAAGATGAAATTTTAAGAACTTTATTCATTAGAATTATGTTAGGGTAATTTTGAATAATAAAAGAATACATTTTAAAGCCAAACATTGTTTATTCGAAATTTTGAAAAGCTTTTATACATAATTATTTGCCAAAACAATTTGAATAACGAAATAAAATCTAGTCTTTGTTATAAATACAACAACCAAACGTCACGAAACAAAAAAAAACAGTCGCCATTTTTACCAAGTCATTAATTTTTTGTCGACAAAGATATTTCAAAAAAACATAATTAATTGTACAGGCGTCGCCCGTTTTAATTGAATCTCGTCTCTTACCCCCGTTCGGAGTCCCCCAGGAAAAACATCCCTTTCTTATTTTTCGAGTCTTTCCCCCCTTAAAGACGATAAATCCTTAGGAGAGACAGCGGGGAGATAACTTGCTGACAAAATAAAGCAGTTGAAAAACTAAAATTTAAGAAAACACCATCTCTATTACTTAGTGCATAAAGACTAGTTTTGAATTAGCTAAATTTTATCAACGGCAAATGTATCTGGCAGTTTGCAACAAGAAAAAGCCTCTGCGATTCGTCATTGGAATTCCGCGGGCGAGTTTAACGCTTCCATTTTCAAACTTAAATTTTGGATTTAGAATCGATATCTTTGGGCGGTTGCTTGATTTATTTTTAAACTGTTCTTCTGTTTTGTATAAGATGTATTAGTAAAATATGGAGTGATTATTTTTATTATTTATGACTGAAATGAAATGAAACAAACTCAGAGGTTTTCTGTCTCTTTTAAATTCTTTTACATACAGTTGCCAAATGACTAATGAAACTAAACTGATATACAGTATGGAGATCACTCATAAGGCTTAAATGAAACCACAAGTATAATACTGAAAAAAGTTCACAGAAACATAATACAACTAAATATATCAATGAAAACAAAAAATATTTTTCTTGTCCCCCAGAAGAGCTGTAATGTTGTAGGTTATCTAGGAATGTGTCACACGACACTGCTGTTATAATGCCGTAGGTATTTGTAAAGAGTATCTTAATTAGTACAAAGAGAAAATGCAGATTTTCGCCTACCTACTGGGCCTCTTTCGTTCATTCTTTGTATATCGTCAGCCGAGATGATAACAAATATGTGGTTTAAATTAAATTATGTATGTTATGTGTATGTGAATTTGTATGTTTGTAAACACACCCATAACATAGGAGAAAATCTTATATATGGGGATCTTTTTTTTAAAATACATTTATTATACAGGTTGTAAACGGAACACTTCCGACAAAAACGTCCCAATTTTTTTATTTCGTTTCAATAATTTGTGTCATTTTTGTTTTCGTGTTATTCATACAACATCAGCCTTAAGCAGTTGTTTACAACTATTAATACATAACACATATTATAAACATTGAATTCCTTATTTTTTGAAAATAAATCTCGTACTTTTACTATCACCTGTTTGGGGCGTTTAGGAGCGTTCCGTTTACACTCTATATATTATTTTTTACCTACTCAATACATACATAGCCGAATCAAATCAAGAATTTATTTTTCTTATCATTATGCACATATATGCACCTAACAAGTTTGTAATAAGTACAGCAGAACGAATGGGTACAGTGTTTTTGTTTCGACAAGCGTTGAAATAATTCACATTATTTTAATGAATGGTTCTTTCTATAACTAGTCTTGAATTTCAATAACACAAAATAAGTATTTAACAAAAAAAAACGTTGTCCCACACTAGGATTTTCTCTTGTGTCGTGGGTTCGTTTACAAACATACAAGTTCATATACACATGACACTCAGACCCGAAACAACAAATTGTGGATCACACAAAAGAGATAAAACTGTTTCGTATTATTTTACAGTAAAATATAAATGATTTGTTTATTTAATGGGAAACCCACAGCTATACATGACCAACAAATAGTGGCAGAATTTAGAAACAGGTTGTCACGGATAAAAAATGATTTTACAGGTTGTTTTTTTATTATTATCAGATTCAGCCATAAATAGAAACAATGTTGCGATTAACAAATAATTTAGACTTATACATACAATATTTATAGCCAAATTACATAGGTTATTTATAAAATTTAATTTTGACAAACAAAATTACATTGCAATTTTAATAATAAAAAAATCTGGAACATATTTTGACAAATTTTGGAAAGAAAAGGAATAAAATAAAAATGTACAAATTATAGCTAGAAAATAATATATCAAACGCAGTAGGTACAGAAGTAATAATAAAACAATTTTCCACTCTTCAAAATAAGAAGGGTAAGTATATTTTTTAGGGAGCGCCCAAACTCCCTTGTAAGGGTCCGAAACCAACCAAGAAAGACCTCTACTACGACCATATTATAGAAAAATGTTCCGTGATTTTCTATGAAAGAGGGGGCGAGAGGGTTCTACGTATATTGGTCGAAGTTTAGGGGGTGAAAAGGGTGGTTACGGCAAAAGAAGAAGGAATAAATGAATACAACCCCTTGTTTTAAATTGCTAAGATGCGGGGCGAGTGACTGAGTGTTTTTCTTTCATTTTGTTTTTAGAATTTTCTAGTAGAATTTTGTTGATTAAATATTGTTTAGAGATAGCTTTAGACGTTAAGATGTATATTTGGCTGCTATAAAATCAAATTATCGATCAAATCAGGTCATGATCGATATAATAAATAAAACTTATTTTGTCATAATTCTGAGAATTTGACTGCATGTCCATTTACTATATAAATGTTATCATCAAGCACTTTCTTATCACGTAAACAACTGATAATAATAATCATAATCAACCCTGTTAAACTAGAAAAGGTAACCAGAAGTATATTGTTTGATTATCAAAAGGATTGGGGCGACACATTAATAAGTGATGGGATGAGTAAATGATCAACGGATGATGTCATAAATCATACATTATGAAGTTTACATGCGAATAAAAATGGATAGAACGAAAATCCCAACAAACAACAGTTGGGCTGAAAGCCCGGTCACGATCACCTCGCCTGGTTGGAGGATCCTTCTTTTCTTAGGGAACTTTAGTCTCTGTTTCCTAAAGGCAATTGGGCAGAAAGCCCGCCAGGTACAATTGCCTCGCCTGGTCGGAGGATTCTCCTTTTCTTAGATAATTTATAACTGTAGGTACTACTCCGTACCGCCTCCAACCTTGTATCTCGCCTAGACTTTCCTCGACTTCCACAAATAATTCAAGATTCAAAACCAATATTGGTCAAATCGGTCTAGGCGTTCTCGAGTTATAGCAAGACTGATGAACTGCAATTGATTTTAATATAAAGAGATTTATAAACACATTTGCATTATTAATTCATGGTCTTAATGGTTATAATAAATTTTCATGGGAACCTATTAGATAAACATTACTAAAGCTGTTCGAAGAAAATACGGTACCAATATTCGAAAAACAAAATTTAAAAATTAAAAGAAATATTCTTTACCACGTGATTATCCTCACTAATATTACAATTACGAAAGTTTATCTATTAAATACATTTATCTAATAAATAAACAAAAACTGATAATTAATGTCAGTTTAAAAAACAATGTTTTCGACATAGTTTGAGGCGCTTAATCAATTGTTTTGAAAGATGGCAAATAAAAGATAAACAGGTACTGATGGTGAGCTCTGCGCAAAATCTTAAAACTATTTAGACAATCAATATTAAAATTAAACATTTTATTAGAAAATGTCTTAAAATTATTACCGTAAAAATTCACGCAAAACTAAAATTTTACAACCATTCAAAGTCAAACTCAATTAAAAATGTAATTAGACACTCATTAAAAGCAAAAAGAATCAAACTAAAGTAATAAATTCACAAAAACTGCGTTACGTTTTCTAAAACAAGCCTGTTTTTTACAAAAATCCATATCGATCATTAAAATGCCCACCCCTCAAAAATACCCTTAATTTTATCCCCCTGTATACAACATTATGTACGCGAGGGGGTGTAAAAATGCACTCAGACACATTAAAAGATATAATTAAGGGGTGGGGGGACCCCTTGGGGAAATTCGTTCCTTCTTTTGACATTTTAAAGACCCCTTTTCTTAAGCCCCCTTCGAAACATGGATGTAGAAACGATGGAAATAAAAAAATAACGTTTGAAAAATTGCAAGTTACTTGTTATTGGTTAAGTTTTTGAATGCGTTTTCAAAGTAGGATCGTTTTATAACGAGAACAATTTAATGTTATGCAATAAAAGTTTAGACACGTTTTGTGTTTACCACATGAATAAACTTCTCCATTTTTAATTAAGCTACGGACAAAATGAGCCTAATACCATAATAGTACAAAAAAAAAATAATACCTAATACCTGTCTTCATACGAATTTTGTTGGCTATAATCCTATTTCTGAACAACATATTATAAAACTTATAAAAATTCCGGAGCCCTATTCTAATATGTCGCGCGACAAACTCACTACCAAAATAATGTCAACTTGCAACAAAACGCGAATAGTTTATGACGAAAACTGTTCGAAAACGTACGAAAGCTTTAAAACTTTTCAAAAGCGAAATCCACGAAAACAATTTTCATTTAGGGACTTCCGAAATTTGTGTAGATCGGACTTCTAGTGCGTTCCATAGTTTCTATATCCATGTACCGACTACCCCAAGAATGTTAAAAACGAATAACCCTTATAATTACTACTTTGAAGAAGTTTTATTGCATTTTAAAAGTTAATAACCTTTTCGCTAATTATGTATTCGCTTATGTACCTAGAGAGTTAGGTACTGTGAGTCTAAGAACCTTGTCACATTTGATTTAGTGACCGATATTTTGAACCAAAAGAAAAATTAAAGGAATGTGACAACGCGTTTTTTTCACTATTGACATAAATAGGTATTATAAGCAAAATTTTCTCTTTTAGAATCTGTTAAAATCTACTTAAGTACTATAATCATTAAATTCTTGAATTTGTAGTAAGTAGGTATATTACTGTTAAGTCTACGATTTTTCTACAAAAAACTTCAATAAAAGTAGTAACTAAATAACCAAGGAATCCCAAAAAGAAATAAAACAATAAAACCTCATTTCAAAAAACGTAACACATCACAATTAATGTCTGTCATTTTTCACACGAAAAAAGGGGAAAAAATTCAAAAAACGTTTGTTTCACAAATTGGCTGAATTTCCCGCGTCACCGCCGAGGAAGGGCGTGACAGAAAAAACGGTCAAAAGGCGTAAAAATAAGGAAAAAAGCGAAGAGAACCGGGTATTATCCTTGGTAATTCCCTTGCTAATTTAATTCACGCCTAATTCTATTTGTTGAGTAAAACGGGGAGGCGATAATTGTCGGACTTTTTCCGTGATGGAGGAAAAACCCGGTTTTTTGTTAACCAAACGACGTTTTTAACGTTTTAACGCGTGGGAAATGTATGTTTTGCACGTGTTGGTACAATGTTATTTAAATATAATGGACCCTTTATCTTCTGGGAATGAGATACATACTAATGTATGTTGTACTTTTCTTACGTTACCAATAGTTTTAGTTTGAATTTTTATCATTGGTGAGTTTCTGGATGCTTTTGAAGTGGTTTTCTGATATTGAAAAGGCTTTTTCTTCTTAAACTGATTACTATTGCCAAATATTTATGATTTACATTAGATTTTGATACATAGACAATTTTGAAAAAACACGGTCTTCACTATTTTTCACATTTTAATGATTATTAAGAACACGAAACTACTTTTTTTTTTACACATCACACTATCACCATCACTTCTCAAAAATCACATGTTTTAGAATTCGTCTAAAGCTTTTAACTAACTAGGCAAGTCCCTGACCATCGCACTTGGACACCAAAACTAAACTGACCAACGATCAACTGGACATATCTAAGGTTAATAATAAAAATTGTAAAATAACCCTTTATTCACCTAACCGGTTTTGAAATAAAACGTGAAACTGACCGGTGTCCCGCAAGGGTCAATTCTAGGACCCATTGTCTATTTTTGTAAAGGTAAAAATCTGGTTTGGCTGACCCTTCCTTAAAGTTTTTGGCTTCAAAAGTGTTGGACAGCTGCTGCTATACCGGTTTTAGTGACAAAAGTGTTGCATTTGCATATTAGGGAATTTGTGTCTGGCAGTCTAATTTTGATATATTTATTATTTTTGGAATTTAGAATTAATGATGTTGTGCTGCAATCAATAATATTGAAAATATGACATTTTATTTTAAAATTTGTGACCGGCTGATTTTGTTAGTCAGATAGTGAAATAATATTTTATTGTATAAACCAATAAACGACCTCACGGATTGCCTGATGGTAAGCAATCGCCGACGCCCATGGACACTTAAAATAACAGAGGCGTTACAAGTGCGTTGCCGGCCTTTTAGGGGTTAGGAATTTAAGGATTATTGGTGAATCGGTAATTAGGATGATTGGGAAGGTTGGTAATTAGGCCTCCGGTAGCGTCATTCACACAACGCAATGGATTTCTGTGAGGCCATAGTATCACTTCGAACCGGCTTGCTGAAGCATGGCATCTTACACTTAAAAATATCAATGTGTACGAAAAAATGGTCACAGTCTCCATCAAAAACAGATACAAAAGATCCAGTTATCTAGCCTACCATGTTTTACTGTTCCATCTAAAACCATCAAATCACCGGTTTATAGAGAAATGGTATACCAGCAATATTTTCCCATTCGAAATTTCCCATAAACTTCAGTCCTCTAGGTATTCTATTGAACATCTATTTATAAAAATGGCGCGTGCCATCGGAACCAACCGTTTCTGCCTATTGCCAGGCAATCATTACTGGCGTGCATTATAAACAATTTATATGAAATGTTCTATATCACTATAACTTATGCCCTTGCGTATTTTCGAAGCACAGGGTTGCATTTGGTGAATATTTGCTTATGTACTTTGGAAATTAAGTGTTTATTCCAAGCTGTTTTGGTAATAGAATAGTTAAAAGTGCGTCTGTCAATTTAAGGGTGTTTATTTTTGAGTTTGACTGACTTTTCATTTTTAAAAATATACCCGCGCTTATAATTGTATCTATTTTATGATTACATACGTACACTTTATATCTAAAAGTCATAACATAACAACTCAACATAAGTAACGCGACAGCCTCTTATTTCCTCAAAATTAAAATTGATGAAATGGTTATAATTTAAACCAACATATAATTACGCAGTATTTAACATAAACTTAACTAAACTTTAAAAAGTGTTTTTACATACACTCCTTTTCCAAATTAAAAATTGTCAAATGACACAATAAAGTCAACATTTGCAATACAACCCTGTACAGTTTCGCTACACGGCAAAGCAGCTATCACGCGAATGCTCTATAAAATTTCAATCAACCGAAAGATGGCGGTTTTTCATCGATTGTCCCGTTAGATAGCAATTTTATTTACCGATACGATACTGAAGTTTGTTCTTTATTTTTACATTGAAACTTGTTTATGGATGGAGTGGAAATCTAGCTGAGCCGTGCTTTGGTAGATGGGTAAAATGAGTAAACGGTTTTTCGCAGTTACGAGATTAAATCTGAAGTATCTAACCTATTAGAATAATATTTAAGTAGCCTGATCCGGAGCTGCGGACTGCCTAGCAGGTTACCAAGGCTCCAGAGTAGAACGGGATGGTATTTAGTCAGTAAGAGTCTGACACTTCCTCTCGCCTTGACTAAGGCGGGAGAAGACATTAGAAGATTTCAAGTCAAATTACCACCACCGTGGTACCCACGACACGAAAGAAAAGCACTGAGTAGGAAAACGTCTCTAAAAAATATGTAAACGAAATTTGTCGCAATATCTTCTTCCACATTTTCATTTAAAACTCTCCGTAGCCGTATCGTCGTCGTATCGTCAGCTATAAATTCACATAAACCTAACTGGTACGATATGATTTACATTACGCGGACCAACGCCGGCATCGCTTTATGTCACCATTTTATTTTTAGTCTTCAACTTTTAGTACTAAATGTTACGACACTGCAAAAATTTTATTCAAGTGGTACCCACCACGGTACTGATATCTCTTGGTTATAGGTCTTTTAAAAAAATTAAAAGGTTTGTTTTGTTTTAAAGAAAATTATGAAGTATATGAAGAACTTTGAAGCATATATGCTACGTTTAAATAGTTATAAACTTAACTTACTACACACTAGTGTTGCAGCTATGTTACAAAAATGTAATAGCTAAGCTGTGAAACTATGTGACTATTTCCACTGATACTAAGCTATGTAGCTGTGCGAGTATGGATGTGGTATGAAGATGTGCCAACGCTAAGTAGCTGTGCGGGAATGTATTAATAGCCATCTATACCTACATTGATGCCATTATCCTTAGCACACATCCATAGCACGCATCTTTCCATACAAAAAACATAGCTTACTGAGCCCATTTCCAACAGTGCTAAGCCATGTGAACCAATGAATATGATAAGTGGAATCTAAACGCAACCACAGCAACGTAGCATAGACCATCTCTGGTGGAAAAGCACCGTAAGACCGGCACAGATGTCGCCCCCAATAAGCAACTAGATCAACCAAACCATCCCATAATCCTTTATCCTCAGCACGCACCATTAGCCCCACAAAAAGTCCCAGGTTCTTCAAAAAATCGATTATCATAATCGATATCTGATTGAATTTCACTTTCAACATCCGTTTCCCTAGATTCAATAGCCATTCCTAACTTTTTTATACCAATAAAGTTAACCCTTCAATAACAAATCAATAGATAAGGCGTGACTAAAGATGTTTTATAACCCTTCCGCGACATATGGTCATTTTGACCGACCTGTTTATTTTGGTAAAAGGTGAGTTAAAAAATGTTTTTGTATGCTATGGTCCTTTCGACCGTTGTCCATATGTCCGGGGTATTGTTGTAGTTTTTTATTGTTATTGTTGCTAATCAATAGTTTCTATTCGGTGGGCAGTTGTAGGGTTAGTTGTATTAGCAACTGTTTTGGACGTTGGAAGTGAAAGTTTTATGGATACTTGAAAAAACTCTTGATCGTTTCTATACCTGTATTCTGGTTTGTTTACTCTGTTTATTGGTTATATTATTAATATCAAATAACTATTGCAATATACCATTATGCAACGTCACGCCTTTTATCCCTGAAAGGGTAGAGAGGTGCAGCCACTTTTCACTATTTGTGTTATTAGTCCTATGTAAAAGGTGGTGAGCCTATTGCCATATACTGGGCTCAATTCCATATTCCGTACTACCACTGTAATTTTTTTTTTGAAAATCCGAAAAAGTCCAGTAATTCTTTGCCGTACCGAGTAGGTATTGTAACCGAGACCCTAATGCCCGGCAGTCGCGCTTGCGACTACTTGATTAATTTAGTATGTCCAACGAACGCAATAATTTCAATGTCTTCTAAGTTCAATAATTTTACTGCTCTTCTCTTAAATACATCTTTTCGAAAATTATAATTGTTTCTACTAAAATTATTTCAATCCAAAGTTTTTTAAAAACATCTTCCGCCAAAACCATATTGTCCAAAACGCACCCTAAAAATATTCACAAAGGACACTCAAAACCAGTTATAAGCGGAACAAACCGCCTAGATCCGGTTTTGACCAGTAGTGACCCCTTCTTACGGACCTATTGTCCCCATAGTTTAAAGGTCAAGCAGATGTTTCGGACTTGCATATTGTCCAGTCACGTTTTGCAACTGACAATATTATTATTTTACCCGATTGCGGATCAAAGAGGTATTATGCCAATGATTATTGCCATCAAGATTAGTCATGCACATTTTTTACAATTTTATCTGTCAAGGGCTGATGATGGGAGTCTTGTATAAAAAGTGTAAAATTTGGCAAGTTAATTTTCATCATAATTATATGGAAAGATATAATTAAATTACCAAGTCTGTGACTGCCAATAGAAAACTGTTGAAGGCAAATCCTCCGCAAACGTCGGTCACCGATGACCACCACGGCGTTCACTGTGTTAAAAAATTAACTAGGTAGGATTTTTATGGTATAGGCCGGTAAACAATCAGATGGATTACCTATTGGTAAGCAATCGCCACCGTTCATAGACATTCGTCTTAATTACCTCACCGTCTGGATGGAAGGGAGGTAATTGGTATCACTCCCTCTTTCCCAATCTCATTTTTATGCTCGTCAATATTTCATGGTTTCCTGGAAAACTACATTCACACAACCAATAACACTGTGTCCGCTTTGGAGATTCAAACCCAAATCGGACGGTGATTTCTAGCTCAGTAACTCCAACAATAAGCGACCAACGGTCAGTGTCAATACCAAAAAAAGAAATAATAATACTAATCCAAAAACCAGTATTCACCCCTATCAGACAATAGTTTCAAAAAAAAAACACTATTGCAATTTCTACTCAAATTCCCGTTTTGTTCCGGAAGGGTCAAATCCGGTTTTGACCACAACTGACCCCTTCTTGCCCATTGTCGCGAGGTCAGCAGATGTTATACCTTTTGCATATTGTCCGGTCACGTACTGTAGGAAAAGAGTTGGGACTGGATTTGCAAAATTTTTTTTTTACGTTTGATGGGTCGATGTTTGGCCGCTATCTCACCTGATGGTAAGTGATGATGCGGCCTACGATGGAGCACGTCTGCCCATAAGCAGTTCGTACAAGGAAGTTTGATGATAATTATGCATCGTTGAATAAGTAGAGGATGGGATTTTTTTTGTCATGTCTAGTTGATGGGATCGCAAGATTGGTGATCGTGAAGGGTTCTTTTGAGTCTTGTGTCTGTTAGCCTTTTGATGTGATTTTTATCAATCATAAGGTTTTGACGTTGTATAGCACAAACTACGATATATTAAGATGTTTCTTTTCTATCTTCCTCTAATAACATCTTCTGATAAATGTGTTATCTATCTATCTATCTATCTATTTATTTCGTTGCTGGATCTAAGACAAAAATTCATGTCCTTGGGACGCGCCGGAGTTCAGTGTTCTGGTGTTTTCATGGCTGTATTAGATCCTGGCCACATTGCCTACAGGAGTTGCAGCGGTTTTGGAAGATGATGATGTTAAAAAGTAATTCGAATATTGGTATTTCATGTCATGGGTTATAATGTTGTTATAACACTATAAGAACGAATCCCTCTAATAAACCTCTTCAAGCATCTGCTAAGTATAAAAGCCATAGATGGAAACTCTTCTAGAGAAAAGACTCTTAATCCAATAGTGATTGGTCACGCTTTGGATGATGAATAAAAAAAAACGTGAACACTACAACTATTTTCAAAGCAAACTGATATAAATCTAGTATAACTAAAGTAAAATGCACAAACCAACAAATATCAAGTAAAACAAAGAGTGGAGGTATCAGATAAGGCAGTAGTTGTGTAGATACGGTGGCGCGGTATGTAACGGAAGCCGCGCTGTATACCGGTGCGGTAAGAATTCGCGAAAACACCCGCGAATTATTGTCGCCTTCCCGTCGCGTGTGGCACACGTGGAGGCGAGCGTGGGAGTTTATTATGTGGAGTTTTTGGAGTTTAAGAATGTGTTTTTAAATATTTTATCATAGTGATTTTTTAGGACACTTATTTCTGAATTTAGAAGTATGTGTGTAAAAATTGTGTTATTAGAGAAAGGTGTAACTTGAAAGACGATGTAGTGACAAGGATTGAAAAAAGGACATTTAGAAAGGATGGATGAAAGTAGATTTATAAAAGAAATACATATACTAGGGGGATATGAATTGGGCCATGCGTAGAGGACGCCCTAGACGGACATATAGAGATCAGACTGGCGATATATTAAAGAAGAGCCAAATTAAATAAAAACATTATCTCTAAATCCTCCCATGGGAGATAGGAGTGATGATATGTATGCATTTGTAAAACCCATTCGTTTAACTCAAGAGTCAAGACAGAACCTGAGATACTATTTTAGAGCTAAAAATCATCCAACAATGATTTGTCACGCTTTGAGCGAGGTGAGAAGTAGTGTGAGACTCTTACTGAATAAAAATCACCCTGTTCCAACTCCTGCTTTTCGAGCTAGAACCCCGGTAAACCCGCTAGGTAGTCCGCAGCTCCGGATCAGGCATCAGCCCTACTAGGCTCCATTTGTAGTAGTCTGATGGCACTGTAAACCTGAGACTCTAGCCTAACACTCGGAACTGATTTCAACTTAATAGACATGCTCCAAAATACCTCAACACAAAAAAAAATCCAACCACAAAAGACTAAATCAAATGACCTTATCCCAAATAAAACTTGTAAAGACCTCGTCTTTAAAAAAATCATCCCAACATCAAAAGTTCATCAAGTTTAAGATTAAAGTAAGAGATATCTGCTACCACTTTATCTCAAATGATCTTTAAACTTAAGATATCAAGTTCGCTAAGTTACTATAGACGGCTTAAGTTTTTGTAAGCTGAAAACTAAGTTCTAAGTTATTGTTAAGCATCTCTTAAGTTAAAGAGATTAAAAATTATTTTCGAGTTTGATGGTAATGGTGATGTTCATTTGCCTTTTTGGTATATTTATTAATCAGTGTCATCTATATTTTGTCTGAAAGGGTAGGCAGAAGAGATGGCTTAATGTATGTTACCCATTTTTCAAAATAAAACCCCGATTCTCGGGTTTAATTTGACCAACTTGAAGAGTAGGGATGGTTTCAAATGTATACTACTCTGCCATCATCACATTATAACTCTGTGTAAAAGAAAGAAAGAAGGAAAGAAAAAGCATGTATGCTGTATCATGCAATCTATTTATTTTTAAAGGACTCGTCTGACTCGTATATGTGAATAACTAGTTGCTGTCAGCGGCTTTGCCTGCGTTCCCGTAGGACAAAAAGTATTCTATCACCCAAGTCAGCTCATACCCAGTCTGTATACCAATTTTCATCAATCCGTTTAGGAGTTTCACCGTGATTGACCGACAAACATCCCAACAAACAAACTTTTACATTTATAATATTCGTATTATATTGAACTTCTAACACAGTACTAAAGTAAAGTTCCACTCTCTGCTACATCTGTACAGTCTAATGTAAGATTTACACCGGTTATCCGGCTCCAGAGAATAGTTAGCTTCGCGACGGATATCCGCGAGTCACACTAAAAATTTGCCTCACAAATACCCGGGCTCTACCCGGTTGTTGGGGTGTGGAGCCGGGTATAAATTAAAGTGAGGAATTAGAAATTTTGTTTTGCTTTCCGATTGTAGGTGATTACTATTTATTTATAGATACGAGGGTGGATTATTTTGTACAATAATAATTGTCACTAGCAAATGTTGTTTATATAAGTAGAATTTGACTGCATGGTTAGTGTGGTGGCTGGGCAACCGGCTGCCTTGCAACATGTAGCGGGTTTGACCAACCAACTCTTTAGTGATCCACAAATTGTTGTATTGGGTCTGGGTGTCATGTGTATATGAACTTGTCGCTCCACGCTACCACAACATAGAAAAAACCTAGTGTGGGGCAATATCGATTTTTTAAAAAAAGAAGGAAAGGCAAGGAATGAATTCAGTAGTATTCTTCTTAAATAGTTTATAAGACGTATAATATCATAAGCTCGTCACTGTCCACGACTGAACTATAAAACTTCACTACAAAAGCATTTGCCCTAAGCCACGCCTAGATAGTGAGTTGCAGGTCCTTAATTTCAGTTCAGTCGACTCATACGTTTCTCAGAATAATATACCACAAAAAAATTAAGTTTAAAATGAAAGCTTTTACTTTTTTAGTTTTTACAGGTACGATTATCTCAATAAAGTAGTACACATGCAGTAAATTTTGACAAAAAAAAATTAACTCTACCAAACAAAAATACTCCATATAAAAAAAACATTACAACACAAAAAGAATACAACTCATAAACCAATCAAACAACAATTTGTAAATATAAACCAATAAGTTGAACAAGAGTGGTGTAAACAGTAAACAGTCCACTGAAACAGGTGGTGGCCAGTTGTCGGTACTGTAGTGATGGGACACATGTCGTGTGACGCGATTGGGCGCGGGTGTGGATGGTCATAGATTAAAAATGGTATGGAGAGTAGACAGTACTATGGGCTATGTTTCATATTCATATTCATATTCATATATTTATTTGCATTATATATATATTTATATGCAAAATTTTTATGTTTTGTATTAGGTAGGTTATGTTATCACACTAATTTACACTATTCACACTACAAATAATACACACCGGTATTATAAATGTGAAAGTTTGCTTGTTTGAATGTTTTTGGATGATGATTTTGATGTCGGTATACAGACAGGGTATGAGCTGACTTAGGTGATTTTTTTCAAGGGGAAAAATCAGCCAATGACTTCTCCTGCCTTGTGCGAGGCGAGAGGGAGTGTCAGACTCTTACTAACTAAGAACCACCCTGTTCCTCTCTTGCTTTTTAAGCCGGAGCCTCGGTAAACCGTCTGCAGCTCTGGATTTGGTTGCATAGATTCGTGTTTCAAGTCTTCTCTATTCTAAAAATCATATAAATAATTCATTTAAAGTAGAGCAAAAGTCATGTCTGATTACAAAGATTTCTTAATCTTTGTCCATTCTTAACAAGGTGTCGATCGTTTATTTATTGAAAGCGAAGTTATTGAATTTTAAAATGGCTGCTTCCGTCTTCGATTTTATTACAAAATTAATTTGCCATCAAAAAACAATTGCACACACAATTATCAACCTTAACCCCTTGCAATACGACTAACAAATAATTTCTAAAACAGCATTTTAGATTTAGAACATCAATATAATTTGAAAACGTAGGTCAAGCTTCCAAAAATAGCTACATTTAAATTTGAATCTTAACTCTTAACTATAAGATTCACTTTTGCAATTCTTAAAGAATATAAATAAAAAATGGAACACAAAGAATACAAACTTTTAAATCTACATTTGTTGTACAAAGAACCATTCGATTTTGAACCTTATTGTTAAAGAAATAAGGACGCAAAGTCATTTTTTGATTTTTTTGTTAACTTTGTAAGATACGTGACGACACATGTCACATAGAAAATGAAAGTAAGGGGTTGTTCACACTGGGTCGTAACAAAATCATTTATTGTTTGCCAAACTAAAACAGGTGCTAAGTGAAAGTATTTAGGCATTCTTTTGTATAATATATTTGATTTTGAATAATAATGTTTGTTTTTTTCTGATTTATGAGAGTAGGGAATTTGTTTTTTCTATGGGTTGTATCAAATTGATTTTGATTGAAATCAATTACAAGATTTTTTATTGATTTCACCTGTATTCGATTACTATGAATAGAAGTATATTCGTAGACAGACTACTCACTAATGAATATACACTCGGCGTCACAAAAATCGCACCTCTTTAAAAGTTCCCTTCATAGTCATTTTAACCCTATTAATCAATGGCAGACATATGACTGTAAGGTATCATTGGAAAGGCAATTCATTTAAGTTTAAGAATAAATCAATGGATTTGGTTTTTTGTTTACCAGGGAATAAAAAAAGCAAGCAAATGCAAATGATTAAAAAGTTACATTTTATTTTATCAGCAAATAAGTCCTTAAAACAACTTAAAACCTAGTGTTACCCTCCCTAGCCCTGATGACTGCTTCCATGCATTCTCTCATGGACGAATTAATGTGACAACAGTCTCTTGAGGAATGTTATCCCATTCTGAATATTTTGACAACATTTTTTTATCGTTACGTGCTGATGAGATCTGTTATGTTTAGGAATTCTAACTGTTGTTAATTTAAAGGTCGCGTCTTCTGTCCACCTTGTAAGTGGATGTCCTCTGACATAAACATACCAAGAAAAATATTTTTATTCTCCTTGTAATATTGTCCTTACGGTCAATTAAGCAAGTAAAAACATCACATAAAACCTTCAAACTCAATTACTACAAATGGGTAATAACAAAAATAACAACTTAAACAAAACAATAAAATTACTATAATCACACAATTGCAATTTTCTGCAACAGTTCCTTAAAAAACACACCCACTATAAGACATAATTTCAATTTCTCCACACCCACTATAAGTCATTAAGGTGCCTACACACCGTATCCTTATAGAATGATTGGCTGTATGTATATGCAAAATATTTACATAATTTTAAATAAGTAGTCGTTTGGTTGACTGAGCATAAAACAGCAGCGCCACCGTTTTATGGTGGATATCCCACCCACACTCACTAAGCGTTTCGCCTCAAGATTTTTTATTAGAATGGAATAGTCATTTATTTCTAAGTATATGGTATACATCGAAAACTTAATATAATATAGGTAAATAGTTTCAAATACACTACCGTTGTTGGTGTAGAAATAATATTTTTTATGAATAAAACCGCTAAGGAGCGAAATTCTATGCCAGAATTGTTTCCTGGAGGAGTTGTTTGCTTGCTCTTCTCCATTCGAATCTACATCTTTGGACTGAGCACCTTAGCTTCACTGACGGACCGGAGCTGACAAACTATTACCTATTTCGGGTTTATTTGGGGCTCTGGCTCGAAAAGCAAGTATTCGTTAACGGGGTGGTTTAATTAGTCAATAAGATGTTTGACACTTTAATTTCGGTGTCCTCAAGCCCATATGGCGCAGACGAAGTTCTATCGTAGGCATGCATCTATCCCTTGTGGTAAGCTTTACAGACGGACAGACTGATAAATTATTATTTAAGATGTTCAAATCCTCCAATGCCTTGTCCCGCCTTGATTCAAAAGAGGGAGTGTTAGACTCTTACTGACTAAAAACCACTCCGTTTTATTTTATTCCTATTCCTATTTTTCAAGCCTCGGTAAACCCGCTCGATAATCCGCAGCTCCAGACCACCAGGCGAGATACTGGCCAAACGCCGACCCATTCCGAATAAAAAAAGACCCTGTATAAGTCATTAAGCTACCTACAAACCGTATCCTCACACAATGATTGGGTGTATAAGCAAAATTTTACATACTTTGCAATAAGTAGTAGTTCGGTCCGATGAGCACTAATCGCGAAGTAGCAAATGCATGGTATGAAATTATGTGTACTTTCTTTGTATGTAAAAAAATGGGCACGCCTTTTGGCAATTTTTTACTGCTGCTTAATTTTACGTCTCTTTTTATTTGAATTAGTTCAGTATTAATGTATTTGTTATAATGCTAGCTACTGTAAACCGAAGTCGTTGATCGAGTGATTGCAAGTGCGACTACTGGATAAGAGGTTTCGGGTTGGACGGGCAAAGTATTACTTGGGATTTTTCAGTTTTTCGAAAAAAACTCATTAATAGCACGGGCTCTGGAATTGTGCCCAGTATATGGCATTAGACTCACCCCCTAATATATGGGATTTACAAAACAAATGGTGAAAAGTGGGTGTACATTGTATAGCGGCATTACGTGCCGTAACGTGCACCTCTGCCTACCCCTTCGGGGATAAAAGGTGTGACGTTGCCTTTTTTGTGGACGTCTTGTGCTCTGCGTTTATCAATATACTAACTTAACTTGTGATAAATCTAATGTGACTACTGGAAGTCTAGAAGCACACTTTTATCTACCTTCGAAGCACAAGCGTGATATTATGATCACAGATCTGACAAGAATATGGAACCCAATACCATAAGTATCACTACGTACTACCTACCTATCTATCATAGTAAGGGAATGTTCCAAAAAATACAAGCCTACTTGATTCCTATTTTCAATTTACCTGAACAAGAACAATTTCCTAGCCAATTTACACTTGAATGAAAAACCTAATCGATCGAGAGCCAACTATAAAACAATATATATACAGAGTGTTCCACCCGCCGTTATACAGGACGCTACAAAACAGGGCAACTCGCCGCTTAGCTATGTAAGTGCAATTTAAAATGTAAATTAACACAGCAAAGAAGTAGGGGGAAGCGCACCAACACTTGGGGAATTTCCACCAACACTGTCTTGGCCACCCTGTATAATCACTCGGGTGAATAAGTTAAGACAAGAATCGCCACACGCAAACCTCAACCGTATCCCTTTACTAATAAAACCCATTTTCTCATACACCATTTTGTAACTTATACCCTTTTGTTCTAAATTAGAATAGAGATGTGAAAGCAGTTTTCAACAATGTGTTTTGAACTCAATTTGTTTTACCTAAGGTTGGTTTTTCGATGTATTAGGGGGGTTGTATATAGGCCGTTCTAGTTATAATTTTTATATTTTCTTCTCGACTGAAGAGATTTGTTACGTGTAAGTTGTAGCGGACTCTCGGCCCCTTACTGTGGAGGAATAATTTATAATGAGAACACTCTGATTGCTTTTTAATTTTATTTTTTCTGTAGGAAAATGTAAAGCTTGTTTTGATTGTGTTATTCGTGTTTTAAGTTTAAAATATAGCTTCTTTTTGCTGTGTTTGAAACACGATCTAAAAATCGACACCAGCAATTTATACTGCGCTAACTCAAAAAGCGTACTTTACAGTAGAGGCGTTTAAAGGGAAAAACGTGATAACTTCTACATTAATTAAGATACTTTTTTGAAATTTGGTATGCTTAATATTTAATTTATTCATTGTAATATCTCATATTTATATTTCCTTAATTATTTCTATTTTTTGATTTAGCGCAAGTTAGCCGTATATAAACGTAATTCATCAAAAAAATGTTACATCTTATACACGTCTAACTAACGTTAGCGTAGTGTAGTACGGGACGTCGTAGTGCATGATCAATCAGCTGATGCATATTTCAATATTTTATAAAGAACATGTACTTACTTACAAAAAGAATAGTCAACGTACCATTAATAAACTAATTAATACGTTAACACATAAGTATTTACTATGTAAAAGTCGCTAAGTCGTTCATTTTACAAACGAACAAGTATACACACGAACGCACTAAACTACGCTAACTATGAGTTAGTGCAGTGTTGCACAGACTTTGACCTAAGTGATCCCCGCGCACACTCCGCTAATAATAGTTGGCGTAATATAAATCGAGTAATTTCAAAAAGTACCTTTACTTAGCGTTTTATAAGATTTGTAACTTTCTTATTTTTGCATATTTCTTCTCAATTTTTTTATGACGTATGTAAACACACATTTTAAGCAAATTGGCATAAAAAAAGTTTTTTCCAAATTTCGAGTTAGCGTAGTATAAATTGCTGGTGTCGAAATGTCGTGGTTGAATTTTTCTAGGGATTTGTTTTTGGATTTTAAAAGACGTATTTAACTAATATATTTAAAATAAACGGATTTCGGTTGGAAGTCAACCTGTTAAAAATAAAACCATAAGTATCGTTCGGGTATGCCTAAGATTTAGACCCGAGCGTACGGCATGCAATATTCTTCGCGTGCCTCAAAGAGCCATTAGACCACCACAGATGGGGCCCAGTAGTGCTGATGCCTGATACAGAACTGCAGAAAACCTGATTCCAGCTCATAGAGAAGAAATAGAAACGAGGTAGTTTTCAGTCAGTAAAAGTCTGACACTCCCTCTCGCTTCACCTAAGGCGGAAGAAGACCTAGGATGATTTCACCCCTTAAAAAAAACCTAAGTATTAATTTATCCTCTGATTAAGTATAACTAAATCTTCACAAAAATGCTTTGTCTATCTAACAAAAAATAACCTCGAAATAAGACCAAGAATTTCAGAACACTTCAGATCAAAGCACTTTACTTAAAATCTAAGTCATCTAAGTACCTACTTATTATCTCGAACATAATTGAGTTCAAAAATAAACACAATCAGCGGCTATTGAACGCAAAGATTACTGGTTTTCGCAAAATTTCCTAAAGGTCAGACGATCAAGTAATATAATTAAAAACTGCGAGACTCTTTGATAGAAGGAAATTGGGCATCTGATTGATATAAAATTAAAGGCAAAAGAGTTTATAAACTAAAGTAGAACGTACTGTTAAAAATGGGTACAAGCAATTGATCGCAAGAATTGCAAGATTGATCTAAAAGTGTTGCAATGTCTGTATAAGATCCCTCAGTCTTAAACACTATAATAATTCTGGGACCATCATCTTTACACTTACTTACTCTTTTCTTTTAATAAACGCTTTGACTATGATTGTTTCGTTTTAGACATCTTGTATAAGCTAGAGTTATTTCCATTAAACCTTAAACTTGCTAGCCTCATCGACATCATGATATCAGCCACAAGATATCCAATGCTAAACATAGGCTTCATTCAATGACTTTCAGATAGACCGGTTAGTTACCTCAAAGATTTTCTGTATAGTTTTTAAACTGACATGATCACTAGTTATATCTTTAGAACTAAAAACGTTTTATCTTCTTATAAACATCCATCCGCATATACCTACCCCAGTTCATCTTGTGATCATGGCGCTTGCAACAGTACCGAAATATCGGAAACTCACAGAAATTGATATGATAAATATCCCGTTTTAAGTTCTAATGATATTTTTGTCAGTACCTTTATAATAAAGAAATTCAAATTAGAAAGGACGAACAACAAAATCTTTACGAATTTAAGCTAATACTGGTCTACCTATTCAATTTCAGACCGTAACAAAAATACCGACGCAAAAACTTCATTCCCTTATAAAAAAAATACACAAAAACCATCTCAAGGCGTCTCCGTCGCGAGGCAACAGAGAGGCCACTTCTTTTTTCATCCCCCATTCCCTCTCAGAGGGGTGAGGAGGTGGGAGGGTCGCCGAGAAATGGAAAACTCGGGAAAATTGTAGCATTCTTGAGGCAACGTTTTGCTCACACCTTCTTGCGGGAGGGATAAACAACATTTGGGTTTGAAAACGGATTTATTTGTTTGATTTTAGTGGTTTTTATTATTTACATGTAGTGAGTAGAATTAGTTTATTTTGGACATACATGCATAGTCAGTTTAGTTTCTTGTTTAGTAATAGTATAATTATAGGACCTCTCGTTCTTGTTTACAATAAGTATCATTTAACAAAGGTAGGTACTTCATCTCTTCTACATTACAGAATATCATCATTAGCCTAAAAGTTGCATATGCGAGAAGAGGCTTTGGTCAGCATTAATCAATACAGTTTTAATCGTAATGGTCCGTACTAAAATCTCTTAATATCTCTACGGATCAGCGTAAAATATAAACTTCCATTATGATTCCTTATCAAATTTCTCTTTCTTTTAAAAGAATAAACATCCATTGCCGACAGCAGCTACACTGAATTAAAATAATATTCCAATAATAAAAACCACAATATTTCACCTAAGCCAAGAAAATGCGAAAATGTTTTCAACCAATGCAGCGGCGCGCAACGTAAAAAGGAGCGCTGTGTCGGACGCCCCCCCTCCCCTACCCGCGCCGAGCACCCCCCCTCGGCCACGGACAGCGTCTCAGGGCACGGATTTGGGGATACTATTTTTAAGATGAGGTTTATGTAATGGGGTTTTAGGTTTTGTTTGACATTGTATTGTTTAGTTGCTGATGAGTAAATAAGTTTATTATTTATTGTAAGTATAGGGTTGTTTTATTTAGAATTCTAATACGATCTATGTCCTATGTTTAGCTTCACTTTCGGCACATTGTTTCTGAAATTATTTTTTTCGGTTCGTCTTTCTAGCAGTAAGCGGGTTGGTGGCCAAACGCAGACTTACCAAGGATAAAAAAATTGCAATGAGTTGCAGAGATTGGATCTCACCATGACCATGGAATAGGAAAAACAGACTGCACACAGAATTCATACTATTTCGTTTGACAAGAGATCGAAAGTGAGATTGCTTAGTTAGTAGTCTCGGGTGCGATTCTCCAGTCAGGTAAAGTGTATTTTACTCATAGCTAGTTTTAAATGGGTGTCACATAGTATATGTCCACCTCTGCCTTCTTTTGAAACTATCTGATAGTAGTAACTTTAAACAAAATAATTAATGTAAAAAAAATAACAGCTTATTTACGCCATGACAGAAAGATTACAAACCATAAAAATGTTACATTAATACATTATTATCATTATCAATGCAAGAGCAGCATTCCACGCCACACGACGTTGCATTTGTTGCAGTGCTACTCTAGCATATGAGCGTCTAGCATGACTTGAATCTAGTCGAGTTCCTCGTCAAACAATTAAACGTGATTAAGCCGATAACATAATAATCAATTTAGTATGTCTCACGAAAGTTATAATAAAATAATTTTCATTTATTCAACACCTTATACTCACCATTTACAACTCCCACCCAAATCCGGCCCTGCACTCCGTCGCCGCGGGTTCCGTACCGGCGTTTTACATATTTCTTCAGTTCGCCCCCATTGTGAACGGCCCGCGTATTGAATCAACTGTACGTATTGTATACTTGGCTTATACTTATATATATATACTACTTCTTTGTTTCCGCCTTCGCTGGTAGATAATGCGGTAAGTTACTGGTGTTGTTAAAAAAGGAATTTTCCTTTAGGATTGTCCTTACAAATATTATATATAAGTATATTATAATGTATTAGATTACTTTAGTTATTACTTTAATTAATAGTTATATACATACATAACTATTAATTAATTGATATGAAAATAATTCGTGGATTCTGCACTGTCTAGATGTATGTAGTATGCGTAGATTTTATATATTACTGTTTATTCTTCAACGGGTTAAGTAACAGCATAACATACTAACACGTTCTTTGATTTGGATTAAAAAATCTATAATAACACTACAATTTATTTCGTAGCGGGATCTAACACCATCCATGTCCCTAAGACGCGCTGGACTTCAGTGTCCCTGTATTTTCATGGTTGTATATTCTACTGTAGATCCTAGCTTGCAGGCGTTGCAGCAATTTTGGTTGTTGATTTGGTTGTTGGTTGGAGGTTGTGGTTGTTACGGGCTTGTCTCAAACAAATAAAACTACTGTGTACCTAGTACTTTTAGCTGGGCGTCCCAGAACCCTCAGCTTCGCTCCTGAAATCGCATGACTAACGAAGTAGTTTCCTTTAGATAGAACTTGTTTGCAAGTCTTATGTTTCGCAAAGATAGCTCGGTTAACTGTCCAGTCACTCAAAGAGGTGACTGAGACTGACAGACTGAGACTATTAAGTAATATTAAGAAACTTTATACCCTATAAAATTATTTCGATATAACAAAAAACACAGCCCCGTTTTCATTCTTCAATCCTCTTATATCTACGGGCTACTCAGACCAACAAAATACATCGAAAAACAAACCCATTAACGATCTTCTCAATAACAATTATTTTTACAGGTCTAAGATAAAAGAGGGGGTAAATTTCACCCCCGATGACGTCACCATCCGACAGTGTGTCAGCAAATAAACCACCAATGTAAGAAGACCTCTCAATTGGAGCTATGTGATAAAAATCCAATGTATTTTAAGGATAAAGTTCAGGAGTTAAGAGGTCATTTTATGCTGGAGAATTGGGAAGCAAATGTTTTGTTTGGCTCCTCGGTAAATGATGCAAAAAGGTTTAAGAAAATTATAACGCTGGATGTTATAAAGGATGAGTAGGATATTCCAAGATGGATGGTGAGAAATGGTATTTGTTGTTGTTATTATATATTTACGGGGTTGAAATAAAGGATGAAAGGGAAGTAAGGGGGTGATTCTGTGTATTAGTTCAAACAATGTGAGGTTTTGTGTTCTTTTATACCAAGATTTATTTATTAATAAGAACTCTGGGTTATACATAGGTGTGAAATGTAAATATATTGATAATAAACTCTACTAGTTTCCAGTCACAGAGGTTGGCGTCGTTGCCGCGTCTGTGCATGCAGCTCATGATGAAGAGTCCCTCTGTGACTCAAAACTAGTAGAGATTTTCTCAATATTTACGTTATATTTGGTTTAAATCTCAGGTTTTGACATTTTTTCTTTATATTATTGAAAGCTGTTTCTACACTTTACATGAAACTGCAAGGCTGCACAAAAACTGCGGGCTACCTAGCGGGTTTACCATCGCTCCGGATCGAAATACAGGAGTAGGAACAGGGTGGTTTTTAATCAGTAGGTTAGTAATCAGTAAGAGTCGCCGGATGATTGAACCCCTTAAAAATCACACACTCGTTTTTACGAACATTTCGAAATCCAAACCAAATACCACTTTTGGTTTATAAGTATGAGAAACGAATATTTCACCTTTAAATAAACTAAAAGTACACAACATTTTAGTTAGAACTATTTAATACAAGCCACAAAATATGTCCTTTTAAAATATAGGAACAACAAAAATCTTTTTATTTTTAAGTACCACCCCTCCATCTTCATAAATTCTTTAGAAAGAACAAAACAAAAGTACTTTAAATATCTTTTCCATCCACCTCCATATTTCATCTCAGTATCTTACACGAGTTACTTAAAAACTGCATTAAAATATCATTCAACCCTTCGCTCGCCGGGGGTAGTTAAGACCGGCGACGTTGCCAGCATGATATGTTGCCAAATTTATGTTTTTTGCCAACTACTGGCATTATCTCGTTTTAATGTTCTAGTCTATGTTATTTTCTCCTTTTTATTGTGTCTATTTGGCATCATGTGGCGTTTTAGGGTTACATTCTTGGCTCCTTTGTTTAAAGATAGGCTGTGTGTTTATTATTAATGTGGTTACTATGGTTACTGAAAAAAAAACGAATTTAAATAGGTATGAGTACCTACCTAATAAAATATTTAGCAATAGATGTAAAGATTAAGATGGATAGACATTTAAATTTATCAATAATTATTTTTTTACACATAATCAAAATCAAACAAAAACCAAATACTTACTAAAATCAACACAATCGTAACAATATAATCACATTTAAGATTTCATACATTTTATCATGTAAAACATTTGCATCAAACAAATCAACCCCAACTCTCCTAAGACCCCTAAATTACACCCTCAAATCACTTAGATAACACGAAAAAATCCCTAAAACGACCCCTTAAACGTATTCAACGAACAATCGTAAAAAAATCCTCCTTGTGGTCTCACACAATCACAAAAAAAACGCACACAAACAAAAAATATAAAAGAGTGTACGAACACAGGGAATGCATCTGTGTGCGTAATAGCCGTTGCTTCCATTGGGCACGGCGCTATTTCTTTATTGATCCATATTTCTTCTTCTTTAGACTGGCCTCCAAGGGGGAATCCTCCCTCAGGGGGACACCTCCCAACCTCCCCGGAGGTGTTTTTCTACAGTTTTAATGAACGAAGGACTCGAAAATGGCGCGCAAGGAGTTTTGGGGGCGAAAGGGGGGAAAGGTTATTAATGCTTTTTAAGCTGAGTAATTTTCACCCTTAACGTTTTTAGGCTTGCGTGCTTAGTTTTTGTTTTTAAGGCTATTTTGTTGTTTGTGCCTTTTTTATGTGTTTACCTAATTAATAATTAAGTTTATTTATTAAAGTTGGTCGGTAGATAAAGTGGTGCTTTGTGGGAATGGGGCCGTTTGTGGGATAGGTGTCTTTGGGGGCTAATAATATTAATGAATGATGCTGTTTGTTTTATTAAAGTTGCATTATGTAGTGGGATGATGTGTCTGTGTTTCCTAAATGCAGTTTTTATTGTGTGGTCAAATGTAATTTAAGTTGGATTATTATGATTGACTGCACGGTTGACGTGGTAGCTTGGCAACTGGCTGCCGTGCAACGTGTAGCGGGTTCAATTCCCGCACGGAGCAACTCTTTGTGTGATCTACAAATTAATGCTTCGGGTCTGGATGTCTTGTGTATGTGAACTTGTATGTTTGTAAACGCATCCACGACACTGGAGAAAAGATTGATACCAAGATTTCTAAAAAGATATAACAGAGTAAACATTATAGTAGATTTTCTAGCTTAGTATAAATACGACTGTAAAAAGGGTATGTAAGGTTCTTCATCATAGGTATAATACATATTAAATTATTATCAACTCTAGATTTTTAATTATTATGAAACATCCATTATCTTTCACTGAAAAAAATTGAGACCAGGTAACATAGAACAACAAAGAGTGGGAGATGCGTTTTCTATTAAAAACTTTACTGTCGTATGACAGTAACCAGGTACCTATTAGTATACCTATCTACATTCCACATAGCTCTAATAATAACTAGAACTTAAAACACAGATATTATATAGTTTTAGACCCACAAAAACACCATCAATTCACAGTCAAAACAAAACAAAACTCAAAGAGTCAACAAATCACATATAAACATACTCAAAACATAATCCAATCCATTGTCAATGTAACTTGACACTTTATCTCATTGAAACCATACGCTTTCGTTGAAAAAAAAAGCAGCGAAAAAACCCAAAAATGCCACCATGCGTAACAAATTTGAAAAAAACATACGTACCTAATAATTTGGCTCATTACGAAAACGTAGGAAAAACATATTTGTTCGTTCCCTTGTACGAATGTATTCCCCCATAAATAAGGTTGGCGGTTCGAAAAGGGAAAAAATTTATTATCCCACCACCCCACTCCACCCTAAGGAGAAATATGAAATAAAATGAAAATGTAATGGGGAAAAAATACGGAGCGCGCAGCAAGACAAAGGGATGGGATGGGGCGCGTTTGTCAGGAGACGGCTTCGGTAACATTTAATATTTCCAGTTTCTACATACATCGATGCCTGACTGAATATTGCTGTTTTACATTGTCCTCACATAGTTAAACCAACAAAACAATGTAACCAATAATTGTATTGTGAACCTGTCTAAAAAGTAGTCTATGGAGTTTCTTGTTCGTTCTTTTTTATAGGAATCTACAGTTTAGAACGAGCTACAAATAGCTTCACTAAAGGACTGACTGGAATAAGTAAGCTGATAACATAATCATTAATGTAGTATGTATCACGAAAATTATAAGAAAGAGATAAGTTTGTTCAACTAAATTAATTAAGTAATTCTTTGATTGTGTATAGTGTTCCGGTGAGTTTTTTTATAGAGTAGAATTCCAATTTTGACTAAGAATTATTGAAACAACGAAAACGCTAATAACAAAAACAACTTGCTCAGTATTCAAACTTGTGATCACTTGACAAACTAAGTAGTCTAACACTTTTATTAGAACTTATTATTTTACGATTAACGGGATATATACCATGTTTATTTATGTCTATGAGTTTACAATATTTCGGAACTGTTACAAGCGCTATGACCACAATCGTAAATATTCCGTCTAAAATTCTAATGATAGTGTTAGCGACCATGTCAGTTTAATTTATAAATCAGTCTAAATATAAAAATCCTAATATTCATTAAATCTGTATCCTCTTCCACGCTAACTTACCAATAGGGCGGGGGTAGACACCACAAGCCCGCGGCTCTGAAGACTGGCTCCTATAAATCTGCCTTATCATAAAAATATACGCGCATATCTGCCTACGGCCTTACGATTGTGGCTTATACGCACTTTTATAAGTACTTATATTTTATAAGTACTTTTGAGGTATCACGTAGATATATTTAGGAATATTTTTAGACTGATTATGATTTACATAGGTATTTACTGATTTCTTAGTGTAGTTATCCAGTGGTTTTAAATGGAACTGATAGGTTTACTCTAGATTTATATCGTTACGCCTTTTATTCAAGAAGGGGTAAGTAAAGGTGCACGTAATGCCATTGTACAATATACACTTTTCACAATGTATGTTATAAGGCCTATTTAATAGGCGTATTGCCACAAACTGAGCACATTTCTAGACGCCGTGCTATTACTGAGATTTTTTTTAAATCAGACAAAGCTCAGTTATACAATGCCTTGCCCAGCAGTCACACTTGCGACCAGTCGGCCAACGAGGTAGTCACTTTACATAAGTATTCACTTGTTATACACTTAGTAAAATGTCTATTAAGTAGTTCATAGTTTTATTTCGTTTCTCAAGACTTCAAGCCTTCTACTAGTTGGAAATCAAGATCATAGTAGATATTTAGCCTGGAGCTGCAGACTATCTAGCGATTTTACCGGGGTTCCGGCTCAAAAAGTAGAAGTAGGAACGGGTTGGTTAAAAGTTTAAAAGTTACTAAAACTATTTCTTAGTTACGACTTTATTTCGAAAACAATATGCACTGGGTTAAATAACCATTAAATTACTCTGAGTACGGCAATAAGTGCTTGTCTATGTGACACTTAATTGTAAAACCATGATTACCTCCCTCCCTATTCCTAAATCATTTCACATTATCTTTAAAACAAATACACTACCTAAATTCTTACGAAATACTTTCTTACACCGATCGACATTAGCTTGTAAACTTAAATACATAATCAACCTTGACACGTCGATAACACGTTTCCACCCAAAAATAAAATACAAATTAAATATAATATTATAATATAAAAATAATCAATAAAACCTTTTATATTTAAGCCGTTCAAGTGAAAAAACCTTTTCCAAGTAATCTTCAAAAGACCCCTTTATATTCACAGGTAAAAGAAAATCGGGCCCCTTGCAAAAATTAGCCCCTAAAAGGGGTGGTGTGGGGTGTTGGAGGGGGGTGTTTTAAGAGCATTTTTCTCCATACTGGGCGTTTCATTGTTACGACTTTTTGTAAGTGAATTTTGGAGATAGACCCGTTTTTTGGAGCCCGATTTAAGTGGGTGTATATGTGTGTATGAAAAATGTTGATGGACTTTCGTGTATTGGTGATGACAAAAGAGTAAACATTTTATGTTTTACAAAAACATCTTGAATTGATGGTGATTTATTGTTAGTTTAAGTGTGGGAGAGCCATGCTTCGGCACGAATGGGCCGGCTCGACCGGAGTGATTTCACGGCCTCATAGAAACAACGCTTGCGATGTGGTTTGCTGTGTCAGTGAGGTTACCGGAGGTCCCTTCCCAATCACCGATTTCCCAACAATTACATTCCTAACCGGCAATCCACTTGTAACGCCTCTAGTGTTTCGGGTGTCCATTGGCGGCGGCAATTGCTTAGCATCACCTAATAAAACAATACATATTTACTACAACTGTACTTTATGTTTTACACTGATCTAACCATCGATTACTAGCTAATAACTCGAAGAAGTCAATCACACAACATACCTCGGTGTACCTATGTAGGAATAGATACATAACGTGCGTCAGATTGTAGCTGCTGACAAAAAGAATTGAAAATAAATATTATAATAATTATATTTCATAAAAAACATTATTTTTTTAATGCCCGTCTTGTAATCTATTTTTAAATATTAGATACGTATTTTTTATTTTCTTACGGACTAACTACTGACTACTAACCAATATTTTCGAAGGCATATCGATTTGAAATATCGCGTGACGTCACTTCTAGGTACATTTTATACGTAGAAATGACGTATTTGCTCCCACTCCTAAACTTTGATGCGTTTTATCTAAGCATTGTTATCCTACACAACAACATACAAAACTACGTGACTAATATTTTTCCATTACCTAACTGACGGGCTAAATAGATTTTTAATTTCCATACCCCGTTATCATCCCTATTCCCAGAACGGTTTATAAAACACGTACCTACGTTTTAAATCACTACCTAACGTGGATGAAAACATCCCATCTTTAAAAAAAGGTCTTATTTTTTCCTCTAAACTCCGCCTTTCGTTCAGTGGCTGGACTAACCGAGGGTTGAGGGAAGAGGTGATCCCTCCCAGCTTATAATTATTTGGATCCGAAGTTACTCCCTCAGATTAAAATATTTATTTTTGCGATGGAAAAGAAAAAGTACGGTTGGGTACAGTCGGAGAGAAAAATGTGTGAGCGATAGATTTTTTACGAAGTAAGGTTGTGTATTTATTTTTAAAATGTCTAAGTAAGGAGTTTATAATTTTGTTTCATCTCTCAAGAGCTCTCTCGTCTCGTTTCTCTTCATTCAGTAATGTTATAGAATTAAGGTTTTATGACAGCGCTTTTGTTTGAAGGTACAGAAGTGAGATGATATTTTGTCATTTACATGACATATATATGACTATTTGCACGATCAGTTTAGGCGGAGCTATTCATTTTTATAATGTCAATAAATAATCTGCAATTCTCGTCGTTTAGAACAATGTTTTCTTCAAAGCAGAAGTAGAAAACAAAAAGGTAATTATTTTGTAAACAAATAATAGAAGTAGAAAACATAACGACACAATTATTCTCTAAAATTATTATACTCTAAATTTATAACAGAAGTCCACCCTTAATACTTATTACCTACTTTACGAAACATAATTTTAATAATTTTATCCCCTATTACATACCAACTTCAATAAATAGACATCAACATATTAAATTATCGGAATAATAAAATAAACTACAGTACAGGTAGACACTTGACAAATGACAAAATAAAACAATAAGATAATTTAATTCAGACACAAATGAGTGCAACTGTACCACGCGACGATCCGCCTGTCCTTAAAAGGGTTTGCACCAAAATATAATTTCGGAGTTGACTGTACTTCATTTTCATAGGGAGTGCTATGGAGATGTTTTTGTGTTTGATTTTTTGGTAGAATTGTTATTGAAACTGATTGTACTGTTGTCGCAGTGGCTGGGTAACCCACTGCTTGGGAACGTGGCGGGGGTTCGATTCCTGTACGGACTACTTTGTATGTGTTCGAGAAATCTTGTTCCGGGTCTAGATGTGATGAATTTGTGTGTTTGTAAATACTCCCACGATAACGGATAAAATGAGGAAACGAGTTTGTGCAAGCTTTATAAAAAAAACCAGAACCACTAAGTCTCATGCAGCAGAGAATTTTAGTTACTGAGAATTTGACAATCCAAAAGCTTAATAACTAATTACTTCAATTCAATTCTGAGCTCGGGAACTCGGGAACAAGTCAAATAAATTAAGTAATCAAAAAAGGAACCGCCTTCAATAATCATATTAGCATACCTACCCGTTGTTAACCTCTGAAAACTGCAACAAAATTGGTTCGCCCAACACGATATGAACACAAACATACATACAGTACAACCTGAGAACTTCCTTTTTGAAGTCGGTTTAAAATCACACAAGATAATTCAGCTACAAATACAACAAAAAATAAATAAATAAACAAACCGAACATCTCCATACGTTTCCATATTCCCGAGAACCTTTCTAATGGAAAAAAGGATAAAATTTTAGGGCTACCTTTTAATATTTTTTTCATTAAAGTTTTTAATATTAATACGTATGTATTGGAGTTAGGTTCCCGGGTAATTATTTTTCCGACTTTACCTTTTCCGGGAGTTTCGGCACGAGTGAGTTTTGAGGGATCTAAGTAAGCGATTATTGAGAATAATTTATAGGTTTGTATAGAGTAAATTAGGCTTTGTAGTTATTATTATGTTAAAGTTATTTCAAGTGAAGATACAAGTATTATTTACCCACTTTGTCCCAGCCATTTAAGTCTGGGAGAGCCATGTTTCGCCTCGAATGGGCCGGCTCGACCGGAGTGATACCACGGCCTCACAGAAAGCCGACGTGAAACAACGCTTGCGTTGTGATTCGTTGTGTAAGTGAGGTTACCGGAGGTCCAATTACCCCATTTTCGTTTTAGCCAGTTTTCTGTGAGGCCATGGTATATCACTCCGATCGAACCGGCCCATTCGTTCGATTATGGATAATAAATAATAAAATATGTTTTATTCACGTCTAAGAACAATTAATTCTTCTAAATATTTTTATTTTTATTATTCATAAAATAATTAAAGAAGTATTAAAGAAAAGAAATAATAAAGCAGTATTTCGTGGCTTTTTTTGCATTAGGATATTTTTAACAAAATAACTAGGTGAATGAAGACTAATCTAGTTTTAAGACACAACAATCCTACTAATATTATAAATGCGAAAGTATGTTTGTTTGTTACTCCTTCACGTCAAAACAGCTGAAGGAATCGAGATGAAATTTGGAACAGGTAGATTATAGTCTGGAATAACACATAAGACAATTATTATCCCATTGAAACGCAAGCAAAGGCGCTGGCATAAGATAACTTCATAGGTATAAAACATCTCATTAATTATTATACAAATTCCTATAAAAAAACAATCAACTTACTTCCAAAATCTCGCTGTTTTCATAGCCAAATAATCTGTTTGTATATAAAAAATGTGCAGGTGTATTAAAATTAATTTGTTTTTCCCAACTGTCTGGCTCTGGGCTCGAGTTAATTCCGTCTCAGCGACTCGCTACCGTTTTCTGAAGTACGACTGTCGGTTTTAGATAAAATAAGTAACGAAATGTTTTAAATTGAATGCTTTTTTTTTAATGTTGTTTGTTTTTTTTTTTGTTTGTGAATAGGTATTTGTGTAGAGATAGAGTGATCGTTTGATTGGAAATATGCGATTGGAGTTTTTTGGTGTCTGTATAAAATGTACCTATTATTGCAATGTCGACTAACGTTTCTAACAATAAGTTTGACATATACGTTAAACAACATTACGTCTTTTTAAAGAGGTAGACAAAGGAGAGAGGTAATTAAGTTAGAAAAATACCATGACATTATCCGACACGGCAATCGAACCCAAGACATCAAGCAGAACGATCTCATTAGCAATTTACAAACGCAAGAATCAAAGATTTATATTTTTACACATGAAAATCTTAGTAACTTATTTGCGAAGTAACATAAGTGAATGAACTCTAAAGGCTGAAAAAGTTGTACTAATACGAGTGCAACGCCATCTCGTATCGGGTAGCAAAAGATTCATTCAAGAAGCTCTTAGAATATTAGTAGAAAAAATATTTTTCTTTTATCTGAATATTTTTTGAATCCTATATTTATATTTTATTGTAGTACTTCTATTTAAATAATACATTTTGTTACTATTTCATGAACCACGTTTTAAATTTGACGCACTCTTTACTACCGCCATCTTGTGACGAATAGTAAAACTAATTTCAGTCTAATAAGAAAGTTTAAAAAAATGTAACGCAATTTAATTTTTTGACCCTTGTTATAGAAAAAAAAATTTAAAGTTGGTTGTTATGTACAATAATAGTGTTTGTAAAATGTTGTAATTAATTCAATAGTTTCAGTTAGTCTTGAGTTAAAATATTATTAATTAAATGTATGTCAAGATATATTTTACATAGTGTTGAGATCTATCAAATTTACATTGAAAAAAATTAAAAAAAAAATTGGTAGAAGTTGTCCATACCTCCAAACTAGCTTCTGCCAGCGGTTTCGCCCGCATCCCCGTGGGATAAAAAGTATCCTATCACGCAAGTCAGCTCATACACTGTCTGTATACCAAATTTCATCAAAATCCGTTGAGTAGTTTCAGCGTGATTGATGGATAAATCTGGAAGTCATTGGGGTTCAGCAGTCGATGTCTTGTGGCTGATATAATGAAGATGACGAACAAACATCCAAACACACACATATACAGGGTGTAACAAAATACCCATATACATCAAGAAGCACTGAAGAATACAGGTTTAATAGAATCTCTACACAAAGTTTCAGCCTAAAATTCGTTAAAAAAAAATGGTACCAAATTCTTGATGTCGTATGATTCTTGATTTTAAAATCATACAAACGTGTCACAACACTACAGGGGTCGAGACATTTCTTCTGTAAATCTGATCGCCTAGTACCTATCTACCTAATTTTGATTCGCGCGGCGACGGTGCGTGCGTAGGTACATTAGACGCTTTGTTTGCCTAGTACCTGTATGCTAAAATTTGCCTAAACATACAAATGAAAAATTTATTTAACTTACATTTTTAAAGATGTGGTTCGATGTGACTACCGTGATAGTGAATACACAACACACTTTTGCTTGCTTGTAAAACAAATCTCAATCACAATCACAACAATATCAAACACCTTCTGAATGCTACGTTAAATACGTATTCAAGTATTTATTGCTTGCTTATTGCTATCTTCTCTCTTACAAACACTGTTACTATACCAACGAAAGATAATTCAACTCCACATTAAAGAAATTGATAATATTTTTTCGTAAAACTAAAATTCTAATATTTTTCCGAAATACTGAGATGACTGAAACGTTCATGATGACAAAATTATGTCAACACTGACAACTAGGGCTGGCGATCTGAGATCTTCTTCCCGCGAACCAAAAAGGTTGATACCTATTTTAAATCGGTTCACATTATTATTGAATCGGTAATGTAAATTAGATTAGGAATGATATTTCTATGTATTCCACTGTAAAGAAATGCATTGAATAGTAGCCAATTAAAATACAACATGTGTGTTTTATCTATTAATTTAATCAAATACGTATTTTAGAAATAAACGTCGAATTTGCCTACAGGCTCGTATTAGCCCTGAAAAAGTTAACAACTTAGCCTTAGTTTACAAGTAACTAATGTAGTTACAAATAATATTTGATTTTTACAGTGTCCTTTTAACTATTAAGAAATACATCTAACCAAGAACGATAAATCGTATTTTCTTTAAATCGGTTTCTTTCGGAGCGAGTCCCCCATCCTCAATGACAATTCCTATGTACAGAGAGAGAGAGAGAGACATCCAAAGAGAGTAGCCAACAGACGATGACAACATTTCCATCTCTCTCACATAATACACTCAAGCAACGCGTGCGACTGGGAAACAAGATTTTATCGTATTTAATATGAAATTAGGGATCTGTGAGTGCGCAACCGTTTTCCAATTTATGTAATGACAATTCTCGTTTCTTATGGATTCCTAGTACTTTTGCATGTTAACTAAACTAAGCTGCTGAGTTTTTCGTGAAATTTTGTCTATCTATCTGTAAATTCTGTCGGTAATTTAATTAAAATGAAGAACGGAACCCCTGTGAGTTTATTTGTACTAGGAGACACATAATTTGCTTAGAATTGATCTTTAGGGTTCAAATATTACGATATGAAATCCTTTTTCGTAGCGTCTTCAATTATTGTAATAACAATTCTCGTTTCTTATGGGTTCCTAGTATTTTTACAGGTTTTTCTCATTAAGACTAAGCTAATTTGCTGAGTTTTTTTTTTTTAAATTCTGTTAATCTCTCTAAACGCCTCCAAGTAAAAACGTTTATTAAAAAATTATTCAAGAACGGAACCCACTGGGAGTTTTTTGTACTAGGACACACATAACTTGCATAGAATTGATATTTAGGGTTCAGTTGAACACAATATTATGATATGAAACCCTTTTTCGTAACGTCTTCAATGTATGTAATAACAATTCTCGTTACATATGGGTTCCTGGTACTTTTGCAAGTTTTTCTCATTAAGACTAGGTAAGGTAGGTAAGAGTAGGAGGTACCCACAACAGAGAGATAGGAGACAGAGATTGACAGAAGTTCACGAAAAGCTCAGCAGTTAGTTTAGTCTTAATGAGAAAAACAGGTTTTGACTTAGTTTGTCTACAAACATATTCTTTGTTTTTTATGAAAACCTTTCTTCTTAAAACAATATTTAAGAAGAAAAAAAAAATGTTACGAAAAATAAATATCCGGAACCCTTTTTTCATTTATTCGAAGAAATACCAGGAGTAAGGGTTTTGATTTTATTTAAGTACATTGAGTGCACTTGCACTGACACCGATCAGCTGATTACTTGCAAGTGATGTAATGATTTCATTCCAAATGTAGGATTTCATGTATGTTATGTATTGGAAAAATTCATAACTTCGTTCCATGCAAACATGAGTTTAAAAACCCTTCCCGTATAGTTTGTTATGTTATCTAGAAACCGTGCACTTGATGTGTATACCCCCTTTTTGTTACACGTTGTATATAGCTATGATAACAGAACAAAATAAAACTTAAAAGTCCCTAAACACTAATCGCCATCCCCCATTGACACTTCATACGTTTATCTACAAAAAAACAAAATAAGACAGACGCACCGTGAAGTGATACCGAATTGAATTTAATCCCTCAATCAAACGGCAGCTTTACAAACAATTTACATACTACACGTATGAATTGAGCACCGTTTTCATTTCCCTCACACTGATACTGGGGTTTTTTTTAGTAGTAGGGTTCCGTGAGGAACGGATTTTGGTCTGACAGTTGGCGTTTTTCTGGAAATACGTGTGAGTTGATAATTGTTTAATAAAATAATAACATTTATCTATTATAATGGTCTAAGTTTTTATTCTCTATAAGAAGATCTTCTAATTCTAGGCATTTTTGGTTTATTCTTGAACTTGAAGAAATATTTATCGTTCTTAACGTAACCCGAATTATTGTAATGCGTAGTTTCCCTAAATTCAAAAAGATCTAATTACTGTTTCACTTACCTTTCAAAAACTGAAAGTTTTAAAGGACAAACGTTCTTGTAGAATTTCAGGTCAGGTCAGGAACAAACAAAAAAAACCTTTTTTTTGCAAGGCTATTGCAGAACTCTTTTTTTTATTTGAATTAAAATATGGTAGACTATGAAATTAATAATTTTATTTATAATCCCTATATATCTACCAGACATCTAGTCCTGGTGAAAGTTACTTCAAATCAATTAACAAGTATTTTGTACCCATACCATGTACACATAGCAAAAAAGTTATAAAACATATTTGACATAACCTCAATCCTCTAAGATTAGCAGTACCCACAAAAAACCACACCATGTTTATACTTTTAAAAATAATGAACTTCAAAAGCGACTCAATTTTCAGCGAAAAAAGTAAACAAGCCATCAAAATGCAATCAATTAGAAACGAATTACCAAATTAATTACATCAGCTATGAAGACCTAAAAATAATTGTGTACGGAACCCTTTTTTTTCGTTCGCAGAAACGGTCGGTATTTTTTCCCGACCTTTTGCAATTAAGCCGCGCACGACTGAACGCTCATAGCAGTGACGTTTTTTCTGTCGACATTTTTTTTTTCTTTTTTCCCTTTTTTCCAATTTATCTTTTTTTCCACAGAAGGGGTGGATTTTTCGCTTATTTACTCGCTTCATTGGCTTGTAAGTGAGCCGGGGTTGGGATTTTTTTGCAAATTCTTTTGTTTTTTTTTTTTTGTAAACGAAGCCTTTTGACAGCGCTTATTGGATTTGGGTCTAGTTTTTTTAAAGTTGCATAACTTATTAATTTTAATTGGTGCTCAATAAAGATTTGTTGTGTACTATTAAGTTTTGTAGCGACATCTATTGTCGAATAGTTGAAGATAGTTTAAGTTTTGAAAAAATGTGTTTTTGTTCAAACGCCACATTGTCTTTTTATGTGAATAATTATAAGCAGATATATATATATTAGAAATAAAGGAAAATAAAAATACCAAAAAGTGGTTATTAATTTGCTCGACACCCTCTAGCGTGTGGTCGATAGTGGTTTGAAAAATATTCCAGATTTTTCCAATAGACACTAAAATTCTAACAGGAGCATTGTTGGTTGGGGCATTGTTTTAAACATATTATAGTTGAACAAGTAACTATGATAGCATTCAAAATTTTACTTTAAACTCTCCTTTAAGGAACTTTTTGCATAGATTTCTCTTCAAAACTCAAACTCTTCAAAATTAAAAAAATTTAGTTTTGGTTCTCTTAAATTCATATCCCACTAACAAATTTTCTTAAATCATTAAACTAGAATCTTTCAGTCAATAAAAGAATAGTATCACATTATGATCAAACGATTAAAATAAAAAATATCTTATCACCTAACTTTTTGAATATTAATCTAATACACATCAAAGTTAAAATCTAATCCTAAAAACCAAGTAAAACCTTACCAAAACACAACTTACAAGAATAAAAATAACATGAAAAAAAAACACACACAGCAAGTTAATCACACAGTAAGCTGAAAAAGCCCCCAAGAGTATGGGAATTAAGACCCCAATTACAGGTATGATGTAAAAAATATTCCCTGAAGTGACTGTTGGCTGTTTGTACCCCCGTGTTCAGTTACAGGGTTGAGAGGATGAAATGGATTTTTAAGTGGCACCTCTGTCCACCAGTGATTTATTGTAAGAACAACGACTTTTTAGGGTTAGGTTTGCATGGAAGGGGTTTCTTTGAGAGAATTTTTGCATATGGAATGTTTTTCTTTTGTTGTTTTTACTTTGGAATTTCCAGGTTTTAGGGTTGCTTTTTCACCAGAGATGTGCTATGCTACGTTGTTGTGGATGTGTATCATCAATCATATTAATTGGTATACATTGGTTAGTACAGGTGAAAATAGACTAAAAACATCTATGTGATGTTTTTTATATGGAAAGATGCGTGCTATGGATGGCTTCTCTATTAGCCATACATCGCATAGGTACTCGAGCTACGCATCTTCCTCGCACAGTTACGTAGTTTAGTATCAGGGGAAACGGGCACAGAGTTTCACAGCTTAGCTAATACATCCTCGTAGCATATGTAACTAAGCACATCTCTGGTGGAAAAGCAATGTTATAGTGATTGTAGATATGTTGTTGCTTTCTATATTTTATTGGTTGTGGTTCTGATAAGAACTCATTTCTTATTAGATCTTATTAGAGATTTTTATGGATATAATAAAAGGAAAAAGAGCAGACGGTTCCCTAATGGTAAACGACCAGCACCGCCCATGGGCACTCGCAACACTAGTTCAGAAATTCTTTCTTATAAGCCCATTTTTTTTTGGAATAGGATAGAGCCAATGAATCAAGGTCAGTCTTATTAGTAGTTACTTAGTAAACAAAAACTTCTACTGTATTTCTGTCAAAGTATCACTTAAAATGCTTCAATCTGTTCCACATATTTTATTCAAGTCATTTGTAATGAATTTACTGCCATACTCAGAGACATATAATGATTACTTGAACTATCGAAAACAGTTGCTAAGGACTTTGTTAAGTAGACTCTGAGGACTACAGTAAATTATTTTTTAATTGTATTATACAACGACCAACTCACACAATTCAATTCATGTTTGCACTCACCTGCAAAATGTAAAAAATATCCCACTCCACAAACAGCAGCAGACTCATCGCTTTTTTTCTCTCCTCCATACGCTGGAGGCTCGATTACTGCCGCCCCACAAATCTGTTAATCGCTTACAGCGCTTTTTTACCGCTGCAAGTTAATTTAACGCTTGTTTGTGCGGCACACCGCAGAGGGCGCTCGCGTTGTTTTTTTCCACCGACACGAGGAAATATGGTGGGATTTTTTACCGTAAATGGGGGGATGAGATTGTGACTTTCTGTGTTTACTATTTTTTGTTGGTTAAATATGGGGAAATTTATTGACATCGTTGTTGATCGAGTGGTTGCATGTTGCAAGAATAGTATTCTTTTTTTTGTGTTTTTTTTGAGGCTGTATTGTTCATGATTTACTTGTATATCATGTCATTATATTCCTGGATCAAGTGAAGTATTATGGTATGTGTAGTTATTCAAAATGACTTATGAGGATATGGTGATGGTATGGATCCCTTATGGCTTATGAGGATAAATGTATAAATGATCCTGCCTATTTCGATCAGGGTATGGTGCAGTCGCGGCTACTGCTTGCCAATTCCTTGATAATTCTTGTTATTTATGCACTTACAATTTTATTTATTTGTTTATTTTAGATACCATTGACAAACGGTAAAGGAAAATATCGTGGGGAAACCTGGGCTTATAATACTTAATTACTTATACGTTTGAAATCGCCAACCCGCATTAAGCAAACGTGATGACTAATGCTCATACCTTCTCCATGTGAGAAGAGGCCTTTGGCCAGCTGTGGCCATTTATAGGCTGTTGATGCAGCAACAAAAGTATTCTAATTATAAAGCTTCGTATTTTATTTTACTCCAGTTATTAGGTTTCAAAACGAAACTAGGTAACTAGCTCGCTACCTAACCTAACCGCCGCAATAACCTAGCCCATTCCGCGCACCTAGTTTTGTACCTAGGTATCCTAGGATCTTGGCGAGAATACCTTATTCTATTACGTGCTAACTTTGTATGACTCGTTAGAAATGTCTTAAGTTTTACTTTGAAAAATATTTTAGGTTTTGTAGTAATGGGAGTTTGGTATTGCTGTTTATTCTTAATGGTGTTTTGGTTTATTAACTGCCTGGTTAATCGATTGGTTCCAATTTTTTTATTAATTGTTTTCTAATTTTTAGTTACGGAGCACAGAGTCTAATTCAAAATTCAGTACCGTAACTGTAAAACGTCAACGTTTTTTAATATCATGTAAAAGTGTAATCTCTCCTGAACATATTATATTGTTGTGCCCGACAGGGTCCACATTTAGTCCTAGTGAAGTTTAAATACCTAAGTCTTAAATGAGGAAAGCAATAAAGTATTGAGCAAAACGTATCTACATTCCAATTTCCAATCCACATTTCAAAATAAAAAAAACAAATTTCTGTATACTTTGCTCTCTCCAAGTATTGAATCCAAAACGCCTAATACTCGAATAGTTTCACTATTATCAAAGAGAAAAACAATCTACATCACAAAATCAAACCAATTTGACATTTAATGTTACCAACAAAAGACTCATAATCCAACTCCAACCACCGATATCACACAAAATCGTAAAGGAAACTTAAATAGCAAAACAAGATATGTCAGCATTAGATATTTAAATAATATGTTAATACTGTGTTTGTTCTGGGCCAAAAACTTTGGGCGCTACCGACGATATTTCTTCATTCTCCCCCCATACCCTCAAACCCCACCATCCGGATTGCCCCCTACATTTTAATTAAATCTCTCCGCCAAACACGGGCAAGTTGAAGACGTTTTGGTATTTTCTTTGTGAAACAGGTGAAAGTCAGAATTTTGGCCCCTCACTGTTCGTATATAGGTACCTATATACATATTATACGTTGCTATTGTATTTAGTTGTTACACTCTATGTGTGTGGGAGTTGGTATTAAATTTTCGGTGTTTTGTTTTGCTATGATTTATAACTCTTATTTGTTAAAACATTGCAGAGTTATTTATAAGTTTACAAAGGTATATTATAACCTAGGTACATAGGCCCAATTACCGCCCTTCCCAATCTTTCCCATCCCGATTTCCCAACAACCCTTAAATGAACTAACCCCCAAAAGGCCGGCAAAGTATTCGTAACGCTTCTTTGCCACCTATTCCATTACAAAAAGGGGTTTAATACATGATTATTTATACATCTAACAATAGGTTGCGATTCGAAGTCTGGATATCTAAAATCGTAAGTAGTCTAATCTTCAAAAGACCTAAAAATCCACATGATATAAAAAATACCTACTACTTTATTACTAGTGATGTTTATCAAGCCTGAAGACCAAGCACGGATATCGAACTTGGAGAGTTCCATCTCCGGGGCGGATAAAATACTAACACTATTGATTTCTTTGAGTTCTCATAATACGTTTAATGTACTCCTATATTTTATTGGTATTTTAAATTGTAGATTATGAAGTCTGTGAATGAAAGTATAGTTAAATATAAGGTGTTCTAAAATTATCTGCCACGGCTTTAATGGGAAGTAGTGTTGTGTTTGAAGATTACAATAGTGAAGAAATTTTGTAACCCGGACAGTTAATTTAACTTAAGAACATGAAGAAGTTAAATAAACGTTTATTCTACTCTGCCTAAAGTGGTTCACAAATACGCACTATGCGTCAATGAAAACAATTGCTATCAATTGTTTTTAAATTGACAAAGCGACAGAGACAGTGAAAGAGATAGCTCTTTCATAACAAACTCACACGTAGATTTTTTTGTATGATCATATCATAATCAATCATTTATATTAACTATCATAATCTTTAAACACAACACTACCTCCCATTAAAGCCGTAGCTGATACATTTAAAGCTGCTTATATGTTTTAATTTAATTCAAAGTTACAACCATAAAAATTTTTTTTACTTTTCAGAAGAAAAGGTTAACAGTCTGTAATAACACCTCTACCTAACCCTTTGCAGACAACATACATGTACTTGAGCTAACTTAAATATATATCCCTAGTTCAACCCCCCCACATTTTACCCCATAATTCCCACAAACTCAACTATCAACTAACAGAAGAAATCATATTACTCTCTAATCAAATCTTTCATATACGAATACTTTAATAAATTTATAAATTTTCCCTCCGAGAGTGCTTTCTTACAAAGAGGGAGCAATTTGTCACTCACACACGGCCAGTCCTGTATACGTTACACACACATACACACATGTGCAATTTAAGATGAATAATTATGTGGCAGTACCGCCTTGCTACGTTGAGGAAACTCCGCTAGTATAGAGTGGATGTGACAGGAAATAATTATGTAGTTTGATTTTTTATTTATTTATTTACTGATGTATATAATGTATAAACCGTTTAGTTAAGTGAATTTGATTTTCAAGTTATACGAGATAATGGGTATTTAGCAATGTTTTTGTTCGATATCTATGGAATTCTATTATAATTTTCGTGAGACATACTAAATTAATTATGTTATCGGCTTACGCATGTTAGTACTTGACGAGGAAATCGACTAGTTTCAAGCCATGCTAGAGGCTTGAAACTAGTTCATGACACACAATCATGCTCATCATTCATGAGCATGAATTGTGTGTCTGAATCTACTTATGAATATAAACTTCTAATATGAGGGCTGATCGGCACCTGAAGCTGGGAACTACCTCGCGGGTTACCGGGGCTCCGGCTCGAAAAGCAAGAGTAGGAACAGGGTGGTTTTTCTGATACTCTCTCTCGCCTCTCCCAAGGCTGGAGAAATCATTATGATGGATATAGTATTCCACAGTAAAAAAAAAATTGCTTTACAACTTCATTTTCATTTACGTATCGAACTCAATACCTCTATTCCTAATCACAAGAACATACATACTTCTAATTTCTCCAAAGTCCAAACCTACCATTTTCCCAAAACGAAAGACATATCCACCCAACACCAAAGTTTCCTTCGCCTACCCTAAGAAAACACATACTACACTTATTTATCTACGAACCCCTTCTTTATGAAAGGAATGATTAATGTCTACCAGCATTAGGGCTCTAACGAATCCCCCACCCCCCCTACTTCTAATTATTATTCGCACTTATAAGAGTTTGAAGATAACCCCCCCCCCCCCCTTTATAATGGCGCCTTTGTTGTTCGTTAATTTTATTTGAGAATTCCAAGATGGTGGCGTTTAGGGAGTTTTATGGGGTTTAAATGTTTGTTACAGTTAAATTATGTAATGGGTATTTATGGATAGGTATTTGTTACTTGTAACTCATGTTTATGTGTGTAACGTAAAAGGTAGGTTTTTGTATAAATTATATGATAACATCACATACATCATTTACAGCCTAAACGTGGCCACTGCCGACCAAAGGTCTCTTCTCACACGAAGAAGGTTTGTGCATTAATCACCACGCTTGCTCAATGCGAGTTGGCGATTTCAAACTTATACCGGCCTCATCTAGCTATTTGAAATATTGACGTGTAAAAAAAGTGTTATTTTATAACCTACTTACAGAAATAAATATCATTTCATTTCATTTCTATAATCAGAAACGAATAAGTCCAGCTTTCCTCACGATGTTTTCCTTCACCGTTTGTTAGTGGTGTCTAACTAATATTAGAAAGTTATATTATATACGAGTATCTCGGAAAAAGTCACATCGGTACTTAACGTTGGTAAATTTCGAAACCGCACTCTTATGCACGAAAAGCGGGCGTCTTAAGCCTCCGGGCCACCACATCACATACAGAAACCAAAGTTTCAACTACTGGAAACAACCTGTAAGAAATGAACCCCTTAATAATACACGTCGTTAAGAAGAACGTGAGAAACGTGAAGAAATATTTGTGCCTATAACATAACTTTTTAATTCACAAAGGTAAGTAGGAAAACCGAAAATACTCAATAATCCTTAGCCCGACTCGGGCATCAAAAGCGACACCCCTTGTTTAAAAATCGTGCTTGCGATCACTCTGTTGTATCTATCTATACTATGTATAATATTTACAAGCCGAAACTAATACTTACTACAAATTATTACAAATGTTGTCTTATGTAAATCAATAATTAAGGTATATAGTATCTAAAATAGGACATACCTAGAACTTATAGTGCTTAAATTATCCTTAATAGTAAATGTTACTACCAATATCACCTTGTAAATATATTTATTTACAGCTGTTAGCCTAGAGTGCGGTGGGCAGAAATGTATTTATAATATACATTATTTTCTAATAGGTGACACATTTTTTTATTAAAAATAATAAGCTTAATATACTTCCTTCTATGATATAATGTACTCAAATAACAAATCTGTTGCCATAATAATATTCGACATAAATAAGCTTTATATACTTACTTCTATAATATAATGTACTTAAATAACAAATTTGTTGCAATAATAATATTCGACATACGATTTCGAACTTCAAGTTAAAGTTTGATACTCATTCAGTGTTTCAAAATAAGTCCAGCTCAAGATGAACCAAGAAACTCGCATTCAACATGCATATTTACAACCAAGATAACCTTTTTTTTTTGAAGCCCTTTCTGTGTATAATGTTATGCTCTACACCAGTATTTATTTATACATCTATGAGTGACAGATATTCATAAAAAAACCTTATATAGTCCACTACGTTTTTTTAGTCTGTAGTAGCGAATAAACAAAAAAAAAGAGTAAGATGTGCTTCGAAGCTGTGCGAGGAAAATGCGCAGCTCGAGTATGCGATGTATCGATAGTATAGAAGCCATGTATAGCACGCATCTTTCCATATAAAAAAAACATAGTTTAGCTGAGTCCGTTTCCACCAGTACTAAGTCATGTGTACCAATGAATATGATTGGTGGAAGCCAAACGCCTCCACAGCAACGTAGCACAGCACATCTCTGGTAGCAAATCACCCAAACACAATTTATAAAAACACAAAATCCCAAAAAATAAACCTATACCTCAACCTACCGTATATACATATCATGACCCAAAATTCATTATAAGTACGGACTGAACGTGACGAGCAAGAATCCATTGCCTTCGACATTTTCCCTTCTTAATCCAACCTTTGTATGTTATGTATGTGTGTGTGTGTACGTGTATGTTGTAGACATACTATAGAGTTGGGAGAAAACTGTTTTTTGCCAGTGAAAAGGCCGCCTCCGTCGTTAATTACATGTCTAAGAATATTGCGTACAGCGTGTTTGAAAATTGTGATGTGTATTCGGGTAATTTTTTGTGTGAAAAAATTTGGTGAGGAGTTTTGAAGAGTGTGGCTTTTGAATTGAATTGTATTGTTATGTTTGTTTGTTAGAAAGATAGCGTATATACTTAGTATTCGATTTGTAAATAGGTAATCTTATAACGAAGTTGGGGGAACCTTCAAAACGGACGTATTCATGTGATCACTCTGTCGTTTTTCAGACGTACTTAGATATTTAATGATAATTATTTATCTCATTGAAAATAATGATGTTCAAATAGTATATTTTGGTTATTTGCTATGTTATATCTAAAGAGCACCAGAGTGACCACAAGAACTGCTACACTACACAGTCCAAGAAATTAACTGATTGTCTTTTTTAAATTTATTATTTGACCTATTAGCAAATCGTTTAGACGCTAGTACTCTATCAAATCTCTTTGTATCAAAACCTACAGGACTTTCTGAATGTCTGCATGATTACTAGTATATACCAGTACGAAGAATATTAATATGGCTTCGTTTATTAAAACCTTTTTAAAAATTTATGTTACTCGTAACAAAAAAAATCCCAACTATTTTTACCTCAACATCACAAATAGGATTTAAAAAAAAGCAGAAAAAGGGAACTAATTAGTAACTCCATGAATAGTTGGGAAGTTAGTTTAAAAACTATGTTTTAACTGCGCTCGGATTTTTTAATTAACGTGTCGTCCAATTTGTAGGAATGTTCGCGGACTTTTTGCTCTGTTTTCTAGTTATAATGTAAATTCAATTTTATTTGTGAGCTTTTTCGGTTTGCGGTAATTTAATTATGAGTTATTATATTTTTATGTACAGAAGTCAACACTTACTCCTTGATATTACATTATATTACATAATAATAACACATTCAATTGCCAATAATAAACCAACGTTAGTTCGTTGTGTTAATCTTCGTTTATATTATATAAGTAATAAGTATGGAGCAGTATACTTGGAGCAGATGATGCACTTGGATATTTTAATATAAAATGCTTAGACAGTGTAAGTATGAAAAGATAGAAGAGAGTTTCTTTGAGAGAAAGAAGTAAGGTTCCTTAATCATAATCCTGCACTCTGGTATGACACCAAAAACAAAACAGCAATAATAAACACACTATTAAACCCACATTTTCTTTAAACAACACACTAACACCGATAGAAAACAATCTTCCCTAAAACGTAACATCCCGTAGCTACCCACAAAATTCGTCTAAGAAAACGTAGGCTGGGTTCTGCAGCAATTTATCACGAGTCAAGTTATATTAATGTGGATAAATGGGGCGTTCGCGGGGTAAGGGGGGTGCCGGGGGTAGGGGGTAGAGGGTGGGGGAGTTTGGGAACGTCTTGGCGATTAATTTTTTGTTTAGCTATATACTTTAGGGGTTACGTTAGTTGAATTTTAAGACTGATTAAGTGGTTTCGATGGTGGGTTTATTGATTTATTTGTTTTTGTTTGTGTGAAGAAAATTAACTGATGATTTTATTTGATTGTGAAAAAGTTGTATCTGGTATGTAGTTACTTAGGTATTAGACATTGAGCTCTGCAATAAGTCAATTTGGTAGGCAGATATATGTACCTATATATGTCTATTTATTGTAATTAATGCTGTGGCTGTCTCGTTGGTCTCAATTGCGGTTACCAGGCAAGGGGTCTCGAGTTTGATTCCCGTGTCGGGCAAAGTATTACGGGGTTTTATTCGGTTTTCGAAAAATTTTCAGTAATAAGTAGCACGGAGTCTGGAATTGTGCCCAGTATAATATGGCAATTGGCCCACTCCCTATTACATGGGACTTACAACACAAATAGTGGAAAGTGGATGTACATTGTATAGTGGCATTACGTGCCGTAATATGTACCTCTGCCTACGCCTTCGAGGATAAAAGGCGTGACGTTGCACTGTAATAAATACTACTAGTTTTTAGTCAGTTACATGATTAATTCTGTTTTAATTGGAATACGATTACTATTCATTCAGAATACTGATTAAACTATCATTTTTCGATTTAAAAACAATTGACAATTACGCATGCAACAATACTAAATAGCCCAAGATATATAACAAATTCCTTTAATATACATAGTTTTACTCGAAATATCTTAGGTTTAAAACCATTTTCTGTGGTGGTAGACAATTTAATTCTATTTAAAGTGAATAGGAAATCGCTCTGTTAAAGGAATTGGGGTGTGTAATTGTGCCTGAAGGAGATGACCGAGCAATCTTTATGAAAGGGGTAAGTAGAAATGTTCAAGGTACTACTTATTGTACTTGTACTATGTTAGGTTGTATGTCTTTGTCGGCTTGTAGGTAGGCGGTATAGGGTGCTATGTTGTAGATACGATGCTTACACCTACTTTATGCAACTCTTTTATGTGGAACGATTTTGTAGAAGAAACAAAGAGTTTTCTGTGCACACAAACTCGCGACGTGCAAACTCATACTGCCATACTTGGATATATTAAATGATTACTTTAACTATTCCTTAGTAACGACTTGTTCCAAAAATATTTTTTAAGGGTTAGTAACCATTGACTCTGAGTGTGGCAGTAAGAGTATGAATCATGGATCGGAAAAATAATTAAATGAATTATGTATTTGTTTAGGATATCTTAGTAATAGTATCCAACTCTAAAGGTGTCTAGCAACAAGCTCATTTTTACGTCACCAATACCGTAAGACACTTATCAAAACAATACTTTTTTAATGTCATAAGCCGGTAAACGTGCAGACGAATCACCTGATAAGCAATCGCCGCCACCATTATAAGTGCGTTGCCGGTTAGGAATTTAAGCGTTGTTGGGAAAACGGTAATTGAGATGCTTGGGAAAGGGAGTAATTGGGTCTCCGATAACCTCACTCACACACCGCAACCGTTGTTTTACGTCGGGTTTCAGTAGTGGCATCACTCCAGTCGAGCCGAACCATTCGTGCCGAAGCATGCCTCGCACACTATTATACTTTTTATACGGCAAGTAAACGAAACTCCTCTAATGAAGCTATTACATTGTTGATCTAAGTTATATATTCATGGTATCTGAGATAACAATACCGTCATAAATATTAACGCTGTCAATACGAGTATATAGAGGGAACTTATCTGCTTGATATTATATAAACGCCTCAGGGTGGCAAGGCGAGGAATTTTGTGGAGACTGCACACTGTTGGGAGCGCGTCGCTGCGATTTTTTGGGTTGGATTTTTGTGTTAGTTTAAGTGCAAATGTAGGAAAGCAAAGTCTTTGGCTTAGGTAAATGGATATTGTGTAAATATTTTCTGGTGGTCACTTTTATTTTTTGGTCTAAGTGTATAATATGGTGTGGTATAATATGTATGTGTGTATTTTCTAGTAAAAGTACATCTTAGTTAGATACTTAAAGCAATTTCGAAGGTACTATTTATTTTTGATAAAAGGTTGATTGGATTGCAAGACGTAATAAGACTGTATCGTTTCTTAATAAACTAAGAAAATTTAAATAGATAAATAAACTCATAACTCTTCACTGAACTATGTCTTTATCTATACTTTTCCCAAAAAAAAATTCTAATCAAGTCTTCGCTTAACAAAATCTGACATACAAAAACGTATTTTATTTACCTACATAATACTAAGTATTTAGCAGTAGTAGAAGTATTAGTACCTATATATTTTTTTGATCAATTATTATTTATTTTAATCATTTTTGTAACGGTGCAAATAAACTATGTAGTTTTGGTTTTATTTCTTTCTTTCATATAATACCTATTACTAAGTAGGTAATAAAAAATAAATCGCAGCGACTCCAAAACACAAGTGTATAGTCCCCTCACAGTTCGCCGTAATGAGCCCTGGTACAACTTTCTGCAGAGCCGCGAAAGTAGCACGGAAAACTTTAACAGCGTCTTCGCTATGTACCGGGTTCGAACCTGATTGATACTTGCTATTTTCGGCAAGGTAATTAATGGGGTTGATTAATTTTGAGAGGTTGAAAATTTATGTGTTTTTGATAGAATTTATTAAATAACTAGATATTGCCCGCATAGAATAATGATTTCTGAAAGAAAATAGGCCGTTTTTTTTTCTAAAATAAAAAACTCTTAAATAAATGTAACCTAGGTAACTCCTTGATATATAAGCTACCTGCCAATGAAATCCTATCAAAAACGGTCCAACTATTTCAGATATTAACCAGAACAAACAAATAGACAGACAGACAAATAGATATAAAATATAAAATAATATTTAGGTTAATGTATCATAATTATGCATATGCGTGTAGTAAAAAGCGGTTATTTCAATATTGCAAACTGAACTCCAATTTTATTTATTAGTCTAAATGTAGATGTAGATGTTATCTATACTAATATTATAAAGAGGTAAAGTTTGTAAGTTTGTATGTAATGAGTAATCTCTAGAACTAATAATCCTAAATTTTTTTTTACTAGTAGAAGCTATATTATTCCTGAGTGCTATAGCCTATAAATTATTTTTATAACATGTATGTTAACCGAGTAGTCACAACTTTTGTCTAGCAAGTCGGACAGAAATAGCTCATAAAACAGAATAATATGCATACGCTGCCTAAACAGTTGCTTAAAATTGAAAACAATGTATGGCAATCTGGTTTGTCTTAATGATTTCTACAAAAAAGTCCGCGACACCATATTTCTATCTTTTATATTTCATCCTTTATTGTTTTAAAAAAAAAATCGACTTACCTACTTTGATTGATTATTTAAGCAACAAAATATTAATTATTATCAAAATAAATTATTTCAGTATCACAAGGTCATCATACAGATAAGATTTGCCATTTACAGTATTAATATCAATAGGTCATACAGTTTCGGAGATAATGTAAAATTACTAAAAAGCAAATTGCCGCTAGCACAATTAACACGCTTCGTGCGATGTTTTATCTATTCACCCATAGATGGCGTTCGGCGGCTTTGTCCCGCACAGGGATTTTCCCACACAGGTTTTGTCCCGCACAAGCTTTAACAAGCATTGTCCCGCACAGGGATCGTCCCGCACAGGTATTGTCCCGCACAAGCTTTATCCCGCACAGACATTGTCCCGCACAGTGATCGTCCCGCACAGGGATCGTCCCGCACAGGTTTTGTCCCGCACAGGCGTTGTCCCGCACAGGCATCGTCCCGCACAGGGATCGTCCCGCACAGGTTTTATCCCGCACAAGCTTTATCCCGCACAAGCTTTATCCCGCACAGGTTTAGTCCCGCACAGGCGTCGTCCCGCACAAGCTTTGTCCCGCACAAGCTTTATCCCGCACAGGGATTGTCCCGCACAGGCTTTGTCCCGCACAGGGATCGTTACGCACAGGGATTGTTCCAAACAGGGACTGTCCCGCACATATATGGTCCCGCATAAGCTTGATGCCGCACAGACATTGTCCCGCACAGGCATTATCCCGCACTGGCTTTGTCCCGCACAGATATTGTCCCGCAAAGATATTGTCCCGCACCGGCATTGTCCCAATGGCGTTAGTCGCCCAACAATGGGATATGTTCCCTATCGTGGCGGTACTGATGAGAGTTTTCCTCGGAGTCGCTATGTTCCCGACGTGATTTACGGCGCGACCTACATTCGGTTTCACTGCTAGTAACTTTTAAGAAGTTTTACATTTAACTCTACAACATCTATACTTATTATTAATAAGTAAACACAACCAAACGACAGCAATTTAAGAACAATACTAACCGTTTACAAAATAACTATTTTAAATTTCTTTCCAGAACCTTCTATCGACCTATAAACATCACGAGACAACCTCAAATTACGTCTCCTTGACAAATAACCAAAACCAGATTTGACCTCAAAGCGATAATCTTACAAAATTAGCACACTGCGACCCCAACCCTCAAGAACTAACCCTTTTCCCACGCGCTGACCACTGTCCGGTAGCGTCTTGGGGTCATTTCGACCCTTCTATTGTTAGAAAAACCTGTTTCTTACAAGAAATAAATTTGAATTTCTAGAAAAACTAGTTTTTGTTCCCACAGTGGACTTGAGTTTGTCTTTTATGATGATTCAGGTATTTTTTTTAAAGGGTTGAAGTGACCGGACGATTGTAACTTGTTATCATTGAATTACTTTTTGGATTTGATTATTATTTTGTGACTTCACTTGATTTAACTGTGATTTTATTTGTAACTATACTTGCAGCAGGCCATTTATACATACAGCTTAAGTTTTAAAGATTAAACATTATAATAAACCAATATCAAACGTAATTGTAACACGAAATTGATTCAGTGGATTACAAACATAATAGCAATTTTCTAATTTCAAAAAGATAAAGATGTTCCGATAAATAATATTATTTTTCATTTTCTTTTTTTCCTGTGCTGATTTCCTGATTTGCTCCTGTGTTGTGTACGCATACGTTTACAAACACAGAAGTTTACATACACGAGACAATTTGATCTGGGACCAGAAACAACATCACACAAAGAGTTGCTCCGTGCGGGAATCATACCCGTGACACTGCGCAGCAGCCGGTTGTTCACCTACTGAGGCAATAATGCATTCATAGATATTATTATAATATTTTAGTTTTTAGAGTAAAAATATTAAAAACCAGAGTATTACGTAACATAAAGTATCAAAACTACTCGCTCCGTGTACAGCGCGCCTGAGATAAATTTTGGAGCGTCAGTGAAATTTTAATAACTAATTTTCTTGTAGGACTTGCTCGCGATCCCGATCCCGGCGTGCAAGCGAAAATATACCGAGTTTATGTTGTATATAAAATATAAATTTGTTCATTATTGTTATTAGGTTAGAGTTAAAAATTGATTGCGGTTTTGTCGTGTTTTGGTGGTGTTTTCATGTAACTTGTTGGGTTTTATTTTCAAGAAGTAAAGATTTTTAAAAGAATCTTTTTTTTTAACAAATTAAGTAGAAACTCCTAACTCTTCAAAACTAATAATTGAGATCGATTGATCATTAATTTCGTTATCGATTGCTAGTAGTAAAAAGTCATTCAGTGTTTATCTTCCTTCATTAGCATCATCATATCAGCCACAAGACGTCCACAGCTAAACATAGTCCTCCCCTAAATGTATTAATTCCTTATTTCTCAACAACTTAGAATTTCATAGATTGTTCTAGATTTTTAAAAGCTATGCTTCAGCACGAATAGGCTTTCTCGACCGGTGTGATACCACGGTCTCACAGAACACATGAGAAAATCGACGTGAAGCGTTATGTGAGTCAGGTTACCGAAGGCCTAATTACTCACTTACTCAATACTTTTGCTGTTAATCATACATAATCAATAAAAATATCTCTGGTATTGCAGATCTCCGTCCATATGCGATTTAATAGTGCATTCAAGATGAAGATTTTAATGATGCGGGAATAGCTAGTATGCGATAAATATGAAACCAAAATATTAAAGTGAACTTAAAATTTCCTAGTAGGTATAGTATATTCTCACATAAACACTATCCGACCGAATTGTATAGGTATAAATCATACAATTCCTTGATTCAACTCACTTCATGACCTACAAATATACCTATCATATCTAATTTTAACCAAACAAGACGTAGATACGAAACCTTTACCTAACAAAACAAACACCTACACAATTCTTAGGTCTCAAATAATTACTAAAACACAAGGAAGCGAAATAATCAACTATAATTAATTATAAATCAATTAAAAACTTACACTCGTGTGAATACGAATTTAAGGTTGCTAAACATAGTACAACCAATATATCTTGGTCCTTTCAACCCTTTAAAATGTGGGGTAAATAAGACCTTTTGTAGTTGGGGGTTGTTGAAGGCTTGGAGTGGAGCGGGCGTTTCGCAAATTGCCTTAGGGGGACGGGGTAAGGGGTGAAGGGGGGTTGGAAAAGCGTGAAAATTACACAAGAAAATTTCACCATTCAGCATCTTTGTGTTTTCCTTCCTTTCAAGATGGCGAACGGCGGGTGTGGTGTTGCCAGTAAAGTGGGGGAAACGAATTTTCGGAATAATTATAACGTAGGTACTTATCTGAAGAATTCTGTTAAGGAATTTTCTTTGGAACTCTAGTTATGTTGATGATAAAATTCAATTTTCTTACGTTAGAGGTTGAGAGGCAATTTGTCATACTTTACACAAGAATATTTGGTAGTCAGTTTGTTTACCAGTGGAGATTCTGTGGTTCGATTCTCGGTTTGTCATAGTAGCTTCACACTCTATTACACGGAACTCAGGAATCCGTTATGCAAACTATTTGGATGTGAAAAATCTTAATTATGGTTTGTTTATTGTTTAAAATACCTTAACAATAGTTACTCCCGTGTGATTTTACCCACTCTACTTCGCTTCTTTTAGTCTTAGCATGAAGTTGCCCTGTAGCCTTCTTCAATAAATGAACTAGCCAACACAAAAATAATTCACCTTTTCAGACCAGTAGTTCTTCAGATAAGCGCATTGAAACAAACAAACTCTTCTGCTGTATATATTATAGGAAATAGAAAATAATATTAATCTCAACGTCTTAATATTAGGTACTGGCAAAAATCTACTCTCCACTTAGAAAAAAACATCACGAACTACAACATCATTACCATATCAGCCACAAGACGTCCACTGCTGAACATAGACCTCCCCCAATGACTTCCAAATAACATCAAAAAAAAAAAAAATTACTAATAACTTTCTTTTCTAACTCATGTATTTATTCGAAGTAAATTATTACGACAGCCATGCGGACGAGTACTTCGACACCTAATGAAATTATTTTTTTTTAATTTGTTTCTTTTTTCTTTATTTTAGTTTGAAGTTAGTTTTTATTATTTTTTTAGGTATTTATAAGATGTAAATTATGTGTAAGTAAACGTACTAATAACTTTAATATTTAATATTGAATACAATTTTCACTTACGCTCCGCACACTTCAGACGCGTAACAGGAAGTCGGCACAATGGCTGTACTCAGCTTCTTTGATCATCCCGTTAATTAACGCGCCCTGTCTATATAATATACCTATTTATATATCTATATATGTCTACTTTTATTTTATTATTTATTGTCTTAAGGCATTCTCTTTGCGATGTTTTAGAACTTCTACGGGAAATGTTTAATGAGATATAATTTTATTTATGGAAAATACCTATCAATTCTTTTTTAAATCGTTGCCTCATTCTAGGATTTTCTCCTGTTACGTCTGTTAACAAACATACAAGTTCACATACACATGACACCCAGACCCGACATCAATTTGTGGATCACACAAGAGTAGCTTCGTGCGGGAGTCGTACCCGTTACTTGCACGTTGCTTGGCAGCCGGTTGCTCCGGTCGCGACAATCATGCAGTCATCTTCTGACTACTTGTCTTGTTTTTGTTTAACGAAATGGAGACTCTTTGGGCAGTGACTTTTGCTACTCGACCAACGAGGCAGGTCTAAGAGGCATAAGTAGCTACCTACCGCACACGACAGAGTAGTTGATGTTTGCTTACAAACACAATAACAAAATACAATAACTATGCAACGTAACCTCTTTGTAAAAATTATTCAATTCGAACAAAACATATTTTTATTAACTGAAAGCATTTTTAGACTCCAACCGTCAATTTAAATTAGGCATTGTATTCAAACACTATACAACACGACAAGACTCAGACAAATTGTATTAAATACTCTTTTATCAAACACCAACACGTGTCTCTACAATAAAAAAAAGAAAACGAGAAAATCAAGTTTGAATTTTAAAAATCGAATTCTAAAAAAGAACCAGTTCTCTTTTCAAAATTTGTGTCAATTTATCGGACGCTTCAACCCTTTAATGTCGGGACAAAAAGTTGTAACTAGTAAGTCGACCTTTTTGGTCAACTAGACCCGGTTACGAAACTAGTTTTAAGTGCTTTCAAAAGAACTGGTTTCGATATCGGTATTATTGACGTTTAGTTTACGTTAGTTAGTAGTGCCAGGTGTCTTTTGGTAGATAAATGATATTTATTTCTGTAAGTAGGTTATAAAATAACACTTTAACACGTCAACTACTATCCGACTACTCTGAGATAAAATAATGCCGAAACAAACTCGGAGAATATAGGATTTTAGGTATTATTTACTCAGTCGTATGATTTTTTCATTTCCTATATACCGTATGGAGAGACCTCTTATGACTTAATTTTTAACCACATATTTGTTATCATCTTGACTGACAATATACGACAAGTAGCATAACAAAAAGTTATTCTTGTTGAGCTAATTAGAATTTCTTTACAAATACGGCATTATAACAGCCGCGTCACATGTCCGTAACATTCCTAGACAAACTACAACATTGTGATCCAGCTATATGATTGAAACTAAGAACGTTCTTTTCATCAGTAAAATATGGCTTTCTAGAATATTATTAAGTATGCATGTGCTACTGAAATGTATTATTTTAGCTACATATAGTAGACATACATATAGTTTTGTGAGGACTTGATTTGTATACTTTTTTCAGTCTTCAAAATGAAAAACTAACATAATAAGGACTTGTTTCACAACGTCTGGATAGCTGCTATGTATCAGATAACTTTGAATTAAGAACGTAATTTGTATGCACTATCTGTCACATAAGTTTATCGGGCACTTATATTAAAGTGGTGAAACAGTTTCTAATACTAGTTAAGAATGTAGAAGCCAATTGAAATACCCGTTTCGAAAATTATCTATTATATCGAAGCAGTCAAAGTAAAACGAGACTAAAGCAGAAATCCTGATCACAAAAGACTTTTGGTAACAAAGGAATAAAATACAATAAATATCTATGTGTATTCGACCCTAAAAAACTATCTGACGTACACTATCGAAGCGCTATCATTCTGAACAAAATCACCGATACAAAAGGCCCGGGGCGGCCAAGTTACCCAACAAAGGCTGGGCAAATAAGCCATTAAAAGCGTTGCGACGGTACTGGGCTATAAAATCTCTGCTTCTTGTCCCCCTTCCGCACCCTTGGGGTGGGGCAGTACCCCCTCCCCTCCGCGATATACTGCTTTTATGCCGTACCGTAGTATAATTAAAATGGTATGACATTTTCTCGAGTTAGATAAAATATCTAAGACGGCGGTGGCAGGGTTGAGTTTGGATTTTATAGCTGTTTGTTACTTTGTCTGGTTCGTCAAATATACAAAATTTGGAGGTGTGGTCGGGTTTTAAGTTTATGTATTAAATCTTATACTTTTAATATTTTGATATAAACTTGATTTTATATTAAAAGTTTTTATGACATTAAGGACTTGTTTCACAATGTCTGGATAGCCGCTATGTATCAAATAACTTTGAATTAAGAACGTAATATGTATGCACTATCTGTCATATAAGTTTATCGGGCACTTATATGAAGGTGGTGAAACAGGCGCTAAGAATGTACTTAGTGTTAAATTATCAGTTATTCTATATTAGACCTAAAATAAGTTATTTAGACACACTAATTTCATTTTCTCACTAAGCCAAGACATCGGTACTGTCAGGTGGAAATTTGATTGATCCAAGAATCGAACTCAAGCCCTTTGGTATTTGATTTTATTGTGTCGCATAAATATAACCATTGCAGATGGGTCACCTGGTGTTAAGTTATCAGGTGCGATGTCGGCATTTTATAGAAGAATACGCTATATTCTTTAAATTAATTAAAAGATTAACAAATTAATAAAAATACTGAATTTTACTTATAATATTAACATTTAATTCACAATAAAAATGGCCTCAAAACATTATCACATGCTAATCACCAATAACTTAACCAGAAATGGTGATTAAAATTGTCCCTTACCGTAATCGAAGCGGTTGCAACGTTAGACCCGCGCTCGCCATTTATGAGCTGTTGTAATTATAGTCAGACCCTGCTCTCTGTAAGATTGGCCTTAAGTGAATGTACGTATTTAGGGTATATTTTTAATATTTTTTATCTTTATGTATGTATAAAAATGGTACAATTGTCAATATTTTGTTTTTAGTTTAAAAAAGAATCGGTTTAAGTATTTTTTAAGAAATATGTTTGACTTTCTTCAAGATTCTCTTGTGTGTGTTTATAAACATACAATTTCATAATACACATGACACCCAGACCCGAAACAACAATCTGTGTGTCACACAAAGTGTTGTTCCATACGGGAATCGAAAGCCACAACGCACGTGTAAGCCACTGGTGTCCATGGGTGGCGGCGAATGCTTACCACCAGGTCATCCATCTGCTCGTTTACCGGTTTATACCATAAAATAAAGATAAACCTAGTACATAATTATACCATATACAACCTTTTACATACACATTACAAAAAATATAAAATGATAAAGCCACAAAAACTTGTAGTGCATTAAAATCCCAAACAGCTACGGCGTAGCCCGTTCGTAGTATTTACGTAGCGCTCGCGTAGCCGTAGCACTGTAGCCAAATATGAAATTATACTTTTAAAACTGTATTCAGCTAAAGGTCTATGCATTTTAATAACGTTTGATTTTACACATTTCAGTGATATTTTTAATGGAATATTATTTCATGAATGTTAGTCGTTGAAACGTAGGTAAATGAGGTAGGACTGAAAAACGTTGTAATACAAGTAATCCAGCTACATAATAAATAAGTTGACTAGTTTTTAGTTAAAATTCTTAATTATTTTTATTTTACTCATATCTAGCATTAACACTTGGGGAACAGGATGTAAATAATGCACCAATTATAGTAACAATACATTTAATAGTTTGTATTCAATATTCAATTAAAATCTCTAAACAAAAATTTCCTAATTATTTAAACTTAATTATAAAATAATATGACAAACAATATATTCAAAGTAAAAGTCAAATTATTTATTTCATACAGACCAGGAAGCCACTTTTGAATGTCAAAACAAATATAATACAGTGTAGCTTCGAACGGAGAAGAACAAGCAAGAATTTACTAGGTTACTCTTTAAAAAAAATCTCTCTGTTACATTATTGGTTCCTTTACCTATTACATGTACATGGGAAAACAATGCATCAACAATACAGCGTCAAAATTAATGGAACTATAAAACCAATTTAAAATCTCTCTGTTACATTATTGGTTCCTTTACCTATTACATGTACATGGGAAAACAATGCATCAACAATACAGCGTCAAAATTAATGGAACTATGAAACCAATTTCTGAAGAAACAAATCTAAAGACGATTGTTTCAAACATAGTGCACATATTATGTACACTTACAATTTGATAATAATATAATGTTTCTATACAAATAAAACATCTTTGTTCTTTCTTTAAAAATCTTTGAAATCGGAAAATGAGTTGCTTGATGCCATATTACATTGCCTTATTGAAATGTGTGACCATCTCTTCAATTTTCATCTTTATCTCGATGTCTTGTGGTCCATTTCAGCACAGCAGCCTCGAAGACTTCGTCCCCACCTGTAATTTTAATTTTTTTAATGAGTTTTTTTATCTATAGATATCTTGACCTATTTAAATATAGTAAAAGGTACGAGTTCATTGACCCTGTTTTGTAAATGAGAATTATTAATTGTATTGTTGTTATTTGAGGGTTATATTTATAAAATATCTATAATTTGCTACTTCCACGCGGTTTCACCCGCTCTGCTAGACTCCTATTAATAGTAGCGTAATGTTTTATAGTCTATAACTGGCAAACAGACTGACAAATAATTCAATTTGAAGTTTTAAGTGCCTAATTTAGGGTTGATTGAAATAAATGCTTTGATTTTGACTTTGTATACCTCCGTATATGATTTAAGTATAATTGATATATTGTATGGGAAGCCTCGTGGTTACTAGTCATTGTTATAACTATACAACCAGCGCCTTACACGACATCTATCACAATAAACCATAAAATCATTCGTAGTGCCCAAATTCCTAAAAGTTTTTTACGCCAAACCGACTAAATCCCAGAAAACCGCACCCCAAAAACTTAAGATCGCAAAAACCGAAACTTTAATATAATATCTTCAGCTATAAAACCGGTAACGACCACAGAATATAAAGAGCCACAATAGATACGACTAATCTTCTAAAATCAATACCTTTTTACCTCTAACCCCCGAAAATTTTCCAAACTCCCCCCTCGCTCCCCCCCTTTTCAATTTAAACGACAAAGTATTATTTAATTTTCGCCGTCTTTTCACCATTGTAAGGCACTGTGTGAGCGGGATGGGGGGCGCGTTCTTGGCTAAGACATTGTTTGTATCTCTTTCTGGCTTTAGTATTTGTGTGGGTGTGAAAGAGACGGATATGCGTAAGACGATCGCGCTCCGTTTTCTTAATGACGTCATATAGATTTATAGATGTGTTTAGAGGGTGTTTCTCCGCCCAGTGGGTTGCGAAAGTTTTTACAGGCAGCCTTTATGTTATAGTCGGGTTTTTCTGCAGTGCTTTTGTTGTGGGTTTACTTTTTTCTTCATTGAATTTTTATGAGAATTATCCTCTGTCACATAAAGATAAGTTTTTTAGAAAAGTTTCTTTTTTAAAGACTGATTGTTGGTTCGATTGTCTTTACTTTACTTAAAGCACCAGAAAGGTCTGTATTACTAATTTTAGATATTATAAGTCACATTTATGTATTAACATTTTTTCCACAAAACTTTCGCACTTTATATTATTACGAATTTGTACGTGATGTTTTATAGTTTGTTTTGTTTTTATACAAAACCCACCCTTCGTTTACTGCGACTTCCAAAAACATTTAAAATTATGAAATACCAATTAAAATTTTAAACAACACAACCAAACCAACTAAACCACCCACTTACACCACAAACGCGACCCCGAAAAACCTCAACTAATACCATTTACAAACCGTCTAATTAAAAAGAAATATCCACGTTCCAAATTTAAATTACCAACGACATTTATATTCAAGGCAAAGGCATGAAACGATTCAGCCAGCATCGTGCGTTCGAAATACGAAAAAGCCGATGTAAATCGCCTAATCTTGAGACCGCGCTCATGACGTATGTACGGCACGTCGCGTCGAATCGAAGTTCAAATTACGAACGAGCGCCATCTTGGACATGCCACAGAGTAGCAAAATTCCGTTACATTTTAAAACGAAATTGGCAGTATAGTGACATTTCTGTACTGTATTTGTTTACTCTGTGTGTTTCCGAGGTATGGTAGTTTGTACAGGAATCGTGAGGGAAATAGAGGAATCTTGGGCGCTTTAATCCAGCAATTACGCATTTTAATGGCTTTCGTTGGTGCCTCCGGTTTTAATATTCCGTTCCTTGTTTTACTGCTCAGCTTAGCTGCTTAGGCCGTAAGGTATTAACGTATTTAGGTATTTTAATTGTAATCTCGGTGAGGTTTTGATATTCATAAGATTATTAAAGATTTTTGTTTGATGTTTACCCTAGTTTATGTCATAAGATGTTGCATATTTACTGTGTAATTAAAATACTAATAGAAATCTTGACAGTTCAATTTTAGTAAACGAATTAACCACCACAATCAAATGTAACTATCCTCCATAGAGTATTCAAATTAATTGCAACAATCCCAACGAACATTTAAAAACCGAATCCCAACCAGCCAGTAACTTCACAACAACCAAAAACAAAAACAACCTACAAATTGCAAACTAAAACTAAAAAAAAAAACCGCAAGCAAATCCCACTGCAGCCCCCAAAAAACGTATAAACATACTTTTTACACGACGTAACACGAAACTAATTTGAATACAATAAAACTTCGCGTCTCTTGTGTAGCATTAAAACGAATATTCATTCGAAAAGCAAAAGGTAGCTGGCAAAGCATAAAATTCTGAACGCAAAAGACGGGACGCGTTTATTAAAACGCCGGTTTTGCAAAGTTAAAATTAAACATGAAAAACGACGCCACCCGCCCCCCCTCACTACCTGGGGGGCGACCCGCCAACTATGCTCTAGTTATAGGGCTGCCAGTCACATGTATTTATTGTTCTATTTATTTATTTCTTTGCGATTTTGTTTAAATTTCGTGTTAAGGAATCAAATAGTTTTTGTGAAAAGAAATGTTTAATTTGAATAGTATGGCTGCACGGTTGGTGCGGTTAGTGGGCAACCGTCTGCCGCGTAACGTGCAGCGGGTTTGATTTGCGCATGGAGCAACTCTTTATGTGATCATGAAATTTCTCAGTAATAGTTAGCATAGACGTTCTTACGTTTTGACATTGTTACGATTGGTAAGTGTACGATATAAGTTTTTAGACTGATATGGTCACAGAGTCTATCATTAGAACTTGATCACTATCAATAGAACTACTAGGGACTTGAGAATTTACCATGTTTATTTATGTCTATGAGTTTCTGATATTTTGGTGCAAGTTGGTAAGTTCTAACGACAGTAGATCTACGAGACTAGACATCAACACAATTCCAAAATTCCAAAAACTAAAACACATAGTGATTTACGACCTAACTCATACAAGCACCAGAGGCAACCCTAGAAAATTTTATTTCGCCGCGAAATTTGTAAATTTATGTAAATATTCCGCGTCTTGGGGTGGGAGTGGGGGGTAAGGCGGACCAAGAGTTATACCTAAGTGCGAGCGGTGCCACGACTCTAAACGTGTTTGCTACTTGCTTTTATGTATACTATTTGTTTTATAACTATATAATACATTATTTGTATGTTGTTTTGTATAAGTTTTGGCGTTAAGAATGGTAAAAGCCCCATAATGTGGAACTCTTAGGAAAACTGGGGAAAAGTTTTGATACCTATACCTAAGGGATGTTAAAGGAGTGATGTTTTGTTGTTCGTTAGAATAACTTGATGTGTTGGTGATCGTAAGTTTCAATGTGATCCGTTTTGAGAGCACGTGTCACGTATTTGACTCTCGCATTGAACCATTCTTTGTTCATGTGTTTTTCCGTATCTGAAAATGCGTTTTGGTAACATCATTGAGCTAGAAAGATACTCCTGAAGTAGTTTCTCAGACTAACGCAAGAAGACTGATCGACAGACAGACATTTTTTTGTTTTTTAATATTGTACTATTTGCTTTGACGTTCAAAAGTGCCTTCTTGGTCTACCTACTTGAAATAAATAATTTTGACTTTGAGGTTTTTTTTTATTCTACATTGTTGTAGAAGTTATAGATTCCGTCACACTTTTTATTAGAGGTGGCCGAGGTGCATCTACATATTTTTGCACGTAATACTACTGTACAATGTACATCCACTTTTCACCATTCGTGTTTTGTGTTACAAGTGCCATGTTATAATGGGTGAGCGTATTGCCATATACCGATTTCTTTGACGTTTGACGTTTTTTGCTTTGGCGTTCAAAAGTGCCTGTCCTGGTCTATTTGAAATAAATAATTTAGACTTTGACTTTTTAATTCTGCTTATATAATTCTATATAGCATAGAAAATAGCAGATCCAAACTTGATGGATGAAAGTGTAGTGACGAAGACAGTAATGAGTTTAGAAGTTGATGAATAGAAAAGGGGAGGAAGACTGAAGAAAATTGAATGATGCGGCCTATGGTGGAGCACGTCTGCCCATAAGCAACCTATTCACTCGGGCTCTGAAGACACCCAGATTATGAGTTTAATATTATTACTAGAAGAATGGGTGTAGAAGGTGTATTATGTCGATCGAAAAATGGCTGACACTAATAAGGGTCTGATTCACAATGACTGGATGGACGCCAGTAGCAGCGCGACAATTGCCGCGTCGTATGTCACGGAATGCTGCTCATGAATATGAGCCTCTAGCATAGCTTGAAACTAGTCGAGTTCCTCGTCAAACAGTTACGTGAGTAAGCCGATAACATAATAATCAATTTAGTATGTCTCATTAAAATTACAATAAAATTAATGACTGGATAACTACTACTATATACCAGATAAGGTGTAAAAATAATTTCCAAGTGGCGCGGTGGCTAGGCAACCGGCTGCCGCAAGACGTGTATCGAGTTCGAATCCCGCAGGAATATGAGCTGTTAGAGACATGGCTTGAAACTAATCAAATCCTCCTCAAAACCTCCTAATCCTCGTCAAATAATTACATGAGTAAGCCGACAAACATGATAATTAAATCAAAAGAAGTACAGAAGAATCATACGTGCATCTCTTTATACCCTGTACAGGTGTGACGTTACAAAATTTAGAACTAATTAATAAAAACCAAACTTTAAACGTGGGTAAAGTAAAGTTCAAAATCTAATAAATAAACAAATACATACTTAATGTATTTAATACAAAACAAGAGTCTATAAAATGTTCAAGTATTTTCATTTACTTCAAGTAACAACTTTGTATAACTTTTCAAGTTATATAGTCATATATATTTGCTTTAAGAAAACTCATTAAAACTTCCAAATAGGTACATAAAGTCGAATTGAGACTTCAAATTGAAGTCGTTTGAAGTTTTCGAGAAAATTCAATTAATGTTTTTAATTTTGTTGTAAGTAAGTACGTAAATTGAATTGATTTTGAGTGCAAAATGCTTTGCTGTATCAAGTAGAATTTAGAAGTGGATTTCGTAATAGATTTGTAGCAAATTCTTATTTTATTCGTCTTAAGATTTTTGGAATTTGTTAATTAGAATTTTTATTGTAAAGAAATATTTTTTTAAGTCCAAAGTTAACTTTGTCTAACTATAAAATTAATAAGTAAATAGGTACTTTCAATATATCTACGTAACAATCAGTAATATACCAGCGCAAGGCTCTGTCTTGTACGTGCTGAACTGGTCCCATTTCACCGCAGACAAAATACATGCATTGACAAATTTTTGCTGTACCTATTTGTCATTGGTTTATTTTTGTTAAGGAAACGGAACCCTTATACATTCGTCATATCTCTCTATCTGTCTGTCCGTCCGTCGACCCGTATGTCATAGCCATTTATTTGTGTGTTTTCTTTATTTCTTCTAGATAACCAACAAGAAACTATGTCTTAGGCAAGACCATTTTATTAAAAAAGCAAAAAAATTCTTCGCCTACGATCCTAAAGCGGCATTCACACACAACAACAGCGTTATTGTATACATAAAACATTGTGATTGCCTTTGACAGTACACCCCGCGACTGGCAAGTTTTAATAGAAATTTAAATTAGCTGTACCTCGTTTCAAACGACTGTATTGCGAGCGCAGACGTATTAAATATTATATTTATTATTGTATACAGATCACTGGAAAGATTGGTGCTAGTATATTAATAGGGTTTCTTAGAATCATGTCTTTGAAAACTGATTAGTATCAAGAATGGTTAAAGTTTGATTTCTTTTATCGTTGTTTTTTAAAAGTCAAAGCATTTATTTCGATTAATCCTTAATAAGGTAGTTTAGAAACGTCAAATTGATTTTTCCGTCAGTTTGTCAAACGTTTAAATACTATCTTTTCGATATTAGGTATGTAGTTATCTATTAGACACTTATATAACAGCGTTATTTATTTTAATTTGTTCAATTTGTTATAGTCATTGATAAGCTATTATCTCAAATATTTTTTTTCAGTTTTGATAAGTATTAACTATGTCGAGGTGGCCCGGAGATCTAAGACAATTTCAAAATACGTTTTGAACCCGCGCCTTCACTTGAACGACGAGTACCAATGTGACTTTTTCCGAGTTGTATGTACTTTCTAAGAGTATTTAGAATAACGGTAAAGGAAAGCATCGTGAGGAAACCTGGGCTTAATTTCTAATTATAACTTTAAAATCGCCAACCTGCATTGAGCAAGCGTGGTGATTAATGCTTAAACCTTCTCCGTGTGAGAAGAGGCCTTTGGTCAGCAGTGACTCATTTATAGGTAGTTGATGATGATGATGATAAGCATTAAAATCTGTAATATCAAGGTTGCATTGTGCATAATATGGTACCACTATAAATGATTCAAAATGTTTCCTAAGGGTCAGCAAAGCGTATTTATGCCCAAAGTTCTGCAAGCGTTTTTAGGCCACGGAAGCCACCAAGAAAGCACACGGCCCACCTGATTGTCTAACCACCCGTGGCATGGGGGTATAAAAAAAATATTAAATTCATCTTTCAATATGTATAATATTTTCAATATCTAGCAGTAGATATCTTGTGACCAACAACATTCTTCGCCCACGTGGTTACTTCCATAAAATAAATGATTCAAAATGATAAATTAATCATTCAAATGAACGTTGTGAGTGAGGAGTGAGGAATAAGACGTTGGTGAAATAATGCCGAGGACAACTTTTGATTGTCAAACACGACTTGAGACGGAACTAAACTTTGGACCATTTCGTTCAAACTGAAATAGTGATGGGAACGCTGTGAGGTCGGTACAGGAAAATGTCTTGAATAAAGTACACCTGTAATAGTTTTGGTTTTACCGATTTGTTAGACTAGTGGGAATATGAATAGGAGCTTTTAATAACAACTATGCCTTATTGTACTAAAAATAATACTTTTATTTATTATAGAGTTCGTATTACTTATATTCTAACTGCGCCCTTTTAATTTGGTGTGCGTTGTATTTGAATTTCAATATTGTCATTGTGTGTCATGTAGGTTGAAAACTTTTAAGAATTTTGACAAACTAAAATAGAGTAGGTTTGTTACGTCCGTAATTTTCGTTGGGGAAGGAAAATCTCAGTTTTTCAGATTTTATACAATCGCGAAAAGTAGTATTATTATTATTGGAATTTCACAAAATCCGTCCTTAGGGGATTATTTCATATTAACTTTATGCATGAGAAATTTTAGCCCAATCCGATTGGGATTATTATTATTAGCGTTGATTAAGTCAGATATAATTCACAAAGACTTTACAACTAATTAAATCAAACACAACGACCCTAAAAAACTCAACAAAATAAAAGGATTTTTCCAAAAAAAAAATCCAGCCACACTATACCCCGCCCCCACCACTACTCCAAACTCACTAACACTCCAACTAGCTTCGTTGGCTTCGTTCGTGGCAAGTTTTGATAGAATTTTCAATTACCTTCCTTTGTTTCTAGAGTTTAGCGAGCGCCTCTCAACTCGCTACTTCTCAACTTCATGTTTGTCTTTATACTCCTCTCAGGAGGTAGCGGCTGCAGGTGGAACGCTAGTTCTGTTCAGTTTCAAGTTGGGATTTTTAAATTGATGATAGGACTTGTTTATAACTAACTACTTGGTTGAGTTTAACTGTCTTATGTGTCTAATACGGTACCCTTTTAATTGATAAGGGTAATGAGTGCTGGATATTATTCTTAATTATCGTTAAATTTAAAAAGCCTTGAATTTCTTTCTTTTCATTTCTTAAGTCTTTGACTGCCAATAGAAAACTGTTGAAGGCAAATCCGCTAACGTTGGATACCACGCGTTCAATGTTAAGTATCAGATAACTTTGAATTAAGAATGTAATTTGTATGCACTATCTGTCACATAAGTTTATCGGACACTTATATGAAGGTGGCAAAACAGGCGCTTAATCTAATCTAAACAAGGAGTTTAAAGATTATTTTTACCGTCATTTTATAAACAAAGTATATATTCTTAATAGGTCTGTCTTATAAGACTATCTAGACTATCTTAAGACTGTAAATAGAATAGAAAAGATTACAAAAAGAATTTCTTAAAATATAAACTGTATAAGTGACAAAGAATATACGACCAAAAGTGATATACACTTTTACATTTCAGAAAACAAAAGTCAATATGTTATTTATTATCAAGGAGATTTTTAAAGAAATGTGTATCTTTTCAAAATATACATTTTCTTTTAATAAAAACGCCAATAAAACTGTCATAGTGTAACAGAATTCAATTAAGTCACATTGATACAGGGTGTAATCCCGCGCCATCTTGCTTTCCCGAATTCTAATGAAGCCTGACGTCTGCATAATATTGTCATAACTGAAGGCCTGAGGTTGTGTTGTCTACATGAGAAATACTAACTTTAGTTTCTAATAAAACTTATATCTACGACGCTAGCTCGGAGAATATTTTGGAAGGGAGTTTTTGGGACACCCTTTATATGACATGAATTTAAAAAGTAACGACTATAATATAAGTGATTTTAAAAAAGAAGGTTGTCATCCTTCATTTAGCCACCAGGCGAGATGGTAGCCAATCGCCATCCTATTAAGTATACCGTATGGAGAACCTCTTACGACTTAATTTAAACCACATATTTGTTATCATCTTGGCTGACAATATACGAAAATTGAGCGAAATAGGCCCAGTAGTTAAGCCAAAAAGTGCATTATTCTCTTTGAGCTAATTTGGACACTCTTTACAAATACGGCATTATAATAGCCGCGTCGCATGTCCGTAACATTCCTAGACAACCTACAACATTACAGCTCTTCTATGGTCAAGGAACATGGAGCGGTTCACACAGAATTTAATACTTGATTAATTTCATAACTTACTTTGTTCGAAAATTTTTTTTTTCATTTTCCGTTTTCGTTGAAATATTTGGTTGTTTTATGCTTCTATGAACGAGTACTACCTACTTGTAGCTTTTCTCTTGTAGTGTATAGAAAAATATATTAGCTATTTTGTGACTTATATTAGTAAGGAGTCTGTGTGAGACGTTAGACTTTTTGAATACCGTACCTATAATACCTAACCTGTTATATCAGAATGGTTAACTAACTTTTTAATTGTCTTCTTGCCTCTCGATTGACTTTCGGGCTTGAATAGCCAAAAATGCATTTCACACTTTTTAGCACGTGCGAATGTAGCTATATATCTAATATAAAAGGCGATCATATTATGTCGTCGAATTTAACCCCACAACATCTAACTCAACCCCTTTTAAACAACAACGCAAATTCTATCAGTAAAAGAGAAAGAAACCCAACAATTCCCTAAATTTAAACTTCCCCGATCCGTCTTCGTGGCGGTGGTTCATTTTTGCCCCCCTCTTTTAACCCCCCTTTCGCGAAACTTTGACGGTTCCGTGGGGGTAGAACTCACCCTCTTTAGTTCGGTGGTTGAAGGGGTTTTAATCAATTTTTCAACTTCATTTTGCGGCCTGGTTAATTAATTTTGGTTTTAATCTTAGTTTTTAGTAGAGAAATTTTCGTTAGATAGTTTTGTTTTAGTTTTTTAAAGTGAGGTATGTATATTATGTAGGTACATTACATTAAGTTAAATCACGTTTTTGCCATTAATAACGCATCGACTGTTATCGTTAGTATTGTAAGTTGTTTATTTTTGTTGCAAAAGAGATTGGAACTAACTAAACATATTATCATCTTTCACTAGCTGATCCGGTAAACTTCGTACTGCCTCAATAGTTCTTTTCTCAGGACCAAAATTAGCCAAATCGGTTTAGCTATTTTCGAAATTTAGCGAGACAAACGAATAGCAATTATTAAAGATATATGTATATCTGAATAAATAAAAATGTCCTTTAGGATACATCGCCGTGGTATATTTATAATTATGTCTCTTACATATTAATGAAAATAGAGCCAATATGAAATGATATTTTAATGTCAACAAAAATATGACCATTTCTAAAAGTCAAATATATCAACAAAAACACAATTTTCCTCAACAAACAATAAAATTACATAGTGTATCGTCGAAATCACATAGAAAACCGCGGCCAAAATATAACACAATAACCCGATGAATTCTCAAAACTAATAGAGGATCGAAAAACACTACCCCTTTTTGGAGCAAAACTTTTCGAAACGTAATTCTCAAAATTTTACAGCGACCGAACTAAAACTATCTGGGGTCCGAAAGGCTAAAAAAGGTTCGCCTAACCAAACATACCCTTATAAAACACCCCTGTGCAACTATGGGAACGTATGTTATCCCTATTATTTTAGTTTCCATTGCTGGTTGAAGAAATTTTAGTTTTTTTGATAAAATTAGGTGATTTTTCCAAAATTTTTGACTGATAGTTTATAAGACTATTTAAAATGTTTAAATTGTCACTAATTTGATGTTAGGGTATTTTAATGATTCTTTCTTATTTGAAATTTTGAAACAAAGTTGTATGTCAAACATGCAACGTCAAGGAAAGAAACATTACAACTTTACTTGTAACTTTTACTAAATTTAATATACCAACTAAAAACCAGTAGCTTGTGATATTTTCTGTGTGCTAACACAACTTCTACAACTATGAAATTAAAGTGTGAGGAGCTAACTCGCCTTTACAAATAAAGCACTGAAAACGAAAAGTCATTTCCGATCAGTAAATACTACCTACTGATTGGAAATTTATTTCAGCGAGTTAATAACTTATTTCAAGTAAAATTTAATTGTAGTTAATTGCCATTTAGCGTAATTTCTGAATGATTAGACTACAAAAATATATTTTTAGGACACCACCTCAATCTAAAATAAGTCTGGACAAAAATATTACTTTAGTATCTATATTTTATTAAAAGAAAACGTCCATCCAATTTATTTCAAATCCCACCTAAAATAAGTACTAAAAATCCATTTCATATAATAAAACGAAAAAGCCAAACGCAGTAATACATAAAATACGCCATTTTTTATTTATTACTCTCGTAGCGAAATGAGAGCCAATATTTAAAATGTGATACGTGAATAAAATATTAATCCTGCAAAGTGATCGTCTGGATAGGCAATCGACATCCAGACTCATATTGTATGAAAATAAACATCCATAGCTAGGAATATGCATACTCTTTTATTTATTAAAATGTGTATCGATGATGCTTTTTGGATGCAAAATCTTGTGTTCCTCATTTTGAGGATAATTTCAAATGATCTTACTGTTGATGAAGTGAAAGAGGTATGTAAGATGTAGGTGTGTGTGTGTGTTCCATTGTCTCTGCATGTTAGGCATGTATGTCCAAATAATTTACAGATCCATGAACTTTTACAGATCAATATTTCGAGATTTTTCTTTTTTATGGAATAGGGGACAAACGGGCAGACAGGTCACCTGATAGTAAGGGATCTGCGCCGCCCATAGACAGCCGCATCACCAGAGGAGTCACAGGTACCTACGTATTTTTATAATTTTATGATCGTTATTTTTTTGCATGATTCCGGCAGCCTGTTAATTTTTTTTATTGTGATAAAATATAATAAATGATTTGACATCAAATACGATGCAAAATTCAGTAATTTCCATGTTAGTAGGTAGAATTTTTTCCTCGTCCGACATACAGTAAAACAGTAGTATGAGTTTTTTTTTGTTTCGTTTTCGTTCAATGTAAAGCAAACTCATACTAAGGGTACTGAATACATTACAATTACGATTGTGATACGACCAATGTATAATTTTGGTATAGAGCCTATACTATAGACAGTCAAAGCCACCAATTCTAAATGTTAGAAACACAATCAGTTGTATTAAGACGTTCCTTTAAGCAAAGTGGACGAAAAATGCTATGATGAAGAAGGTTAACACCGAAATTATAATTAAAATGCTATTTCTCTTTGAATATTTCCTGATTGCGATTTAAATCGTACAAAATTATAATTTTTGCCATACGACCAATATAAATTGGCCTGTCTGAAGTATTCTGCAGGTATATGTCGGTCTCTGTCACTCGCCACATCTTTGGCATGTGTGTGTCTTGCTTACACAGTGTCACGGCTATCTTCAGAGAGGTCAAGATACGTTGGACGTGAAGTTATTCCTGTCTGTTTTTTTAATTGTTTTTTTTTATTCGTCTCCATCCTAGCGCTTTATCGGAATGGTATCCAAGGCCCAATTGGCTTAAAGAAAGAGGAATTTTGAAAAAGTTTAAAACTATTAATTTGTTATGTTATTATGAGTCATATCAGGCTCTTTACTGTCCATTGAACTTGTATTTTGGAATTGTTTATTTATTACAATATATTGGTCTGGTTATCACAAACATGACGGACGAGACCTACAGATATTATGAAATCTTTATACAGTTTAATCTTTTTATCACCAGTCAAATTCTTTCTGAGAGTTAGGTATCAATCAAACATTCTAATTTTAAATTAAAAAAAAATACTTTTACATAAATAAATAACCGACTTCACTGAAGTGGCAGTGACACAATTTAACTATAAAGAACAGTTTATGGCATTTAAGCATAAAAAGAGATCAAACAGAAGCACTACAATTCAACATTTGCACAATGATTACAAAATTGACACAATAAATTAAACTGTCACAATTTGACAGCTGTCAAAATTCATAGACAAAATAGAAGCGGCGTGATAAATATATGACAAAATAATGTATGTGAGTCGTCGGTTTTTCTTCATTTTGCATCAGACAATTATCTAATTATAAAGGAATAATAATGAATTAAAACTAAAAAAATATTGTTAGTGTAGCATGGATTTCCGCAAAGTAGTGATTCTAATTATCTTTTAAAAATAACTATACTAAACATAAAATATCTCAGATGTTTTTCGGTCGAAAATTTTAATACGAAAACGAACGAGCAATGTAAAGCAAAGTGAGATAGTAAAATCCATCGTATTTTCATAGTAACGCCGGAGGTCCAAAAACCATTCAAAAAGGCAGTAAAACTAAAGGAATTAGAGGCAACTGCGAACTACTTTTCAAAACACTTCTGTGCCCCTAAAATATACGAACGCCAATTTATATTTTGCGGCCCCTGCCGGGTCTGTTTTAGTATTGATTTTGCCTTGAATTTTATACTTTACCTTTGTGATTTTTGTTCTAAGACTTTTTGTGGGGTCTTTTGTTGTGTTTGGTGCGGTATGACTTTGGATGTTTATGTGTTGGTAGTGTTATATTAAGAAATATTTGATTGCTTGCATTGAATAGTCTAAAACTTAGGATAGTAATTGAAAGAGTACTTTTCAGGAAGTGATATTGATAAAACAATCAATATTTTTTTATGATTATGAAGCTTATTATTGACGATAACCACTAGATGATTATGCGATGAGCTGAAAAATCAAGCTCAGTGGCGTACTACTGAGGCCTGTGTCTCCCAGTGTACATAAACAAGCTAATGATTACGATGTTCAATAATTATGTTTAGTTTTTTTTCCATAAAACAATATTTAGTAAAGATGCTTATGGAATATTTAGACACACTATCTCACTAATATTGTAATTTTTTTTTTTTTTTTTATATTGTAAATGTGAAAGTTTGTTTGTTTGGATGTTTTCATGTGTGTACAATACTTGTTTTTGGGTAAATTTTGTATTAGCTATGAGCTCTCTTAAATTAAAATAAATAAATATTATGAAAGATTATTTGTTTATTTGTCCGTCAGTCACGCTGAAATTAATGAACGGATTTTGATGAAATTTAGTATACAAGCAGGGTATGAGCTGACTTAGATGTAAAGATACTTTTTATTTTACGAGAAGGCAAGCGAAGCCTCTGGTAGAAGTTAATTAGAAATAAAGTTATATTAAAACCTTCTTTATAAATGTGTTACATACACTTTTCAATGAAATGTCATTTCCAACTATTTTCGGTTTCCCATTAATTAGTGGGTGGTGTATAAGGGAAGGGGTGGGGAATGACTAATTAGTGGAATGAAATTATGTGTGTGATTCCAATGTTTGCTTGTTAATTTTAATCGTTTCTTGGAGATTGAAATGTATGTCATTCTATAATTAGTTGTGAAAGGTTGAGTGTTTTTTTGTGAATTGTTTTTTTTTTACAATTGTGATGAAGATTTTTTTGTTGTAGGTAATAGTTATGTTTACGCTTTTGTTCATTTTCTTTCACTAGAACATAGATAACAGTGATATTGGGCTACGACGTTATAAATTGAAGTTACATATGAGTATATCGCAATGTCTGTGCGAGAAGATGCCTTTGGTCAGCACTGGTCACTTTATAGGCTGTTGACGTTTGTGTGGGTGTGATATAGCAATTCAGAGCATCGTTCGTAGGACTCAGAATCGTATTTTTTTATCGATTATGAATTGGTATTATTCTAAACTCCTTTTCCTCTCTATAAAATTTTTTTTTGAAATTATCGATAAACTTAAACAAAAAATACAACACTAACTTCAAAATTTTCACCTTTAAAATTTTGACACGCAACGAAACTTTATACCCATAATTATCATCTTGGCTGCGCCATGAAAATTAAATTCAGCGTAATAGACTCTAAACAAGAAATTACGGCCTATTCCGAGGCGTAATTTTATACTTCCCCCGTATAGAATTGTATAGTTTCTTAGTATAAGGTATATAAGATGGGGGAAAGCCATAAATTTTCGAGTACCTACCTCCTTTCTACCTCCTCTTTGCATTTTCTATTTGGAGCAACGCTTTAATTATGTTTTCATTAATTGCTTTTGGAATTCTGTTATGGGGGTTTTTATTGAGTGGGGTAGTTGTTGTGTTAATTTTATTAAGAATTAGGTATGATTTAGACATGTAATTTGGCATATTATGTATGTCGTGGTGGCCCGGAGGTTTAAGACCAACGGCAAGTAGGTACTAATGTGACTTTTTCCAAGTTATATGTATTTTCTAAGATTAAGATCCGGGGCTGGGGACTAGCTAGCGGATTTATCCAGGATCAGTCGAAAGCAAAGAGTACGAACGGGACACTCTCTCTCGTCTCGCCCAAGGCGGGAGAAGTCATTGAATGATTTTCCCCCCTTAAAAAAGGCACATTTTTTCTTAAATCTACATCAACCTGAATTAATATCTATCCATATGTCTACGAACAAAATAATTAGGTAATATCAATTTTACCTCACGGGACTATAAACTTTATTGTTTTACAGAACACGTCTTCGATTCCCGTGAGATGTAAAAGTAAGATGTTTACATGTCATTAATAGTTTGTTGACAAAGTAATTATATTATAAATCTTATGACAGTTGTAAGGTATGCAGTATTTGTTTACATAATAATAAATAAGAACGATTTTATTGTTTGTGTGTAGGCATCAAATTAGAATTTCACAGTGAAATCTTTTCTTTTAGGGAAGCAACATTTTTAAACTACTTTTTTTACTTCCCAGTTCGAGATAAATCTACAAGATTCCACGTGGGCGAAGCCGCAGGCGAAGAGATCAAAATAATATTATAAATGTAAAAGTTTGTTTGTTTGGATGTTTGTCCGTCAATCACGCGGAAACTACTGAACGGATTTTGATTAAATTTGGTATACAGACAGGGAAAAAAAGGGTATGAGTTAACTTGGTGATAGGATTCCACTGGAACGCGAGCGAAGCCGCTGGGAGAAGCTATTAGTTATTTATAATAATATTGTTTAATAGTATATTAATTTGGAACAAAATGTAAATGTTTTTCTTTTATTTAATTTTTTTAGTTATACTAAAAGTCCTTTTGGTATAAAATAGCAAATATACAAATACTATTCAACTAGTGCTTATGTTAATTATTTAATCACTTTACTATTTTTTAATTATTTAACATATAAACTTATTTATTAATGCACATATAAATTGAAATGTCGTCTGTAATAAAGTTTAAATGAAGTGCTCACATTCACGTCACGATCACCTGACAAAAGTACTGCATTCGAGTCCCGACTGTGAACGCTTCGGAACAAATTCAATAAAGTTGAGCCGAACTTCGCTAAGGGGAATACATAATTTCTTAGTGTCTCTTTGTAAGGCAGTTAGGGACGGGGGAAAGGTTGGATGCTTATCGATAGAATGTTGTCGATAAATATTTTTTGAAATGTGAATTTGGTTTTGATTGTACATCGAATTGATTTGATCTTATCAAGTGGGAATTTTATAATCTTATAAATGGAAATAAACTTTTTATTGCAAACTAGATAATGATTTAATTTAATTTCATTTTGTAAGGAGTGGGTTCTTCCCTGTTTTAATATTCCATCTTTATTTTCGACAGATAAGATACCAAAGATCGACTTCAGCAGCATGCTTTGGGAAAATCCTTTGGCCATCAGTGGGACGAGATTGGCTAAGAATAGTCAAATATTATGCAGGTGTTTCAAACACAATTTCAACAACAATAACACAATAACAACTTTAGGTAGATAAGTACATTAAAAGTAACGACTTAAATATCATCATATAAAACCGAAAGGTTTTCGAGTGAAGACTGCTGCAAGAAGTAGGAAGTCCACACCCACAAGGTGGACAGACAACCTGATTAAGATCGCAGGGAGCCCTGGATGCAGGTCTGGAAGTCATCGGGGGAGGCCTATATTCAGTAGTGGACGTCTTATGGCCGATATGATGATGACGATAATGATATAAAATCTAATACCTTCATTCCAATAATCCACTCAAAAAACCTTGTACCTACATAACAAAAGCTTTCGGGTATTTTATCGGCAATACCATAATCCAGTGTCCCATCCCTAAAACGCCAGTAGCGTTACTATTTAAATCTAGTTACAAGTTCTGAATGTATTTTGTTAATTACAACCAAGTTTGTACATGAAAATTTCGAAGCAGGTGTGCCTTGCCATTCTTAAGAAATATATTGTTTGCAATATACCAGAGCTTAATGAAGGAATAAATGCGATTCTCTATATAATTCGACGTTTATTGTAACGTAAACGTAAATGTAAACGTTAAGGTAAGGAAACGCAAGTATTGTAAACAAGTATTTGTTTACGGTTGATTCGTTTTTAGTGTTGTATTTGTTTGGACGTGTTTTTGTGTAGTGTATTATTTTTTTGTTTGTATTCTTTGTGAGAGAATTGTTTGTATTTTTATGACGTAAGTTCGTATTTAATTTTTAATTTCTGGAATTGTAAAGCTAATATTATTATTTGTTATGTATTTTTTATTATGTAATTAAATGTTGTATTACAAGCATATTCATATTCACATATTCTATAAGTACAGGTCAAATTGTGAACCTAATTTTTTTTTGAAATCGGTTGAAAATAGTCCATTACTTTTCGGTTGACTGAAATAGAAGATAAATTGTTTTTTTTTTATTGTTCAGTTTTGATGAAACATAACTTCTTGTTGAGTTTTGAATCAAAAATGAGTATTTTTTATACTAAGTTTTGAAGTTCTGACCCCGTAAAATGATTAGATATTTATTTAGTTGCTATGCTTTTACTGTGTATTCTTAGGTACGCTTTTACCATTAATGACAAGACTAAATATATAGTAATATATGTGACAGTCTTTTATACAATTCTACTTTATACGTACCCATTCTACTTCTATTCTATCTAACAACAATTTAAATACTTACAACACATTTTCACCTACAAATTTCCATTATAAACCAATGAATAATTTTTCGCCATCAAACTCGAACGAAACTCCGCCATATTGTGTTTAATTCCCGCCAAGTCGCTTTAATTTTCAAATTTGGAAACTTGGAACGCGCCGTTCCACGTTTAAATTCAAGTTTGAATTGAGCGCGTTCCGTATTCAAGGCACGAGTTTTCATATCACGCCCCCCTCTCTTTGCTTCACCCCCCTTGCTTCTGATCGCTAGCTAACATTAAATTGACTTGAGAGGTTAGTTTAGAAAAAAAATAAAGGCTCGCTCACAAATTACTCTGTGTCTCTGAGGAAGGAACTTGTGGTTGGATTTTAGAAAGGTTGATTTTTTTCATTGACTAGTAATCCTATGTTTATATGGCTAGACATAATATGTGAATGGCCTGAATAAAAAATGTCGCGTAAAAAACGCCTTTTATAACCAAAGAGTTAGGCAGACTTGCACATTACGGCACGTAATGCCGCTATACAATGTACACCTACTTTTCACTACTTGTATTATAAGTCCCACGTAATAAAAAATGTAGGTATTTAAAATGCAGATAACTATAAATGTGCGTTATCAAAACCCGCGCTTAATGCTGCCCATTTGAACATAGGGTAAGAATTGCATCTTTGAATATAAAAAAGATTTCCAAACCAGATTTTAAAAATGACTACGATATGTCCCTAGCAATAGATTTAGTTGAATTAAGTTTAGGCCAAACTGGAATACATTTTCAGAATCCATTAAAATCTTGATATTGTTTAGCAAACTGTTACTTATTATATAAAACAAAAACATACAAATTGCAATAGTTTTGTTTTATTATCATTTATATTACCTACGAAATAGAGTCGAATATTGAACAAAAAAGAATGTTTAATTTAACAATGTATCATTCTCATTAAACGACCCCAAAATAACCCTTTCCATTCCCAATTCAAAAAGACAAAGCACCAATCACAATACCTCATTCGAAAAATAAAAAAGAAAAACAAAGAACACAAAACCAATAGCGTTCCAATTTCGAACGCAGACGTTTCCCGGAACGGTACGTCAGTTCCTTCCTTAGAGAGAGAAGTAAACAAAATTCCTGCAAGGATATGAGGGCGGGGGAAAGGGGTGGGGTGGGGGGATCGAGGGGGGAACACGACTAGTTAAGGTTTTTTGTCTGTGTACGTAACAACGTACAACTAGTGAAATTTTTCTACATGTGTGCGTGTAATTTTTTCGCATGTGTGCAACGGGTTTTTCGGATAAGCTTTTTAGCTAGGAAAGGGTGAAATTTAATAGTCGGGGTTTTGGTAAAAACCCGGTTATAACGTTGCGTGGAAGTTGAAAAACGATGGCGGAAATTTCTCTAGTTTTATATGTATAGTTGATAAGTTGGACGAGGATTTTAATGCGTTATAACTTTTTCTGTTGGTTTGTTTGAGCTCCGAGTTCCCCTGTTTTTGTACGAAACTAACTTGTAAATTGGAATAATTTTATTATGTACGAAGTCTATGTGCGGGGATTTTGTTACTTTGCTTTGTTATGGGTTTAAAAATGGATTTAATTACTATGAAAGTACGTGTATAGTTATGTTTTGATAGCAAATTACTGTTGTTTCAATTCTAAATTTAGTTCTAGTTCTTGAGATTTTTTAACACCTTTAAAAGCACAGAAAGGTGTAGTATAGGTAGATTCAATATAAATCTTAATTTCACCAGGAATGCTTTAATATTGACTTTGTAGTTTATTACCTACTATGAAAAGAAACCAGGTACGTTTAAAAAACAGACTTCAAGAAAGTTTCTGTCGGTTTCTCTAAATTATCATCAGATCCTGATAGTAGAAATGAGCCTCTTGAAAACATCAGTAAAGATCAAGTTTGGTAATATTTTCATTTTCAGTATGAAGGCAAGAACTAAAACAAATATACCAAATTTATGAATTGATTGACTGAAAAAAAAAACCATACGGCACGATAGACGCAACGGATCAGTTACTGAAACCCAAATAACGTATCGCGGGATCAACTCTCTTATAAGCCAATTATTTATGTGATTATAGTATGTAAGCTATAATGAGTTATTACTTAAACAATACATGTTTTTGCTTAAATATAAAATACTGATGACTGTTGATGATGCGAAAGAGTTACGAAGTTTCTTGCTCGTTCTTCTCCACTAGAAACTACACTCTGGAACGAGCAGCTTCACTAGCAGACAATTCAATTTGACGTTTCAAAAGTGCCTAATTTAGGATTAATTGAAATAAATGCTTTGACTTTATTTAAGACTCGTAGCAATTGGCGTTCCATTGTCACTGCCTACCCCAATGCGAGACAGACGTGAGGCTGTGTATGTATGTATCTCTTTGATTAAAAAATGTAAGCAACTTAACATGAAGTTATCTAAAAAAAAACACGTGGTGTTACATAACAATATGTACATATAGATTACCCACAAACTATAAATGAATAATATCCCAATCTGAAACTTGTAACTTCAAATTCTAAGTTTCGAGATATATAGAGAATAGAATTTTCACAGATTACACAAAGAGATTCAAAGCGCTTTCTAAGTTAGGTACAATAAGTTACACACTCAGTCGTCTGCTTAATTATAAGTCCTTTGTTCGTCACCGAAACGTAATGCCAATTAACATTCATATAAATTACATAATTGTTATTCGTTAATCTATATGTAATTGTAAAATAATGAGTCTGTAATAGATTGAGATTGTTTTACAGAATGATTGATTCTGACATTCGAATTTAAACAAAAGAAAAGTCATTTGGACAAACGTTAAGCAAAAAGTCTATAAAACTAACGATAAACAAAAACAAAAAAGTAATCTTAAAACGACAATTTAAAAACAAATCACATTCCATTTTCAATTTCGAAAAAAAAGAACGACCAACAAAAACGCGCGCTAACGAAATAAAATTCCAATTTCAAAATAATATTCATCCGCGTTCCCAATTCAAACTAGCAGCGTTCTGAAACCGGCAACAAAAATCAATCCCCCTGCATAGTTGGTTGCTAAGTATCCTCCCCTTTTTTAACCCAAGAATTGGTTAAGGCGGGCCGTGGTGTGGGGTAGGGGTAGTTTTTTCACCCTTTGAAGAATTGCCCCAAGGCGCGGGGTGGTTTTTGCGCGAACGGGGCGGGCTCGGCGCGAATGTGTGGGTAGTAAGTATTATTAACGAATTTAGAAAGGGACATAGTTTTTGAACGAAGCGAAGCGGTCGATACGCGCGCTTGTTTGGATTCCGAACTATGTGTTCTTTTTTTATAGTTTTAACTATTTTTATTTTTATTTTGTGTTTTTGTTTTTTCTTTAAGGCGTAAGAGGCTGGTTCAGAAATGATCTTATTGACTTTGCTTAAATTAGCAAATGATTTTAAAGTAGGATAAGAAATAGAAAATAGTTTAAATCTCATTGTACTTTGTTGGATCGTAACATGTACCTACCTATAAATAGTTATTAGTATGGATTCAATTCAAGTTCCGTTTAAGATTACAATTAATATTTATATGTAGCATTAGGTGCTTATTCTATTTCAATTATTCTGTGAGTTTTCAAACTTAAACTGAGATGATAAAATATTCAGTTTATATTTTACTAATAATATATGAAAAGCGTATTATAACTATCTTTTTCTTTGTCAAAACTTGAAGGAAACGTACGCAACTTTAATGATTCTATTATTATTCCTCAGAGGAGTAAGCAGCCATTGTAATATTTCACGCACCTACTATCACTAGTTAGATTATTAGATTTCACGATATTAATGAGAGATAGCCTGTCTGTCTGTTTGTTCCAGCTGATCTCTGAAATGGCCAATTTTGACAGGACTTTTATTGACATTAGGTACTTTTGTTTTAGAGTGAAAAATATTTTATTTTAGAAAAAAAAAAACCTAAATTCTGTTAGAAGGCATTATTCTACGCAGACGAAGTCGCGGGCAACAGTAAGTCGACGCCTATAGTTATATACCTAGTTAAGTACCTAATGTAGGCATTATTTAAAACATCATCACATATATTTTATTCCCTATTAACGGTAGATAAATACCAGTTATGAATGGATTGTGGTTGACTCTTGAACGTTCCATATAATTACATTAATCAGTTAAATGCATTATGTTAATTGTAATTGCATTACTTACATTTAATTATTTATGTCAATTGCATATATAAGTGACGCAATTACTAGGTTGGCTGGCTACTGCGTAACATAGGTTCGATTCTAGCATGTGTATGACAATCATGATTTATTTTAATGCAGAATTAGGGGTATTTATTGGTTGTATCCAATTTAACTCCAATTACACAATTATTTCTATTTATTTATTTACTAAATATAAATAGCAGTAGCCCACCAGTAACGGGAGAAATCCAAGCTACCGGCGGTCAGAGATCAAGAGGGAAGAATTTCCGGACAATACGCGCTGTGTCCAGAAGTACCGTTTTTTGCATAAGGCCGTTGACCCAACCATCTAACATTAGCCTACTCAGGTGTTGGTCGAGGCTTTTGGTTATAAGGCCATTGGCAGATACGACTATCGGCAAAATGATTGTTGAGTCCTATGTGATATGAAATGGGTTTTTACCTTGCTACCGAATAATATTTAAAAATTTGTAGGTCCTATGTATTACAAAAATTCTTCAAAAAGACTCCCTAGCCGTCTAGTCACAATCCGGAGCTGCGGACAACCTAGCGGGTTTACCGGGGCTCCGGCTCGAAAAATTGAGAAGGAATTTTTAGTCAGTAAGAGTTTGATACCCCTTCCCGCCTCGCCCAAGACGTGAAAAGTCATTAGATGAATTTCCCCCGTTAAAAAAAAAAAAAAAGCCGTCTATTCACCGGAGCTGCGGACTATCTAAAGGGTTTACCGGGGCTCCGGCTCATAGTAACTCTCGCCTCAGCTCAAGGCAGGATGACCTCATCCAATGAATATCCCTCTTCACATAGCTGTCTGGACAGTCCGGCAATACCAGATTTCATAGAAACTGGTTTCATCCTTTATCCTTAGCAAAATTCAACATTTGTATGAGACTACTAGCGCAACAAATAAATTGTTTTTTTTTAACTTTACAGATCAAAAAATTACATAAAGATTACCGAAATCTACAGAATAACATATTTAATTTAACTAAGCAGGTAGATCCTCAAACATACGTCGTTTCAACCCTTAAAACGCCGGCAATATTTATAAGTATGTACGTATGTAGGTACGGTGAATTCAAAACATAGAAACAGAAGAACTCAACCCTCCAATGCTAAATAATGCATTATAAAAGTGTGGGGGTGCGACCGACCCCGGAGTTAACCCGCGCCAGCCGACGTCTCAAAGAGAGGAAAGATAAGTAAACGAGTTGTGTTGTACACGAATTTTGTATACAGGTTGTTCGTTTTTATTTTTTTTAGTTCCGGTTTTTTTGGAATTAATTTTATGAAAAATTGATTGTTTTAGCAATTTCTTGATGATATCGCATCTTAGGAAAGCATGTGAATTTAAGGTTTTTATTTTTACTTAACTTTTTTCTTTACTAACTTCTTCTGTATTATTTAATACTTTTATTTTAACCTAACCATTAAGTTTCGAAACAATTTCACATTTGATATAAAATGTTTAAACTTTGTTTTGATATAGGGATGTTTAGTATTTATGTTTGATATCTAAGGATTGATTTAACTTGTTAAACTTTTCATTAAAACCAACAAAGTGATATCAATATGTAATAATATGCAAAACTTTTAAAACACCAAACAATCGAAACTTCCTTACAAACTCAACTCATTTTTCGAACCTCAAATCAGTAGGCGTTTTAACTAACATAAATTCGCACCCTATATAAACATTTGCACCCCAGTGAAAATCTTCGCGACTCATTACTCGCGAGGGGGTCTAGGCCCCCAGTCCTGGGGGTAGGGGGGAAGGGGGGTAGGGAATCTTCGTTCAAATCTCTGACGTTTTATCTAAATGGGCCTCGGAATGGGTGTCGTTTCTGCTAATGACCCCCAAGAAATAGTAAGACGTTGCTTCGTGACAGTGAGTTAGTGGGTGCCTGCCTTAACGTTCAATGTTTATGTAAATGTTGGGAATTTAAGTGTTGGAAAGGAACTGGGTGTTACGTCATGGTTTGCTTCCGGGCTGAATATTGGCCACGATTCAATTAAAAATTGAATCTAATCTCATATTTTTGTATTTTAATATTCTTATCGTCATGTTATTATGTATAATAGAATTAAAGAACGAATGTTATATAATCGTGCTTACATAATAAAACATGCCTTATATTCTCATACATCAAATCATATATCTTATATTTAATATCAAAAACAGTCAAACTCAAAGGAAAATCAGCAATCAACCTCATTTCCATAAACAATACTCCTATTTCTCAACTAATAACAAATACAAATCAAATATAATATTTGACAACCAAAAAAATACAATTATGCAAGAAGTAATTATGTGACATACTCACTATTCTGAGATAAACTGTATTTAGTTTGAATTAGGTTTTGGTTGGTTGTTGATTTACCCATATGATCCTAAATATAACTACTTTGATGAAATTGGTTTTTGCATTTTGTAGAATGTGTCAAAATAAGTCCACTATAGATAAAAACGTATTAAGTGATTTTTTGGCAGTTAATGATTTCTTGCAATAAGCCGACAATATCATTTTGACTGTATAATGTATTGGCTTAAACTGTAAAAGTATGCAAGTTATTTCTACTAAATAAATAATCCAAACCAAAGATTTACCTACATTCTCCTATAAATACAAAAACTAGTACAGGAGGCAGAGCACAGCACACGACAATGTACGAAGGCGGATATTTTCCCGGCAATGCTGTGGTAGAGCGGCAATTTACCCTTAACTGACTCATTTGGAAGGCGTCTTCGTGAACGCAGATGATTCGTAATTTGTTTTCTCTGACTCTTGGCTTATATCGCTGGTTGAGGATACGTTTGTAAGTGCATTTTGTGTAGATTTTTTTGTCAAATGATGTCATTGAGTGTTTAAAATTGACTGAGTCAAAGTCACTGCGGAAGTTTTTGGTTTGAGGTCAGGAGCGTGCTTTTGGTAAGGCTTATGGCTTGGAATGGAAAAAAACGAATTGATGATGATGATTAGACATAGAGAAGGCCTATTGATTGTAAGCAATGTTGATAAAGGCCTTTTGTACATAGCTTTCCTAATGCTGCAGTGATTTCTTATGTTTGATACGATATGATGATTCATGATAGTGACGATGGATGGAGGAAAGATATATGCAGTATCTATGATGAAATGAAATGACTACAATAATAACAAACGAGCAAATAGCTTCACTAAAGGACTGACAGACAGACAGACATTTTGTAATATTATATTTGCTTTGACGTTCAAAAGCGCCTTTCCGGTCTTTATGAAATAAGTAGTTTTGAATTTGAATTATTTGAAAAGCCATTACGATATTTATTTCTGTTGTATCTAAAACGTTAAGTTTAAACGAAATAAACAAAGTTAAGATTCAATTTACTACTGCCACCACAACTTACTAACAAACCGAACATTTTTCCATTTAACTTTGTCACCTCATAAAAAAATAGATTTATCAATCTCCAATTTTGCAGCTACCTCTTTATACAAGAGTTCCAACCTGACTGATGCCTCCGGGAGAAAACGCGCGAGTTTCATTACGTTTTGCCAGGCACGCCTGGATTTATGCCTGTACCTGCGACCTGACACTATAAACTAAGCAGGGAGGCTAGGCTTAGGTAACATTGTAAGAATTTGGTTTTGTTTGCTGTTGGTATGAAGATTCTGTTATTTATGTTGCTGTTATGATTTTTTATTTGGTTATTCATTTATTTAATTTTCTTCACCCATATACCATAGGTAGTGGAGAAAAATGTTCCGGTTGGTGCAATGCGAGAATCACAAAAGATTATGATTTTTCATTGTCTTTAATCAATTTCAAACACGTGAAAATTGTTTATATTTTATTTTATTTTGTAATTTAATTTTATTGCGAATTTGTAAAAAGACAAAAGATAGACATTTTGTTTTTTTTTTTTAATATTGTAATATTTGTTTTGACGTTCGAAAGTGCCTTTGCGCTCTATTTGAAATAAATAATTTTGAGTTTGACTTTGACTTTGGTTTTAGTATTTGGGTTTAATAAATAAAATGCCTGTTATAGTACTACATTTCAGTTTATGTGAAACTGTCTAAAGAAAATTGAAGAATTTTATAAGTTTTTAGGTTCGTTTGTTAAGATTTTGTAAATTATTTTGTTTTTTAATTCTATGTAATTAGAATTAAATCAATAAAATTGTATACTTAGCTTTCATGGACTTTTTCATTTTTCTTCAACCTGGATTGAACAACTAAAAGCGTCGTTCAGTTTGTAGTTTCAATGTTGTTTTTCTCTTCATAATCAAACTTATAAAACATTTCTTTAAAGTTACTACAGTAATAACACGAATACATTTTCACTTCACTACACATCACAGCCGAAACACTCAAAGATCAATGTATAATTTCGAAAAACCCCTTACAGATTTTGGGTTCAGACCTAAAACCCCACTGAGATTTTTCTCCAACTTCATCTCTTCAACTGTCAACACTGAAATGAAGATGATGACCACGATGGGGCCCAATGTCCAGTTGTGGGAAACAAAACCGGTTCCAAAAAGTGTCTTAAGAAACGGGTTGTGTCGTAAGGGGTCGAAATGACCGGACAGCGGTCAGTGTGGGAACTGAGGGGCGATCGTAGGGTTAATAGGGTGTCGAAGTGATGAATTTTGGCGATTTTTTTTTTTTTGGTTTATTGGATTTTGTAGAATAGTGATTTTTTTTTGTTTTGTGATCAGGTGATGGTGTAGTCTAGAAAGTGATTCTATGATAATAAACAGATGAGTGGAAGATGTTTCATGGAAAATGTGTAGGAAATTATTCATGAGGTTTTAAATTAAAGCATTTTATTATCATTTCAAGAAATATTTACAGTGTAAAAAACATTTTTCAAGATTCAAAATTTGTGATTGTACTGCTTAGTTATGACTCAACGGGGCTGGCATATTCTAAGAATAAAAAGTAAAGTAAAGTAAGCCCCTAAAATAAAACAGAAAAAATACTTCAAAATTATAAATTTAGTAGAATTATTTTTGATTTTATTGATTTTCATTACTATTATTCCTAATGACACAATATACCTTACTTGATGAGGGGAAAATCATCCAATGCCTTCTCCCGCCTTTCTAACAAAGCGAGAGGGAGTGTCAGACTCTTACTGATTTTAATTAAACCACCCCGTTCCTACTCCTGCATTTTCTAAGCTCCACACTATACCTTTATCCAGATTTAAATCAGAAATCTGATCATCTGATGAATACCCTTGCAGTTACTTTTGTAACAAACTCGCATCGTCCACACGTAATACCAAAAACACCATCAGCTGTTAAAATTTTACAAGACCCATTTTACCCCTAAATAAAAGAATCCGTTTCTTGACCATGAGAACTAAAACCTGTTATGACAATATTTAACTCATTTCTTATGCAAAGAACAAGTTATTATCATTTAAATATAGCGAAGGGTCATTTCGGCCCAAGACGGACGGCAACAATGAAATGGACAGAGGTCAGCGTTGAAAGGGTTGGTTTGTTTGGCAACTCGTTCCGAATTTGAATCTGCTATTCTATTTTTGAATGTTTTCTTTTTCTTGAGATGTACGATTGTAAGTTTGTATTATCTTGTGAGAATTATTTCCAGCCAGGATGTTGTATGTAAAATGTAACGGTTCTGTAATTTGAATCTGCTATTCTATTTTTGAATGTTTTCTTTTTCTTGAGATGTATGATTGTAAGAGGTTTGTATTAAATGTTATCTTGTGAGAATTATTTCCAGCCAGGATATAGCATGTAAAATGTAACGGTTCTGTAATTTGAATCTGCTATTCTATTTTTGAATGTTTTCTTTTTCTTGAGACGTGTGATTGTAAGAGGTTTGTATTAAATGGTATCTTGTGAGAATTATGTCCAGCCAGGATGTTGTATGTAAAATGTAACGGTTCTGTAATTTGAATATGCTATTCTTTTTTTGAATATTTTGAGGTTTATTTCAGAGAGAATTATTTCCAGCCAGGATGTTGTAACGGTTCTGTAACGGTTAAGCAAATAAATATGATTTGATTTGTAATTATTTTTATTTTGAACTGGTAAAATGATTTTAAAATTAGTAGGTAATGATAATGTCTTAATAATAAAAAACTGTTTTAACCGACATGCTTGTTTTTTTATACCACGGCGATGGTAAAAAGTCACCGTGTTTTTACCATCGCCGTGATATATCGATGATAGTAGGTACATCTCATGCTTTTGTTCCATATGGCAAAGCGTCTAGGTACCTACCTAGATGCATCTTAATAAATGTAATACTCTTTCTTTACCGGTTTCGATAGTGGCTAATCATAGCAGAAAAACACTGCTGAATTTCAAGAATTTGGACTGCAAATAATACAATACATAATCATAGTTTTAATTAGATATAGCCATAAATATTTTTGTCGGTACCCAGCCACATTTCGAACCAGAACTAATAAATAAATTGAATAAAATAGTGCAAACATTTTAATTTATTCCCCATAGTAATACTTACTAGTTACTAGCCATACACGCACATATATGCGACAGATCACCATGAACGGGTACTTGGCAGGTAAATCTGTGTGACTATGGTGAAAAAGGCACGAATGTGTATGCTTGATATGCCTGAAATGTGGGATGTGGTACCCGACTAGGCAGAGCTATTGATAAGAGAGTAAGACGTTACAATCTCTACAGGTTCGCCATAAATTCAATATTATTATATTGAAGTATATTTTATTGAACCTAAGTCAAAATACATGCCTTTCTACCCGTAATACCGCAGATCCAAGCGAGACACAATTTGTTTTCTACTGTGTCTCATATATACGAGAGGTTATCTGAGAATTTTAAAAGCGAAAAATCCAATAATATTTTTTCTCATATACTTAGAAGTCGAATCAGAGACAATGGGCAATTAGCAGTCTTATTGGAAACCAGTTGATCTAAAACCGAGGCTATCTTATAAGAATCTAATTGAAATTGTAAAAATAGAAATAGTAAACAATTACTTTTTCAAAGCAAATCAAAGCCAATATTGTTATTAATTAGAATGTAGATTAAAACAAAGACAAGGATTCTATATTTATCCTAAAACTGGAATTAAATCCAAGTTGATTTTTTATCAACTAGTGCCGCTATCTACTAGAGAGTAGAAGAATTAACAAGCGACATCTACATTTCAATAGCTTTAAAGTTTTGTTAGCGCCATCTCTTGTCTAGTAGCTTAAAACTATTATTATTTTATGCTTAAAAAATAGAATTGAATAATTTAAACACATTTTAAAATAAACAAAATAAAAAGGTTAATTTTATTACAAATACATTTTAAATAAAATCATAATGACGTCCTACCATTATTTGCCACTGTTATAATTAGTGCCATCTTTCGGCGAATAGAATATCTTTAGAGATTCTGATTTGATTCTTAACTTTTAAATATTGGGTTTACTATACAAGTGTAGGTACTAAGTTAATTTTAATAAAATAATTACTGAACGAACTACTGTAAAATCAGTTCTGATTTTAGTTTGTGGCATAGGAGGTAAACGAGCAGACAGACGAGGTATGAGGTAAATGATCAGTGCCGCTCATGGACGGGTGTCCATGAGCGGCAGCGAATCATCATCAGAGAAGTCGATGCATTGCTGGTTACAGGGATTAATTACCAGGATGAATGGTCAACTCTATCTTTTCCTTACATTTTAATAAATTAATAAATATTCTACGTTACATAACCTCATGCCTGTGTCCCATGGGGGCAGAGGGTACGGAACGCCTATTGCTAAAATACTAAATATTCTAATTGGAAATAATATTTAGTTCCTTATAAGATTTTTTTTGCACAATTATTAAGAACCAACAGAAGACTCGGGCTAAACTCGGGCTAAAAGAAGATTTTGCTAGCTTCAACACTATGTCAAAAAGGTTAAAACCTAGGCATACACCAACTCCCATTACAGATCCCACACTTGTGTGAGTGACTGCTTGAATTGAACAATTTCATAAATACCCAATAGGTAGGTATCTAAAAAAAATTACCCGACATAAACACATAAACAGAAGTCGTAGCACAAGAAAGCACGGGTATAGTACCAATGGGACTTTTTCTAAGCTATATTTTATATTATACTTTCTAAGATTATTTAGGCACCACTAACAAACGGTGAAGGAAAACATCGTGCCGAAACCTGGGCTTACAAATTGTAATTATAGGTTTAAAATCACCAACCCACATTGAGCAAGCATGGTGATTAATGCTCAAACCTTCTCCGTGTGAGAAGAGGCCTTTGCTCAGCAGTGGCCACTTATAAGCAGTTGATGTGATGATGATGATCTGAAACAGTAAGAACTTTAGAAAACACTAGACAATTTTCTTAGTAGTACTCAAACAGCGTAGAAAATAATTCCGACTAAGATTTAATTAATTAGTAAAACAATTAGAATTCAGATTGTTACTCTGGTAATGGGTGGGTACCTACCCAACTTGGAATAGTTTCCAGTTATTCCAGACATGTCTTTAGCCAAGATTTCTGTTTCCTTAATTAATATCTTGGAGTGGAGTGTAACAAGAAATATTTGCCTTCTGATTGCTGAATTCTGTTCAGATATTCGTCTGTGTTGTGATTTTAATGAATTTCCTTCGTTTATTAAATCTTCTGCTGTTTTTTAATGGGTCGACGTTCTGACAACTCTCCTGATGGTAAGTGATGATGCGGCCTACGATGGAGCACGTCGGACCATAAGCAACCTATTCACTCGGGCTTTGAAGACACCTAGGTTATACCCATCAGGAAACACAGACTCCGGCAAGGAGTTCCACTTCCTAGCAGTTCGCACAAGGTAGCTTGAAGCGAAGCGCTTTGTGCGAGTGGGTGGGATATCTACCATGAAACGGTAATTTAATTTCACTAACCGAGTCTGCTTAAATGTGACATGTGGATACGGCAAAGTATATAGGTAAATAGAATTTATAAGCCTGCTCTTCACGCGCGTGTTTTCACGAGTCAACTAAAGGCCAACAATTTTAATTGATGATCACAAACCCGCCTGTAAAGCGTGGACATTCTACGTGGCAAACTTTTCGTAAGTAGAACTCATAGTCCAGTAGTGCCAGTGCAGACCACGACAGATGGGCCCCAATAGGGTTGATGCCTGATCCGGAGCTGCGGGCTACCTAGCGGGTTTACCGGGGCTCCGGCTCGATAAGCAGTAGTAGGAACAGTGTGGCTCTTAATCAGTAAGAGTCTGACACTTCCTCTCGCCTCGCCTAAGGCGGGAGAAGTCTATGGATTATTTTACCCCTTTAAAAAAAAGTAGTGAATTGTCACGAGTTTATAGCAGTATAGTATTTTTGCTGCATTTTAATTTGCATATTTTTGGTGCAATAACTTAACAGTTACCGTAGTTTTAAAAGAAACTGATTTCAATTAAAACCTAATAAACGAAATTATTTTTTTTTTATTTGTAAATACCAACTTTTTCGTCACCTAGTCCTCCTACCAATAAAAATGTACACCATACACATTAATACCATTAAAAAAAAACAGTGTCATAAAGTATTTCGTGATTATCTCAAATCCACGTTTTTTTTTAAATAAAAAGACAAACTCATACTTTTCTTTGCTCATTTAATTTATATCAAGTAAAAACTTATGGCAGAGACAGGCATTCTTTCCAGCACTTAACATTTCAAGTTTCAGTTTCCAGTGACCTGCGATGTAACGCGCCGTCGATAGGTGACAAGTCACAGCTGACCGGACAATGACCTCGGACAGGAGCGGTGTGGAGTCGACTGTTACGCTAAAATTTTTGGGAAGTAAATGGTATGAGAAGTTACAAAATGATTATAATTATAATAATACAGTTTTCATAAGATGCTTAATTTACATTTAATAATAGGACATGAATAAGGTTTAACTCCGAATTTTAATTTACAAACTAACGTGCCTCCTTATTTAAATGTGAAAAAGACGCTAAGTTTTTGTTGATTTTTGCCATGAATTGGATAATATTCTTGATTTTTCCAAATTACCAAATTAACATGAAAATCCAAACGGAAATCTAGGTGCCAGCCACCAGCGCCTAGGTAGTTAATTGGAATCAAAAAAGGTTTTCTTCACCGTTTGTACGTGGTTTCTAAATAAAGTAACCTTAAAAGTATCAACACAAGTGGCAAAAAGTCACATTTAATTTATTTTTGCTACGGAAACGGGCATTATTGTTGTGTTTGAGAGTAATAATATGAAAGTTTGTTTGTCCGTCAATTACGCTGAAACTACTGAACGGATTTTGTTGAAATTTGGTACACAGACTAGGTATGAGCTAACTTGGGTGATAGGATACTTGTTATCCCACGGGAAAGCGGCTAAAGAGGCTGGCAGAAGATAGTATTTCTTATACAGATTTTTTTACCGAAATCTGTACCTACAGCAGTTTAAGATAGCAAATCAACCTAGTGAACATTATCAAATTATTTGTTCGTAGCACTTTACCACCAAAAATCTCACACTTTACACACAAACAACACCAAAGCAAAAACAAAATAATAATACAACACACACACAACTACTCCACAGCTCTCGACGTGCGGTCGCCGTGGTCAGACCGTAATATCACACACATGTTGATACGTTGTGTCGCGTCGTTTTACACACTGTTACCGCCTGTAACTGAAAAAAGCCTGAACAGAAGGCTTTGTAAAATAAGACGTCTGCACTTCAGTGTTGTAAAGGCTTTTATGCTGTTTTCTTGTGCTTGTTTTTCTTATTACAATTTTTTTCGAGTTATCTATATATAAATGATCAAATGCCTGCTTCCATCCCAGGTGAGTCGAGAGAGAGTATCAGACTGTTTATTACAGGGTAAAATCTTAAAAAGACGCCTAGCTTTCTGAGGAGAAAGACTAAGTATTCGACCTGCTAAAGAGCCTCCATGGTGGGACATCCCTAAATAGATGTGTGTCCTATGTCTCCTCGCTGTGTAAATTGCACGTTGCACGTGATCAGTGTGCTACCGTCTTCCATGAGGTCGGTGGATGAGCACCTAGATTCACTATATGCTTCTGCATCCTAAAAGACCGGCCTGCAGTTGATGCAAGCGGGATTTCGGCGTATTAGGCGTTAAGGCACATCTTACCTTATCGCCACGTTAGGTAGCGTAGAACTATGCCAGACAGTATAACTATGTTAGTCCTTCTCACAACTGGGTCCATACTAAGGTTCAATACTAACGCCACGTCACTTGCGATAATCTAAAGCTTTTTTGTAGACGATCAGAGGCTTAAATAGTCGAACCTCTCCCATTTATGGGAGGCTCATAATCGATCTTTTTATGGTATAAGCCGGTAAACGAACAGACGGATCACCAGAAGCATTACAAGTGCGTTGCCAGCCTTTCAGGGGTTAGGAATTTAAGGTTAGGTTAGGTTGTTGGATAATCGAGGATTGTCAAGATGGGAAGGGGGTTAATTGTGCCTCCAATGTGTTTCTGTGTGTGCGCAAACACACCTCGTTTTACTTATGGTCAAAACAGTATCTACGGATAGTTTAAGTGATGGGATTATATACTTCCATAGTAGAAATCTATTGCCACCTTGTGAGTATAGTATCAGCTATAGCTATCCCACATACCAGTCAACTTGCAGATACTGAGAACAATTTCCAAAATCGGAATAACTTGAAGAAAGTGTAATTTGTTTAATATGTATGGCAAATCTACTCAAACTGTGATCCGGAGCTGTGGACTACCTAGCGGGTTTACCTAGGAACGGGGTGGTTTTTAGTTAGTGAGAGTCTGACACTCCCCTCACCTTGTCCAAGGCTAATTTTAGCCGTTCCGTAACGTCAGAGAAAACGGTGGTGTAGTGTTGTGTCGCCATTCACAATAAGGTTCAAGGGAAGTGCAGGTTTCCTAGCTTCTTGGGAATAAAAGAGTAAAGGCGTGTGAGATTTTACATCACTAAAACCACCCTGGTGGGCACCAGACTGGATTTCGTTAGAGAGAAAAACCACACTACCTTGCCTTATTCCCCAAAAAATAAGGTCTAAATTAATTATTATGTAACTGTTTGACGAGGAATTCGAGTAGTTTCAAGCCCTGCTAGAAGCTCATGTTCATGAGCAGCATTCCACGATACACGACGCGGCGACTCTCGTACCTTATAATAATAATAATAATAACCCCACCGACGTATCTCTACGTTGCCGCCGTGGTGGGGCTTAAGGGCTCAGACCCTTAGTTCTGTGTCGATTTAGGTTACTTGGATCGGGATAGGACTGGGGCGAAGAGCCCGACTAAACGAGATACAACCCAAGCCAAGGTTGCATATGCCGAGGGCTGCGTGGCTAAGGGGTGCTTAGTCGTTAATATGCCAACTCTGGAGACCGGGGGACCTCCAGTTTTATTTACCCTTGCCACAGTGAACGCAGGGCTCTGCTGTGGTCGACCTGTTTAGTCCCTAGCTACTCGTGGGAACAAAAATGATAACAAGATCAAAAGTAAAAAATACAATGCAGGCAAAGGTGCCTCCAGCTGATGATGAAGCATCAGCGGTGTCATTGTCATCCTCTCCGAGGTCCATTTTCTCATCACTCACACCATCACCACTTTCATTCACCACACGTTCACTAAGATCATCAATATCATCTACATTGTCAACAGACGTTGTGTCGGAGGCTACTGTAGCTAATAATCCGTCACCCGCTGTTGGCACAAAAAGTACGCGAAAAAAATGGAGTAGTGAAATGAACGAATTCATTTGGCGTACGTACCTTATTATCACGAATCTAGAGACAGAAACAAATGCTTATCTGAGTACACTACACAGTAAATTCATCCAACAATTTCCTGAAATGGCAGTCTCCAGGCAAAGAGTAGGTGACCAAAGAAGAGCTATTGTTAACAATAAATTATTATCAGATACTACACTAGATGCAATTAGGTTAGAAGCAAGAAATTATCTCCGAAATCAAAATAACACTACACAACAGATACACAATCAAACACAACCAGAACTAATAACGACACAAATCAATCCAACGCACACACAATCTAATACTAGAATGAAATGGTCAAATGAACTTAATGAAACGCTTATTAAATGTTATTTTATAGTTACGAAAATGGAAACAGATATGACAGTTTGGCGAAAAAACCTGAGAGACAAATTTATACAACACTACCCTCACTTATCACACCTCTCAGAACAACGTATATCCGATCAAAAAAGAGTAATAATAAATAATAGAATGATTTCCGAAATGCGATTACAGTCGATAAAATTGGCAGCACAACAAGAGTTAGATGAAATAGGATCTGTAACTTTCGAGAGATCGAATAGTCCGAATCCACATTTGAATACTAGTATTAGGCTAGAATTACAAACTAACATAAATACCATAAATAGAGAACACATGACTTCAGAATTACAGAATACAAATATAACACAAGAACAAAATGATAACCGTCAACAACCAGCAGTCACTAACACACACACAAACTCCGAAAGAAACCTAGAAATAGATGAACTATTTTCACAAGCCCTACAACACTACACTGAGACGCACCCAACCAATAGATGTTATATCCCTAAGCAAAAGACGTCAAAAAAACTAGCAGAAATAGTAGATTATATCAATAAAGTAATATTACCAGATTATGTTATTAGTGATATAGAGTTTTCCCAATTACAAACAATTTTATATGTTGCTGCTTGGACAGCTGCTAAGGCCAATGGTAGTAGAGTAACTTTAGCGTCTGCACAAGAACGAAATAATCCTCAAAGAGACTATAAACCCAAATGGCAGAAAAGGTTAGAGCGCAAAATAGATGTAATTCGTGCTAAAATAGGTAGATTGACTTATTATATACAAGGCCACAGAAGTCGTAAATTAAAAAAGGAAGTAAATAGAATACTACGTGATTACAGAATACATACTACACACGAAGAACCTAACACACATCTCGCACACTACTTAGACACACTAAAACAGAAGCTTGCAGTATTTAAAAGCCGGTTAAATAGATACACTAAATGCACACTACGCAAAACACAGAACAATCAATTTAGGAACAACGAAAAGCAATTTTATCGAACATTAAAGAAATCAACAACCAATTACACAACACCAAGTAACACGACAACAAACACCCCATTTCCTTCAGAAGACAACCTGAGACACTTTTGGGCAGGTATTTGGCAAAACCCTGTTAGTCACAACGCCGAAGCTGAGTGGATAAAAGCCGAAGAAACTAAATATGACAATATTCCACAAATGCAGTTTGATCAGGTAGATATTGAAACGTTTCACGATGTTCTCAGTAGAGTCCACAACTGGAAAGCACCAGGATCTGACCATATACATAACTACTGGTACAAAAAATTTACGACCATTCATCCATATTTATTCAACCACATTAATACTTTCATTAGAGACCCAAACAAAATCCCTTCATACATAACTGAAGGCATCACTTATATGCTACCAAAAGACCCTAACGACACCGCAAATCCCGCAAAATATAGACCCATAACCTGCCTACAAACTATTTATAAAATTATGACAGCATGCATTACTCATATCATATACAAACACATTGACACACAAAATATTCTAACAGAAGAACAAAAAGGTTGCAGAAAATTTAGCCAGGGGTGTAAAGAACAACTAATAATAGACTCAGTTATACTAAAAGATGTAGAGAAACACAAGAAAGATTTATACACAATGTACATTGACTACAAAAAAGCTTACGACTCGGTACCTCACTCCTGGCTTCTTCATATTTTAAGGATATACAAAATACACCCACACATCGCACACTTTTTAGAAACCATAATCAGTAAATGGCAAACACGTCTTCATTTAAACACACCTACAGGAACAATCGCTACAGAATTCATTAAGATCCAACGAGGCATATTTCAGGGAGACTCGCTCAGCCCTCTATGGTTCTGCTTAGCAATAAACCCACTTTCGAACACATTAAATTCATTACAATCCGGTTTACAGCTACAATACAGGGACACAATTAATACACTAGAATCTAATCAGCAACACTGTAAAATAAATCATCTCCTCTACATGGACGACATCAAGTTGTATGCATCTTCTCCGGAGGATCTATACCAACTAGCTGACACTACTGAAATATTCTCGAGTGATATAGCAATGGAGTTCGGAATCGACAAATGCAAAATTAATTCAGTTAAAGCAGGTAAAATATATACACACTCATACCAACTTCAAACAGGTGACACCATCCACTCCTTGGATGAAAGTGGAACTTACAAATATTTGGGCTATATACAGGGTAAACAAATTTTGCACAAGGAAATCAAAACTGAACTTACTAAACAATTCAAACACAGGATAAAAGTAATATGTAACACCGAATTAAACGCACGAAACACCATAAAAGCCATAAACACCTACGCTATCCCGATTCTCACTTATTCCTTTGGCATTATAAATTGGTCTAAAACCGAACTCCTAACCCTACAACGCAACATCAACACTACACTAACAAAACATAGAAGACACCATCCACGTTCATGCACACAAAGACTTACACTATCAAGAAACGACGGAGGAAGAGGTAACTAACCTACACAATAAACAGATTACGACTTTAAGATCATATTTCTACAGCAAAAGCACTACTTCAATATTACATCACGCAATAGCTCAAAATGATAAAAAACTAACACCTCTGAACATGTCTGACCGAGAAACACAAAATAATGAGAAACAAGTCGATCGGCAAACTAAAATCGCCGAGTGGGCCCAAAAGTCACTTCACGGGAGACACTACCACGACCTTAATCAACCAAACGTCGATAAATCTGCATCGAACGATTGGTTAAGGCGTGGTGAATTGTTTCCTGAGACTGAAGGGTTCATGTTGGCGATACAAGATCAGGTAATAGAAACCCGAAACTACCAGAAACATATCATGCATACACCCATACCCACTGACATTTGCAGGCGCTGTAATAGTGCTTCTGAAACCATTCAGCATATTACAGGTGCCTGCAAAGCCATTGTCCAAACAGACTATAAACATAGACACGACCAAATAGCAAACATCATTCATCAAAAATTAGCAGCAAAATATAATCTTATTTCTACCCCGACAGTCCCATACTATAAATACCAACCTGAAACTGTACTGGAAAACTCATCCCATAAGTTATACTTTGACCGAGCCATCCTCACTGACAAAACCATTCATTACAATAGACCAGATATCACTCTCATCGATAAAATTAACAAAACTGCCCAAATCATAGACATTGCCGTACCAAACACACACAACCTTCAAAACACAATAGCCGAAAAACTCTCTAAATACACAGACCTCAAAAATGAAATTACTAGGATGTGGCGACTCAACAGTGTCACCATAATCCCCATAGTTCTATCTACAACAGGTGTAATTCCGAGACAACTTCATCAGTCCATACAATCACTTGCCCTTCCTTCTTATATATACCACAGTCTCCAGAAAGCCGCCATTTTAAATACATGTCGTATTGTTAGGAAGTTCCTAAACGATACAGACCACGACATGTACACCCAGTCTCAAAATTAAGCCCACCCCGTGGACTAGCACTTGGCTTCGGCCCGTACTAGTCCTCAAATCCGGCACTTAAGTAGCCGAGCTTAGTAAAAGAATATGAATAATAATAATAATAAATCTTTATTCGCCGAAATATGGTACAAAAAAGGTGGTAACAGGTAATTATGTAGCTAAACACATTTCGCCTTCAGTAGGCATGCGAAAACTTAGGAACTTAAATAACCCTATTATTACATATAAAATAAAATAAAATTATATTCTATACTTAAAAAATTCTTCTAGGGTATAGAAGCACTTTTCAATAAGCCAGTCTTTTAATTTTCCTTTAAATTTCGTGGTAGGTAGCTCTCTTATTTCTCTAGGAATATTATTATATATATTAATTATCATCATTGAACTATTTTTCTTATGTAAAGTACTTCTACATCTTTCCATTCTTAATTTTGTAGGATCCCTCTGTTTAAATTTACAGTTCTCACTAACCTTAGGATATAATTGAGGATAGTTTCGTACAAACATACCTATCTCAGCAATGTATAAGGATACCACAGTCATAACACGTAATTTTTTGAAAAGTGGTCTGCACGATTCTATTGGACTAACACCGCATATAGCCCTAATACATTTTTTTTGTACAATGAAAACTTTGTTTATATCTGTAGAATTACCCCAGAGAACCAGACCATACCTCAAAACAGATTGCACATAGCCATAATATGCCGTAAGGGCTGTGTGTGTGTCAGCACTTTGTCTAAGTTTCTTTAATGCATATACAAATTTATTTAGTTTTTTACATGTAGTGTCTATTTGCATCTTCCAATTACAATTTTCGTCCAACATTAAACCTAAAAATTTTACACTCTTTTGTTTTGATATTTCCTCACCATTGTATACTATGTTAATCTTTTGTGGCACTTGCTTATAATTACTAAATTGTATAAAATTAGTTTTTGACAGGTTTATTTGTAAATCGTTAACGTTTAGCCAATCAATTATTGTGTGTAAAGTACTGTGAACTATTTCGGTTTGCCCTTCCTTACTATCTTCCGGTATTATAATTGAAATGTCGTCTGCAAACAGAACGCATTTATAGTGAGTAACATTAGGAACATCATTTATATACAAAAGAAACAGGAGAGGCCCTAGAATACTGCCTTGGGGAACTCCTGCTTTATTTACTTTAAATTGAGATCTATAAGTGGTTGACACAAATTTATTGTTAATATTTGTCACTTCTACGCACTGCCTCCTGTTATCTAAGTAGCTTCGGAGCCAATTTAAAGCTGGACCTCTAATTCCATAATATTCACATTTTGCAAGCAATTTCTCATGGTTAACTAAATCGAAAGCTTTGCTCATATCTAAAAAGACTACTGTGACCGGACGTTTATTATCTATACTCTCTGTAACAGATTTAACTAATGAGTATGCTGCTAACGTAGTTGATTTTCCTTTCTGGAAACCGTTTTGCTCCTCATTTATTACTCTGTACTTATTAAGAAAAAAATTTAGTCTATGGTGCATGACTTTTTCATAGATTTTTGACAGTATCGGGATTAAGGTGACAGGTCTGTAGTTGTTTACGTCTAACTGACATCCCTTCTTGAAAAGGGGTTTAACTATTGATACGCGAAGTTTTTCAGGGAAGACACCATTTGAAAAAGAAATGTTGATTAGATAAGCTAGCACTGGCGATATTATTATAGCTGAAGCTTTTATGATGTTTGTGCTGATTTCGTCATAACCTACAGACCTTTTATTATTCAGTGAATTTATTATTCGTAAGACTTCATCATCAGTACACGGTCTTAGAAAGAAGCTGTGATTATTTTTTATTAATGAATTTGTATTGTCTAAGTGTGCCGGGATTTTTTCCGGGCGCTTATGTGCCTTTGATACGGATATAAAAAAATCATTAAATGTGTTTGCAATTTCAGTAGGGTTAGTAATTATATTATTAGTATCAGTAGCAATTTTTTCTATTTGTTTTTTATAATTAAGGGAGTCTACTTTATTTTTTACAATATTCCAAGTAGCTTTATTTTTATTTTTTGCTTTAGATATATACTTATAATTTGTGAGTTTCTGAGATAAGGTCATAGATTTTTTGAATATTTTACAGTATTTTGTATACATTTCTTTTGCATGATTGTTATTTTTTTGATGACATTTTCTTTTAAGTTCTCTCTTTTTTTTAGATGATATTCTGATACCTTTAGTGATCCATTTGGGTGAGGTTACATTAGCAATTATTTTTAATTTTTTTAAAGGAAAACACAAATTATAGAATAAAGTAAATAAGTCATGGAAAGTATTGAAAGCTCTATTGGCATCAGTATCACAATATACATCACTCCACGATAGCGACCCAATTGCTTCTTTAAATTTTGTTATATTTTCATATGAGTAATCTCTAACCATACAGTACCAAAAATCTAAATTAGGTTTCTGCTCTTGTATTGGAAACTTAAGCATCTGACAAGTATTATGATCAGATAGAAAAAGTTCATGAGTAGTACCTACTGCTTTATCAATATTACTTATGATGTGATCGATACATGCATTTAGTCGTGTTGGATTGTTAATGTGTATCTGATACCCGTAATTGGACATCAAATCAATGAGTTTTGATGAGTCTTTATTGTCTTTTAGTGTGTCAATATTTAAATAAACAGTATACCTTAAATCAACAGTAACTATAGTAAATCATTAGCAGTAAAAGACTTGAATTAAGGTAAGGTTTACGATTTAAAAGACCCAAAAGCCTTCTTATTAGTGATGTTGGTGCCCATACACCATGATAGTTTTATTGAAGTAAACATAGGGTTCCTTTTTGGATTGCTCATAAGTAAGTATCTTTCTTCAATCAACTGAGGCTACCAAGCTTAATATGAAAAAATATGGTGATAGCCTTTTTATGGAATATGGGGCAAACGAGCAGACGTATCACCGGATGAGCCGCAACACCAGGGTAGTCACAGGTGCATTTAAAAAGGAATGCGTTCTTTTCTTGAAGGTTTGAAGTTCGTTCCCTTTTTTTATAGGACCTAGATCGTGACTGATTTAAAATGTTAACTTTATTTCTACCCACACATCTAAACCAAATAACCTTGAGAAAACATTAATCCTAGCTTCACAGATTAAAATTAAAACCACAAGGAACATTTACAATTTAATTTAATAATTTTCCTTCCAAAACTGTCCTACCCGTCATTTCTATAGCCATCAAATAGTTGGCCGCCTAAAAATATGGCGCCCACTATTTTAAATTTCGAATGAGCCCCATTGATATTCAAATGTTCCGCGAACCATTATGTACCGTTCTAGAGTAAAATCCAATAAAATCTACCAAAAGCTACCCTCTTCTAAACTTCTTCCAAACTTCCACTATCCTAACTATTCCGCCACGCCCCTAAAATCGCAACTACACACGTACATTCATCTCTTTCTCACCCATACTGAGTTAATCGCGCGGAACGAGACGGCAGCTAGTTCAACCGCGTGCATTGTTATTATAGTTTTATGTTGTCACAACAAAATGTCGTAAGTGACTTGATAAAATATTTGAATTTCAACGTTAAGTTGAAGGTGGTAGAGTAGGTTTTGGAATGTCAATTCTAAAATTATAAGACTAGTAATAGTGGTTCAAGACGCGCGATGTAGGATCATTTTTCCGCGAGCGATTTACCAACGTAAGGTGTCGTCATAAGAGCTATAGTGGCGTAAAAATCTCTAACTTAAGACGTTTCGCTGAAAAAAGTACGTATAGTTATTCTATACCAGCGTCTTGCGCAAGATGGCGGGTGCGAGGCGTTCGTTATTTGAATTTCTCTGAGGAATAGGTGGGTTTTCGGTTAGGCAGCGGCTGAAGCGCTTTAGGGCGAAATTGTACGGTGGTCGGGGGGTGCAGCGTCTAGCGAAATTTCGCTGAGTTGTACAAATTGTGTTAGGGTGAAATTTGCAAGGTTTTACGCTTGGCCCGTTTATAAATGTAATGTTTTTTTATTTTATGTATAGAGGGCAAGACGTTTTGGGAATTATTATTTATTTATTATGGGGTTGTTTGTTTATAAGGTTCATTTTATGTTTTGTAGTTTTTAATGTTAAGTATTTACTTTATTGAATGTTATGTTCTCGGAGATAATAAATTAAAATGAGTTTTATGTGTAAATAGGAAATTAAATTAATGACATAGGTACTCATAATTATCGTACTTTTTAGGTATTTCAGTATATAATTATAGAAATAATATTTTTTAAGTATAAACTGAAGACCCAAACGAATAGATATTCTTACATTTGTCTTTTACAAAACTACCTAGTTGAAATCTTATACAATGTGATAGGGGCGAGACTTCTAACCCGCTAAGGCTCTACACCTAATTTTATCGACAAAAGTCGGGGGTCGAAGTGGTCGAATCCCCTCCCCTAAAAGTTATGGCTATTTTAATATATTTTTTACTTTTTTTTATATTAAAGGTTGTATGCGTCGTAGAAACAAAAAATAAAACGATAATCGGTAGCTAATAACCTTGGCTAACTAATTCATTACTTTTTTCATATGTTTGATAATTTTTTGGTGAGAAAAAATTTATTTGTGAATTATTTATACCGAAAAATTCACTATTTTTCAATATTTTCAATTAGGGGTTCAAACCCCTATATTATTTTTTTTTGTCGATAAAATTAGATGTAGTACTCAGCCTTAACGGGTTAGAAGTCCCACCCCTATCACATTGTATATACATCCGAAAATAAAATCATAAAAAAAGATTAAAAGAAAATGAGTAGCTAAATATACTTAGATAAATTTCGGTTCTTATATTATTTACTAGAGATATAATACCTACACAATACATCTAAGGAAAATAATCAAACAATCGGAGATTTACCTATATTATTTTAAAAATACAATTAAACCTGCTTTCACCCACTTAACCAACTAAAAATCTTCAATAAAATGACAGTTAACTATCCCATAGTCCAGAAACACAACAACCCCTACATTCCCATGACATCTTAACCTTTAACACAATCGCAATTCCCGTAATCGTAAAAATAAAACCAGTAAATAACCAGTTTTATCCGAATCGAAGCAGTTTGGACTAGATAAAACCGGATCATTCCAGTTCTTGTGAGAATTTCGAATTTAAATAGAACAGGTTACAAGTTAGAGATAAGAATTGAAATTCAAAATTGGAACAGGTTATCTTTTTTTGAAAAGAAAGCGGGAACAGGTTCTAAAGTGCTCTCTCTTGACGACCCTTTTCTTTCTTTAGAGTGTAAAAAATGTTGTAAAAGATTTCTGTTGATCTTTTTTTAGACATTTTAAAATGAAATAATTGTTGGCGTAAATATCTACTATTTAGGATACCTATTTTAATAACAATAAAAATCTGTAAACTTTAATTTATTAGTATTTCACTAGGTGATGAATAGAATTTATACCTATGTAAGGTCCTAAAAATTAGATGTACCTATACCTACGCAATAAGATGACCTATCTATACGCAAGGAGATTTAAATATCACATACCTACAATGATTGAAACTTGTTTTGTTTTTTTCGATTGATATAACACAATTAAGATTATCAAAACTTCAAATAATAATGGATTCTCATACGCATGGAAAAAATAATGGCGTCTCTTTTCTTCCACAAACAACAACCTTTCTTCAAAACCATATCCTGAAAAACAAAACAATTCTTCAAATTCAGAAAAAGTCTTGAGAAAAAATCTTACAAGTACTTTAAAGATATCTTTATTTGGATTAAAAGGGGGTTGAAAAAGTACCCCTAATTCTTAAGATAACAATGAAAGTAACCTGTTACAATTGAACAGGTACGGAGAACAGGTTTTATGTAATGTATGTCTAAGGGGACACATAACTGAGGGTGTGAATTTCTTCAAGACATTAGTTCTTTCTTTGATATTAGTTTAGAAAGTGTTAGTTTGAGTAGAGTCGAGTAGACATGAGATAGATTGAATAACAGTGCTTTCTTATTCGATTATTCGTTTAGCAATGTATCTTTAAAAATGTCTAGTCTTAAACAGACGTCTGTTAAATTCCTATCTCCTAAAAGATGACGCCTCTAGTGTTTCGGGTGTACATGGGCGGCGGCGATTGCTTACCATCAGGTGATCCATCTGCTCGTTTATCGGCTTATACCATAAACAAGTCTTAAATTTTTATCTGTGTTCTCATCAAAAGTGTTTGTGTGACAAAAGGGTGTGTGTGTGTTTAAGTTATTTTGAAATCAAAAATGGTGTTTAATCAAGTAAGGTCTTTTCCATCAGAAAATAGACGCTTATTAAGACTAAAAATTTTTCAGTTTTTTAGTGACTTTATATTCTTAGTGACTTTTTGTGTCTCATTTAGGTAAGTTGCTTATTTTCTTTTTATATAAGTTAATTATTATGTTTTTCGGCTTACTCACGTAACTGTTTGGCAAGGAACTCGACTGGTTTCAAGATATGCAACATTCCGCTACACACAACGCGGCGACAGTTGCGCTACTACATAAGAATATAAGTTCCTCATAAACTTATGTGGCATGTAAAGGTATATTTTTAATGAGCCTTTGCACGTAGTATTAGCATTTCTATTATTACCCTGAGCTGATCCATAGTTACAGCCATTCATTTCTTAACTGTGATGAGGTTAAGTCTTTTCAAAAAACCAGGTATAACTTAAGGCTCGATCCTTTTACTAAGATTTTTATTTTATACTTAGCCGTGATTATCCCACTGCATGGCAAAGACCTCCCTATCTTCCTTTCACTCCTCTATATGCAGAACTTTCTGCAGCCAATCCTTATCGTAGGTGTCAAGTTCGTCCCGCCATCTCCTTCTGGGCCTACCGCGTCGTCTGTTGTCTCCACTCACTTGTGAGTTTTGCTAATAAAAACCCTTATTGCACTTTTCTCGACGCAAGCTTCAAACTTAGCTCTTTAGCCTTCAAAATCCTAAGCTCCTATAATAAATTAACCTTCTTAAACAACCACAAACAACCAACATACATGACCACAGAACAACACAATCAATACTAACCCTGACACCAATACAACTGACCGTTATATTAACCAAGATGGTTTATTATAACCACTATAACCAATGCGTTGGTTACCGACCGCTGGTAATGTCCAACGGACAGACAAACTCATGTCCATTCATGTAGGTTTATCGTGTAGTGTCGCGGAGCAATCGGTTGCTTTGTGATTATGACAAAGTCGCATTTTCTACTTTATCAATGAAACTTAGATACTTAGACTTATAGAGAGTCTATTGTACGGTTGTTAGTTTAGAAAAACAAAACAGGTAGGTTACTTATTTAGTTATGATTGATTTTTGTACCACCTTTTCTTGGAGCTTTAGTTTAATTTTTACCGAATATAACCCTAAGTTATGGGAAATAAAAAAACACGTTTAATCCATGACTTGGTATTTCTATTCGCCTTGGTATATGTATTTGGTAAAATAAAAACAATACGTGTTTTCATACCCTGTCTACTACCCAATTATACGCTACCTATATCTGGTAAATCCACGGATAGTAAAGTGTTGAATAAAGGTAGGTTTTAGAGGCAGTAACAATCATTCAATGATTTTCCGTCCAACCAAAAAGAAGCTGTAGGTATTTCTTTAAGTTTATAGTTATTATTTTTGTTTAATAAACACTGAAATCAGATCTAGATAATCTCCATCAACAAAATCGCAATGTAAACAACATTAATATCGGCCATACAAGTTGTAACGTAACATGTTCCGAATTGTTGGAACACATCTAGAGGTCCGACAGTATAGGGTCAAGGTCGTTGACCGGACAATTGGCCACAACCGAAGTTTCAAGTTAATTTTGTTGCTCGTTTGCAAATGATGCAATGTTGACGGATTGAAATAGGTTGGTTACTTCGTGATAGTTAGGAAATTTGTACGAAAAAAATAAAAAACAAAATCAATAGGTTTACGAATAGGAATTACAGTACACCAGTATTTATTACCTCAACTCATTGAGATGTTTAAAAACTGATATGATTAAAAATGTATTTTGGCAAATATACACAGATATGCTGATAAAACGGACCGTAATGAAAACGCTTTTTAAAATTAAATAATGCAAAAAATAAATAAACAAATTAAATAAAGATAGATGGGTTTAACCGAAACGAATACGAAAGGATTGCATATTGCACTAAATCTGTCCAATAAAAAGAAGCGAAGATTTTTTACCGTCGCTCTGATTAACAGGCAGCCTTAAACAACGCCATGTATATTAGAAGTAAAACAAAATTCTTATTTTTCGCACTGTTTACCATACCCACAATAGGGTAGATTTTATTTTATTGTCCGTCTAGTAGATTATTTTAAAATATTAGACACGCATTCTTTTATTTTCTTACGCAAACTAATACTCTCAGTAAATATATTGATTTCTAATATCGCATGACGTCACTTCTAGTTACGTTTTATACGTCAAAATTACGCATTTGCTACTCCTAAGCTTTGATTATTTTTATGTAATCGTGTCTAATATTTTTTCATTACCTAACTGACGGACTAAATACAGTGAAACTTGGTTAAGTGGGACCTGGATAAGTAAGAAACCTCCACAAATGGAACTCATACTGAGGTCCCTACCCATTGGCACTGAATTACCTCTATTAGTGGGACAAACAAACCTCTTTATCTGGGATTCGTTCTTTTGATTTATCATCTTAGTTACCTCTATAACTGAGACAGCAAGTGAATTTTAATGCATAAACCTCAGTAACTGAGACAACATCGTTTTGTTTGTTGATTTACTTATTCTTATTCATTTATAATGTGCACATAACACATTGTTTTATTTAAGAATTACACCTCTTTATCTGAAATAACCCGTATGTTCACCTCCATTAATGAAACCCTCTGTAAATGAGACAAATGTTTATTTATACCTGGTTATCTGAGACACTGGGTTAGTGGAATACCTCTATAAGTAATACCAATTTGAAGGTCCCTTGATGGTCTCACTTAACGAGGTTTCACTGTAGTTTTATAATTTTCATACCCCGTCATCATCCCTATTACTCAACTAGTAACAGCAACTGATTGGCCACATAGTCGCAATTGCAAGCAAATTGCAATGTTTACACAATAAAGTCAGTTGTCTGAGGACAGACGCAAGGGTCAAGGTTCGACTGGACAGTGAGGACTATTTACGACATTAATGTACTCGTCTTCATGACCTACTTGTTAGTTGAGGGGTGGGTAGAGTAGTGTGATTTGGGGATAAATTAGATTTGTAATTGGTAATTTAAAGATATATGCGTTTAATGGAAATAAGAGATATTTTTGAGCATTTCTTTTCTGTTCTGTTAATATGCAGTTTGGTGGGTTTATAAAATGTAAAACTATGTTGGTACAAATAAAGGATTTATTATTATTATTATTATGTCTGTTCTTTACATAATCTCGGGACCACAGGGTCCCGGACCTTTGGAAGGCGTACGAGGGGCCGAAGCCAACTCGCAGAGGCCCGTTGAACAATTTTGATCTAAATGTAATGGGACATCAGCCGGCGATTATCCCTGTATGCACTATGGAAGTACACCAAAGGACAATCCCCGGTTGATGCAGGACTATTGCGAGATATGGTAAAAGGAAATGATAGGGATATGGGTGTGGGTGGCTGTGGAATAGTTAACCGGTTAACTATGGGGACTATGGCCCCTGCCCCTGACCAATATTGAAAAATACGGATAAACAGGCAGGGGGTGACTCGCAAACTCAATAGTGGGCCCCGGAAACGGCCGCTAGCATGTAGCGACAAGGGAAGCAACATCCGTTGAGCTGCTTGAGGAAGGGGGGGCATCCCACGGCTATCAGAGCAATCCCGGAAGTACGGTCAAGACCCCTACCAGCATCTTACTGGGATACGTCCTTCCCCCAAGTGGAGCTGAAGGCAACTCCACTCTTGCGAATCTCCACTCAAACCAGCCGATTAAGGCAAGAGTGAGGTAGGAGAGGCCACTCCGGATATTCACGAGTACTAACCGGAGTTAAGAAGTAGGGCCTCTCCCGGGAGTCAGGTCCGTGGGGTCGCCACTGCCCAACAGCTCGCCACAAGCTGCCTTGCGGACTTATATTATTATTATTTTCAGTTTTCGGAAGTGTCAAAGAAAGCAAGAAAATTAATATTTGCACCGTTATAAGACATTGCAGGCAAAACAAGAAAATAATAATAAAAAAAATAGTCTAGATTTGGAAATAATCCACTTATAAAAAAAGTAAATAAAATAAATTCGTAGAATGAGGTAATTGGGCCTCCGGTAACCACACTTACACAATGCAAGCGTTTTTTAACGTTGTTTTTTAGTGTATTTGTTAAATCTATTATGTTACTATTACATTTATATATCTAGACACACGGCAGTGTGTCCGCCAAGTTCGAGCAAATAAACCGACACACCGGCCGTGGGTTATATTACACGAACCATTTCGGGCCAAGTTCGACCCACCTATAACTCAAAATCTATTTTATCTACGCATATGAAATTTCTAGTATCTGTCGAGATCTATTTACTTATCTAAAATACAAAATTTCATTAATGTACCTATTGTAGGTCTTGAGATATTGACGTCAGAAAATCGCTATTTTTACTATACACTCACTGACTGACTCACTCACTCATCAAAAATCTAGACCACTTCCAATGGTCGTATTGACTTGAAATTTGGCATGGAGGTAGGTCTTTAGGTCTAAGTAAAGGAAAAAATCTGAAAATGGCCAAGTGTGAGTCGGTTTTAAAAATAATGAAGGTGTAAATTCATACCCCTAAGGAACTAAAACAAAAAAAATATCTATATCTTCCAATGGTCGTACCGACCTAAAATTCGTTACAAAGGTTTATATTTAGTCAAAGTAAAGTAAAATAAGAAAAAAAGAAAATAAACCTTACAAAAATAAATGAAATCCCACCCAAAACATAAATGTGAAAGGCTGCCAAGTTCGATAATATTGGAATGCTTCGCCTATAAAAGAAGTGAGATCTAAATAAGTACCAAGTTCCATACACAGACCTCAGTTAAAAATGATATAACTTGGCAAGTTTTAATAGAAAATTATATACTTGACTCATTGCGTTTAGTAGGTTTATAACAAAGTGTGTGAAAACTTGCCAACTTGTTATATCATTTTTAACTGAGGTCTGTGTATGGAACTTGGTACTTATTTAGATCTCACTTCTTTTATAGGCGAAGCATTCCAATATTATCGAACTTGGCAGCCTTTCACATTTATGTTTTGGGTGGGATTATACTTAATACACAGCTGTTTGTTGTCCCGAATAAAACAAAATTTCTGGCTGTAAAACTCAGAATCGCTGAAACCGCTCAAACTCGCGGTACTCTACCGCCGACGGATTTCAATTTCATAAGTACGTATATTTCATAGGTATACAAATTCATACTTAAAGTAATAATAAAGAAAAATCTATATATAACATAATTATGACAAATTCTATCCCTGATAGGACAACCACGGCATTTCCTAACTTCCAATGTAAAAAATCGAGTGGCACAAAGTTTCAGTTCGAAAATTTGATGATACGATAGAGGTAAATGTTTCATTATATATTTATACATCAACTAGCATTTTATATCCCACAAATTGAAATGTTTTATTAAATTAAATAACATTTATTTGGAAAATCCGCTGCTTTTCTACCAGAGATTTGATATGCTACGTTGCTGTGGATGCGTTTGACTTCCACAAATCATATTCATTGGTACACATAGCTTAGCACTGGTGAGAACGGACTCTTCTAAGCTATATTTTTTGGTTTTCCTACTATCGATACATCGCATACTCGAGCTGCGCATCTTCCTCGTGCAGCTACTTTGCGGCGGCGCATCTACATAGCACATCTTATTCGAAACGTTCACACAGTTTCACAGCTTAGCTATTAACTCTTCATAGCATAGCTACATAGCTCATCTCTGTTGTAAAACACCCTAACTGCGTTAACCCTTTTTTTAAAAAGATATTTATTATTTTCATCTCTATATCTAGACATTAAAACCATACAAAAGACTCGAAAAGAGTCTGACACTTCCTCTTGCCTCGCTCAAGGCAAGGGAGAAGTTCATTCAGTCACAGGACTTGATTTCCCCCCTCAAAATAAAAAAAAACTATCTGCCAAATAATTGAACTCATAAAAAACCCTCAAATTACCTACCACTTAGATTAGCATCAACTGAAACCCTCAGTTGATCTAAATCTGTGAGATACAAGTTCGCACAACGTAGGTGTAGGTATAGATAGACATTGTCGGACAGTGTTTGGTCCAAGGGTCAAGGGCAAACAACGGGCTATTATTAAATTATATAACAGTAATACGTAAGCTAGTACTCACGTTTTGTAGTAAACAATGATTGAGTGAATGGGCTGATTATTCTGTCTGTCGGTAGGTGGGCTATGAAATTGGAATTATAATAATATATTTTTTCTTGACAACGAACACGGTTCAATGATATTTGTGTAAGATTGTAGAGATTTGGGTTAAATTCTAAAGAAAATATTAGATTTTTTAACCCAGGGCTTAGTAAGAGTTTGATTTACGTTTAACGATATCGAAACGAGAGCTCGTTTGGCACTCTGATTGGTTGGTTTATTCGCGCCGTCAGACTACAAAAAAGGTTTTAGTTTTAGAATTTTGATCGTAATTTGTAAGAAAAGATGCTAAAATAGTGGTTTGGATCAAGCAATTCAAATTACTTTAGCTACTTTCTACTTATAATTATCATTTTTTACTTTATTTATACAATAAATCTTAAAAACTATATACAGTGCCAGACAAACTCTCTAATATCCCTATTTTCAAAAAAAAAACAGAAATCAATCGTCTGACCTACGAACATTTGGATAAAAAATAGGTTTACGTTTTCTACGGTCAAAATATTTAGCTGTCGTGAATACATGTTTTTATTTAACAGACGATATAGCGACACAAATAACCAACATAGCCTTTTATATAGCTTTTACTAACATCTTTTACAAAACTGCATCACAACACATCAACCATAATTATAGACAGACAGACAGACACTCGACCCAAACAATGCACCTATCACAACATAATATACACCAATAACACTAAATACAAAATCAATACCCAATTACTCGGTAATTCGAGCAACTTGCGACCCGGTCACTCAACTCAATTACCGGTCATACAATCGATGCATACCCGGTTCTATGCCCGGATGTGTCAAGGTCAGACATTGAGATAATATTAGATGTATTTCGTTGATGTATAGACAGACTGCTATAATGGATATAGTGGCTATAGGATATAGGATATAGAATTCTGAGGATTAGTTCAAGATGTTGTGATTTGAAGTGGTTGGTTGTGTGAATGGTAGATATTATTATTAGAGACATATTATATTATTTATGAGTTGTTATTATGAGGTATTCCTCGAAGCGCAACTGTTTTGAAGCGCACCTCTCCAAGCGCACCTATTTTATTCCTCGAAGCGCACCCGTTAGTTGCGCTTCAAGGAACTATTAAAAATATTAATTTTTATTTCCTCGAAGCGCACCTATGTTTTATTTTCGACTAGAGAGGGGATGCTAACTGAAACTATCGATAATAAGATATCGATAATCTGATACACGTAGCGCTATCTATGAGCAAATAAGGTTAAACCTTTGAAAATAGTTTCTTGTCGATGTATGACATCGCAAAATGAAATGTTCCGCATGAAACCGCCAATCAACGACTTTTATTAAAGAACTCTGTACTCGTCGACCATAGATTGTTATTTTTTACCCGACTGCGCCAGAAGGAGGGTTTTGTTTTTCGAGAGTATGTATGTATGTATAATTGTTTGGCACGCTCTGCAGCCTAAACGCCTTGATGGATTTTGGCTTGAGAGGTGTCGTTAGATTTGTATTTACTGTGAGAGTGACACTAGATATATCAAAACTAGCTTTCCGCCCGCGGCTTCGCCCACGTGTAATTCGGTTATATATAGCGTTTTTTAATGATCTCGACAGGGCTTTTTCTTCCACAGGCTGAAATCTTGTTACAACTGGAATTAAATATAGCCTGTGTTACTCAGGGATGATGTAGCTTTTAGCTTCGGTAGAGTATTCTTTCAAGTTGGTCCCGTTGTTACCTAGTCAGGATCTGATGATGGTATTCCAGGGAAATCAAGGGCAAACCTCAAATTTACAGGCAATTACGTTTTTGACAATTTCATAGATCTGTTTAAGTATTTGCGTCTGATAGTCATCATCCCATGTGAATGAGCTGATGATGGAAGGTACAACTCCTCAACGGTTAGGAGTTGAAAGAAAATTCTTACGAAGTTATACGTACATGTGAGGCTATTAGGTTGACCTGATAATAAAAAGTAAATCTCATTAACGTTAAGAATTTAGGTGAAAATGGATGCGGACAAATTTCGTCTCTTCACTTGTTTCCTTTTAGCTGTTTGTATGGGTAGTGTTAACACAAAATAGGGATTTAAAGGCGTGATGTTATTAATGTTATGCATGTATGTACAAAATTATGTATGTTATTATGTATGTTAAAGAGACGACTGAAAGTTGTCATACAAAGTCTTTTTTTTAAGGATGGGAAATCATCAAATGACCTCTCCCGCTCTGGGTGGAACGGAAGGGAGTGTCAGACTTTTACTGACTAAAACCCACCTCGTTCCTTCAGTTGCCCTTTGCGTTCCGGGGCCACGGTATCTCGTTAGAACTTTCCCGCAGCCCCGGCTCAGTTTATCCCGTTTCCCCCCTTGGGGGTTGACATTTCAAAAATCCCTTCTTAGTGCTCACTTATGTTACTAAAGGAACCTCTGTTCAAAATCTCAGACTCCTATACCGAGCGGTTTCGGCTGTGCGTTAATAAATCAGTCACCCAATCGCACCCCTAAATCACGATTGGAGGGTAGTTTGAAAAAACTTATAATGTCAAACATATTTACTTGCCTATGTACGTGTTCATGCCAAGTTTCAAGTTTATAAACCCAAGGAATAAGATTTTTCATAGAAACGTTTTTACCCCTTTTCCCCCCTTGGGGGTTGAATTTCCAAAAATCCTTTCTTAGTGCTCCCCTACATATCCCAAGGAACCTACATTCCAAATTTCAGCTGTCTACGACCAGTAGTTTCGACTGTGCGTTGTCTGTCAGTCAGTCAGTCAGTCAGTCAGTCACTCAGTAACGGAAGAGTTTTATATATATAGATAATAAAAAATAAAATGGCGGATTTTTGGCGCCAAATTCGAATATTGCTCACTCTCTAGCCTGGACGACTTGATGGATTTCAGCTCGATAGGGGTCGTTTGATTCGTATTTACTGTGAAAGTGACACTAGATATACCAAAATATAATAAATAATAAAACTAAAAGAAAATAAAATAAAAAAGGTAATTTAAAAACTAAAAAACCCGACTGCCTTTCTTGAAGTTTAGTTCTTGAATATTGTATAAAATAACTAATAAAAGTCGTTGATTGGCGGTTTCATGCGGAACATTTCATTTTGCGATGTCATACATCGACAAGAAACTATTTTCAAAGGTTTAACCTTATTTGCTCATAGATAGCGCTACGTGTATCAGATTATCGATATCTTATTATCGATAGTTTCAGTTAGCATCCCCTCTCTAGTCGAAAATAAAACATAGGTGCGCTTCGAGGAAATAAAAATTAATATTTTTAATAGTTCCTTGAAGCGCAACTAACGGGTGCGCTTCGAGGAATAAAATAGGTGCGCTTGGAGAGGTGCGCTTCAAAACAGTTGCGCTTCGAGGAATACCTCGTTATTATTTATGGATTTTATTATATACATTTAGAATAATTATTGTAGTATGAGTGACAGTTTCTGTTTTCTAAGAGTGGCCACGAAATATATTTGCAGAAAACGCACTTCACAAACGAACCAAATAATATTTTTTGTTAAGATATTTGACAAGAAACTGTTTTACTCGGTTTTTCTTTTGTTAAACTTATTTTTTTATTGAGGGGTCATAATAATCCAATGACTTCTCCCGCCTTAGGTGAAACGAGACAGAGAGTGAATGTCAGTGTCAGACCCTTACTGGCTAAAAAGCATCCCGTTCCTACTTCTGCTTTTCAATTCGCAGCCCCGGTAACCCACTAGGCAGTCTTCCACTGGAATAATATTAAACCATCTTGTCCTTTTTAGTTAAATATGGAATATTTCTCAAATATTTCTAGAGGTTTTTAAAACAATTTTCAATATAACAGTTTAATTTTTTCACAATTTAATATAAAAAAGGCTTCCTTTGTTATGAAAAATACTACCTCACCAATCACAATAAAAAAAAAATCACAAACCAAACAAATTCAAATCTTAAACTCAATACAATAAAGTATAGTATCACAGAATCACAAACTATCACATGTTTACTACCGAAATACTTGTACAAGTAAATAGTAGGTATGGCCACAAGTGGTGCTAAGTTTGGCGTCAATCAAATCTCGGCAACGTACAGAAATAGCCTTGGTCAGCGAGGACATAGCCCCTACTACGGTACTTGACGAAATATTCGGATTATACGGATATTGGAACTTAAAAGGGATATTTACAATGTTTTTCAATTTTTATGAGTTTCCGATATTTCGGCTTACCCGTGATCATGGCGCTTGCAACAGTGTTAATTAATATCAGAAGCTCATAAAAAATTAAAAACATGGTAAATATTCCGTTTTAAGTTCCAATTCTAGTGTTAGTGACCATGTCAGTTTAAAAACTTATATACGGATATTTATTCCGAATTATTGATGTGGCGTAAAGTTATCTGAATTATTTTTATTTAGTTGTGATATTTTTTAAATGTTCGTTTATTGGTAAGGGTTGTGTGTGTATGATAAACGTTTGAAAGATATCAAAAGTTTGATCAAATACTCAAAGTATAATATGTATGTGGGCAAACTTTTATACAGAGCATCTTTTTTTGCTTTAAAAGAACAGGGCTCTAAGGTGAGGGTTAAGGCTTAGAAATTTGAGGATTATTGAATATTTGGGGATTGTAGAGATAGGTAATTAATAACCTCACTCACATAGCATTGTTTAACGGCGGTCCTCTGTGAGGCCGGGGAAGCATGACTTTTCCACACTTTCTCCAAATAAAACGTATTTTTCAGTAGACTTCTACATATTTTTTCAACTAGTAAAATTAAAATTCGAATCTCAATTAAATAAAATCCAAGATTATCAAAAAATCTTTACAGAGATTAAAGTTCTAACAACCCTGCAACACGTTAAAATTATTCATAAATTCAACGACAATCTTAGACGAATAATTCTCACTCCAATCTCACCATATCAAATTCGACTTCACATAGTAGTGTCTATATATTCGTATTGTCAGAGCTATTTAATTGTAGGACCATCGTGTTGGCTACTGCGCGGTTTGCCCAGCATTGGGACACTGCCCTTGGCCGGACTCGACAGCTGGTCCAAGGACACACATGTTTGAGTCACGTTAGCCATCTACCTGATATTGGATAGTTTGGGAAGTTGTGCGTGGAAATGGTTTCTTTTTTTAGAGTTGTTTTCTTGTTGACGGTGGGGTTGCTAGTAAAAAAAATACAATTTTTTTTTTGGGTATATCGCACAGGTAGTGGATGCAGGTTGCGGTTTGTTCTATGTGGAGGACTAAGGGGGAGGCCTTTGTTCAGCAGTGGACGTCTCTCGGCTAATGATGAAGATAATGTTGATCGAACACATATAGTTAGTAAAAGTGGTTATAGATACATGAGGCTTCCGGGATTTGTGACCAGCTCCCTGATCACCGGTTTACTGTTTAGACTACCCCTATATATATGTACAGTAAACTCGCAGTATACAGTAAATGGCCTATGTGGAAGTAATTGGGAGAGACCTAAATTCAGCAGTGGACGTCTTATGGCTGATATGATGATGATTATGATATGGTTTTGAATTAAAATATCTGGAATATCAATTTACACATACTCGTAATAATGTTAATGCCTCATTTAGTTATATATACTTAATCAGTCTCTAAGGCTGTTATCACTAAGAATTTTTAGGAGTGCCATTATAAAAGACGGATACTTTAGCATCAGAAACAAATCTTTATTGTTCATGGAAAATGGCTGAAAAGACGAGTATATTGCAAAGGTTTAATAAGTGCAGTTAGGGTACAGGAAAAACAAAATAATGGAAACTAACCGCCGGCCTTATTTAGTTATTTAAACTAAAATGGTTTTAATTCAACACCTATGTACATAATTATATAAACTAAATATGAAAACTGTGATTAAATTTTTTCAATTCAAAATTAAAATTAATATAAATGGTATAAACCGAACGCTCCCGAAAACGTTACAAAAAAATAAGTTAAGTACTTTTATTTGAATTGGTTAATATTATACACTAATGTCTCTTTAATATTTTTGTATAGGTAATTGAGAAAAATAAATGCGTGTGTAACCTAACAGAGTGGAATTCAAAACATTTATTTTCAGCTATAATATACCTGTACAAAAAAAATATAAAATGACATTTGAATACAGTTAAATTTAAAATATAATATTATCATATTATCTATAACACTATAGATCATAAACATATAGATAAAATATAATATATTGTACAAAATTATTTTAATTACGTTAAATAAGGAAAAAAAAAACGTACTTTTAAGTAATGTTTCTCTACTAAAACTTATAACCCGTTCATAAAATAACATCTTCCCATATTATATAAGCTCATTATTTAACCTTATAAAACCTGTAAAGTGCATTCCAGTTTCCAGGAAGCGATATCATGTAAATCGAAGGTATTTTCTCCACATGCCGACGGCGAGCGAGCGACGGCCGGCCTCACGGCATAAGCTACATTTTATGCTCTATTTATGAAGCATTAAATAATTATTTCATTTTATTTTATGCTCGATAAATATTTTGTTAATGCTTGCGTGTTGTTGATGTTATTGATTGGATTTTTGTTACTGTTTTTTTTTTTTATAATAAAAATGGGATAAAAATTTGTTTTATTTTTCTTTATGTCCAGAAACTTTTAGAAACATGTTTAAAGTGAAATTTTGAATTTTTATATATGAAAAATTGTGACTACGGTCAAGTATTTATTTAATAATTTTTTTGTAATTTATTATATCTTTAAAGCTAAATATATGATATATGTAATATATTTAGATATATACCGACTATAGTAAAGAGCTGATTTCTTAATTTCAATATTATAACATATTTACTCAGTCAGTTTTTTCATTGTTGACATTATATATTTTTAAATAAGGTCAGCTAGAAATCAACTTATTGTAAGTACAATCCTAAATGCACACATTTGCATATAAAAATAGTGTGTAATCAAGCATAATGTAATAACGTTATTGCATTTTGTCCTTAAATCATTTTACAAAAACGATTGATAATAAATTTGTAAGTATACCCAAATCAAAATTACTACTAAGTCTTTTCAAATCCGGTAAACCGAACTATTTAACTAGTAGGTACAGTTTTTACGGCTTTCAATTTGTTTTCTTTTTGATAATATAACAAAATACTCTTTTGTAACAATTTCCCACTAGAAATCATAATATTTACTCAGTCATCGATAAGGTAGATGACTAATTTTTATTTTAATGTCCGTCTTGTAGATCATTTAAAAAAAATAGACACGTTGTTTTTTATTTTCTTACGGAAATAAATACTTTCGAAGATATATTGATTTGAAAAATCGCGTGACGTCACTTCTATGTCTACGTCTACGTACGTTTTATCTATATATTAATACGTGATGCAAAAACTTTGGACCACATTTTACGAAAATTGCGCGGACGTAGGAGCATAAAATTTGGTATACTTATAGTTTATGTGTAGGAGAAGTGCATAGCGCTAATATTTTTCAAAAATAATGCTTATAAAGTACATTAAATCAATAAATAAAACATTACACACACATGCATAGTATCTGATCGTATTTGACAAAACGTCAAAATCGATAGACATTGCGATGATATTCTCACGTCTCATATGAAAAGAGTTTTATAAAAGAGTTTGAATTAAATAAAAATTATCCTTCAACGTACGTTAAGTGGTATTGTAAATTAAATCATATATGGTCGAATTTCGGCCACTAGGCGACCACTAGTACGTATAAAACGTACCTAGTAATTACGTATTTGCTTCCACTCCTAAACTTTGATTCGTTTTATCTAAGTATTGTTATCTAATATGACAAAATTTTTTTCATTACCTAACTGACAGACTATTAAATTAAAATACATTTTTAATTTTCATACCCCATCATCATCCCTATTATGAGTATTTATTTGAAAAGCTTTCATCTCTACCTCCTATTATACCACATAATATCTTTTTACAACCACACATCTTAGCTAATTACCCTATTAAAATCGATAACGATCCGACCCTAGTCACCTGAGTAATTAATTCATTTTAAGACGACGCCGCCGTACCCCTTAGAAGGAACATTTGCATATTACAAAGTATGGAAGTTCGCTAACGAAGTGCGCGGGGGGGAGGGGGGGTGCGGTCGGTGGGGGCGTCTAAGGTTGCTGGCGTAAGACGGGGAATTGAGTACAGGGATGGATTCTTGTTGTGTGTTTTTTGGTGTTGTAGGTATATATGTGTTATTTAAGATGGTTGAGAGTAGATGTGACGTGGTTTCTATTTAGGTTTATAGTGCATTGAACAAATAGATTAGGTTTTTTGTCTTCTAAAATGGTAGTTGAACAAGCTCAATATTATAAAGATAAGAGACACTCTTTTTTTATATATTTTATGTCGAATAATTATAGATCATGAAAATATACTTACGACTGTGATTCCAATTGTGAATAAATTCTTTTTTGGTAAATTAGTGAGATTTAATTAAAAAACTAAATTGTGTATACGCTAAAATTGTCCTTATAATATAGTATAGTCTAATCTTCTTCTAAAACATACCTAATCTAATCTAGTATCTTTATTTCTTCTAGTACAAATAAACCTTTCTAACACTGAAACAAACTTTTACTCAACATCAATACTACAATAATGATCAACTCAATTTTACAACAAAATAAAACAGAATCGACCCGGGACACCAAGTCCGTCCCTGCCCCCGTCGAAAGCGGAGAAAGATGAAGGAAATGAAAATGTACGTCGCAAAAAGGGGGGACGCCTCCCCACGCCTCGCAGAAGTGGAAAGCCCGAAAATTCTATAAAGAGGGGAGAGTTGGGACTCGATACCTTTTGTACGATAAGCCCTTCCCCTTCTAAGGAAAGGGGAGGTTCAGGAAAAGCGGAAACATTACTCGTAACTGACGTCTCCGCACTTCTTATCTGAGTTGGATAATTTCCTTCGTTCCAAAGGCGGTGATACGGGCGTTTTGTACCTACCCCTAGTTTTGGTAAATAATTTTAGGCTTGTATTGTTTAGTTTTGGATACGGGACTAAGACAGGGTGCTATGTAAAAGGGTGAATTAGAAATGCGGGTTGTATATAGTTTTTAGTATAGGTATATAAGATATTGCAATGAGACTGTTTTGTATATCTTTTAGGTTAATACAAACTATTAGATATTATTAAGTATGTATAACTATGGATGTAAGATGGGTTTCTTTCTTTTGTCTACAGGCTACATACTAAACATTTAAAATCAGGCCGTTCACATGCGACTCGTAAGTGCGGTTTATAAAATCGCACGTTTAGCGCTTGCCATCTGAAAATAGGCTACATCTTTTGTTGCTTTCACACTTATGGGCCATTTTTAACAACTCCAAAACTCGAATTCAAACCTCATTGTGTTTTCAACACTATCAGTTTTTCATGATATGTCGTACCTATGTAAAATAATATTGTATTTTTGTTTAGCTTTTAGCATTTTTATCTTTCATTGTCTGCCAGACAAGTTTTGTACAACGTCATTGTTTCAATACAATATTATGACAGGCGAAAAGATTTACGAATCATATTTTTACATGTTTTATTCATTTGTAGTTACTTTTTTATAAATGAAACGTTAATCCATTCTTTAGGAGGATTAAAACATTATTTTAAGTAAATACTACTATACTAAAAATGCTTTCCACATGCGTCTTTGCCCGTGTAGTCAAACAAAAAAGCTATTCCATATCATTTTTAGTTATTTTAAGACACAAAAATCTACATCAAAGTCATTGTATTGATTAGATTCTTAAGTTAACTATAATATAAAATATTAATTTAGTATGTCTCAAGATAGTTATTATAAAAATAGTTTCTTAGTTTTCAATCATGCATTAGATAATAATATATTAAAAACATGTCAATTTAACGTAAAATAACTTAATAAAAGCTATAAAAGTATGTATGCAATATGTCCATGGGCGGCGCTGATCGCTTACCATCAGGTGACTCGTTTGCTCGTTTGTCACCTATTCTATAAAAAAATGTAATGTATGTAACACCATATACCAAAAAATTAAAAAAAAAAAAACGTGTTCCAAATCCCACGACAGTTTCAATAGAGTATCAACTGCTATCATTCCATACAATTCACTACCCACTCGTCCCCACGACCTGTTCATAATAAAAACAGGTTAAATCACAGAATTAACTTTTATATCTTTTTCGGAAGGGTGTGTGATTCCCATTCCTTGAAAACGAGCTCACTTTTATCAAAGATAAAACTTGTCTTTCTTTCTTTCTTTGACAAAAAAGAAAAAGAACAGGTTTGTCGGACGATTGAACGGACGGACAGTCCGAATTTTTATTGTTATAAAATTGTATAAGTGTAACAATTTCAAATAATGTATTTTGAATTACATTTCGGATGTTTTGGGTGGAATTGTTATTCCCGGGTTGAGTAGTGTTATAGGCGATTCTTGAGCTTTTCGAAAAATTTTCAGTACAAAAAATTAATAGGGGTGATTACAGAGTATGTAAAATCTATTTACTCCGTCAGTTAGGTTCTGAAAAAATATTAGACACATATTTTTTATTTTGTTATATAAGATAACTATACTTAGATAAAACGAATCAAAGTTTAGGAGCAAATACGTCATTTCTACGTATAAAATTGTTGACGCGATATTTCGAAGATGTATTGCTTAAGAAAATAAGAATACGTGTCTAATGTTTTAAAATAATCTACAATAAATATATTTCTATTTCTACAAGACGCACATTGAAATAAAAATTAGTCATCTACCCGATTCTATACGGAGTTGCAGACTACCTAGCGGGTTTACCGGGGTTGCGGCTCGGGTTTCCGAAAAACAGGAGAAGGAACGGGGTAGGCAAGAGAAGTCATTGGATTGGATTGAAAAAAAAAACCGATTCTGTGTTTTTGTACGTATGCTAATAATGTTTTCTTAACTACAACTAATTTACCTATTTCTATACCAATAGAAAGCTACATTTTTACTGAACAACAAAGGATACATAACAATAAAAAAATCTACTTAAGTCAGTAATCCATGCAGACTAAAACGGACAAGTCGTGGGCAAAACGGACGAGTTTAGTAATTAAAATAAAACATAAATCCATTGAAATTAAAACACGAAATGGTTTTTCCACGAATGTGACTCACCAATATATCATAAGAATTAGTTGGAAAACTATTGGGGCTTTCCTAATTAATGGAGAGTGCCTTGGACCTCCGAATGAAGAGGGTAACCTGTCTGGGTATAGGAAAATACTATTATTTCGTTTCGATTTCGTTTGCTAAAGTATATTTTTGCGTTTATAAGGGTATTTTAATTGTAATGAAGGTAAAATATATAGGGTTTTGTTTTATTTTGTTGTTTGTATTAGTTTATTTTTAGTGTAGATGGGTATATGAGTGTTACTGTCGTGTTTTTTTTAACTATTCGTTTTTTTATGACATAAGCTGGTAAAAGAGCAGACGGATCACTTGATGGTAAGCAATCACCGCCACACATGGACACCCGAAACACCAGAGGTGTTACAAGCGCGTTGCCGGCCTTTTGGGGGTTAGGAATTTAAGAGTTGTTAGGGAATCGGGAATTGGAGAGATTGGGAAGAAGGGTAATTGCGAATCCGGTACCTAACCGTACTCACACAACGAAAGACCACGCAAGAGTTGTTTCACGTCGGTTTTTTGTGAGGCCGTGGTATCACTCCGGTCGAGCCGGCCCAGATGATACGTCTACTCGTTTACCGGCTTATACCATAAAAACTAATTCTATTCCTTTCACTAAATAAAAAGCGAGGCCATAACAAAAACTCATTCTCAAAATGTTCTTTATGTACAAATTGCAACGATAACTAGTATACACCAACACATCGACACAACTATAGCTACACAATATCCCTGTGTGGGTATTCCGTAGTAATGTGCATAAAAACGTTTGTTCATTACGCACACATTGGTATATACTATAAATTATTGTGTCGGTATATGTAAGAATTTCGTAAAAGATTTTATGAATAAAAACAAGGGTAGAGATAAAAATAATACTTAACAAACATTTAATAAATCGAACAACGAACGATTGAGCTACACAAATTATACCCATACAAATATATCTAAAGGAATCTTCTCGTCGTATATTTATGTTATTGAATCCATTACAATATTTCGTAACATTTATTAATTGCATGTTTGGCGTAATGGTTAACGCTTTGAGTTATCAGGCAAGGTGTCGCAGGATCGAACCCAAGCAATAACTAGTTCTTTTTGTAGTGTTTATCAAATATTTTTAATCAACATCTAATTCTAAATTTCTAATGATTCGATACTTGAGTATTAAATTTGTAATGTGTGTGACGCAACTCTCGGGTCATTTTATTTAGCCCGTTTATAAAGTAACTACCGTCAATTCTTTAAATGTTTTCCAGATCACCCAACTTACAAAATAAAATTATATTCTTAGTTATCAATTTATGAGCATTTCATTTTCATAGTTTATTGCTACATAATTCGTGTGTAAAGCTGATGTCTCAACACTTCACAAATTTGAAAAAGGCAGAAGTAATTATTTTGCACGAACAAAAGATAGATCTTGTGTTTTAGATAGATATTTTCTTTAGTGAAATACAAAGGCGCTTAACGATATCGGTGAGTAAATAAGATAATTATTATGTTGATATTCTGGGTAATTGATTGAATTAATAATTTTATTTAAAGTTCTCTAATGAGGTTACTGAAGGCCCAATTAATAATGTTATTATTTTTTGTTTTATAAAATACAAAAAATAATAACATAAAAAAAATTAATGAATATTAATATTTGAATAATGAATACTTTTTTATTATTATTGTTGAATTTATTTTTAAGAATAAATAATTATTGCATAATAAATTTAAAACTTAATCTATTTTAATTTATATTAATAGGATACTAATAATAATATTGTCTTCTGTGTAAACCTATATATATATGTTGATTATAAAATATTGTATAATTATTGTGTTTACAACTAAAGCTACTTGTATTTATATTTTATTCCTATTGATAAGTAACTTTATAGATTTTCGTGGTATTTTAAATAATATATTTTTGTTTAATAGTGTAAGTCCGTGCAGTTATGGGTGCGCAGATATGCGGAGACTGGTGATATTGAAAATTGCCAAGCTGGGCCGAAGCCGAAGGCAAATTCGTTAGCCCGGCACTACGACATCATAGCCAGGCATAAGGCTGATTCCTTTTTCAACGCGCACTGCAGCAACGGCACTCGATGTTTTCACGCAAACAATAAGGAGGCACCTGCATTCTGGTTTAAGGTGCAGGAAGCCACCCAAAAAGATATTACTGCCCACAATGCACCAGGAACAGCGATAAAATTTTGCCAGAAGTTTTATAAATTTTGATAGGGCTAATAATGTGGTTATATTTACCGATGTAAAGAATTAATTTCATGCTAGCAGCATAAAGTTTAAATTTATTTGTATTGAATTTTTTTTTTGCGTTAACGCTGAGTTATATCGATTTCTGAATCAGTTACTGAGCCATCAGCCAAATTATATGTAGTCCAAATAAACTACAATGTTTATATTTTTAAAATAATAAAAATGCAGTCTAGAAAATACGGTGAAGTGATGTTATTGTTATGCGGTTAGAAATTGTCATAATTTCTTTCTATTCAACATGTTGATTCACTTCACTTCTCATTTTTAATAACTTATGTAACTGCTGTTCAACTAATTTGAAACATTATATTTACGCTCATCCTTAACCAACTTAGAGTATGATTCGAAATGTTATAATGTTAAAAACTTATTTGTATTAATCGTCACATTTTTGCTAACATATTGCCCACTCAATATTGAATCTTATAGCAACCGCCTTAAAACACAAAATGGAGAATTCTAATAACAAAAATTTGCTAATTTTAAGAAATAACAATATTTACTGTGAAGCGGAAATTTGGAAAAAAATGTTTTAATAAAATTTTTATAATAATTTTATTTTTTAATACTTTTTTTAATTTTAAATTTTAATATTAAAAAAAAATATATATATATATTGTTTAATAATAAGTAATAAACAATATTAAAATTTAGTTTATTATTATTTAATTAATAATAAAAATTATTATTTAATAATATATTTTTTTTTGTAATAATCATTAATAAATAAAAAATTGTCTATGAAAACAATTAATAACATTTTTTATTTGATTTATATCCAATATTTATACTTTATTTCTATAAAAATAAATTATATGTAATAAAATAGATATCGTTTTATTTACCGACTTAAATGCTTCTTTTATAGTCTGATTTTATTATACAGAAAACAAAAATAAACTTAAAAAAGACAAACAACGAAATAAAATACATGTAAAAAATATGTTTTGCTGGTTTCGAACCCACATCGGCGTAGAGGGAGACGATTAGAGCAAGCTCGTTAAACCACTCGTCTACGAGCACTACGTCTAGTTTAGTGAAAATGTTGAATCATATCATCAATTGTAAATATTTTTAACCTTACCCATCTATTAAATTATAAAAATACATATACCGACACAAAATTTATAATATATACCAATGTGTGCGTAATGGTCAAACGTTTTATGCACATTACTACGGAATACCCACACAGGGATATTGTGTAGCGATAGTTGTGCCGATGTGTTGGTGTATACTAGTTACAGTTGCCGCGTGTACATTTAAGAGTTCATTCATCTATTATTTCAAAGATTCCTTCATCAACGTCTTATAAATATTGAGGAGCTAACAAAACAACTGAAGTGTACTTATGTAGGAGGTAATTAAGCGCGGAGGGCCGTTCCCTCGCGAATGCCGCCTCATCTTTCCTCTTACTCTCTGTTTCTCAAAGTTTAAGATTTAATGGATACCTATCATCTATGGCTTTAATGGAAACTTTGTCTGGATTTCACTATAAATGTAGTCTTAGCTCTATTTTTGTAAATCAATAATAAATAATAATAACGGCCTCACAGAAAACCGACGTGAAACAACTCTTACGTTGTGTTTCGTTGTGTGAGTGAGGTTATCGGAGACTCGATTACCCCCCTTTCCAATCTTCCCAATCCCTGATTCCCCAACAAGCCTTAAATTCCAAACCCCCAAAGGCCGGCAACGGTATACATGGGCGGCGGCGATTGCTTACCAGCTTGCAGCTCGTTTACCGGCTTATACCATTAAAAAAACTCTTACTTATCTGACACCTACGTTTCCTTTAAGGAAATAACAGATCTACATATATGTCTTAGTTACAATTTTCACTGAAATATTTTTTTTTTTTAATAAAAACTTTACCCCACACTAGGATTTTCTCATGTGTCGTGGGTGCGTTTACAAACATACACATGACACCCAGACCCGAAGCAACAATTTATGTATTTCATAAAGAGTTGCTCCTTGCGGGTATCAAGCCCGCTACACGTTGCATGGCAGCCGGTTGCCCAACCGTGCAGTCAAAAGCATTCAAATTTGCACACAGTCAATTACATTTAAAATTCCCCCACCAGCTCCACCCATTTCTAAAACTTTGACAGCCATTGTCCCCCACATTGTCTTCCGGCGCTGAGTGGCTTTATGAAATTCCTAACACGCACATATGTCGTAACGACGCTTCTTATTAGCTGGGCCGTGGGTTCGAGTCCGGATCTTTTATGGCCAATAATGTGGAATAGAGTTCCATTACCTATATGCATGTTTGCAGGTTTGATTAAATGGTTTTAGTTAAAGTGATGTGATTGACGAATATTTGCTTATGTATGTGTAAAAATTATATATTATACTTTTTTACAAGTAAATACAATATAACCTATATGTACTAATATAGGGTAGATGTCAAATTTTTGTTCTAATATCCGTCTTGTACTTAGATTATTTTAAAACATTAGACATGCATTTTTTTACTTACTTACGGAAATCGAACATAATATTGATTTGAAATATCGCGTGACGTCATTTCTAGGTAGGTTTTACACGTGAAAATGACGTATTTGCTCCCACTGGAATATTAAAAGTATCCGTAACCGATGAGCATGTATGAAAAGACTTCTGTTGATGAAAATAATAAGTGTCTTTGTAATATTCGTAGCAATCAGCATTCAATTGTCTCTGCTAATCCCACGCGAGGCAGAGATACCAAAAATCATTATCTTTTACACTCATCAGAAAGTGAAACAGCAAGTTAATAAATCATTCTTAGACACGACCTCAACAACACAAAATACTAAAATACAAGCCCACCAAACTAAAATAAACTAACCAAAACCAAATTAATTACAAAATTCTACCCATCTAAGACGTGAAGTCTAATTTAATTAAAATTTCAATTATATCGAAACATCTTGGATATAATGCTATAGTTTCTAGCCTGTTTATGTAATTTTATACGCATGGCGGGGAGATGGGGGTCCCGCGGCTCCCTAACTCCCCCCCAGTGGTGGGATTAACAAGATTCCATTAAAATTATTATAATGTTCTCCATACTATGGGTAAGTAAAGCTTCTTTGGTGTTTGTGTACATGTCTTATGTAGTGAAGATTGAAGATGCTGCGTATGGGAGCGGATTATCATATATTATGTTATTTATGACTCAACGGGGCATGGCATGTTCTAAGAATAAAAGCTCCTAAAATAAAAGATTAAAAAGAAAATATTATGAAAGGTTTCTATTACAAAATGCGATATGTTTGGATATTCTTTTAAGCCTACCTTATTTCCAGACTATTTATTTATTTAGTAGAAAAAACATGCATAATGTTACAGCTATAATATAAAAATACGTCACGTTTTCCTTGCTGATGCTAAAACTCCAGAACGCATGAACCGATTTCCACGGTTTTGCATTCGTTGGAAAGGTTTCGTGAGGTTTATAGCAAAGAACTTAAAACTAATTCATCAGCCATTCATCTTCTCCCAAAATCTTAAATATTCACGAAATACATCCTTTCATAAATAGTAATGCACCTGTGACTCCTTTGGTTTTGCGGCGTCAGTATCGCTGATCGCTTACCATCAAGTAACCCGTCTACTAGCTTGCCTTCTATTCCTATTTCATAAAAAAAACCTAGTTATACTATGTTTAGTTACACGAATTGTATGATTCTGCATTTCTGAAGATTAATTTCTTATTACTGGTGACTGTTACCAACGGTTTTCTAATCGAGTACCTGTACTAAATTATTATCCATGTTACCATCTCAGTGTTTTGATAGGAAACGTAGATCGTAATCTATGTACTTTTTAAGGGGGAAAATCATCCAATGACTTTTCCCGCAATGGGCGAGGTAAGAGGGAGTACCAGACTCTTACTGACTAAAAATCACTCCGTTCCTACGCTTGCATTTCGAGCCAGAGCCCCGGTAACCACTAGTAATCTATGTACTACATTATAATTAGGAAAAAACAAAATGCCCGTTACTTTCACATGTTACTTAGATGGAAACTTTCTACTTAATTAATTACATTATTGTATTATATCAGCTTATTATTCAAAACTGAGATTAGAGACAGGGCAGCAGCGCTTTCTGATATTCCTGAACTCCTTAAACTGCGATATCTAACTCGCCTTCCATGGTAAAATCTTTTTTACTTAAAGAAAGCTCCTAATCCAGCTATTTAAAGTCACCAGCTGCTGATGTATTCTTTAAAAAAACTAAAGCTGATATAAATAACTCACTAGTTTCTAAAAAGTATTCTCAAACCTTCAAATCGAGCAATACCTCAGTGCTACAAAAGCACTTATAAAAAGGTACTTTTATAATAACTCTCCTTACAGTATTTCCTTAAACACTCAACAATACATAACCCAGAAATCAAACGCTAAATCCTAAACTTATACCTTTATATCCAACATTTCCTTAACCTTACAAAAAACCGTCCAACAATAAACTAAAACCTCATCTTCAACCCATCCTCCACTATCTAACCCTTAAAAGCCACTAAGAAAATCAATATCAACGTTACAACATAATGCCAGTGGCACTTATTCCCCGCGAAAATACGCTTCGCGGGTGGGGGGCCCCCAAACCCCCAAAACGTTGGGGGTGCCACCTGAGACGCCTCAAAGACGAAGCACTCAAAATTTCGCTTATATAACGTGAATATACGGTGGAATTAATTAGTTTTACTGCTTAAAGTTTTGCATGGGGCGTGTGTGATATTTGCATGGAAGATCTTGAGTGTTTGAGGTGTTTGTGTACCTACCTGTATATATGTTAAGTTTTGTATTTTTGTGAATGTAGTACAAGTAGAAGTATGACTGATAAGTTTGCTTTTGTTTTTCGAAAGAGATTTTTTTTATGACTGTCTCAGGCCTCGGCCTCGAATTTTGCGGGCAGCGGGGCGGCGGCGGCGGCGGCGCGGGAGCGGCAGGATCTTATGCGTATAATCAAATGGACCGGTTTTCGAACACAGCGGCGGCGGAGCGGCGCGGGAGCGGGCAACGAGCGGTGCACTCCAGTCAAGCGGTGACCGCCTGCGTTGCGCGTCTGCATTGTAGTATAGTGTTGTGTACCTACATTTTTTTGTGACGTATCAAAATGTCCTCGGACGATATACCTCTAAATCGTTTTGGATTAATTCTAGACACTAAATCACTCTTGATAGTTTCAAGAATATAGTCAAAAGTTTCTACACTCATTCTGGTGTAGTCGTAGAATTTGTTTGGAAAATAAAAATGATTTGTTATGTCAAATAAAATATTTATTATGTTTTATAGAATAATTAGTAACTAATGCGATGCGAGCGTTAGGAATAAATTTGAATCAAAAAGATGTTGTCGCCGTTTTTCACACATTTCGTTCGCTAATAAAAACAAATATCTCGACAACACAACCACGAACACAACACTACACCGCTGTAGTGCCGCGCGATCTGCCCGCTAGTTTCGAGAACGGGTCCGCCGCCGCCGCCCCGCTCCCGCGCCGCCGCCGCCGCCGCCCCGCTGCCCGCAAAATTCGAGGCCGAGGCCTCAATGGATGCAAATGCGACTGATGGACGGACTCTGTAATAAAATTGTGCCCAGTATATGGCAATAGTCTCACCCCAAATTCCATGGGACTTATGAAAAGTGGGTATACAGTGTATTGTGAGTATGTAATGCGCATCTTTACATAATAATAATAAAAGGCGAGACGTTGCATTGCATTTTTTTCATGTATCATTTTGAGGTCATCGATCTAATGACCTATTTCAAGTCGAGTATTTTAAGCGGTGACAGAGTTATTCTACCTCTAAGACACACTAGGCAATTGCCTAGGGCGTCATATAGGAGTGCCGAGAGACGCGTGTGCCCAAATAAGTGTAGAGCGGCGGGGCTCCAAAAAAGGGGGTGCCTATGAGTTGCTGGCCCTTGGCGTTCTCTAGGTTTATTTCGCCCCAGAGCGGTGATCTTACTGACAAATAGAAGCGATATCAACATATTCAATGCAATACCAAAAATGTCTAAATCAATAAATGTCATAACACCATATCCAAACCTCGACTCGAATCCCACGCACCTCTAACTCGATATTTGCACTGACACCCACTTGAATAGCCTCGTTATTTTAGTGGGTGTTAGCTTAGCATTAAGTTTAATAGGGAAGATGACTAACTTATAATTTAACGTCCCGTTTTGTAGATTATTTTAACATAGACGCGTATGTTTTATTTTCTTACGGAAACAATTAATAATTTCGGAGATACCCATTTGACACATTTTGTATGGAGCTTATGTCAAAATTCTACCGCTGGTAGGCAAATCTACCGATCGATAGGTTATTGGAATCAATTTCAAATATCGCGTTACTTCATTTTTAGGTACATTTTATACGTAGAAATAACGTATTTGCGCCCACTCCTAAACTTTGATTCGTTTTATACAAGTATTGTTATTATATGAGAAAGTAAAAAAATACGTGTCTAATATTTTTTCATTAGCTACCTAACGGACTACACTCGGGTCTCTATCCCTATTATAAATAGAAACTTATCACTTCATATTCTCAGGTCGACCACCTCGCCTCAAGGGGTATAAAGTTTGAAAACTCAGATGATACTTAAAAATTCAGTTGTAAGACATAATAGCTGTCTCTTTGGTCTTGTTCGTAACATGTTTGGCTAAAATGAACACCTATATTATATAAGGTGTTCTAAAATTATCTGCCACGGCTTTAATGGGAGGTAGTGTTGTGTTTGAAGATTACAATACTAAATAATATGAATTATTGAATATGAGTTGATATCAAGTTCTTAATTATTATGTTATCGGCTTACTCACGTAACTGTTTGACGAGGAACTCGACTAGTTTCAAGCCATGCTAGAGGCTCATATTCATGAGCAGCATTCCGCGACACACGACGCGGCGATTTTCGCGCTGCTACTTACATTCTTGTCTTAAAGACACTACGCCCTATACAAACGTAAGTAACAAATTTTCCAACTAAAATTGGAACCAACATAAAATGGAGAACTCTTTATATAATACCCCAAACCACAATAACTCTTATCAATATCAAAACATCTTACCATAAACTCTTACATCAATAAATTACCCCGAATACTAAGAGTTGCAAGCCTCACCCCACAACAAGGGAAATATATTTCGAATTACTGGCAACACAAATAAATCAGGCACTCGCCGACCGACAATATAATCGCGAACTTAGAAACACGTACTTACTTATGAAACCCCACCACCCCGCGCGCTCCGTTTTGAATTTCGAATAGGTAGGGTTGCTAGCTACGTTTTGTAAATAACGGTATTTTTATTTTCAGTTCCGAAAATATAGTATTTGCCTTCATTTGCGCTGGGGGCCTGAATGAGAATGACGTATCAAAATATAACATTTCTGACAACCACGTGATGTGATGTTCAGCATGCCAGACAAACTTAGAGTCGTCTTATGGGCTGCAGACCTTTTTTTTTTGATGACGTGGGGAAACCTTCAAAAGGCACAGGTTTTTGGGGAGAAAGACTGGGTAGTATGGGATTTTTAAATGATTTCATTTAGCTTGCCCTTTTTCTTTGTTTGTGTCAAATAGTGAATGGAATTTTACACCCTTCTTGACGTCCAATCGATCTGATATTTGATACACACTCTTTATCTTGATAACATTACAATGTAAACTAATTAAAACCGTTTATTGTATACCTACTTGTTATCTTACTAAAACAACTCTGGTGGCCACCCTCAGCACATATAAATGGTCTATAGACCTGAAGAATAGACACAGGTTTTTGAAGATGGTACTTAATAAGGAAAAATATAGACTATTATATTTTTACATGAATATTTGCTTCTGCCCGCGACATCGTCCGCGAAAATTAAAAAAATGTGGGTTGTACTACCCCTAACATTTAGGGGAATGAAAAATAAATGTTGGCCGGTTCTCATAGATACCAGATAAGCACAAAAACAAATCGTCAAAATCGGTCAAGCCGTTTCTCGGAGGAGTATGACAACGAAAACTGTAACACGAGAATTTTATTTTTACATGAATATTTCTAAGCTCTTTAGCACCAACCCTATACCCGAGCGAGCACAGAACAAACTTAAATTGAGAATGAGGGAACTGACGACGTTCCGTTCTTAAGACACGCTTCTGACGCAGAGTTGCAAGCTCTCGCTGCAAGAAATATTTTATGTATACAAATGTGAGGTAGGCAGGGATGTAGGTCTGTGGTTGGTTTTGGTTTTTGGTGTGTGTATTGGAACTTGTAGATGTAGTTTGGTTTTGTATTTTGTTTTTATTAACACCTTAAACGCCACGGGGGTCACTGGTGACCGATGTTAGCGGAGGATTTGCTTTCAACAGTTTTCTATTGGCAGTCAAAGATTTAAGACTGATGTTTTTTAAAACATTATGGTATTGGTGTCTTTACCATAGAAGTCTGATTTTGATGTTTTGTTAATACAAGGTCATTACTAAAGCATCGAATGTAACCACAATAGTATTACGGACTGCATGGTTGACGCAGTGGCTGGACAACTGGCTGTCGTGCAACGTGTAGCACACTCGTCTCTACACGGAGCAACTCTTTGTGTAAGCCATAAATTGTTGTTTGATCTGGATGTGATGTGTATGTGAACTTGTATATTTGTAAACGCACCCGCGACACAGGAGAGAAAAGAACTTGCGCCAAATCCAGGTACACACTCCCTAAAACCATCGCAGATCATCAGTACTCAAGAATTGAACTAGAAATTTAACATATCCCCGATTTTAAACGATCTTTAAACAAGACAAGAGATAGTTACTCACTAAAATTACACAGCATCCTGAACAAAATCGAACCCCATAACATACACGAACACAGTAACAAAACCCTCTAAAACAGAGAATCAAAGTAATAACCTCACTAATAAAACCGCACCTAACGCAAAATACACCCACACATATACATATATAAGTATATAATATACAAGTGTCACGTTGCTACATATATATACAATGTACGGTATACAGTATAGAGTATACACACGTCTTCGCAAGCCGCATGTATACATAAGTATACATGTCGGTATGTACATATTTTAATACATTATCTCGCGGCACGTAAGGAGATGAGAACCAAGATGGCGGCGTTCGGAACACTTCTTAGAGCCGCGCAGCGTCGGCTGGGTTAATATGGAGGTGGTGCGACATTAATAAATTACTTGTAGGTTAAAAATGACATGTAAAATATAGAATCACGCAAATCGGTCCATAAACCTCGGCGTAATCGGTGGACATACATAGTAAAAATACATGCCGGCCGAATTAAGAACTCCTCTTTTTGGGTAGTCGGTTAAAGAATCTAAATCTAGTAATAGAAGAAGTCATTGTAGGAGGTGTACTCTGTGCTTTTTATCTACAAAGAAGTAAACCTATGAAGTAAATGTAGCTATGTATTTTTAGCTAATTATAGAAAAGAAAATTTAAAGAATAAAAATTCCAAGTACCTACCTATATGTTAAATGGGTACGTTTAAGTAAGCCATGAAATGTCATTAAAAATCTATTGCTAGAAGTCAAAAACATGTCAGAAAACATTCAAGTTTTGGATAAATCAACTTTTAGAAAATCAACTAAGAAGTTAGGAAAAAATGCGTCTAGTTAGAGTTTAGGTACTTAGTTAAACACAAAAACACGTCAGTGACCTTTTCAACAACTTACATCCAAGCTAAAATAATAAAAAAACAAATTCCATCTCCATACACTGAAGCAACCACACGAAGTTATTATATCGCTGGTAGTTTTCGCGGGGGGTGGCGCGGTGCGGTGCGGGAGGGGGTAGGGGTGGCGCGCCCCGTGATAACTCGCTACTTCACAGTTTACTTATTTACATAATTACATATAATTTACAGCTGTGTGGGGAAAATACCTTATTGAGGATTGGTATATGTTTCACGTTTTCTTGAGAATAAGATTCTGGTGAGTGAAGCTTCTTATGAATTAAAATATCTTAGTTTATCTTACTCCACATAGAAGATGTTCATCGTCATCAGCCATAATAGCCATAAGTGTGGGAGAGCCATGCTTCGGCACGAATGGGCCGGCTCGACCGGAGTGATACCACGGCCTCACCGAAAACCGACATGAAACAACGCTTGCGTTGTGTTTCGTTATGTAAGTGAAGTTACCAGAGGCCCAATTTCCCCCTTCCCAATCTTCCCAATCCCCGATTCCCCAACAACCCTTAAATTCCTAACTCTCAAAAGGCCGGCAACGTACTTGTAACGTCTCTGGTGTTTCAAGTGTCCATGGGCGGCGGCGATTGCTTACCATCAGGTGATACGTCTGCTCGTTTGCCGGCGTGTTCCATAAAAAAATATAATCCCCATGCTTGGCAGGAGGCGAATCCACTCTAAAGAGAGAGGGGCCTTTGTTCAGCAGTTGACGATGTATTCCCAGTTTACATGGTAATGAGATGATTTTCATTACACTGTTCAGCTTTCTGTCAATAACACAAGGGCACTGAAAAAAATTCAACATCTTTGCCACAATATCGAAAGTTAATAATTCTACAATAATCAACCTCTTTACACCAAAAACCAAAAAACTACCAAAAAGCATGAAAACATTAATTTCTTCAAAGAAAATCTTTTGCTGTCATTTTCATAACAATATTTGTGTTGAGAAAACTTTTCGATAGTAGTATACCGAGTTTTTTTTAGTGATATATATACATTTTTTTTCTATATCTACACAAATGGATTATGGTAGTGCCACCAGCGGTGAAACTGAAACGGAACGCCCAACACCGGCAGACTTCGACAAATACTTGCCTTGGGCATGTGCCCAATTATCAGTAGAAATTGATATAGTGGTGGTACGGAGCCTTCTCAGTAAGTTGTTAAAGCCTACCTATTTTTAATCCTCCTCCTTGTGTCACTTATCCTCAATGCTGAGAGTCATAACCCCGACGAATAACTCTCTGGTTGACTATATTTCGCCATCTTCGGCGATGTGGATGGCGTCGCAGACTGTGGTCTCCAGTGTGGCACGGATTTGGTCCGACCAACGTATCGGACTCCTGCCCCTTGGTCTTTTTCCATCTACCTTTCCTGTGAGCAGCAACTTTTCTAAGTTATCACCTCTCTTCCTGGCAATGTGGTGAGCCTCACTATGCTCTGTGCAGTAAATTCCGAGCATTTTCCTCCAATACCACATTTTTAATAGCCTCTAAAATGTCCCACTTGTTGTAGTACTTAATAGGCCAGGGTTTCACCACTAACTCACCTGGTGGTAAGCTATGATTTTACCAATGATGAAGCACGACTACCTGTAAACAATCTTTTCACACCGAAACGAAGACACTACTGCGACACGAAGGGCTTTTCTGGACAAGAAAAGTCAAGGAGAATGGATGAGCACATTTCCTTGATGTATGTAGGTTAGAAATTATTAGCCCAAGTTTTCTCACGATGTTTTCTTCAGTCAATGGTCATCTTATCGAATTGATTTATAGCCTTTGTTTTCTTTTTCAGAAACATTCCAAAGCTCTGCGGCATCAGACCGATCATCGAAATTCAAAAAAATGAAAGCAAAGCCCTCTTCCTCCCTAACATATACATCAGAGCCTGAGATCGGAGAAAAAACTGCAAAATTTGCTAAAAGTGGAATGGAAACAAATCCTTTTATAACGGTTGAAACCGTTTACGACAATCTTGGAAATCTCGTACAGCTAAAATTTTTGAACAACGTCATTCCAATACCTGCAAAAGTCATAAAATTGATCGGCCTCCTAGTCCCATTTCATAAGCACTTGACCAACATCACAATAAATAGTGGTATTGGCGCTGACACGATTTATGAAATTTCAAAATTCCTTCCAGCTTCTAATATAACCGAACTATGTTTGGATGGTGCATTTATCGCTGCAGCTAATTACGACTTACTGCTAACAAAATGCCATTTGAAATATCTCTCCTTATCCAAATGCAAAATTACTGATGCAGTTGTGAAAACGATTGTTGATAAATTATATTTTAACTTACCAGCATCGAAATCACTGTCAGCATTGAACTTGTCAACGAATAGAGTTACTGATGTTGGTGCGAAACATCTAGCTGAAGTACTGAGATTAAATAGACAACTCTGCTATTTGAATTTAGCAGACAATATGATCACTGATGAGGGTGCAATAAGCATTCTCGATGTCTTACACAATTTTCATTTAACACCTAAGGAATTAAAAGAATATAGAACCAGATATATGAGATATTTAAAAACAAGAAATGATTTAATTGAGTCATATATTATGGAACTGAATGACGCTGAAGCTAAGAAAGTGGTAAAGAAAAAGAATAATAAGCCAAACAATCCAGTTCCATCCAGAAGGAAGTCATTAGAGAGAGATACAACATCTAGATCTAGTATGGAAAAAGCGGCAGCCGCTGCTCAAACCCAGTATTTCCGTGATCGAGCTCGATTTTTAGCCGTTTCTAAATTAGGTGGTTTCCTTGATCCATTCAGTGCAACGAACACTGAAGAGAAAGATGGTTGTGTATACTGCTACGGCAATAACGCCCTTAGCTACTTAAACCTCGCTTACAATAATATCAGTCATATCACTGTGAAGAAGTTGTACGAAGTTTTGGTGACCCAAAAATATCTTAATAGGAAACCTAGAGGTTTGGTTAATGTGGTCATCGAGGGTAATAACATACCTATTATTTCTGCAGAACTTCACGGTATTAATGAAATTATTGAGTCTAATTTGAGTAATATACCGAAACCTTCTAGTGAAATGGCTAAAAGGAAATCAATTGCACCAAAGCCTGGTGGCAAGCAATCACTTGACCGATAACTGTACAAATGTGTACAAGGTGACAACTTAAGTCATACGAGGTTTCCCCATACGGTATAGTCGTACATACCTATTATTTTAGTTTCTTACCCCTGCAATCCGAAATTAATACCAAATAGTTTTTTCTTTTGCTATATCATTTGTGCTTTTTGTTTTGTTTATAGATTTAACTCTTTACGTTTATGCTGTGTCTAATTTAGATTAGGATATTTTAATCATACGTCATGGATATTTAAGTTTAATAATAAAAATTAAATATTTATTGGTCGTTTGTTTCTTTCAAATGTTGAACATGTTTAAATGGTAATTCATATAAATTATCCCTAAACTTGCAGTAAAAAGTTTTTCAATAATCTGTTTAAAAATATTTGTAATCAGGCTCAAAATATTTGTGCTAATGGAACAACAAATAAATCTTTTGTTTGACATACGAAGCGTTTCGCTTCAAGCTTCCTTTTGCGAACTGCTAGGGAGTGAATTTTTTTGCCGGAGTCTGTGTTTCCTGATGGGTATAATCTGGGTGTCTTCAAAGCCCGAGTGAATAGGTTGCTTATGGGCAGACGTGCTCCATTGTGGGCCGCATCATCACTTAGCATTAGGCGAGATAGCGGCCAAACGTCGACCCATCAAATGTAAAACAAAAAGAGATCCTCCATTGCTTCTTAGAAAAAATAAGTAGGTAACATTTATGTCTGGAGGAAAATACCACTCCTCATTCTCGCTACCATAGATTCTGTCATTCGAATTCAGCACTTTTTGACTTTCTATCCAAAATCCAGAATCTAAAAAAAAAAAACAGAAGATGACGGCAACTTTCAAAAAAGAAATTTTATATCTGACAATTGTCATTTACGAATATACGTAATAAAGTTTTCGATAATTTACAATACATGTTGTAATAATTTTGATTGTTATAATAATTATATTTTTTGTAACATTTAATTAATGGATCTTCGATTTAATGAGGAGGGAAACAATGTTTTGGATACTCCAACGCCGGCCGACTTTGATGCATACCTACCATGGGCTTGCATGCAGCTGATGATGGAATACAATATTATAATCACTCGTTCCTACCGAAGTAAGTACCTTGCTATGTAGAGCTAATTTTGTTCAAAAGAAAAATACAACAGCTGATTAGGAAATCCTTATTTTAGTTTGATAGGTACCGGACCTAAATGATTCGATCTTGAAAATGTTATAAGTACTTAGATACATATTATTCTGCAACGTCACGCCTTTTATCCCCGAAGAAGGCAGAGGTGCTCATTATGGCACATAATGCCGTTATACAATGTACACTCACTTTACACCATTTGTGTTATAAGTAAGTCCCATGCAACAGGGGAGGCCTATTGCCATATTATAATGAGCACAATTCCAGAGTCCGTGCTACATCGTGATGCATCGCATACCTACTCGAGCTGTGCATCTTCCTCTCACAGCTACATAGCTTAGTATCAGTGAAAACGGTCACATAGTTTTGCAGCCTAGCTATCACATCTACGTAGCATACTTACGAAGCACATCTCCGGTGGAAAAGCTTCGTAAATCTGTCCTAATGGATGTCACAAAAATCCACTAGATACAAGTCGCTTCCAATCTCGTTGAATAACGCAAGCGTTGGTTGGACAAGTACAAGTAGAAAAACTTGAGGAGCTCTTTGTCCATCAGTATCAATAGGGGTGCATCATAGGCTAATTAAAGAAATTACATTAAACATTATCTTTATCAACAGATCCGTATCAGCCAAGCAAAGAAAAAGGAAAAACCAAAAGCAGCATCAAATCTAAAATGCCAACAGAAACCGAGTCTAATGAATCCCTACCACCTGAAATATTATTACCTGACGACGAACTTAATGCTATGACCAATGAAAATAACGTTTACATTGAAACTGTGTACGATGAAAACAACAAATTATTCCGAATAAAGTTCAATAAAAATAACACGTTTAAAATACCAAGAGAGATCTTTAAAGTTATTGGTCTTATAGTCCATTTTCATACATCTTTGTCTTCCATTGTCATCAACAGTGGTTTGCACGCAGCAGCAATTTACGAAATATCAAAAATCTTACCCAAATCCAATATAACTGAAATATGCTTGGACTACTCATACGTCTCTGAAGCGAATTACTACATTCTTTTGAAATACGAGAATTTAAAACATTTATCTTTGTCGAAATGTAGTATTAACGATGATTGTCTTAAACTTATTACCGCTGAATTGTCACGAATAAACCCAACTCTTAAACTATGTGCGCTGAATCTAGCAACAAACCGAATAACAGATGTTGGAGCAAAATATTTGGCAGAAATGTTGCGATACAATAGAAACATCGGCTACTTGAACTTAGCAGATAACATGATAGGCGATGAAGGAGCAATAAGCATATTGAATACACTAAAAGAATTCCCATTGACTCCTGAAGAAGCGTTTGAGAGACGAAGTAGACTGATGGTCCGTATAAAAGAAAAAAGCAGCCTATTGCAAAAGACGTTAAATAATATGCAAGCTGAAGATATGACTGATAAAAAGATGTCTAAAAGAAAATCAGTTAAACCGCCTCTAGCAAATGCAGTGAAAAGGAAGCTAGATTCTGACACTGCAATGTCTAAGAGTATGGAAATGATCCTGTACGAAAGAGCGGAGATTATAGTTGATCATATAATGGGTCCTCTCCATGATCCATTTAGTCCAATCAATGTTGATTTGAGAGGGCCAACAGTGTATTGTTTGGGGAATAATTCTTTAAGTTACTTGAATATAGCGTATAACAATCTATCCCAATTAAGCATCAAGATACTATGTGATGTGTTGAAGAGGCAGAAGATTTTGGGTAGAAGACCTCGTGGCCTAATCAATGTTGTCATTGAAGGTAATTACTTGTCTGATAACATTACGGAGTTGAAATACATTGATGATTCAATAGGAGCTATTTTGTCTGCGTATAGGAAATTATCGATTGAAACATCCAAGAGGAAGTCCATTAGTCCTAGGCTTAACTAAATAAAATAAAAATCTTTTTAATAAAAACAGTTTACTAGCAACCCGCTCCAGCTTCGCATGGGTGCATTGATGATATATTATGCATGTATTATAAATATAAATCTTCCTCTTGAATCACTATCTATTTAAAAAAACGCATTAAAATCCGTTGCGTAGTTTTATAGATTTAGGCATACAAAGGGACATAAGGACAGAGAAAGCGACTTTGTTTTATACTATGTTGTGATGGTCATGCAAACTGTGCAACATCACACCTTTTATCCCCAAAGGGGTAGGTAGGGGTGCATAAAGTTTCAGCTCGATAGGTCAAAGATTTAGGTCATAAATATATGATAAAGATGCTATACCGTTATTATGCTGTATTTATAATTATGTTATAATTTTAGAACTAATTGTATTTTTAATTCAATCATTTAATATATCTGTTGCTTTTGTTTAAAATTGTAATAATTGTTATAGATTTTATAAATAATTTAATAGTTTATTTATAATGATTATTACTTACTTACTTTACGTAACAATATTTTAATATAATTTGTGATACACTTATTTCTTTAGATTATCAATAATTTGTATTTGTTTCTAGTGTAATTTTAGTTTTAATAAAGACACATTATTTCAAATTCTTGTTTCGTTTTCTTTATGGTATAAGCCGGTAAACCAGCAGACGTATCACCTGATGGTAAGCAATCGCCGCCGCCCATGGACACCCAAAACACCAGAGGCGTTGCAAGGCCTTTTGGGGGTTAGGAATTTAAAAATTTCAAGAATCCAATAGTCACTGTTTTATGGTACTATATGAAAGAAATAATAATGATGTGGTCCCTAACTTAACAACAATTATAAAAGTGGTCCTCAGTAAAAGGTGGGGATCCCCTGTTTTAGAGGGTGAGACTCATGTATTCCATAGTCCATTCAATTAATGGGAATATTAAAATCAAAAATTCTAATAATCTTTAGGCAATCTAGGGGTAGAACCTCGGATTTTCAAGCAATCATACTACCTCGTAGTCGTAGGTAACCAAAAGGTAAGCAACTGGGTAGTTTGATTGATATATCTATGTAAAGTTACCTCGTTGGCCGAGTGGTCACAAGCACGACTGAAGGGCAAGAGGTCTCGAGTTCGATTTCCGGGTTAGGAATATTTTCTGAGGATTTTCGGCTTTTCCAAAATATCTCAGTTGTAGTACGGAGTCTGGAATTGTGCCCAGGTAGATGACAATAGGCGCACCCCAGCTCAGGCCCATGTAATAGGACAAGGAACTTAGAACACAAATAGTGAAAAGTGGGCGTACTGAATTAAGAACAAAGGTTTTTATCACCAATTTCATTTCAGTCAGCCAGCATAAAATAAAATAGCCAAAATCCAAAATAAAGAATAACAAAAATGACATTACGCTGTGACAATAATCATCACTTTTTGACATAGTATGTCAAACGAGACGTTTTTAGACGATAATTTTACATGAATTATAACATTTTCTTCTAAATAATAATTATTTGTAATGAGTTTCTTAGAGCAACGTTTCGGTGATTGGACGGAGCCACCCAAACCAACGCCAGATGACTTTGAAAATTTTCTACCATGGGCCTGCGCCCAAATGCTTCTCGAAATGAAAGTTGTGGTCACCAGAATCACACAATGTAAGTCTAAACACATTAGTCTACGAGTTTTTTAAATTAAGTGTGGGAGAGCCATGCTTCGTGCAGCACGAATGGACCGGCTCGACCGGAGTGATAAACTCAAAAAACTCAAAACGATACCACGGCCTTACAGAAAACAGAGTGAGTTTACCGGAGGCCCAATTATTCCCAATCTTCCCAATCCCCGATTCCTCAACAACCCTTAAATTTCTAATCCCCAAAAGGCCGGTAACGCACTTGTAACGGTCAAAAAAAAAAGTTTAGGTAAATGATACGAAGGATAGTTTTATTTTAATGTCTAAATCAGACTCAACTGAGGCTCTTGCTAAATATAAACGCCCCGTTCCTACTTCTGCTTCGAACCGGGGCCCCGGTAATCCATAATATTAGTCTACAACTTAAAATTGTGACTGGTAAACAACTAAATTATTTACAAAGATCTATTAAAATGTATTTACAGATATTTTATTGACGTAACAATAAGGTAATTGGTAAAAACTTAGTCATGTCATGTCATCATCAGCCGAGAGACGTCCACTGTTGAACAAAGGCCTCCCCTTAGTCCTCCACGTAGAATGACAAGCCACCTGCATCCACTGGCTCCCCGCGACTCTGCCGATGTCGTCGGTCCACCTTAATAGTTGTAGTTTAATAATAGTGATATTTTTATTGCAGCTGAATACGTTAGTGTAAAATCCAGCGTAGGAGGAAAACCAAGAAAACAGAAAGTACCAACACACCCAAACACAATCAACAGTTCAGAATCACTAGAGGAACCAGTCGTTTCTACAATGCCAGCAATGGAAGCAGACCCCAAATTAAATGTCGACGCCGTCTACGATAACTATCAAAACTTGGTACAAATAAGATTCCTAAAAAACGAGACTATACCGAGAAAAGTATGGCAAATAATCGGCCTAATCATTCGTTTCCAAAAATATTTAACTTCAATAGTAATCAATAGTGGTCTGACATGTGAAACTGTTCACGAAATAGCTAAGTTCCTACCTTTGTCCCGAATCACAGAAATATGTCTCGACCACTCGTATATCAAAGAAGCCAATTACGATATTCTGTTAGACCAGGGCACTTTAAAACATCTCTCCTTAGCAAGATGTGGTATAACCGATGAAATAGTAAAAAACATAGCTCATAAACTATTCTATCACCAAAAAGCTGCAAAAACACTGATTGCTTTAAATTTAGCATCGAACCGCATAACAGATGAAGGAGTCCAATATTTAGCAGACGCGTTAAGGACTAACAGACAACTCGGTTATTTAAATTTATCAGATAATATGATCACTGATGTTGGAGCACAAAGTCTGTTCAGCATACTTACAGATTTCCCTCTCACTAGTGCGGAAGCGTACGCTAGGAAAGCAAGAAAAATGACTTACTTGAATAGGAAACTAGATCTAATCATCAAGAAAACTAAAGAAGTGAGAGCGGCTGAAGATAAGAAGTTGGCAAAAAAGAAAATGGAAAAGAAACCTTTACCGGTGACAAAGAAGAAAAGCGCAGTAAATGACAAAGATATCAATGTTGCAGTTACAAGGAGTATAACGAACATTGAACCATTATTCAGTGAGAAAGCTGCAAATATTGTAGAAGATATGATTGGGCCATTTGTCGACCCATTCGATGATTCAAGTACTTTTGTCTCGCATAATAAAAGGTTCTGTTACGGCAATAATTCACTGTGCTATTTAAATATAGCATATAACGACATAACGCATATTAGTGTTAAGAAACTGCGTAATGTTATAATGAAACAGCTCGTTCACGGAAGAAAGCCTAGAGGCCTGATTAACGTGAGAATTGAAGGTAATTATTTGCCGAGATCATGTAAAGAGTTGGTAGATATTGATGATATGCTTGAGTCAGGTCTTGGCACTATTAATACTAAAAGAATTTCCAATGGTAAGAAAAGAGTATCCAAAGTAGGCAGTGCAAAAAGTGCGGGCATTTATTGAAAAACGATTGTTATTTTTTTATAATAATAATAAGTCGGGTTTTCCTTCCTGACGGAACTCCCGAACGCGAGAACCGATTTCCTCGATTTTATTTCGATTTCGGAAAGGTCTCGGGCTCCGTAAGGTTTATAGCAAAGAAAATTCAGGAAATATTCAAGAGAAAAGCAGGAAAACTGGGAAAATCATTGGTGGCGAAACTGAGTTCGCCGGGTTTGCTAGTACTGTTATAAATCTTAATAAGTGTTCGGGAATTTTATTGATATTAGTTGTTAATTTACTATGATTTAGATGTAATTGTTTAATTGATTATTATTTATTTTAAAATATGAATAGTTTCTATATAGTTGTAATATTATTGATATAATTTAGATTTATTTTTAGTACATACTGTTTCCTTACACCGAATTAAATGACGTAAATAACTTTAGATAACTTATTCATAATTTTAGACTTACTTACTTGTAATTTTAGATATAATTTCGATTGTAATAGTAATACGATATGATGTTTAATAAAAAGTATAATTATGGAAATGTGTGAATTATTTCTTGTTTCCTGATTACCTGAAAAGCAGAGCAATCGTATTGCCTTCACTCGATCAACGTAAGTACTCGAAACAAGAATGTACTAATGTTGAAGCATTCATATAGAGCGTCTCTACTCAATGATTTTTACTTTTATTTATGTTCTATATATAACTTTGATTACAAAATAAATAGCCTCTATGACTGCTTTTATAATAGATAATTAGAAGTAAATTATTTTTTAATAGAATTCAAGAGATAGTTGTTTGTTACGTATTTGTGATTTGTTCGCAGCAAGATGGAAGAATGTATGTCGTAAATGTTTAAGATTTTGTGAGAAGACAAAAATGATTTCACTTCTTTCTGTTAAATAGGTAATTACATAATGTAAAGTATTTTATATCACTAACTGTATAATTAGTATTGGCTCAAGCTATAAAATGATACATGTCTATTTTACTAAAAAAATAAAACTAAAACATAGTCCAATGCTTTCGAGGTAAGAAGAATGTATTGGTATACCTAACCACGGAATACAACAAACTTAGAGTATGCCTACATTCTCATTAATTGTTTACCTAGGTAAGAATACCTATACTTTAAACTATGATCTAACATCATAAATAAACCAAAAGATGCCAAAAATAAAAATAAAAAAGTACCCATAAAATCCCATAAAAAAAATGTAACAAAACATAAGGTGAGCGCACACTATGCCACAAATCAGTGTGCTAGCGAAATAGCGCGGCGTAAGTGCGGGGGGGGGGGGGGGTGCGGGCGGAGGTCGCGCGTCGATATTCTCGCTCGGAAGCCATCTTAAAATATAAGTGCCCCCCGCGCACCCCCTCGCCTCCTTAGACGCTCGGTTTTTCAAACTCCGCCGGTGAACGTCGCGGGGTCGTCAACATTTTGTCGGGGTTTGTGTCGTAGGGGTTTTTCGGTGAGAGGTGTTTTATATTCTGGGTTGAAATATTTGTTTGTGTTGTATGTTTCTTTAGTAATAATTGTAGTAACATTAAAGTATGAGAAATTTTCTTTAGATGTTTAGGTACATGTAATAATTGCAACTAATATGACAAAATATTAATTAAGACAATATTATTTTCCAATTTAATACCGACAATTAAAACACTTACTTAAAAAAATATACTTATGTTTAACATCGATTGAATACACACAGTCCATACACTAACACAAGTACATGAACTAACAGTAATAGCAAAATAAATACCAAAACCTTAAATACATAAGACGAGTAATTAAATAGATTTAAGTACATAGATCCCACTACTGGTTCTATTAATATCTTATTGTAATCCCAACGAGGATACCGTTAGGCTAATTTTAGCCGATACACGAAAATCGTGGAAAGTTCATTACACGAGCCGAACAAAGGATAATATACGCATGATGTTCTCAAGACCGCGTGTAACTGGTAAAAATATACGAAGAAGATGAGGTTCTTTTTGATGATTGAGACAGCTTATTAATTAAAAATATTTATTTTAATGCCTCAGAGGTATAGAATGAAGCATAACAGGAATATGAAGGCAAAACAGAATTAGCAATGTACAACTAAGAGCAAAAACTTAACTAGCTGACATTCTAGAAAGACCTTCAGAAATAGAGATTAATTTATTAAGATTTGACTTATCGAAATTTGCATTTTTAATTTCCGGAAAAAGGAGACAAATATGAACTATTAAAACGTCATTTTACATTTTATTTGGTACTTTTCCTTTCTATCCACACAACAACTCATAATTAAAAAAATACTTCTTAATGTAATTTGACTTAATCGGTAATCATTGTAGACAATCGCAACTTAAGACCACTTAACCAATTACATAAATAATTATTACACAATCTAAATACAATTCTTACAATCATAAAACGAACATAAAACCAATTAATAGCCTTCTATAAACGAAGCGATTTCTGCGATAAAATACACTACAATACAACTGTTCAATAACGAAGTGCCCATTTGTACCTGTCGAGTCGTATTCTCTAAAGTCAGACACAGAACATAAACTGTAAATAGTACCGTCATCTTAAATGTAAACGACACCCAATTAAACAAGAAATTGTCCTAATATCTTATCTCTAAACTACTAATAGAAAGACATTTACAAAGTTGTATAAACTTCACATTTGGAAGGCAATGAGTTAGAAACTTTTATAACTATAATATACAGCGTGTAACAAAATACCCATATACATCAAGAAGCATTGAAGAATACAGGTTGAATAGAATCTCTACACAAAGTTTCAGCTTAAAATACGTTTAAAAAAATTGGTACCAAATACTTGGTGTCGCATGGTTCTTGATTTTATAAGTCATACAAACGTGTCACAACACTACAGGGGTCACTCGCTCATTACGAAACATTTCTTCTGTAAATCTGATCGCTTAGTACCAGTATATATCCAAATGATGTTCGGTTTCTGGAATTTGATGTATTGGAAAAACTTCATTTCATGAAAAAATGGGTTTAAAAACCCTTCCCGTATCGTTTGTTACCTATGTTATCTAGAAACCGTGCACTTGATATGTATACCCCCTTTTTGTTACACCGTGTATATCTCTAATACACATCTTTAAGATCATAAACTTGCTAACTCCACCGTACTAGCTGAATCAATACGGTATTAACACACACAGTTGTAACTTACACCTACAGATGCAACGCAAAAACTATTGAAATGAAAATATAAGCTCACACTTACATCTTTACTCACACAGGGACAACTCGCAGGTGTATACATGAGCCGCGGAGGTCCCCCCTCCCATTCCTCTCCCCGTTCCGTGCGCCTTAGACGTTGGCTTTTTACATGAGTATAAGCAGTCGAACAGAGGTTGTGAACATTTTGCGGGGTGCGTTTTCCAGGATGTTTTATTTTTTTAACAATAATTAAAGTTTAATTTTTTTTTGGGATTGTACAAATCGTGTAATGGTAGAAAACTAGTTTTCAAATCGTATGTAATTTTAATCTGACAATATACATACAATCAAATGTGAGACCAAAATCAGGTTTAAACGTTTTATAACAACTTACTATAGCACAAAAACAGAACTTTTATACAAAAAAAAAATACCAACAAAAAGATACATCCAAGACGATATCTATACAATCTTCACCCTTCAACAAAAACCAGTTTTTTCAATCCGTATCTTAATTTTTATTTGTACGTCATGTCCATCCCTTTATATTGCGACAGGTTTTGAAAAAACCAGGGTCTTTGGCCAGCCCTGTGGGAATTTTAGTATAAAAATTGTATCTTTTGAACATTTCTCGACCAACCTGTCTTGATACAGCAATCTAGTTTATTGGAACCAGTTTAATTGAAAAAGAAGTTTATTTTTATCAGAATTAGGGTTAAATTTTGTGAATCCAGTTTTATAAGACTTTTAGGGTCATGGGAATTGTGAGGTTATGTGAAAATTTTAGTGAATGGAATTGAAGATTCTAGGGTTTTCTTGTATGACTGGTTTTGATCTTATCTTGCGATCTTACAAAGATATAATCATGTTCTCACGATTAATTTGAAATGGGCATCATATTGTGTTGAATTATTGACGTGTATCTATTTATTATACATTTATATTCAAATAATTAACTACCCACAAATTCTCGCTAATTAAGTTTCTTACTCGTTTTTCTCCATTTGAAGCTACACTTTAGAACGAGTTAGCTAGATCTAGATTCACTGACGGACAAACTGACAGACTATTCTTTATTTCTTTATTTTTTGACATTACAAAAGTACCTGACTGTGTTGTCTTTAACTTATCTGTGACCCGGTAATAAATCCAAAAGTGAATTAAAGACAAAAAACAAAAGCCCATTGCAGTATGTATAACGCTTAATCAGCATGTTTTTATGGTACGTACCTACTAAAAAAATGCTACAGCACAGCTTGTCTAGTGGCCATGATCACTCATAGAAATCATCAACATGCACAAAAAATTCAATCTTTTTCATCTCGTAGGTACCTATATTCTCAAAAAGTCTTACAATCAAATAAAAATTAAACGGGTCACCTTTTTACATGCAAATTCCCACGAAAGTATAAGTCAAACTAGTTTTTTTTTATCAAGACATTTCGAGAGTCGCATCGCATTGTCAATTCTAAGGACTTGTCATGTCAACCTGTTTTCTTTGAAAAATGGGGTGCCACAGGTGAATTCTGGACGTTTGACTAATGTATTTCTTATAACAATAGTTAAATTTGTATTTTTATTCGTAGTTAGAAGTGTGGGGAACCTGTCAGTATTCATTTTGTAGTTCACTGTGTAGGATCAAGTTGGTGAGAGAATGGTGAAGGAACTATTTTGGTATTTTTATCTAAATGTGGGTTATTTAAGTGGTAGTTTAATATGATAATTGTACGTTGAAATAATGTGATGTTATAGTGAATCAGTGATGATTGGAAATGCTGGAAAATAGTGTATGCGTGTGTTTACTTATCGTAAATCGAGTAAATGTTTCAGTGATTGTGAATTTAACTCTGAATATTATGAAGTAAGTAATATTTTTTACGGTTTGTTGTTATGACACAACCTCTTAAATTATTCGTATAATAGTTGCAATCACACTAATGGTATGCTTTTATAAATAAATGATATCAACCCACGCCATAGCAACCCATGAAAACAAAAACCCAGATTACCGGACAAGTTAAAATTCATACGCGTCTCATATTATGAAAACAACGCAATACCCTAATTAGGCATTTAATTATAAATCCACCATGAATTCTTAACTGACTAGACATATTAAAATTTCACTTCCCTCGTCCTAACTACGCCTATACCGTATCGCGGGGCCCCATCTCCGCTGTCTTTCTAAGGGGACCGCATAAAATAGTTATAGAGGGTAGGGGGAGCTACTTAACCGTTTTTAGGAGACACCCCGCCCGACGCAGAAACACCCCGCTACTTCAACCCCATTTCCTGCTCCCACCCCCTCCTTCGGAAAGGGTGGGGTGTGCTATAACTATCGCTATATTTTTGCAAAATAGAAATCTTACCGCGGGCTGACGATACCTGCGCTTTTATAGTTGCGTTCCAAATTTAAATGCGCGCTGTTCATTGGTGTTTTTGTTTCTGTAGTTGTGTGCGGGGGGGTGTTCGAAATTTGAATTCGGGTCGCGCGATTTAGTTTTAATTTGGCGGGATTTTGGGAGAAAAGGTCTGTTTTTGTTATTGCGTATGAGTTTCGCATGATAAGTCAGTCCATGGAGGTTTTAATGACATTTTTAATTTATTCCATGTTTTGTTTGAATTTTCGTAAATCTTTGGACTTTAGATGAAAGGTTTATAGATGCGGACCACTAATAGTTACGTAGTTTTATCTTTATCCATCCACTAATAGTATCTTAGTTTAGTCAGCAAGGCAATGAACCTAGGTTTTGCATTTGGCATCCGGGTTGAACCAATTTTTAGGATATCAAAGTACTGAGTCTAGAATCATACCTGCTATCTGGCAACATATTAAGGTAGATAAATCAAGACATTCAGTCGCTAGAACCATGTAGTCTGTACATAGGTAATGTCCACAATTTAACCAATAAAAGTATACAATTAACTAAGTATCTTATAGTTATTTATATAAAGCTGAAGAGTTTGTTTGTCGGTTTAAACGCGCTAATCTCCGAAAATAATAATCCGAATTGAATAATTATTATTGTCTTGTATGTATCAAGGAAGGTTTTATAGGCTATACAATATCACGCTACGATATAATAGAAACCGAGGAGAGCTGATGAAAGCTTACCATCAGGTGATCCGTCTGCTCGTTTGCCGTCTTATAACATAACAAAATAAATAAGTAATTACAATAATAATATGTCTTGTATATGTATAGTATGTAAGTCATAGTATGGAGTTTAATAATAAACAAATAGCAACCGATTAACAGCGTTATTCAACATAGCCTTATATGAGTTCCGTTCGTATGAAATCAGGGCAAATAACTAACTATGGAGTTTATAATTATTAGTTTCCTCATTAATTAGGAATTAATTAACGCTTGTATAATTGTTTTATAACATGACTGTATTAACATCACGACTTCTATTCTTTGAAAGGGTAGGTAGAGAGTAGAAGTATGTAACACATATTATAGTTGTGTTGTACTAGCGATTCCGGCGCAGTTTTATCCGCTGATCGGCTCCTATAAATCGTAACGTGATATTTGGTAACTTTCATCTATAAATAAACTATCCAACACAAAAATAATAATTCGATTAGTGCCTACAAAGTTACATCTAGTGTCTCCTTTGCGTAAATCGATGAATATTTTTTTAACCAAACAATCGACATAATTTTTACTTTATGTATCGAAAGTATTTTTGATGGGACAAGCCCGCCACATCATCTCAAAACTTCTGCAACTCCTGTGCACTAAGATCTACAGTAGTATTTACGGTATTTTCATGGTTGTATACCATGAAAATACCGTAACGCTGAAGTCGCGCGTCCCAAGGACATGAATGACTGTCTTGGATCCCGCAACGAAATAAATCAGAAGAAATTATTAGAGGAGAAGAAAAGAAAACAATAGTTTCTACTTCCTTCGGTGAATTTAATGCAGGAGACAGAATGCCTAAAGCCTTAAGAAGGCACAACTGGGAGAAGCCCAGTCGCCAAACACTACGCAAATTTGACTTAATACTAACGGTCCTACTCAGAGTCATTTAATGATTTCTTAACCCAGTCCTTAGCAATTGTTTTCGATACAAAATTGCTACTAAAGAATAGTTTAAGTAATCATTAAATGTGTCTAAGGTGCGGCAGTACCTACCTAAGTACTTTTTTTTTTAATCTTTATTAAATAAATTAGAAGGTTTAATCGTACAATGATTATGTCACCCTCATAGGACCTTTAACCTAATACACACATTAACATAAAATAACTTAATATCTATTAACAAAAGTATTTTTAACTAGTAGATACAATTTTCTAGCTTTAAGTGGTTACTTGTGGCAAGTTATTTTTTCGTAAGACGCAAAACGACATAAACATGGGTACCCATAACATATCTCTGATAAAACCCAACCACAAGCATTGAACATTGAACATCACATATTCACACATGAATACAAAACTATGTAGTATCATCTCCCCATACAAAGTAAAACTCCACCGTACACTCTCCCAAGACGGTATTAATATTAAGACACTTTGGGTGCTAAGAAACTCACCATATACACACACGGGATAACACTCTCTATTCTTTAGTATATAAGGGTGGATTTGCCATGGATTTGTGTGGTGGTTTGAGGAGTTTCGCGGTGGGAGGGGTGTACTTGTGGGGTGAATGTAAAAACCACCCCGCGATCGACTTATATGCTGTGCGAAGACGTGTACGGTGGTTGTTGTAAGGGATGTAAATGAACATTGTTGTGTTTGGTTTTAGAGGTACTTTTTGAGAGGTAATATTATGGTTTGTGCTTGGAGTGTTTTTATGCTTTAAGAATAGTGTTTTAGGTTTAAATGACGCCTTATGTAAAGCTTATAGCTTAGCAGTAAAGTGTAATTTTACTGAGTTTCCGTTGTTAAAAAAAGTACTAAAAGAGTTAATTAAATATCACGCTTTACTCACGTAAATTAATGGAGAAAAGCTCTACTAGTTTTGAGTCACAAAGGGACTCTTCATCATGAGCAGCGTCTGCAGTCGGGGCGACGTCGCGCAGCCTACTGACAGTAGGCTAAACTTTTCTCCATTAATGTACGTGAGTAAATCGAGTTTTTTTAGATAATTCAGTGCCTCACGATAGTTAAAACTTACTTATACTTAATGAAAAGCAGTCTGCAGACTACAGCATCAAAAGTATGACACCTTTTTTAACAACCCTATGGTGCATTTTTTGCAACAAACACGTCATTTAAAAACATATCTACTATTACTATAACACACCAACACACCAACCTAACAAACTACCATAATAAAACCACAAACCAAAAAAAACACAAGCGAACAAACTACCATAATAAAATCAAAACATCAAAAATCCCACTTACATCTCTACGTAGAGCGACCGACGTAGCTCCCCCACAAATTTTACGTCGACGACGCCTCGTGCTTCGCGCTTCGCACTCTACATATTTATTATATACTCTATCGTCTTGTCTCTATGTGCTCTACAAACGGTAATTACGTATATTAGATACTGCTTTGACGTATATTTATTAGGCGTAGAGCAATGGAGAGATGGTTTTGTAATTTGTAATATCTTGAGTGGTAATCTCTTGGGGATTGGCAGATGTATTACTTGTATAGCTTTTTTTTAAGGGGGGAAAATCATCCAATAAATCACTTTGCCATGGGCTAGGCCAGAAGGAGTGAAATTTATTTTCAAATCACACATCACATTCACAGCCTATAGGTGGCCACTGCGGACACAAGCCTCTTCTCACACGGAGAAGGTTTCGATTTGAAGGTTTGAGCATCAATCACCACGCTTGCTCAATGCGGGTTGGCGATTTGAAAATAATTAGAAATTATAAGCCCAGGTTTCCTTACGATGTTTTCCTTCACCGTTTGTCAGTGGTGTCTAAATAATCTTAGAAAGTGCATACAACTCGAAAAAAATCATATTGGTACTTTTCGTCAGTAGCTGTCGATCCCGTATCCTCACTCCCGCCCATAGCGCGACAAATCCGCAACTTACCCCACGTTCCCGTGGAATAAAAAAGTATTATGTGTGTAATGGCAGCCCATAATCTACCTCGGTTTCAAATTACATCCTGATGCCTTCAGCCGTTTTGAAGTGATTGAGTAAGAAACATACACACAATGAAGAAACTATTCGCATTCCCGTAATATCAGTAAGATAATCCTTTTGCTCATCATGTAAACACTGTTACAGTCCATACTTTTTTTATGGTATAAGCCGATAAACGAGCTAACGGATCACCTGATGGTAAGCAATCGCTGCCGCCCATGGACACCAGAAACACCAGAGGCGTTACAAGTGCGTTGCTGGCATTTTGGGGTTAATAATTTAAGGCTTGTTAGAGAATAGGGAATTGCGAAGATTAGAAAGGGGGTATTGGACTTCCGGTAACCTCAATCACACAACGAAACACAACGCAAGCGTTATTCACGTCGGTTTTCTGTGAGGCCGTTATCATTAGGTATCACGATCATTCGTCGAGGCATGGCTCTCCCTCACTTAAATATCTGTCCTTATTTCAATATCAGTAATCCCAAACAAAATCCGCGCTTCGCATCAACTACAGCTATCAAACAAAGCATTTAAGCACAAACTAAAACTTAACATACTAAACTGGACCGTTGTTAAACTAATATCTGAAGTTAACAACATTTTTAACATAACATTGCGCAGCCAAGATTGTTACAAAGCAACTCGGTACGGTTAGCACAACAAGCAAGTTTCGCAGCGATACATAAATTTTATTGCCATAATCTTGGGCTGCCGCAAGATTCACTGGGTGGAAATTTTAAGATATACTGGATTTGGTAGCGTTAGCAGAATCGTTTTCGGGGTTGGAGTTATTTTTGAGGTGGTTTTGGTAAGTCAGTGGTGGATGGTGCATGATAAATGCCATTTTACTGCAAGAAACAATAGAATGATGACTATTTTTTATTTTAATGTCTGTTTCGTAGATTAATCTAAAACATTCCACAAGTATGCTTTATTTTCTTAGGAAAAGAAATACTTTCAAAGATCTACTGATTTGAAACATCGCGTGACTTCACTTCTATGTACGTTTTATACGTAGAAATGACTTCTATGCAATTAACTTAGTTTGCCCTTTCGGGGTATAAAACCTTAAAATTATGTTACTTAAACAGATCTTCCAAAAATAACTCCATATACAGACTGATCTGCCGACCCTCCCTGTTTTATTAGGTCAACTTCTAACAACGTCTTTGCGTTTAATCAAAGGAAATTTCCAATTAAATTGATTACGATCTCGGCCGGCCCGCTGTTCCCCCGCAGATGCCCCGCAACCGCCCCGCAACCGTCCCGCAGCACAACTAAGATAACTACTTACATCAGCTAATTTGATAAATAGTTTTCTATACATGTTTAGGAGTATTGTAAATGGAGGAAGAATAGAATAGAAAATACATATTATGTTATCGGCTTACTCACGTAACTATTTGACGGGGAACTCGACTAGTTTCAAGCCATGCTAGAGGCTTATTTTCATGAGCAGTATTGCGCGACGCACGATGCAGCGACTGTCGCGCTGCTACTCGAAATGTGTCAAACAGTTACGTGAGTAAGCCAACAGCATAATAATTAATTTAGAATGTCTCACGTCTCTTATAATAACAACATAAAAACGTTACTTCGAAGGAGTAAGTAGAAGTGAACATAAAATTATTGTACTAGCTTCTGCTAGCGGCTTCGCCCACGTTCCTGTGTGATAAAAAGTATCCTATCACCCAAGTCAGCTCATAAACTGTCTGTACACCAAATTTCATCGAAATCCGTTCAGTAGTTTCAGCGTGATTGACGGACAAAACATCCAAACAAACTTTCACATTTTATAATATTAGTGTGATAGTGTAATGGAACAAAATTTGGAATAAAAAAAGAAATGGTATAACTTGGAGTATTTATGTTTGTTTTGTGTTGTTAGGTTCCACCAATCTAGGTGGACTTCAATGAATCTTGGAATGAGCAAATGGCTGCACTTAACTTTTTTTTGTTTGGTCGTTCAAAAGTCGCCTTCCTATATGAGCTTATGTCAACAAATAACGAAAAAAATAATAGTCTGTCTGTCAGTGAAGCTAGGTGCTCGTTTCAAAGTGTAGCTTCAAATGAAGAAGAACGAGAAAGAAACTTCATTCGTTACTCTTTTAAGAAATACATGTTATAATATAGTTTCGAGGACATTACACTTTAAAAATAGTCAAGATAAGAGGCATATCGTACATCGCTTAATAAAGCACAAATGAAACCAGATAAAATTCAACATCGTTAACATCATTCACACAAACATAAAATCCCTCAAAAAAAAAACAAACACGACATAATAAAAACGGAAAAATAATCCGCCAAAAACAACCCCAAAACGACTCCATTACATTCATTTGCAGAAATAAAATGCAAAAAAACAAAAATAAAAATGTCCGACGAATTTTTTAATCCGCAGTCTTTATTACTTGTTGCCAGTTTATTAGCATAAACACGGGTATAAACCTTCGCACTGAATTATAAAAATCATCGGGGCCGTGTGAAAAAGTCCCCCGAAGCGTGTAAACGAGAAAAAAATAAAAAAAGCACGAAAAAAAAACGTGAAATAAACGCCAATGAATGCTAACGAGCTGTGTAGGGTTGGGGTGTAGTGGGAGATTTTATTTTTAAGCCTAGGTATCTCATCTGAATATTTTTAATATAGTAATGTGTTTTTTGCTATGCTTAAGGGTTTTTCCACCAGAAATGTGCTATGTTACGTTGCTGTGAATGCGTTTGGTTTCTACCAATCGTATTCATTGGTACACATAGCTTAGCACTGGTGGAAACGGACTCAGCTAGACTATGTTTTTTATATGGGCAGATGTTTGCTATGGATGGCTTCACTACTATCAATATATCACATAATCGAACTGCGCATCTTCAGTATCAGTGGAAACGGTCACATAGTTTCACAGCTTAGCTATTACATCTTCGTAGCAGAGCTACATAGCACATCATGACTGGTGGAAAAGCAATCTTATGACGGCAGATTTAGGATAAAAGCCCAAAGAATGTGGGTGTAGATAGAAAGGCTCTGTGAAGAATGGTATAGTTAATAACGAAGAAAGACTTTATTTTAACATAACATTCTGTTATGGGGAAAATAAGTTAAAGTGTTATGCCAATAGTGATCTCAAATAACTGTGGAATAAGCTGTGGCGATGATCACTTACCATCAGGTGATACGACCGCTGGTTTGCTTCCTATGCCAAAAAAATATTTTCCATATTAGATTTCTTTTTATTTTTGTTCTATATATTTTTTTATTTTCTTTATAAAGTGCCTGTGCAATTGTAGTAAGTGGATAAGATATTTCTTTATTTTATTAAACACAATACATAGTCTATTCTCGACAGAATCAAAAACCACAAAAGAAAACTAAAAACTTTAAAACAAAACAAATCTCTAACAAATCCTTACCTCCACACTCGAAATAAAACCGTATGTTTCTCTCAGTATCACACCAACTTTACACACCCTCGGGACAGTCCGGTTGCGAGCCGGCCACGGCTAACGGGCGGCTAAGTAACTTGTTGTCTCGGACATCAGACAACACCGGACCGTGCCGGACCGGGCGAGGAACGGCTGCTTTAAGGTAGATTAGGGGACGTAATGTTTGAAGATTGTTTTGTGAAGAAAGTCCTCTATGTGTTTGTAATCTTTGTAGAATAAGTAATCTGTGATTAGAAATTAGTGGAAATAGGGCTGAAATAAAGAATAAGATTCTTATACTATAACTTTCGTGAGACATACTAAATTAATTATTATGTTTTTCGGCTTACTCACGTAATTATTTGACTAGTCGCCGCGCCTCGTCGTGTGTTGCGGAATGCTGCTTATGTATATGAGTCTTTAACGTAGCTTGAAACTAGTCGAGTTCCTCGTCAAATAATTACGTGAGTAAGCCGAAAAGTATAACAATTAATAAGACCTTATTTTAAAATCTTTGGATTGGTGTCGAATTTGTTGAGTTTAAGTCGAGTTTGAGTTACAGTCAAAAACTTAACTCAATCAAGAGATTTTAAATATGGATTGAGATCGTTTATTAATTTCAGCAATTTGTAAAATAGATTACTAAAACTTTTGCAGTTCTTGCACATACTGGCATTATACTTTTTAAACAAAAAGACAAGACTAGTTGATCGAGTGATCGCAAGTGAGAGGGCAAAGCATATCTTAACAGGTATATCATAAAATATTATAGTTTTGTATAGATCTCCAAGGTACAAAACGTTCAATTATTTCAGTTTTCAAAACGACATAACTACAATGAACCATTAGGCAACTAAAGTCACACAAGAAAAATAACACACGAAAAACACACACAGACACAGATAAACACAATTTTCCACAAAGTAACAAAACATATGCACAAGAAAATTTATTAGCAGACACAAGAGAAAATAATCTCGGCCCCTAACACAGTGGCATAACGGAAAAACCAAAATTAACCGGAAAATAACCATATCAGATTCCCCCTTCTTTACCGTCCCTATGGGGCATATTTTACTTTCTTTTTTCCGACACGAGAGAATATAAATGGGTTTTTAAGTGCCCGGCATTTTTTGCCCGGGCAAACTGCGGGATGTTAACAGATTTTTTGCCCGGATATCCGGAAGGCTATTGAGGTGATTAATTCAGTGTTTAACTGTTGGCGTGTCGACACTTTTTTTTACATAAAAAGTGTAATTTGTCAGGCAATTTGTCGGTCATTTTGTGGATTGAGTTCATGAGGTGAAGTTGTTTGTTTTTTTTTTTTCATTATCACGATGGCTTTTTGAGCGTGGGAATTTTAAGGGTTGAAGAGGATTTTTTATTTTTCGTGTCATGTCTATTAACTGTTGAGGGTTTAGATTAATAGATTGACATGGTTCTCTCATAATGCTATTTATTAGAAGAAGTCGTTATCGACAGAATATTTTATAATAATGAAATTATTGTCGGCTAATCTTCACTGGCAAAGATACAATATATTGGGCCATAATAAAATAAGAAATGTTTGCAGTCCTTGCATATAGTGGTACGGTATTATAGTTTTACATGTATAAACAAAACAGCTTCCTCGTTGGTCAAGTGGTTGCAAGTGTGACTGCCGGGTAAGGGATCTCGAGCTTGATTCTCTGGTCTGGCAGAGTATTACGGGGCATTTTTGAATTTTCGAAAATTTCTCAGTGGTTGCACGGAGTCTGAAATTGTGCCCAGTATATGGCAAAAGGCTCACCCCCTATTACATGGGACTTCAAACACAAATACTTAATGAAAAGTGGGTGTATATTGTAGGTACAGTGGTATTAAGTGCCGTAATGTGCAAGTGCACCTCTACCTATCCTTTCACGGATAAAAGGCGTGGCGTTGCATATAACAATAAGATAAATTGTCGCATACGATTCTTCTCCACCAACAAAAATATTCTATTTTATAAGGTTTTTCCTTTTTCCAAATTATTCTTCCTTTGTTCATCCTCATCCTCATATCAGCCACAAGACACTACTGAACAGTTGAAATGCTGGTATTCGTCAATAACTTCATTTCACTTCAATGTGACCGCTAAATAAAAATAAATCCGACTCTATACATAGTTATACTACAAAGATGCTAGTGTCAATCTTTCCATTGCCGGTTGCAGTTTTATGTAGACAAAACCAATTATTATTATTGTTATAAAAAATCTTCCATATTTATTGTTTCTATTTCTAATTAAAATTACGAATTGTAATGTAAAACAAGCACACAATTCTCGCGCATATTCCATCATGGTTTACACAAACTACGTTCCTTAGGAATACGATTCAAAAATTTGGTGCTCCGACACCCTTTTACATTAAACAGAGGGTGAACTTTAGAAGGGATGTGAAGTACTACTAGTGACATCTAGTGGTGAGTAGCGCAAACTAAAAATAATGTATAAATTTTACAACCACTATGTTAACCTAAAAATATACGTGTGGGTGATGGGAATACAATAAAATATTACACAAAAAATTAAGAAATCTTTACAAATGCTTTTTTGTTATATTTTGAGTTCATATTAAAATCCAGACTAAAATTAGTTATGCTACTCGTCGGCAGGTGGCCGACCAAAATTATTAGTTTCGTTGCTGCGCTATAGAGGTCGCTGCTTAGTGCAGCTTTTCACCGATAGGTGGCGCTTTTATTTGTACCTACCCCTCACTAGATGTCGCTGTATAAATTATCTAATCTACTCACCACTAGATGTCGTTATCTTATCGGACACAAAATGTTTAACTATGTTTGTAGAAATAGTCAAGATTTTGTTGGTAAAAGTCTCAAGATTTTTCTTTCTGTGTATCTCTGTAACATTAGAAAATAAAAATATTTCCATTTTTTTTCCATCACTTATTAATTTCAGTTTTAGTTTTCATAAACTTTATTTTCAAACATTTCGAGCAAAGAATTTTAGATCGTTTAACTGGGTCAACCAAACTATCACTGGCATTTCGTTTACCTATCATATTCACCATTACAAATACATTAATATATTTTTGAAAAACTCAATTTTTCTCTCAGTTCTTCATTTAATTTGTCTGGACTTTAAAAGAAGCTATGACCTCTGAGTTTATTTCGGCATTTCTTTTCAGAGTAGTCGGATAGGAAATGCCGGCCTCATCTATTTATTTAAGAGATTGACGTGTAAAAGAGTTACATTGTAACCTATTTGCAAAACTAAATATCATTTATCATTTAAAGAATATTAGAAAAACACATCTTACGGGTCCACTGACAACAAACTAAAACTAATAATCTTCAACCCTTTTGTTCTAAAATTTTCTCATGTTACTTCAAGTCCGGAAGATGGGCAGATGATCAAATTCAAAGCTTCCTTGGTCCAAATTAAATAGCCATTTTTTATAGCCATTGTCCTTTACTCGTCAAGACAAACATTATTTTAACCCCTTCTTTATTACGTGTTAATATAAGCAATTAATTTGAATAACAATAGTTTGGGGTCCAATTGACCCGCTCGCCGCGTTCTTAGGGTTTGTCTTTTGAAATTGGAACATCGTTTGGACATCTTAGAAGATGGATGTAACGGCTTTTTTTAATTTATAAGTATGAGTAGCGTTAGTGTATGATGTTTGGGTTTTACAAAGTTATTTTTAAGTTAGTATTTTTGCCGTATGTGGTTTTAAATGGTAGATAGTTCAAAGTTTTATTTTCATGCTTTCAATTAGATAGTGATAAATTAATACTGTAAATATATCAACAAAAAACATTTGCGTATTTTATAATGGGAGTTGGGCAATGATAATTAAGTATAACCAAGCATTATAATGTTTTATAATAATTTCCGTGAGATATACTAAATTAGTTATTATGTTATCGACTTAGACACGTAACTGGTTGACGAGGTACTCGACTAGTTTCAAGCCATGCTAGAGGCTCAAATTCATGAGCATCGTTCCACGACACACGACGCGGTGACAGCAAGCAGCGCGCCAACAGTTACGTGAGTAAAACAGTCAAAAACGTCAAACAGTTACGATAACGTAATAGTTAAGAAAAAAAGTGATCTTCATGACCCACCTTAAAAATCGTAATGACTTAAGTATACAATTGAATAAGTACTTGTTGTATTAATGATTTTGAAACAATCATCACACATTAAAATCCAAAAAGAGTTACAAAAGTAATGTAGGTATTTTCCTAAACCAGTAGCTACTCAAAAATAATAATTATATTATTATATTCACCTAACCCCATAGCCATTGTCTACCAACCGCCTACACCAGTAACACGTAACTACGCCTACACCTAGGCAATTACCTAATCACTCCTTAATAACGTAACGACGTATTTAATACTAATTACTAAGTAGTTATATTGTGTAATTACTGCTCACAATACATTTGTATATAAATAGGATTATTTTGTTTGAAGATGGAAGTTTATGTATGTTTTGTAAAGTTTATTTCAATATGATTTTCTATTTAGACTGATGACTGTTGATGAAGCGAAAGAGGTATGTAAGATTCGTAGCAATTGGCGTTCTATTGTCTCTGCCCACCCCCATGGGAGACAGGCGTGAGGTTATGTATGTATGTATGTATTTCAATATCAGAAACCAATGGTATTCCACTGCTGATGTATAACTTAAGTAACTTAAGCGTGGGAGAGCCATGCTCCGACACGAATGGGCCGGTTCGACCGGAGTGATACCACGGCCTCACAGAAAACCGACGTGAAACAACGCTTGTATTGTGTGAGTGAGGTTACCGGAGGCCCAATTACCCCCAATCTTCCCAATCCCCGATTCCCCAACAACCCTTAAATTTCTAACCACCAAAAGGCTGGCAACGCACTTGTAACGCCTCTGGTGTTTCGGGTGTCCATAGAAGCTAGTACTTAATATAAATAAATAAAGTCTTTCATAACTATTTATTTTCTTGTATTCTAAACGTTAAAAAGTAACGTTAAGGAGTAATAATTGAAAATATTTTAACACTACACACGTAGTAAGAAGAAAATCTTTTACGAAACACTGAACACAATCCCAACCTTCATAATCAAACTGCAAATTGAAAAATAAGTTAAAATTTTGGAAAAATACACCTAAGTAATATAATTACAAGATAAAAATTATTAAAATGCAAACCGTTTTAAATTGGCACGGTTATAAGGTGCGAAATGAAGACATACGCTTTGGCCGGCTGCAACCCTTCCGCCGCCGTCGTGAGAACCGGTCCGGTGAGAATGCAAATCAGCCACATTGTACCCCTGGACAATTCTTCGCTTTTTAATTGTTGTTTTTTATATGTGGACCGTTGGACGTTGTCTGGTCTATCGATAGTTGGGTTGTTGTCGATAGTTTTGGTGGATTTTTCTAGAATTTTATCGACTTTTTATGGTAAAAAAATATATTTTGCAAGTATCTAACTCTGCTTAACTGGTAGGTAGGTATAGAAACTTAATTGACTTTTTAGTCTTAATAGAATTGCTATATGCAATTTAATTTAAGTGTGGGAGAGCCATGCTTCGGCACGAATGGGCCGGCTCGACCGGAGTGATACCACGGCCTCACAGAAAACCGACGTGAAACAACGCTTGCGTTGTGTTTCGTTGTGTGAGTGAGGTTACCGGAGGCCCAATTCCCCCCTTCCCAATCTTCCCCATCCCCGATTCCCGAACATAAATTCCTAACTCCCAAAAAGCCGGCAACGCACTTGTAACGCCTTTGGTGTTTCAAGTGTCCATGGGCGGCGGCGATTGCTTACCATCAGGTAATACGTCTGCTCGATTGCCGGCTTGTTCCATAAAAAAAAAAAAAAAAAATTAAATTGATAATTAAAAAAATATATTTGTATGTATATTATTTTAATATTAAAAGCTACAACTTATAGGTAAGTTGTAGGTGGCGATTGGTGTTTTAGGACATACCATACCTAATTTATAAAACACATCTTCTAATTAAAAAATGACTTATCAAAAGAAGCTATTATACCTAAATAATAAAATTTAAACAGTAAAATTTCTAATCCAACTTACAAATCACCAAAATATATCGACAAGGACCTAACCACTTAACATCACAGCACATCACTACTCGAAAACCGGTCAGGTCAGTTCCGCAAAAATCACAATAGGCTACCCATTGGATACTTAAATAGGTCCAAATATTATAATACATTCCGTTATTATTAACGCGTCCGTTCCCTTTTTTCAAAAGGTGATTCTTTTATGTCCAGTTGCCACCCTTTTGGCCCATTGTCCTATACCCTACGGCAAGATAACCGGTAAGACAACTTTTTTGACCCCATCGCTTTGATAGGGTTAACTTCAGTTGTATTTTGACCATGTCAGTGAGGTGTACGAATAATTTTTTGGTTAGAGTAATTATTTCAAAAATATCGATCGGTGATTTGTACCCCCGGTTCGCGGTTTAGGGTTATATGTTTAAATTCAGTGTCGATCGTGAAAATGGCGTCCAATTTTCTCTCAGTTAACGATCAAATCCCAAACTTATGTACAGAAAATCATACCGATATTACTGTATTGGTAAAACGAAAACACGAAACAACTAATCCATGGCTGCCTCGTTGGTCGAGTGGTCGTAACTGCGACCGGACAAGAGGGTTCGATTCTCGGATCGGGCAAAGTACTGCGGCCATTTTCGGTTTTCCAAAAATGTCTCAATAGTAGCCCGGAGTCTGTAAATATGCCCAGTATACGGCAATAGGCTCACAAACGGTGAAAAGTGGGTGTAAACAGTCGCATTACGTGCCATAATGTGCACCTCTGCCTACACCTTTAGGGATAAAAGGCGTGACGATAATCCTTGGACCTGATTAAAAGTCAAATCTCCAAAGAAAAAAGTATCAATGGTAAGTACCAAAATATCCTCTTTTAAAACGAATTCTTATTGTATCAGACTCTATAACATAGACGACCTAATAAATAACTAGGTTTATTTATTAAACTGATTGATGTCAAACGACATTTTATTAATAATATTTCCTAGGAAATTAAACAAAAGTCACTGTTTTATCTTTCTATCAAGTAAACAAACTAGAAACTGTATCAAACTATTGCTTGTCCGTCGGTTTCGTCTATAAAAACATTAATAATTCATCCGTTTCATATCATCAAACTTGACGCCATATTCATAACTAGCTACTTCCGCGCGGTTTCACCCGCTCTGCTCGGCTCCTATTGGTCATAGCGTGATGTTTTATAGCCTATAGCCTTCCTTGATAAATGCACTATCCAACACAAAAATAATTATTCAATTCAGACCAGTAGTTCCGGAGATTAGCGCGTTCAAACAAACAAACAAACAAACAAACTCTTCAGCTTTATAATATTAGTATAGATTGAATCAAAATTAGTTCATTAGGTTTTGAGTGTAAGTTTATATTTCGTAATGTCTGATCAAATTGAATCTAATGAAATTCAATACATAATGTGGTCAACAATTTCCTTGCATCTATAATTTTATAAGTTTAAAGAAATAAAGGATGCTAGGGATATTAATATAAAAAACATTAATGTATGTATGCTTTTATTACTGTAATGCAACTTAGTCATATTTTAGTTTCATTTTGTTTATTTGGACTAACATGCTAAAATATAATTTTCTTCAATTAAAGGGAATCACACTCTGATAATTACATCTTCATGATCTTGAGCAATTACAAAAAATGACATACTATTTAAAAGAATATATATAAAAAATATAATAATACAACAGTAGATATCTATATCATAACAAAACAAAATCACAATTTAAGCAAGTTAGGTAATACGAGTAACTATATTCTAAACAACAAATACTTAATAAAAAAAAAAACAATTTAAAAAACTTTCGCTAACACTTAACTAAGTCTTCAATCATCTCGCGTCCTGACTTCAAAACTAATTCTTTTTCACCAGTTTTTTATCAACCCTCCCTCGCTTAGCTATTGATTATATTTTTAAAAGCGGCTCTCATTGGTGCGGACATTTTTGTTCAATTCAAAAGGTTTTTCTGTCGTGGGCGTCTTCGGAGAGTGGGGACGGGGTGCAATATGGCCGAAGCTTCTTAAAAAATAAATTTGAATAGCGCTCGCGTTTTTGGGTTAGAAATTTATTTTCTTCTTTTTCGTTCAAAACGATGTTATGTTTTAATTTAAGGAATAATTGCTTCGTATTTCATTATGTTTTAAGTACTTATTTAGTTCTTTATTTTTGAGTACTAGGTCTATGTTTATTTTCTGTTTTAGAGTACCTATGATGTTAAATTAAAAGTGAACAGCTAACAAATTAAAACATTTATGGGTATAAAATTGAAAGTCTTGAATTGAGTAGGTATCTTATATTAGGTACAGTATGTGCAAAAATCTTGTTAAACTGTAAATGAAAGAACTTTAGAATAATACAAAAATACTACATTGTATTTATTAGACACTGAAGACATTATAATGCACTCTGATACTGCTTTACGTCTGTTGCGTTACAGCCACAGGTTCAGTCGAAAATCAGCGTCAGGCACTAGATGTCTAGCATTCATGCTGAACTGGACCTTTTTTGGTGCAACCGTTGGGCACAAAACTATATTTTTTAGTGTTTTCGTTTTTTAAATTTTGTGTATATCTTCATTAACACATTGAACGCCGTGGAGGTCACCGGTGACCGACGTTAGCGGAGGATTTGCCTTCAACAGTTTTCTATTGGCAGTCAAAGACTTAATTTTACTGTTATTTGTTTTTCTTATTTCATGTCGTGGGTACTGATTGTGCCTTGTGCCAAATAAATGTTTTTTTTCTTTCTTTCTTCTTTTCATACACGAGTTAATAATTGGTCCATATAATAAATAATATATTCGATAAATTATATTATTGAGAGTAGAACCAAACACTTTTACCAACAACAAGTAAATCATAAATTTTTTCGCAAAACCATTCCGTTTGGGAGTCTATGAAAACTTTTTACTCATTATATAAATATAATTACGACATAAAACTGGAAAGGGGGTAAGAAAAACTCCTCGGAGCATTCCGCGGGGGCCAAAGCCGGGGGTGGAATTGATTTTATTTGCCCTTCGACACGATTTTTTAATTAGGGGACCGGAGTTTTAGGCGAAAATTTTAACGACGTCTCTCGTCAACCATCTTTGAATTTTAGAAATTAATATAGAAAAGGAATTTCTTTAGATTTGTGTTTTGAAGGGTGATTAATAATTGTTTTACGGATTTTATTTATTTTGTGAACTAGACTTTGTTTTGTTTAAATCTTAAACAAAAAAATCTTAAACAAAGTAAGTTTAGTAATAATTAGCGCCTGTTTCACCACCTTCAAATAAGTGCCCGATAAACTTATGTGACAGATAGTGCATACAAATTACGTTCTTAATTCAAAGTTATCTGATACATAGCGGCTATCCAGACATTGTGAAATAAGTCCTTAATATGATTGATAGCAAATAGCGTTTAGCGTCCACCGAAGGAAAACTAAATTATATGCCATTGGCGTAAATGACACTTATCAATGTCATTCCCATAAATTGAGTTTTCTACTCTCTCGGTAGACAAGTGTTTAGTTTTTTATATTATATAGGTACTAGCAAACCAGGCGAACTCTTTTTCGCCACCAATGATTTTCCCTGTTCCTGCGTTTCTCTTGAAAATGATTTTTTTGCTATAAACCTCAAGGAGCCCGATACCTTTCCAAAGAATGCAAAACCGTGGAAATCGGTTCGTGTGTGCGTCAGGAATGAAAACCCGACTTACTTATTTTTATATTATAGAAGATTATTATACTTTACAAAAGAATAGTAAATTATTTAAGTACACCTCTAAAAAACAGTATTTATACATAGCAAGACACGAGACGCTATAGAAACACCAAAACAAAACACTATCAGTGACAATTACGTCGAGTTTTGCGCAAATTTTTCAAGTTGTCACGCCGTTCGACGCCCGGGAGCGAAACTTTTCGAAGCCAATTTTCTCTTTAATGGCCCTCATTTGTTTGTTAAAAACATTCTGGAGATATCTCCTCTACTAAGAGCCGAAGCACTTATGTTTATGTTTTTGGTTAAAAAGAGAACGTTTTGAGTATTTTTGGGAGAGTTCTAAGGGTGCTTTAGAGCTGATCGGAGATCGAGTGGTTTGTTTTTGTATTGAGGATTAAATAGGTCAGATTTTTCGTGATTATTTTTGGTAGATTTCATCGATTTGGTGGTATAGTAATAGGTAATTATCATGGTGGCCCGAAGGTTTAAGACTTAAGACTTACGCTAGTATTAATACTTAGGTAGGTGTAAGACGTACAGTACACTTCTTTTGCATGAGGGTGCGAGTTCCAAACCTACCAACGGCAAGTACCAATATGACTTTTTCCGAGTTATATGTACTTTTTAAGATTATTTAGACAACATTGACAAACGGTGAACGAAATTTGTTTGATTAAACCTGTAAGTGGCTACTGCTGATCAAAAGCCTCTTCTCACACAGAGAAGGTTTGAGCATTAATCACCACGCTTGCTCAATGCGGGTTGGCGATTTCAAACTTATAATTAGGAATTTGAAGTCCATGTTTCCTCTGCCATTACTAGCACTTAATATAAACAAGTTGCCAATATTCTTTTACGAAATTAACAAAACAAAACATTACGCAGCTACGCTTACCGAACCCATAATAAACATGGGTTTTTTCCAAAACTCAATACCTAACCTATTTAACAACACCTACACAAAACGTCTTTATTTTAAACATAGCAAAATTTTCCCTAAAGCCCCTCTCAAATCTCTAAAATGGGAAAGAAAATGAAAATCTTCATCTGAAACATTAATAATATCTAAAATCTTTCGATAACAAGAAAAGGAGGGCCAAAAATATTAATTCCATGGGGTGGTGAGTGCTGCCCCCTTTTTGGGGGTGATTTCGGTACTTTTTTAACGCCCACTATCCCTTTTTTTGGATGGGGTGGCGTTTTACAATTCAAATTTTATCTTCTCATAATGAGTATGACGGGTAGAAGAGGAAATATTGATGTGTTTGTTGAGATTTGGTCGAAAGAGGGGAAGGGCGATTTTTTAAGAGATGTTTTTGATTGACTTGCTATAAGTTTATCGTTGTCTGTTCTGTTTATGAACGTAGTTATGTGATATTTTAACGTTTAGCTACTTGGTTTTAAGGGTTTTTCCTACCCATGTGCTATGCAACGTTGTTGTAAATGCGTTTTGCTTTCTCCAATCATGTTTGGTACACATAGCTTAGCACTAGTGGAAAAGGAATAAGCTAAGCTAAGTCTTTTATATCGAAAATTGCGTGCTATAGATGCGTGCTATGGATTCTCTAATATCGATACATTGATGTAGTCACAAGAAAAAAATAATCTACATGTTTGATCACTATTTAGCCTTCTAACTATATTCAGATACAAAAATCATGTTAGAAAATCGTAGAAATAAATAAAACACAAACGAAAACATTTATTTTCGCATTTATAATTAGCAAGGATAAGTAAGATCAAGAATTGGGTCAAACCTTATAATGAAAGTGGGTCATATGTGAGGCTATTATAAACTTACATGCCTACACTCTACATCAATGTAGAATTTAGGTACCTACAGTATCAACACACATATAAAAAACAAATAAAAATATGAACAAAATAATTACAATTCGATAAAAACCACTTTCTAAAACATTCTTTAAAATACCAAAGAACAAATTTTCCATTACCCCTCTTTCAAATAGCTAGAAAATATTCTTAACGACTCGAGTCTCATTTTCTTTTTTGTTATATTATGAAATACTCAATCAAAATATAAGTAATTTGATTTCGCGAGAGAGATAGATTCATTAGTAGCGATTCATAATATCGGGGGCAATTCAAACGTAGATAATTTTCTTTCGCTTTCATTTTCTGACAAATTATTTGCCTTTCATTTAATCGTTTTAATGTTTGTTTATTTATTTCATTTCAATGTATAATTACGTACATGTTACTGGGTATTTTATTCTTAATAGAGAAAGCATTTCTGTGTTTCCTGATGGGTATAACCTGGGTATCTTCAAAGCCTGAGTGAATAGGTTGCTTATAGGCAGACGTGCTCCATCGTAGGCTGCATCTTTACTTACCATCAGGCGAGATAGCGGCAAAACGTCGACTAACAAAATGTAAAAAAAACAGTAAACAATCTTCAAATTCTAATAAGAATACGAAAATGTTATATTAATATTTAAAAAAAGAACTCTGAAAAAATAACGTCAGCAAACTAAGCGAAAGTTTTTTCTAAAAGACTGTACAGAAGTGAAATCCTAGCGTTACAAAACATTTAAAAATTAAAAAGTTAAACGTTCCAAACCAAAATGGCGGATGGAATAGTTGAAAGTTTGCGAGGGAAAGTGTTCGACAACTTTTTAATTTGCGAACGGGCAATGGTATTCGTTCATACGGTTGGCGAGTAGCGATTGGTAGAAAATGTGGTTTAATTTTTTATTTTTTAAAAGTGGAATATGTCTGTGATTTGGTAAATGACTATGAGTTAGGTAGCATATGTACATATGTATTGTGATGCCTTTTTCTTATTAGAATAGATAGCAATAATATCAAATTTACGAATACCTATAATGGGTAGTTTTCTCAGTCAAAAAATAATTATTTCAACATTTCAATACAATAAATTATTAAAAAGTATTCACACTTTCATTCATAGTTTTGATTAATTACTTAATTTTCTAACTAATTTTCTAACGTAAAAATCTGATGACGTCACGAACGTTATTTCATACAAATATCGTTTTTGCTGTTTCGAAAAAGTATTGAATTTGATTAGTAGGTAACTAGCCTATTGGTTATCTTATTCGCAATCTTTATGCTTGACGGTTGTATACTATAGATACTATATATGCTACAGACTACATAATATTATATACTACAGATCAACAGGCAAAATCAAAGCTACTTCTTTATTTTAGAGAAATATTCTAAATTTTTTTCCCAATTTGCTCCCAACCACTCGCTAACACTGCTACCTGGCCTGCCATCGAATTTTTCATCGTCCAGGAGTTAGTGACTAGTTGGAGGTGCGAATATTAACAGTCTCGACTGGAACTTTCAGCGGGATGCGGCAAAAACTTTAGAAAAACCACCTTCCGATGGTTAATGGATGAACCTGAGCTGAGGAGAGGAGAGGTGGTTATTTTTCAAACTTTTTCCAATTTCGTTTCTTTTTAATTCCTTTTGACTTTTTGGTTTGAAAACGTGTCGTGATAGTTTTGTTCGGTGGAAATGGTTATGACTGTTGACTGTGAGTCTTGAGTTGTATTTGAGGCATTATATACCTATATCATATTGTATATTTATATATTACATATTTTTAACGTTTGATATCAATGATAGGTAAAATGTTATTGATGATATAATGTATAATGTTCTGGTTGATATGATGAAGATGATGAGTTGGTGATGAGCTTATTCTCAATATTACTACGAGTACCTATTATAACGTACATACATAACCTCACGCCTGTCTCCCATAGGAGTAGGCAGAGATTATGGAACAAAGTAATGGGGATAATGGGGCAAAACTGCTAGCAGAAGGTAATAATTAATAACTAAAACAAACCACTCTTCTCTCATATTTAAACGAAATTTAACTAAAATAATTTTCAACCATAATAAAACCATTTAACCTTTCTGTCGGTCACCAATTTAATAATACTATTATGACTTTAACAGTATATATGAGCTACTTCCGGTGGTACGTCCTGTGTAACCGGAACACGGCTATTACGTCACTTCCGTTCAGGAGAACTGAAACTTGAGGATTGGAGCAATTTTTCACGTTCACCTTCCCTCCAGTGGGTGAATTTAAACTAAGTTTTAAGTGCTTATAATTTGGTTAAATCGTTAAGGAGTTATTATCTTTAAATGTGTAGTCTTTTGGTTCAATTTTAAACTGTTTAAGTGTTTACTGTCGCATAGGTATATTATGTGTGTGTGTAGTAAGCAGTATTTGGTTTGATTACCAAACAAAACAAATTTTTCAGGACATCAACCACTGTCAAGAAAATATAATACGGTCTACGTTACAATTTAACAAAAAATAATAGGCGATTTTAACTGGACAGTTTTCACTGTTTCTAAACAAGATGCAAGCATCTGTCATTTGCAGGCTGTCTGTTGTTTATGAATGCATGTAACATTCGTCAAATGACGCAACGTGGATAATTTTCCAAACTTGTATATCGCAAGGTGACGCTTTTAATGTTACAAGACCAGAAACCACCTGACCACCTCACATTTATGCTCAGACTATAGTAACCGATTACCGTTACCATAATTACATAATTATGTTCACCGAAATAATCAAAATAGAAAAATAAAACATCTACAGAAAACAACAGAACTCCATAATTTACATCGAAACGAACTTAAAATGTATAAGATATTACCATTTTTACTTTTCACTTACAAACCAAATGAAAATCGCTATTAAATTCACAGCTATAGAGTTGAAAATTGTAAAAGGGTGAATTTCTTTGCAAAACTTTCTTAGCGACAATTATTCTTGGTAACGACGGAGCAGAAAAAGTGGGGGATTTCAAAGGATTGGACCAATTTAGATTTATTTTTCTCCCCATCCGGGGGCCGGTGGCTAAGTTTTGTTGCCACCTAGTCAGGGGGCTGAACGGGAATGGGTTGATAGAAAGTACTTGGGGAAGTATAATTTTTTAAGGAGAGTCAACGATACTTCGGTAAATTATTCATTTCTCCTTCATTTAATATTATGTAGTAGTGAAAATCTTATTTGATAATTCCAATAAGAAAAACTTTCTAACCTCCTGTGAGAAAAACAATGTTAAACTTGACTTACATTGTAAAGACACTACATTCAATTTAGAACTATAAATAAGTGTGTATTTATTACAATTTAGATCTTATAAACTACTCACAAAGGTACCTAGTCTTATTCGTGTCTTATTAGAAAAAAAAATCTCAGTTAGGTGGCGTAAGACATTATTCTGACGTCACTTCTAGAAATGACGTATTTGCTCCCACTTAAACTTTGATTGGTTTTATTTAAGTATTTGTTTCTTATAGGACAAAATAAAAAAAATACGTGTGTAATAATTTTTCATTACCGTACCTAACCGAAGGACTAAATAGATGTTTTTACACCCCGTCATCATTCCTATTATGACCACAAACAAAAAAAATGTAAAGAAGTCAAAAAAATTACACAATTACAAAAAACGCAACTATGAGTTTATAATTTTTACTAAGTAAGTACTTTGTACAACTAAAAACATCTAACATCTGTACTTTCGAGCATCCGTACCGACAATAATTTGGTGTACGATAAAAAATAAAATGGGGTGCCTACCCCTTGTAAAAAGTCGTCTTAAAACTTGGCAATAACCACCCCTAGGTAACTAACGGGCCCCGCGACGTTTATATAGATAATTATATAAAAATGTTCTACAAAAAGGGTTCTCTTTGAAGCACCTTGGTTGCGAAAAACAGTTGTTGAATTTATCGTCTCTTTAAAAAAGATAGATTTTTTTAAATATTGTGGTGAGTTTATACATTTTTGAGGGTTAAGTAGTGCAGTCGACTAACACGTTGGTCGAGTGGTCGCAAGACAAGGTGCCTCGGGTTTGATTCCCTGGTTGGGCAAAGTATTAGTGGACATTTTTCGGGTTTTGGAAAATTTATCAGTAGTAACACGGTGTTTGGAATTGTACACAGTTTATGGTTATAGGCTCACATTCTATACATGGAATTAATAACACAAATGGTGAAAAGTGAATGTACATTGTATAGCGACATTACGTGCCGTAATGTGCACCTCTGCCTACCCCTTCGGGGATAAAAGGCGTGATGCCACGTCACGCCTTTTGCAAAATAAGTAAGTGCTTATAACATTTTCAAGATCGAATCATTTAGGTCCGGTACCAACTTAAACTAAAATGAGGGTTTCTTAATTAGGTATTGTATTTTTCTTTTAAACAAAAATTTGCTATACATAGCAAAAATAATAAGAAATACCTGTTTATCTCCCAAAACGAATCACATCGCGGTTTTAGCCATTAACTTAACCAACATTACAATTGGCAACACTAACCGAAATATAAAACGAATCTATGTATATCATAAACAATAGACATTTATGTACAAAGTCAAAGACCGCATTAATAATAGGATGGCAACATATTTTCTGGGTTTACTTCGGAAACGGATGGAGACAGCAATAGTCTTCTGGAACACCGCCAGGGGGCGCAGACGGTGACGGGATCTTTTATTTGTATGTTTTTCTTCCTTGGTAACTGTTTGAAGATAGTCAAATGTATATTTTTTTGTATTTGGTTAATTGGCGCCCAAATGGGACTGGAACATCAATGAGTTTTTTTATCTACCCACATTTTTGTGTGTAGTATATTGTATTGGATTTAATATGTAGGCTTTCTGTCATATGATTGTAGCTATTATTATAATCGTCAAGAGAATACGACACATTAAACATACAATTGTGTATAAAAACTTATGTATGACGTCACACTGGTGCAGTTAGGGCAAAAATAAAACAGGATTAAATTGATATACTGAGGTTTATTGTAATGTTATCAGTAGTGCAACAGTTAAAATAAGTGCGAGCAACTAAAGACAATCGAAACAGAATCATAGATATACATATATGTATATTACATCATAAACATCAGCTGTTAATCAATAGATCAATATACTAAAAGTATAAAAAAGACAATTTACATTGTTTAGTTGATATTAGTTCTAGGACACACCTTTTATAACCAGCAACGACGTATCTCTGAGTCGACTTTAACATACATTACTTAAATACCTAATATTCAATCATTAATATGATAACCTCAAAACCACACTTCTTCGATTCTCTATTAATAGTTCAAAAAGGTACTCACCTATTATTACATGAGACTTATAACAGAAATGGTGAAAAGTGAGTGTAAATTGTATAGTGGACATTACGTGTCGTAATATACCTACCCTTTTGGGGATAAAAAAGGCGAAAAAAAGTAAGAAAAAATGTATTTAGTAACAGCAATCCTGTTTATTAAGACTAACAATACAAGTACAACGCAAATATACAGACAGACCTACAATTCTCAAGCTACCTTCATCTACAGCATTTCTCCATCTACCCACCTTTCATAATGGACATTATTTTTATCTTGCTAACAAGTCTTGTAGCTTTTCTCATTCCGAGCTTAAATTAAAAACAATTATGGAGGGAGGGGGGAGGCGGCCTCGGGCGCTGCGAGATGAAAAATTAAGACAATTTAAACATAGCCAGAGTGTACTTTTACAACGCTGGACGGTAAGAGGGTAGGCAGTACAGCTGTATTAATTGTGTCTAATTATTTTAAGTGGTTTTTTGATTAGTTAGTGTGTTTTGTGGTGATTTTGTGAGTTTACCATTAATTTAGAAAGAAAAAAAGAAGAAAGAAAGAAAGATAAACAGTTTATTTGCTAAAATAAAAATAAAAAGTATAACGAAGCAAAAAGGCCAGTACTCAGCTAAAATGCCGTGACCCTAGCATACATCATCATATTTTTAGTTATACTACAATTAAATACTACTGTAGCAATAGTTTAGAGACTTTTTTTGAGGAAAATCATCCAATGTCTTCTCCCGCTTTGGGTAAGGCGAGAGAGAGTGTCAGACGCTTACTGACTAAAAACCACCTCGTTCCTTCTCCTGCTTTGAGCCGGAGCCCCGGTAACCTGTTACGTTGTCCGCAGCTCCGGAATCGTTTAAAGATAATTTATTAAGTTATGAAAACTAACTCTGAACCACTTTCGACAAACGTATAATACAATAAGTTAATGTTATAGGTATTTGGTAAACTCCGAAATAATAACGTAAATAAGCATATTTTTCTCTTTATTTATTTTAGGGACTTTACGCGCACGTGTATGCCAGTCCCATCATACCTTGTACTAATACATAATCTAACTAAACCATAACCTAGCCAACATAAATACTTTGAAGGTAGCCTCAGAATTAAGTGTAGATAAAAGATAGCATTTTTTTTAATTACTATCTAGGAATTCATAATTATAACTAACTATAACCTTGATAAGTAATCCGCAATTGAAATATCGTCACTACATCTAATTTCTTAATGATCGCCGACCAAAACAACTTTTAACAACAGCCAAAAAAAACGAACCTCTATTAGGTACTTTAAAAATAAAGATTATTTAATAAAGACGTATTTTAAAATAAAGATACCATGACACCTATTTTCCCTGAAGGCTTACCTAAAAGAGAGTAGACTCCAGTTAGTTAGCTACTTACATTTATTATTCTGACGTAAGAGAGATCGAGTTTATAATTAAACTTGTAAAAGCAAACACAAAACTAAAGGTTGAGAAGGTTTTTTAATGGTATAAGTCGGTAAATAAGACGGATCACCTGATGGTAAGCAAACACCACCGCCCATGGGCACCCGAAACACCAGAGGCGTTACAAGTGCGTTGTCGGCCTTTTGGCGGTTAGGAATTTAAGAGGTTTTAAGGAATTAGGGATTGGAAAGATTGGGAAGGAGAGTAATTGGGCCACGCGTATCCTCACTAACACAACAAAACACAACGAAACCGGCAACACACCTGTGACTCCTCTGCTGTGGCGGGTGTCCATGGGCGGCACTGATCGCTTACCATCAGGTGACCCGTTGCTCGTTTGCCCCCTATTCCATAAAAAAACCATCCTATAAAGAAACATTTCTTTATAATTTACACAAAGAACATAAAACATTAACAAAAGTCCACATCCATTAAATACTTTAAGCAAGCAAACAAACAAACAACTCTTGTTTAGGCTTCCAGAAAACAAATCTTCCGTTTCCAAGAAAAGTAATAAAAAACAGACCGATTACCTCAACTGAAAGCAAAGAAAGAAATTAACATAACCACCTACAATAAGATAAGACGTCCCCCTCACCCCTTCACAACAAAAAAAAGGGGAGACAAAGACCCCCTTAAGGAGAGAAAGAGCAAGAAAATCGCCCCGCGAAAAATTAAGATTCAAATAGTGAGAAAATTAAAATTCGTGAAGCGGTCAGCTTTGCGTCTCTTTCCGACTACTGTATTTTATATATCTGTGTCCCGTTCTTTAGAAAAAAGAAAGGGGGTGATCTGTGTTCCATCAAGAAGGGATGAAATGGCCTTATTGGAATGGTAATGACAGTATTTCGTTGACTCCCTTGTGTTGAATAATTAAAGAAGAAAACTATAAGACGTTTTAAATTAAAGTCGGCGTCTTAAATTTGACTTATTTCTAGAATACTTTGAAAGCGGATATAACTGGTGGATGATAATTAAGGCTGTCTTGTCGGTTATGTGGTTGTGAGCGCGGTTATACAGCTTGAAGTCTCGGGTTCATTTTCTGATTGGTTCACAAATAATTAGTGTAAATGATAACACTGCATGGTGTTGTTTCCATAATTGTTGTTGATGGAATGTTCATTGATAATGTCATCCCTATTAGTGAATGATTAGGGAATGTAATATAATAAATATGTCAGCTGATATCTTATAGAAGTATCTAACAGGCTATTAGGTTTATAACACACAATACTCAGGTGTGGGATAGCTGTGCTTTGGCACGAATGGATCGGCCCGGCCGGAGTGATACCATGAGATTATCAGGGTAAGCATTTGCCGCCGCGCATGGACACCCGAAACATCAGAGGCGTTACAAGTGGCCTTTTGGGGGTTAATAATGTAAACGTTTGGGAAGGTTGGGAATGGAGGGCCTCCGTTAACCTCACTCACATCACTCACACAACGCAAGCGTTGATTCACGTCGGTTTTCTGTGAGGCTGTGGTATAACTCTGGTCGAGCCGGCCCATTCGTGCCGAAGCATGGCTCTCTCACACTTAATATTGCTATACGACAGTTTGATTACAAAGTATACCTACACAATTCAAATGTCAAACTTGGTACCTAAATACTTAACAAGAACCTACTACAGCTAAAATAAGACAAGCGAGGCGGCCATTATATCAAATAATTTCCTACACTCTATATAGATAAAACAAAAGCGAAGCAATAAAATCGTAAAACAATTAGATTCACTAATTAATCGTTAATTAATTTTCCAACGGTTCTATGACACTTATTTCTCTGAAGCGCCGCTTTGTCTAGCGGCCGCGGTTCGATTATTAGGTCACGTAAAGTGGTAGTGGGTTAATCTATTCCTTCTATTTTTATGGAATAAGCCGGTAAACTAGCTAGAATAAGATTGGGAATGGGGGTAATTGGGCCTACGGTAACCTCACTCATACAACGAAACATAACGCAAGCGTTGTTTCACGTCGGTTTCCTGTGAGGCCGTGGTATCACTCCGGTCGAGCCGGCCTATTCGTGCCGAAGCATGGCTCTCCCACACTTAAATGGCAAAAATCCCACTTGTTTATGGATGACTAGATTTGTGGCCAATATAAGGTAATAGGTTCGTGTACAATCAAGAGTTTACAGCACTTGTAAAAAATTAGGTACATATAATTATATATTTTAAGAACTGAAAACGCCAACGGTCAGTGATTATGTAAATGCATTACTAAAATCAAGCAGGATAAGTACTGTCTTCCCCGTCTCCATGCCTGACCTTAAGTCATTAGTAATATTTACCCGAGCTGCGGATCGCTACAGCACTAGATGTGATGGAAACGAAAACCAGATCGGTATGGGATTTTTACCTCACTAAAACCACCCCAGTGGCCACCCTCAGCACCTGTAACGAGCACCAACTCTTTTTAATAGACCTGCTCCGGAGCCCCACGCTGCAACGCCTGTTACGGCACATCCCTAAGGAGACGTACGTCACCCATGAACCTCACTGTTCACGGCAGCACGTGACCACTGTGCCACCGTCTTCCCTAAGGCTTGTGCCTACATATGCTTGAAACTAAATCTTCACCTACTTAATTAAAACAACTGCTAAGGAGTGGAATTCTTTGCCGGACTCTGTGTTTCCTGATGGGTATAACCTGGGTGTCTTCAAGGTCCGACTGAATAGGTTGCTCATGTGTAGACGTGCTCATCATCACTTACCATCAGGCGAGATAGCGGCCAAACGTCGACCCATCAAAAACAACTAATACTTAAAAGCTAAAAGCAATACTCAAAGGCACAATTCACAAACACAAAATAGCACCCCCTCCTACTCAGACACGAAAAACAATTAAAAAAGAAAAATACATCGCACAATATTTCAAAGAAAAGTCTCGCACAAAATTCATCTTAAATTTTATGGAGCTCGATTTTTCTCAAAATAATTAAAACAACGCTTCGTCAAAATGTTACTTGATCAAAGGGGGTACTACAGTAAAAATGTCCCCCTTTTTCCACCCCCTAGGGGTCTGGGGGTCTGGGGGCGTTCGTTTCTTTGTCCCGCGTTATCTATACAATTATTTGAAGAAAGTAAAGTCTCACAAAAAGATAGCGAGGCTGGACGCTCGCTGAGTTGTGACCGTCGCCTCTTTTTTGATGTTGTTTTTGTTGGGCGAAATTATTTTGTTCGTTGTTTATAAAAATATTGTTGGAATAAGAAAAATGCTTTTGGTTTTCTTTTGAGGTCAGTTTTTCAAAAGAAAACCGACTGTTTTATATTTGTTATAATTATGTGATAAACTTTCTTCCAATATAAAGTATCATACAAAGCTTATTACAAAAAAAAAAACAGACCTTAATAAGTATTAAATAAATGCAAAAACAAATACATTTTTGTAATATAACCTTTGTACCGAATCACGTTTCTACCCATTACAAAAATAAATTCGTACAACACAACACTAACAAAACAAACAACTTATTTTCCAGGGCCACTAAAGAGCAACATCGCCTTCGCCGGACGCCCTACAAAAACGATCTTCTAAAGGGGAGTCGTGGCAAAAATGACGCTCCGGAATAAAATAAATACTCGACCATTATAAGAAGACCTCCCCCGCCCCTACCGTGCTAAGAAAACCAGTTTGCAAAGGGGAATTCTGAGAAGTTTATAGAGCTCTTAATCACTGGACGTGAAAGAAGCGAAGAATCGTTCTTTTGTATATACGTACATAGGTACGTAGTTAAGAGGTAAACACTTATTGGTGCTTTTTCTTAGGTTTTTATCGTTTTTTGCTGCACAATAATAGACCTTAGTCCATTGATATACCATATAACAAAGGTATTATTAAAGAAACCGTATATTACTTAGACTTAAATTAAACTACAAGTAGTATTCATCCATAGAAGCATAATACAACTAAATAATTCAATCAAAATAAATAATTGAATATATCAAGTATTAAATTCTATGTAAACAGCTCCATGTACCTTGACCACAGAAGAGCTGTAATGTTGTAGGTTGTCTAGGAATATTACGGACATGCGGCACGCCTGTTGCAATGCCGTATTTGTAAAGAGTGTTCAAATTGGCTCAAAGAGAAAAATGCACTTTTTGGCTTAAATATTGCCTAGCCTGGATTGTCAGCCAAGATGAAAACAAACGTGGTTTAAATTAAGTCTAACATCAACACTGAAATGTTGGCAGAATCACCTATATTAACACCCAAGTAATACCATACTATTATTGAAAACTTCCAAATAAAAAATGATTACAAATGACCCAAAGATCGAACTCATTGTGTCATACTAAACAGTCACATTTATAACCACTCGACCATCAGTCATTCAGCATTAAGCAAATACCTTTTGATATAAATAATTCATTGCTTTAATAATTAAGCAGAGCTTGGAATGTTTCTTTCAATATTTATTTTTAAAAAATTAATGAGTTTTATGAACTAAAAGTGAAATTGTTTAAGACTTTCTGTAAATGAGAAAGTGTTTATGAAATGCTATAGCTTCTGCCAGTGACTTCGTACGCATAAACCTTTTGGAAATTAGGAAAATCCTCCCTTAGTGTTGTTCCCCTACACTCCTTAAAGAACATATATGCCAGGTTTCAGCTTTCTAGGTCCAGTAATTTTATCCGGAGCTGCGGACTACCTAGCAGATTTACCGGGGCTCCGGCTCGAAAAGCAGGAGTAGGAAAGTAGTAACGGGGTGGCTTTTTAGTCTTCTCTTGCCTAGGACACCCAGTGCGAAAGAAGTCATTGGATGATTTTCCCCCTCAATAACAGGTTACCAGTAAGTCACTAACTCAGTAACGGACGAGACTTTATACCTAATACAGTAAGAATTACTAACATGTTTCAAATAAAAATGTTAAGTTTTCAACAGTCCAGTACTGGACTATTGACATTCCCTACATTAGAAGTTTAGTCACATTTTCTTCGCATGGTTTACGCGGGTTGGAGATCGCAGTTTAAAAGTTTGCCAAATGTTGACCGCTCTTAGATAAATATACGTTAAAGAGTTTGTTTGATCTCGCTAATCTCCAGAACTATTAGTCCGATTTGAAAAAATGTTTTTGTCTTGAAAATCTATTTATCGAAGGCAAGTTATAAGCTATAAAACATCACGCTACAAACAAAAGGAGCCGAACAGAGCGGGTGAAACCCCACTATTTAGTTACATATTCAGACTCGTGCATTACCTAACCGAAGAACACAATATTTCTTTACCCGACTTTAGAAGCAGAGACCCTATACTCGACCACATGAATCAAACCACGCCTTTACAAACAAAATCAGCGCCTTCAATTATTATTTGTACCAATAAAAACAAAGTCATTACAATTGATAACGCTTCAGTAGATATAAAGCCGTCCGGTCACGACTTGAAGACGACTCCGGTACGATTCCGGGACGACTCGAAGGCGTTCGCAATTTCCTATCTGACTGACAATTTCCTTGGCTCGCCCGATTTTAATATAAAACGAATGAAAAAACATCGCATCGCCCCCGACTTGAGTCGACCAGGGTAGGTTAGTGTGGATACGGTCTTATAATAAATATATTTTTACACTAATCACCTACCTAGGTACCTTTTTATGGCATAAGCCGGTAAACGAGCAGACAAATCACCTGATGGTAAGCAATCGCCGCCGCCCATGGCCACCCGAAACACCAAGCGTTACAAGTGCGTGGCAGGCATTTTTGGAGGTTAGGAATTTAAGGGTCGTTGGGAAAACGGGGATTGGAAAGATTGGGAATTATATATAAGAGGTAGTAGCTTAGTGATAGGTTCAGTTTCTTTAGCCGAAATACCGAAATAATTAATATGTTTATCTGTCTTTCTTTATTTTATTTCTGGCGGTAACATTTTCTTTGAATAACAAGTATCTTATGGAAGTGATGACAGTTTTATAGATTTTATCATCGCCGCATACATACGGGAACGAAATCCAAAGTTTTCAACATCAACCTTTACCTAAACAAGACCACATCCACACTATTCCGCCGCTCCTTTCAAAATGGCTTTGGCGAGAGAAAGAAAAGTGGTTCGCGATGGCCGTGCCCCCTCCCCCCCGCCGCCCTAGCACCGCGCCACCCCTCACCCCGCCGTGTTATTTTACAAAAGATGCTGTTTTATTCAAGTCGCCATTGTATTTTTGTATAAAATACTTTGTATTTTATTTTAAATATTCTCTGAAGAATGAAGATATCTACTAATTACTTCTTCTTGATTGTATATGACGATTTATTTAGGTGCATATTGTCGTGTGCTCACGACAAAGGAGTTCGTTTGTCACAACCCTATGCTTCTCGGAATGTCGTAAGGGCTGATGAAGTGACACACATTTATTTTAACAGCGCCGGGTGGGCAGTAGCGCTGTGTGATAAACTTGAACTTTGTAAACTGTGATTTCCAATCCGCCTGCTAAGCGTGTAGGGTTCTTATGTAGAACAGCGTCTAAGTTCCAGCAGTGGACACAGGCTGTTGATAATTAAGTAGGTATATTCGTAATGAGTGTCATAAATTGGATGAGTTGTTAAACCTGTGTATTGTACACTTAGTACGAGTTTACTTTACGTTTAAAGTAATCGAAACGAGAGCGCGTTCGGCGCTCTGATTGACCGGCTCGTATAATCCAACTAATTATTACATTAAAACTCTTATTAAGGGTACTGAATATGAGGTTTCACTAGATAAATACTACGTCTTAACATTTCACTAAAACTATTGTTTTGCGATCATGCGTAACATTATAGAATGCAACTAAAAGTGTGGAAGAGTTATACTTCGGCACTAATGGGCCCGCTCAACCGGAGTGATACCACGGCCTAGTTGTGTTTCGTTGTGTAAGTAAGGTTATCAGAAGCCCAGTTACCCCCCTTCCCAATCGCCAGTTCCACAACAACTCTTAAATGCCTAACCCCCAAAAGGCCAACAACGCACTTGTAACGCCTCTGGCGTTTTGGGTGTAGCCATGGGCGGCAAATATGTACTTACCATCAGGTGATCCGTCTGCTTGTTTACCGACTTATATCTAAAATGTGTTAGTTCAACTACACTTAGCGAGAACTCAAAGTTAGCTTACGTTATGTACTTAAAACGAAGTTTTGTATCCTAGGGTAATTATAACTGAAGAATTTGACCGAATTGAAATAATATTATTTTTTTTATTTCAGATCCACCAGCCTGGAGTCATTAGCGAGTTTTATGTAGCTACAAGAAAAAGAAGTTATATATTATATAGTGATATATATAGTGTACAATACCTAGCTATACAGTACAGGGTATAAACGGAAAACGTTTCAATTTATATTTTGTTTTTATAATTTTAATCATTTTAGTTTTCGTATTATTCATGCAACATCAGCCTAAAACAGTTACATTTACTTACACAACTAATATTATATAAAATAAACATTGAATTCCTTATTTTTTTTTAATAATTTTTGTTTTTTCCCATCAGCTGTTTGCGGTTTTTGGGACCGTGCTGCTTATATCCTGTATCTCTATAAATAAAGCATTATAAACTTAAAACATAGTATTATTACATCATTTATTACTCAAAGAATAGCCAACAGGTGCACGTAAATATGAAGACCTTGACATTTCTTCACCAGAGGGTAATAAATGTACCTACTGCCGCTAGGCACCTCCTCGCCTGGTCAAAGGATCCTCCTTTTCTTTGGGAACTTTACTCACTGTTCCCTAAACTAATAATTTCATAAGTTTATCAAACAGCTACCCCTCTACCACTTCGAGGATTAAAGGCGTGACGATATATGTATATGTTTATCAAACAAATATTAAAATACTACAAATCCTTTCGTCCGTATATAAGTAACATAGGAATATTTTACCAGATTTTATTTCTTTTCCAATCGTCGCACCTTTAATCTCTGATGAGGTAGGCACATTATGGCCCGTAATGTCACTGTACAATGTACAACCACATTTCACAATGTATGTTGCAAGACTCATGTAATAGGTGGTGAACCTATTGCCATATACCGGGCACGTTACCAAACTTCGTGCTACTTACTGTATTTTTTTTCGAAAAATAAAAAAAAGCCCATTAATACTTCGCCCAACCTGGGAATCGAACCCGACACCCCATTACTCGGCAGTCCTTTCTAACATAAATTATATTATCACACTTCAATAAACTAAAATTGTAAACACAGCCTCCATTACCGCAGTACCACTTACAGCGGTTAACAGTTAACCAAACGATGGTGTGGTTAACTTAACAAACTGTTAATCTCGTCTCATCTCAACAGCAGAGTTAATATCAGCCTCTAAGTTATACTTAAGTAATATTTAAGTGCTACATTTTGTAAGATCCCTACCAAAAGGGTTTTTCCTTCCCGATTGATTTGTATTCTCAAAGATAAGTAATTAGGCACCACTCCGGGCCAGATCCATAAATCCAAGGGGTGGGGAAGGTTCTCCCTTGAAAAAAGGGGGTGTTCTTCTTATATTTAAATATCGAACCCCTTCCGGGTAGGTGCCACGGTTTTTCCAGTAAAAGGGGTAAATGACAGAAGCAGAGAATTGGAATGGGGTGGAGTTGTTGTTTGTGTATTTTTTACGATTATTTTATAGTGATTTTTATGTATGTTACTAAATAAAAATTTCAAGTATGACTACGATTCGTAGCAATCTCTAGAGCCTACAAACATGCGTAGCGGGTGAGTCAGTGAGTTAGTGCTACGCTACTAAATTCGTAGCACTACGTTCACTCACGTATAGCGGCGTAGCACTCGCTACGCTAAAAATCTAAAATGACACTGTAGCAGTCTCGATCGCAGTTGTTTTAAATGTTTGCCAAATTATTCTTAAAAGTTTTAAACGAAGTTACCGTCGTGTAAAATTACTTCTTTTCTTGTATTACGTAGATACATTTATACCTAAAAAAACATTTTCTAGTTAGCTACTAATAAACTTATTACTATTACATTGTAGTAATATGCATATCAAAATGACGAATATCACAAAACTTAAATTTTCCTTCAACCTAAAACATAATAAATTAACCAAACAAAATACACACAAACACAACTCCATAGCCACCGCTGCGCTGTCTCAAGATGGACTTAAGAAGCAAAAAGGAAAGAGTTGAAGGGGTGGGGGGCCTCCCACCGAGCCCATTGGAATACAGAATAATAATCGCCAAAAGAAATAGGGTGGCGGAAAAATATAAATATAGCCTAGCTGTATCTTCCTCAGATATTAAAATTTGTACAAGAAAATGGCTCAAACAGTTTCAATTTTGCTAAAATAAAATTATTTTCTTGAATCTTCGGCCGACAAATGTTGGACCTTTCGTTTCAGACAATGTTTTAAAGTTAAAACCTAGACGGTTGGTCGGTTTTCTTTGTTATTTGGGTATTTTGTTTTGTGGGTGAATTGGATGTTTAGGGTTTTTTAAAGCTTGGAGTATTTTGAAGACAATTTTACTTGTACAATTGTACTTAATGTGCTTAGAAACCATTTTCTTTTTCTTGTAATTTATGTCGTAGGTTATTATTGAGTGATTCAGTTTCTTATCTTTGGTTTTGTTCCTTTTTTTTGTTAGAATTATGTTACATGTGATATATTAATAATGATATATGATGTTTGTAAAAGTTTAAGTGTGGGAGAGCCATGCTTCGGCACGAATGGGCCGGCTCGACCGGAATGATACTACGGCCTCACAGAAAACCGACGTGAAACAACGCTTGCATTGTGTTTCGTTGTTTGAGTGAGGTTACCGGAGGCCCAGTTACCCTCTTCCCCAATCTTCCCAAAGCCCGATTCCTCAACAACGCTTAAATTCCGATAACGTTCTTGTAACGTCTTTGGTGCTTCAGGTGGCCATGGGCGGCTTACCATCAGGTGATCCGTCTGCTCGTTTAGCTGTATCATAAAAAGTGGTCTATATCTCTCTCCAATCTCCTAAACGAATGTCTAAGGACATAAAAAATAACTATACCATATTATAAACATGATGATAAGCATTGCTATAGCTAAGTAAGAATTTAGATGGTCTCTACAGAATCACTTAAAAATCAACCCTTTACAAAAACGGAGAAGTTTTAAAGTTAAATCTACACTAAAAATGTTAAAAGTATTAAGATATTAGGGGGTATTGCACACAAAAACTCGTGAAAGTGGGTAAAAATTCAGCGGCGTACTTCGTTGAAGTTTTCAGTTCTGAAACAACTTAAATCGGTCTAACTTTCAGTTTGTGAAGTTGTAGGGTTAGCAGAGAAAGTGGTATTTTATGTAGCTTGTTATTTTTGTAAAACTATTTTTTTTTATACTAATTATGACTGCCTCGTTGGCCGAGTGGTTGCAAGTGCGACTGCCGGGCAAGGGGTCTCGGGTTCGATTCCCGGGTAGGGCGAAGTACCACTGGGCCTTTTTTGGTTTTTCGAAAATTTGTCAGTGGCAGCACGGAGTCTGGAATTACGGTATATGGCAATAGGCTCACCATCTATTTATTACATGGGACTTACAACATAAAATTGTGAAATGTGGGTGTACACTGGCAAAAAAAAAACTTAAAATGGGTCTGCGTTTGTCCACTGTCTGAGATATGGTGACAATTGTTTCTTTTGTTTTTGGCAGATTATTTCCGCATTACATTAGTCACATTCATTTATACATCTTATTTTGTATCATCGTAGGTACTTACTATAAATAGAACAAAAAATTGATAAGACACACTTCAGACTACATACTACAAATTTTTAATAATACACAGAGCAACACAGGAACTTAGAGCCCCTTGCTCAGCAGCCGCACTAGCAACCACCCAGCCAATAAAAGAGTCAATAATTAAACAAAAGAATCTTTCTCATAAGCAAAATACTTGACAATATTATTCGTATAAAATTTCCTTTGGTCTATTTTTGTAATAACTATCGTGAGACATACTAAATGGAGAAAAGCTCTACTAGTTTCGAGTCACAGAGGGACTCTTCATCATGAGCAGCGTAGTCAGACGTGGTGACGTCACGAAACTAGTAGAGCTTTTCTCCATTAATTTACGTGAGTAAACCGTGATTTTTAGTTAATTTCCTTTGGTCTATAATTAAACTGAATAGATCATCAAGATGGAAGATTTCTTTAATTAAAATGCTCCGTAATTCTATAGGTTGCTCGTTTAAAAGAAATTCTAATGAAAGGATACAAGTAAACGCCTTTAGAAGTAAATGGTTAGATCGATTATCTTTTTAACTGTTAGCTTAGTTATTTATAATCGTGTTATTGATAAAGACTGGTTTGTTTGTCCAGTCTTTAATGTAACCGCAGTGGATGAGATTTTGGGTAGCTTTTTTTTGAGGGGGGAAATTTTTGTTATTTTTTGAGAAAGGGAAAATCGTCCAATAACTTCTACCGCCTGAGGCGAGGCGAGAGGGAGTGACAGACTCTTACTGACTAAAACCCACCCGGTTCCTTCTCCTGCTTCTGCTTTAAACCGAAGTCCCGGTAACCCGCTACGCAGTCGGTAGCCCCGGATCGGCATCAGCCCTACTCGGCCTCTTCTATGGTGGTCAGGCTCTATGAGACGCACGCGGAACGCGACGCGCCGTAAGCACGGTTCTGCTTCTAATCGGGCCGCGAGCTAAGCTTGCTCGCCGTCTACATACCCAAAGATAATTAGCCTAAACATAGGTACCTACTACATATTAGCCTCCGGAAAAGGGAGCAAAACCTATATCATAGTGAAAACTATGACTAAATCTAAACAAAGGCTTCATTGTTTTTGCTATCCGTACATGGATGGTACATACATAAGATAGCCACCTGTTGCTGTATGCCCTTACAGTAACATACTTAAATATATAATTAGAGCTTTAGTTGGTAATAATGCGTGAATATCACATGGGTAGGCACCACGACACATGGTGTTTAAAAAAGATATGGGCTTGTGTAACCCCAATGAAATATTATCTAAGTATCCTTTTTTGAAACGGTGGGTGAAGAGTGAAGCGAGAGAGAGTTTCATACTCTTACTGACCAAAAACCAAGCACCCCGTTCCTACTCCTGCTTTGAGCCGAGGAGCCCGGGTAACGCGTTATGTTGTCCGCAGCTCCGGATGAAATATTAGGCTACATATGCTAATAACATCACGCATTACATACCCGAACGAGGTAACCAGACGACCCAATCATTATTTTTTCACCTTTTACTTTGCTCCGACTGGGCATGCTTTCGGACTCCGGGCTAAAAGCTTTATATAAACCAGGTACACTCCTAGACTCTGCACTATCACTGAGAAATTATAGAATAACCTTAAAACACTCATGGGAAGAGGCCTTTTGTCAGCAGTGGCCACTTATAGGCTGTTTATGATGACCCATGCGAATTAGATCAATGCCTCTACTAGACGGTCGCACTTCCATCGACTCGACCAACGAGGATGTGTCGTTTGACACATTACAGAGCAGTCATTATAAGTAAGTACAAGGTATCTATATACGTAATTAAGTAGGGTCCAATAATCCCTTTTCCAAAGAACAACAACTAAATTCTATCAAAACAATGTTATTTCTTCCACGATAAAAAAAACCAAACAATAATCCAAAACAGCGCCCTAAAAAATGAACCAATGACACGGCTTTGAGTGAAAGAGACGGCAATAAGGGGGGTAATTTTTGCCAATACTTAAACGAAGATAGATAGGCGACTCCCAAGCAAGGGGGTGTTTTAAGAAAATTTTAACTTTTCTTTATTCAAAAGCCTTCCACCCCCGAGCGAGGGGGGGTGGGGTGCACCCATTTTTCTTCCATTCTCTTTGGACAGTCTCTAGAAATAACAGCTCTTCCACTTAAGCATTTATTAAATCCGCTATTTGAAAATTTATTTGTGCGAGGTTTCTTTTTTTTAACGTGGATAATATAATGGTTCTTTTGTTATTTATGTTTTTAATTAAAGCTTGTATTATAGGAATAGGTTGGTCGGAGACTTAAAGTTGAAGAAGAACGATAAAGGTATCACTACATAGTAGGTATATCCCTATGTCCCTTTGTATGCTTAAGTCTTTAAAACTACGCAACGGATTATGATGCGTTTTTTAATGGATAGAGTGATTCAAGAGGAAGATTTATATGTATATCTAGCATATCACTATTGCAACCGTGGGGCGCTGTGGCGGGTCGCTAGTTAGTATTTTAAAAAATACTCAATGAGCCAAATACTGATGGTGCGAGAACGTTTTTTTACATTTGATGGGTCGACGTTTGGCCGAGATTCCGCTCTTTCGATACTTGTCTTCTTTTTTTGTAATAACTTAATAAGCAACCTATTCACTCGGGCTTTGAAGATACCCAGATTATACCCATCAGGAAACACATTGTTTTACTTTATGGCTCTGATTCATTGATCTCTGTTGAGTTATACACTTATTAAGGCTATAATTGGACTGACATTTATGCTGTGTTGTATAAAAGTCCCTAAGATTAAAAAGAAAAAACAAATTAAAGTTTGGGGTGATTCGTTTGGTGTTATATTAGTAGATATGGATAGGATAAAAATACTTTTTAGTTTTTAAAAACATGACCCCACATTAGACGTTTCTTCTGTATTGTGTTTACATGATATGTACAAAATTTCAGGTTTTTAAAACCACTCTGTTCCTTCTCCTGCTTTGAGCCGGAACTCCGGTAACCTGTTACATTGTCCGCAGCTCCGGATCGGGCATCAGTCGTACCCCATCTGTAAAACCTAAAGATAAGAACCCCAAACCAAAGACAGCCAAAATACAAAACCGTAGCTTATCATGCACTGGGCAGAATTCCAGACTCCATGTTGATTTTTTATGAAACACGCCGGTCATCGAGCAGACGTATTACCTGATGGTAAGCAATCGCCGCCGCCCATGGACACTTCAAACACCAGAGGCGTGCGTTGCCGGCTTTTTGGGGCTTAGGAATTTAAGGGCTGTTGTTCGGGAATCGGGGATTGAGAAGATTGGGAAGGGGGAATTGGGCCTCCGGTAACCTCACTCACACAAAGAAACACAACGCAAGCGTTGTTTCACGTCGGTTTTCTGTGAGGCCGTGGTATCACTCCGGTCGAGCCGGCCCATTCGTGCTGAAGCATGGCTCTCCCACACTTAAGAATGCTGTTAGATAAAGATAATTTTTCCACAGTAAATAGGTACTTCACCCAACCTGGACATTAAAACCCCAGACCCCTTTTACTTGGCACTTCGGCAGTCACGCATGCAACCACCCGACCAAACAGGTAGCCATCTAGCGGTTACACAACAAACAACGCAGCGCAGTCTTCAAGTTAAAAACCCCTTGTAATAATGGGGACCCCAAATATTGAACAGTTAGGGCAGAAGGGTGAGTTTATGTTCTTGCTGTTACTAGACATTTAACATAGATGGCAGTGTTCCATAGAAATATCATAAGAGTATTTTTTTCTATAAAGGCAAACGAGCAAATGGATTAGCCGAATGGTAAGCAATGAGTGCCGCCCATTGTCATCGGCAAAGGTGCATTGCCCGGAGCTGCGGACTACCTACCGGTTTACCAGGGCTCTGGCTCGAAAAGCAGGAGTAGGAACGGGGTGGTTTTTAGTCAGTATGAGTCTGACACTCCCTCTCGCCGCACCCGAAGCGGGAGAAGTCATTAAATATTTTTTTGCACTGACACTCCCTCTCGCCTTACCAAATGCGGGTGAAGTCATTGGATGATTTTCGCAGCTAAAAAGGGTGCATCGCAAGGCATTAAAAATAAATGCGCTCTTTTGAATTTTTTTAAATCTACAAGAGATTTCAAGCTACCAATCTGCCGTAACAAGACAAACCACAAGATTACCTTTATAAAGGGTTAAAGAAAACAAAAACAACAATAATTCGTATGTATTTTTTATTGAAATCCGATTTTATGTTACAATTTTTCACCTTTTTAAAATTACAGTTAGTTTCAGACCGCGTATTAACTAGAACTCCTCACGTATCCCATTTTAACAGTTTATATAATACATTAGTTTATAATTATAGTTTACAAACAACCGCACATGAAACATTTTTCAGTATAATTAATTTGGTTTACAATGTTTCAAAAAATTATATAATGTATTTGTCAATTCTTGCCTATTTTTTGCGAAATTGAGTCTGGTCTGTAATAGCTGAATTATTTTGATTCATACAACAATAAAAATAATTTAAGTTTGAGGCGAAAAAAATCTTTAAAAACGGTCAAATACTCTTATCAGTAGAGTAAATAAAGTACCTAAGCGGAATGTTGAAAATAACAAAGACTAATCAGTCATTTTGGTAAAAAAAAATATTACAAAATAAAAATATTAAATTTAAATAAGCATTAGTAAATTAAATATCAATAAATTAAAAAACGTATTATACAGAAATATCCGTAAACAAGATCAATCAATATTTTTTTCAAAAAGAATTACTATTTTTGAAGCTATCATGTGGCGCTAGTGAGCAAAAAGATCCTTTACGTACAATCACCAAATCTTTCAAACGTTTAAAACATGGCAAAAAATGTAGGATCAAGAGATCTAATTCAACACTAGCGCCTCTATCCGAGCAAAAATTGAAATCAGAACTAAAAACCAATGTTTCGAGTACGTTTGGCATTAAATTTAGCACAGTCATGTTATTTAATATCATAGATAGTTTCGCTTAAAATCTAAAACAAGTCGACATAATTATTTTTACTATATACATATTTATTTCAAATGATTTTTAACATATATGACATCATTTTAAATTGGAAACAATTCGTTTGGAACGACCTAAACACTTTATAGATGATTAATTTCAATTAAAATTTATATTTTTGTCTTTTAAAATAATACTGTTCAATCTTTTCAAGACAATAATTTAATTATTACGTTTATAATAATAATACTAAAGACGAAATTATCACAGCAAATAAAATACTGATTTGAGTATACTAGAACTAGTTAAAAGTTAACAAAAAAGGTTCTTTGGCATCTAAGAGTAAGCTTAAATAAATTAATAATAATAAATTATCAGTCGATTAAAAAAACTCACGATAATCATTCACACATGGTATCATTTCACCAACTTATCGGTTCAAAGGGGAGACAGAAGTAAATTAATATTATAAAAAATGTGTCATGGAGTTTCTTGCTCGTTCTTCTCCATAGGAATCTACACTTTGGAACTAGCAAATAACTTAGTTGACCAGTAAGAGACACTTATCTTTATATATTTTATTTGTTGACTTTTATAAGTGCCTTATGGGTCTACTTGGAATAAAATCATATTTTGACTTTGACTTTAAAAAATCCTTGAATAAATTAATGATAGTTTTAATTGAACAGTTAGGTTCATGATAACTTTTAGTCATATGGATTGAATACGAAACGGTGGCAATTAATTTAACTAAATGTAGAGTAACTTTATATAAGTCGAACTTGAAAGGGGATGCATGTTTTACATAAAAGCAAGTAAGAGCGCACAGTGGCATTGGAAGTAAACAAAAAACAAAAACACGTGTAAATATGAGGTAAATACGATTATCACAAATTAACACAAAGAACAAAATCTGGTAGACCAAATAAATCAAAACTGAAACACAGTGAATGTGCACTCATCCTTGCTGTGTGCGTTTCATATGCGTCGTTAGAGCACACTAAAGGACTATACATTTTACATAGGCGCAGTTGCAGCGTTCTTTTATAAACCTGAACCTAATAAACTGCTGAAACTGACTATTATGCAGTGATATTGACTAAGAATACTGTTTATCCATCCAAAGGTTTATAAGAGATCGCTTTTTAGTGATGAAATCGCCTATTATACGATTAATTTTTAAATGTTTATCCTTTGTGTTTTTATATGGTGTACAATAAAGAGTTTTCAATCAATCAATCAAAGAATGACTATCATAGGTTTTAATACAATGCCAACATTTCGTACCCAATAAATATGACGATAAAACTATAAAATTAACATTAGTATTATAAATTAGTTTGACTAGACGCTTAACATACAGTTGACTAGAATATTTTACATTTTTTTATATAACTCACTTTAATTTCAGTTCATTATTATTAATTTTAAGTAAATTTAAAACAATGGCTTCTTGTTTCGCGCGAGCTGATTAATACTGTGATATTTCAGAGCTTTTATTCACAAAAATATAAATAAATAAATAACCCACTGCACTGTTAGGTATAATAAATAAAATCACAGTGAAAGATAGCTTAAAACATATATCTATGTTATATAACTTGTTTTAAATTAATACTTTATATAACATGCCACCTTTTAATCCTCAAAGGGGTAGGTAGAGGTGTATATTATACAATGTAACATCCACTTTTTGTCAGTTATGTTATGAGTCTCATGTAATACTTTTTTTAAAGTATTTAGTGTTTTATCTGTTTCAACAGGTTTGATACATATTCTTTTTTATTTTATTATGATAAAATCATAATAACATCATTATAAAGACGCCTTTTCACTTTGTGATACATTAAACAATAAAATTGTAATATTTTTAATGATTTTTAAAACCATACACTTTCGAATAAAATTTGCCAAATATTAACTTAATCTTTAAGATCATTTTCATTATGAATAAAAAACATTTCCCCTTCTTTAAAATTAATAGAATTCATTTAGTGGCATCATATTTTAAGTAACACTTTTGTCTTTTAAAAAGATTAAAAATCCCATTTTAAAAATCAATATTTTTGGCATCATATTTTAAGTAATACTTTGTCTTTTAAAAAGATTAAAAATCCCATTTTAAAAATCAATATTTTTGGCTCACAGCGACTTAACAGCATAGATAATAAATATGTGGAATATATATATAATATAATTATTGGAATATACATAATATTAAAAACATTGGCGCGATATAGAAATTCGGAATTTCATACCTATAATAATAAATATTTTAATATAATAAATTAATGACTGGAAATCGTCATGGAAAAATTCACTTAAAATTAAACATATTTTGACTAGAATATTTTTTATAATACGTAGTAGTGATATATCTATAGCATTTTGGGACCATTCTGTCATATAATGTGGTCTGGGAGCATGGTTGCAAAATATATGCCAATGTAATTTGAATGGCTGAAACATGTCCTATTTTGGAAATAATTTTATTTATATTACAGGCAAAATGTTGACGTTTGAAAATTCTGTTTACCAATTTGTTATTATTAGTCATATTTACTAGCGCAAACTACTATAAATTAAACTATTTAGCGGAAAAAATGTCAAGATGCGCAAAGGGTTTTTTTATGAAATAGGGGTCAAACAAGCAAACGTGTCACCTGATGGTAAGCAATCAGCGCCACCCATGGACACTAGAGGAGTCACAGGTGCGTTACAAGCCTTATAATAAGGAATGCGGTCTATTTTTGTAAGCTTTATTGCGTAAAAGTTAGCGGATGCTGCTCTTGTCGACACTTGAAACTTGTCGAGTAACTTCTTTGAATAGTAGTTAAGTAAGATGATTGTGATGATATATTATAGTTCATCTTTTTGGAGGGCAGATAACAGTTGACCTGTGTTAAAAATGTCTTTAACATGAACTTTGACACGTTAACCGCTGCACTTAGCGTAGGATTTACTTTCAACAGTTTTCTTCCGGCAGCCACAAGCTACATAGTGCCAATTTACAGTAATTTTCTTCCCAAAATAGGACATTTTACAGCCTCATTAGTACTTGCGCCGGTACTGTAGCGAGTTTGTATCAATAAGCTCGATAATTTTCATTGTATTGTATCTCGCAACAGTTTCACTTCTAATACACTCCGAAAAGGAAAATAAACTTTAATTTCGCTTGCACTACGTCGGCTTTTCATTGCCATGTCTTTTAAAATAGACCGATTAAGATCGTTAGACCACAGGATAGATGTTTTTGAGTCTTAAATACTAAGTTTAAGTAATGGGGGAGGCCTCATTACACCTGTAGTCTAACTAAGCTTTATCGGTTTAAAACACCTACATTTTATATAAATGAAATACGCTATGTAGAGGTAAAATTTTGACATTGTCCGACATTCATACATGCCAAAGGTATAATTATCTAATAGTTTATAATACTGATTAATTTATCACTTACATCATTTACCAAAGTTACGTGATTGGTCAGTTATTCAAACATTCATCTCTATTGCAGTCTTGTTTTATTATACTGACAAGGGAATGAACATTATATTATGTATTTTAGTACAGTGTTTCTCAACATGGGTTCGCAAAAAAATAAAAGAAATGTGACTTGGATTTTGCGGGTTCACTACATAAGCATGTTGAGAAACTCTGTCCTATTCTTATGACATAGGAAATTCTACAAATATTTCAAATATGCTACCTCAATCCTGAGCTCAGAATTCTCAGTACAATATTCCCAAATACGATACACCGACGTAGTGCACAATAAAACGCCCAAGCGCTCCGCACGACAAGCCTATATTACTATATTACAATATCTACAGGAAGCCAAGCTCATATCATAGAATTATAATAAAAAACGCGACATCTATAGACTATGTGTAAAAGCTAAAACTGTCAAACTCGGATGCTACCGCGAAAATTGTAAAATTACTATTAATTAATCGTTTATTTACTTAATTGGCCCATTTATTTAGTAGACTAACACTAACCTACCTTGGCACTAGTCTTGTTGGCACATCACAACACTTCACTATATGCTGGCCCGATGGGGGGGCAGTTGGAACGTGAGGGTATCGTTCACGAAGTACTGGTCCTGCTCCTCGTCGTCGGGCAGGTAGTACCCGTAGCTACCGTCGTTCGACACTTGATCCGGTCCGTGGGTTCGCGGCATTTCACATGTATAGTCCTCCCAGTTCCTGTCTATAGATTTTCTCCTCTTTGCGAAGAGTATTGAGCCGTCGAAGGCGTATTCGTCATCGAAATGCAGTACAGCATCGTCGTAGAAGTAATTCTCTACTCGTTTGTTACTAGTGTTCCTAGCTATGTTCTTCATGAGTTTCTTTTTCGCGTAGCTCGATTTTTCAGAGTCATAGTCGTCTACTAATGGGTCGTTGCTGCGGTTTTCCGACCTCATGTTCATGGAGTAGAGCGAGGAACTGTGAGGGCTGGTCTCCAGCCGAGTGCTAAGACTATGTCTGTAGGGGTGTAGGTACTGTTCGTTGTTGTTACACCTCATTTCATACATCATCATGCCTCTCCGGAGCTGTTCCCGTCTCTTGGTGACCATTTCTCTGAAGTCCTCAGGTTCTAGTTGGAAGTCGTTGGTCTTTGCGTTCATGTATAAGTAGCCAGAGGCTGAGTTTAGTCGTAGAGACTGCGACCGGTTCTTAGATGATGATTTCTCGATGTAGCGCGGTATGCTACCGAGCTCGCGGTAGTTCTTCGATTTGATTTGTCTGATGTTGGTTGGTGGTACCGGCGACAGCGGGTCGCGATATGGTATTGATCTGGAATTAGAAGTAAAATTGTCAAATAATTTACACACACTTACGTAGACCCCGCTGGACCGGAGTTATACTACGACTTCACAGAAAACCAACGTGAAACAACGCATTCGTTGCGCAAGTGAGGTTACCAGAGGCCCAATTACCACTCTTCCCCAACAACCTTTAAATTCCTAGCCCCCAAAAGGCCGGCAACGCACTTGTAACGCCTCTGGTGTTTCGCGTGTCCATGGGCGGCGGCAATTGCTTACCATCAGGTCAAAGACAGTTAAATGAATGTTTATGTGTAGTAACTTACTTGTTTGGTCCGAAGCAATTACAGGAACAACTGCAGACGCTGGGCGCGTACTCTTCGTCTACATACAGCGGCACTAGCGAGGTATCTCCTGGAAACATCGTATTATGTTTTAATGTCAATAAAATCACTCATTAGTTTTATTTTTATCACAACAAAACAAAATTTTATTAGCACGCGCGCGTAAATTTCCAAAATACCAACTAGTTTTCCGCAATCGCGGCCGCGGGCGCCTCGTTACTAACAGCTGATCAATTACGAAAGGACACTCGCATGAAATGTTGTTGTTTTGTTACTGTGATAAAAATAAAACTAATGAGTATACAAACAAAGTTTCTTTGGGAAAGTTGTTTGTAATCATGAGTACAATCACGTATTTAAATATCGTTCACTAATTACCAGTCACCCTATATACAAGTAGTACATACCGGCAGTAATCTGCCTGGGGTCAGCGGGTAGGCGTGTGCCGCGCGACACTCCCCTCAGCACGGCGCCGTCCGCCGTGATCACGTCTCCTTCCAGTCTCACTGCTACTTGCTGCGCCTGGAAGTAGGGGTGAAGGTATTTGAGTATAGTACTTTTGTAAGTAGCATTTTGTCCCTGAAATTCTGAAGTCAATGGGTAACAAATTAAAAAACAGTTGCCCCTCACTAGGATTTTCTGCTGGTGTGGGCGCGTTGACCCAATTTGTAGATCACACAAAGAATTATTCCTTGCGGAAATCGAACCTGCTACACGTTGCGCGGCAGATTAACCAGCCACCGCGGCAACCGTGCAGTCATGTAACTACATTTCTCCAAGAACTGCCTTTTGGTTTTGAAAAAACTAAGTATATGGTTTGCATATCATCAGATACGTGCAAGCAGTATTTCTGGGGCTGCGGATGGCAGCTAGAGCAACTATTGCAGGACGATATAAAAAGACAATACGAGAACATGGCAAGGACTTCAATAAGATATAAAGCGATAGTTTGAACCAATTAAAAAACAAGAGTTGGGCCTATTGACATACGAGCATAGCTCCTGAATATAATTACAATAAGTTAATTAATATCACATCACACATCATATCAACAGCCTATTAACGGCCACTGCTGACCAAAGCCTCTTCTCACAAGGAGAAGCTTTGAACATTATTCACCACATTTGCTCAATGTGGGTTGACGATTCTAATCTTATAATTAGAAATTATAAGCCCAGGTTTCCTCAGGATAATTTCCGTCACCGTTTTTCAGTGGTGTCTAAATAATCTTAGAAAGTACATATAACTCGGAAAAAGTCACATTGGTACTGCCCTTGGTAGGTTTCGAACCTCACCAACACCTCACCTTCGAACCATGCATGAGAAGCGGGCGTTGTCTTACACCTTTGGGCCTAAGGAATATACCTGAAATCCTGATAAAAACAATTTTCACCAACTTTTGATTGTAGTCCTCCTTTTTTTGGTTTTTCTCCTGTGTCGTGGGTGCCTTTACAAACATACAAGTTCACATACACATGACACCTAGATCCGAAACAACAATTTGTGGAAAAACAAAGAGTTGTTCCATGCGGGAATCGTAACCAGTTAGCCAGGCAACGCACCAGTCCTGTGCAGTCCTTCAAATCTAACGTTACATGGAGGCCCAATTCCCCCCTTTCCAATCTTCCCAATCCCCAAATAACAACCCTTAAATTCCTAACTCGCAAAAAGCCGGTTACGCACTTGTAACGCCTCTGGAGTTTCAAGTGTCCATGGGCGGCGGCGATTGCTTACCATCAGGTAATACGTCTGCTCGATTACGGGAGTGTTTCATAAAAAAAACATACCTGTTCAGCCTGGGCCTGATCTCTCTTCTCATCCTCAGTGTTCATGGTGACGAACCGAAGCACGAGCAAGTTGAGGCAGGCAGCCACTATGGCCAGCCCGAACAATATGAAGATCAGGGCAAACATCACGTACGATGGCTTCTTATTCAACGCGTTGTCCTTCTGCAGGGCTACCATGTCTCCGAAACCTGGGGGTTGAAGGTTGTTTGGTTATTTTGGTGTTTGTTACCTGGTTGTTAGCGTAGAAGAGTTAGAAACTTAATTTTTGTTGTGAAAAGGAAATAATATTTTGCTAAAACCTTTTAAAATATCAAACCTAATTCTTCGTCCGGAATCAAAGCTAATATCTTTTGTTCGGTAGTCGCTCTGGTGATCTTCCGACCAACGAGGTAGTTGCTACGAGATGTGCTTTGCTACGTTGCTGTGGATGCGTTTGGCTTCCACCAATCATATTCATTATTACACGCCTATAGCTTAGTACTAGTGGAAGCGGTTTCAACTAAGATATGTTGAGAATGGTTGTATGACAGATGCGTGCTATAGATGTGTGCTATGGATGGCTTCCCTACTATCGATACATCGCATACTCGAGCTACACATCTTCTGCTTTGTTCACATAGTTTCACAGCTTAGCTATTAGAAAAAGGAAAAACACTCTAAATTTTGAAGCTTAATAGATACGCAGTTGACGATTACCCAGTTGCTATAGGCCTTAAAAAATCCTAATCTTACTGTCGAAAAACTACTTACCAATGGTAGTTAAAGTAATAAAACAATAGTAGACACTGTCGAAGTAGCTCCATCCCTCAAACTTGGAGAAGGCAGCCGCGCCACCAGCTATAGTGAGCGAGGACAGTGTGGTCACGACACATATCAGGTCCACTTCTGATGCATTCGTCTGCTTGCAGTTCAATGCACTCTTTATTGATCTTATTATAACGCTGAAAGTAAAAAAAAGATGTTTTAAAAGAGAAATATTTTTAACCGATTTCAAAAATAGGAGGTATGTACTTAGTTTGACCTATATGTATTTTTTTTTTAAATGGGACAAGCCCGCCACAGCCTCGTGTAAGCCAGGATCTACAGTAGATACAAACATGAAAACACCGGAACACTGAAGTCCGGCGCGTCCCAGGGAAATGAATGACTGTCTTGGATCCCGCAATGAAACAAATCAGACGATGTTATTAGAAGAGAAGAAAAAGAAAACGATAGTTCCACTTCCTGATCTGTATGTTTATGCGCGATTACCTCACGTTTGGCTGAACAAATTTTAATGTTGTTCTCAGACTTAGGAGAAGGTTTTAGGGATAATAAGTACTTGACTGTTTTGTAAAAAACGAATTAACAGATTGAGATCCTAGCTCGATTTTCTCCATTTGAAGCTACACTTTGGAACAAGCACCTAACTTCACTGACGGACAGACTGACAGGCTATTATTTATTTCTTTATTTGTTGACGTTTCAAAAGTACCTAAGTATTTATGATTTAATTGGAATAAATGATTTGACTATGATATAAAAAAATTGAGGCGGTAAAGAAAATTGAAAGTGGTTTGTTTTTTCACTTACTACCAAGTGAGATGGTGGTTAATACCATCACTTATACTAAACTAAAAAAAACTAAACAACGTCACGCTTTTTATCCCCGAAGGGGTAGGCAGAGGTGCACATTACGGCATGTAATGCCGTTATACAATGTACACCCACTTTTCACCATTTGTTTATAAGTGGTGGTGAGCCTATTGCCATATACCGGACATAATTCATATATTACCATCACTTATACAAATTATTTTATTATTGTTTCCACTACCACTTACCTACTAAGTCTATTAACCCTTTCACCAATACTCTGGAACATGATGAGGCCCAGCGGTATGCCAACTATAGCGTAGAACATTGTGAACAACTTGCCACCGATCGTAGCTGGCGTTGAGTGCCCATAGCCTGTAAATTAGTAAAAAATATTAATGAAACGTAATTATAAATAAACTAGTGATCCGCCTTAGCTTCGCATGTGTGCAATGGTGATATATTATGCATGTATTATACTTATAAACTTTCCTCTTGAATCACTATTGACTGCACAGTCAGTGCGGTGGATGGGCAACTGGCTGCCGCGCAACGTGTAGCGAGTTCGATTCCCGCATGGAGCAACTCTTTGTGTGATTCACTAATTGTTGTTTCGGGTCTGGGTGTCATGTGTATGTGAACTTGTATGTTTGTAAACGCACCCACGACACATGAGAAAATACTAATGTGGGGCAAGGTTAAAATAAAACCTGTATCTATTAAAAAAAATGGCTGTTACATACGGATGGACAAACAGACAGACATGACGAATCTATAAGGGTTCCGCTTTTTGCCATTTGGCTACGGAACCCTAAACACCGCATCAAAATCCGGTGCCTAGTTTTAAAGATTTAAACATACAAAGGGACATAGGGACAGAAAAAACGAATTTGTTTTATAGTTACTATGTAGTGATTGTTACTACAAAAATACTTGGTATTCAAGTATTTATTGTACACAGGTGTTATTTAGTCACAATTTTTGGACCCTGTCGGGCACAGCGAAATATATAATTCGTAGGAGAGAGGAAGGGCGTTACTTACACAGTTACTTGTGATAAAAAACATCAAGCTTTTACTTACCAATGGTAGTAAGTACAGTAGTTGCATAGTAGAATGCTCCGGTGAACTTCCACTGCTGTCCAGCCTTATGTGGCTCCGACTTGAGGACTACTGTCTCCATCACACGGAAGTCTTCCTCTGTTATATTGTACTTCCTGATGATCATGCCTTCGATAGCTGTGGGTGTGACATAGAGTTATAATTTTGTGGAATATTTGTTTGGTTATTTTTGAGGGGGAAAATCATCTCTCGATAGAGGGAGTGTCAGACTCTTACTGACTAAAAACCGCCCCATTCCTACTCCTGCTTTTCAAGCCGGAGCCCCGGTAAACACCCTAGGTAGTCTGCAGTTAAGTTTGTTGTTAGAATAGTATTGCTAAGAGTATGCAATAAACCAAGACCAAGACAAGAATTATAAACTAGTTTTCACCAGGGGCCTAACCCGCGTTCCCGTGGGATAAAAATATCCTATCACCCAAGTCAGCGCATGTACCCTGTCTGTATACCAAATTTAATCAAAATCCGTTAAATACTTTCTTTGTTATTGACATTGACGGACAAACACCAAAACATGCAAACAAACTTTCACACTTATAATTTTAGTGTGATGTTGTTGACTATCAGAAGTAAAAAATGGTTAATCAGACTTGAATCCTAATAGCACATAGCATAAAATATAAAAAATCTGGAGGAATTAAAAAAACTAACTAGGTGCAGGGAAATTAATTATCAGCTTACTCATGTGACTGTTTGACGAGGAACTCAATTAGTTTCAAGCAATACTAGAGACTCATATTTATGTGACGATGCGTGACAATCGCCGCATCGTGGGTCGCGGAATGCTGCGCCTCTAGCATGGCTTGAAACTAGTCGAGTTCCTCTTCAAACATAATAATTAATTTAGTAGTTATGTCTCAAAGTTATAATAAAATTATAACTAGATGCAGGTATTTTAATTTCAAGACAAAACTAATCAGTGTTGAAAGTAGGAGCTTTATTCTAATCAGATCATTTATTTTTGTAGTAACCATATTCAAAACACCATGTATTGCCAACATTTAATAATAATATTGTTGGGGCATATTAAATTGATTGGTTGCCATGGTAACTAAAGGCAAACATTAAGAAAACTTGAGTTAAGTAGTTACTGTTGCTTCTTGAAAATGAATTTCTTTTAACAAAATAGGTAATAGTTCTACATATTGTGAATTTCAGAGTGTAAGTAGCCAAAACCTTTATAATCAAATTACTATAAGATTCTCACAATAACAAGTTGATTCTTATTAGATTTTTTTATCATTGCATAAATAACACTTTCCATCCATAATTTCATCATTTTATAATGCTAAGTTATCATGGGTTTTGACATATTCAGCTCAAATAAGAGTGTTAAGTTGCAATAGTTATTTATATTAAAGTCTAATAGGAAATTCTACAGTACATTGTGAGATTAAAATTGGAAATCTCAAATGATTTAGTTTCAATATAGTATGTACTTCTACAGCTGAGCAATGTTAAATAATAAAATAACAATATTAAGCCTGTTTTATCACATTCATATAACCGATAAACTTATGTGACAGATAGTTCATACAAATTACTTTCTTAATTCAAATTAATTTAGGACAGTGTCTATTCAGATAGTGTGAAAAAACTAATTGTCAATTTAATAAAATAACAAAATAGGAGTTACCAACCTTGCAAAACTTCAAATCTGTTCCTCTCAGTAGTGGACTCTAGCGCGTCAAATACAGCGGCACCGACCAGTAAATATGTAAACGTGCACACAATCAATGATAGAGTGCGAACATTTTGTTTCTTCATCACTGCCGAGTGTCACCACGGCCTTAGGGCGTAACGCCCAACCCCACCCTTATTGCGATTCAGTCAAATAAACACCATATTGTCTTCTTTTTATTAATTTAACATTAAGTAACCATTTTAGGTTGTAATAAGAAAATCTAATGACATTTGAATTTGGAATCCATTTTTGGCGGCAACTTTTCAGCACAGGTTATCAATATACAGCCTGTCAATTTAGCTACAAAGATGATATGCTTGCTACTAGAATTTATTGTTTTTATTTCCCTTGTTTGCATCAGTTGTGTATTTATATTATGAAATCACAACCTGAAACTGTCTCTTCAATATATTAATTTTAATTCAATCAAAGAGGAAATTGGAATATGTTTATAAATAAAAATTCTATGTTTAAATTGATCCCTTCAAAGGAAGTTGTGTCTAAATAGTGTTTTCGTTATCTGTTTTTCTGTACTTTGTTTTGTTTTTCCAGGAGTTATAAAACTTCCATCCATAGTGTTTATTTGAACAACTGTTGGACCTGCAAGAGTATTCAGGTTAAATGTATTGATTCTAATAATTATGTATTTTGTCTTTGGAAAAATGTTGCTTATTGTGTTCATGAATTAAAAATCAATACTACATCACGACATTAGCACATGTGTGTAAATAAAATTATGAAAACATTATAAATCAATTGATTTTGTATGTTACTGGTATAAAAACAAAGATTGTTACATATTTATTACAGCTGTTAATAGGCAGAATGTAAAACGATAAACCTATTTGGAATAAATAGTCGCAATCAGTGCAACAATTTAAAAGTGGAACGATAATATTCGTAATTTAAAAAAAATAAGTAAAACAAAGAAAGCTCACCAGTTATCTGTGTAAAAGGTCACGGATACTTGCGTCTGCAGTTTATCACACAATTGGATATCACCAACGGCATCTATAAATATTTAATTATCTGCAAAGCTGTATCCTAAAAATAACATCGTGCTTTAGTCCGCATTCACATCTATAGGTCAACGCACACGGCACTGTAACTGGGTCAAATGTTATGACGATTATTTCCAACATAAATCGCGAAGGTAACCCACGTAAACGGTATTCCTGAGCGATTAATAGTCATACTGAGTTATCAGATGATCGAATTTTAATAATATTAACCATTTTTGAGCTAAAATCTTCTATGCGGTATTCCTTAGCTGTCACACCACCTAGTTTTCTTCTGTCCTATAACAACCACTCTCACTACCTCCAATCATTACGGTGTCCGCGCTACATTATCTCACTCCTATTTCAACTAAATAATAAAGAAACAATACACTTAATAGCATTTCATAAAAATAACAAAAAATTGGCGAATAGTTTTTCTGCTGCACTTCCTTGACCTGGTTTGTGTGGCCATACTAAAAAAATCAGTCTGCTGCATTTTCCCTTGCCAAAATATTTTTTGTTTGCTACTAAAATAAATAAAAGTTTATTTTTATTTTCGTATCCCACTTAATGATTTTATGGCAAATTATTAATTAACTTATGTCAAAATATATTTAAAGATAACAAAAACATTTTTGGCGAAATACAAAATTCGCCAATTTATGAGTAGTTATCGAAACGTTTCATAGATGGGGTGATAATCAAAATGAGAAGTGGTTTGAATTAATTCATACACTGATCTACAGATGGCATTCTTCTCAAGAGAAAAATCTTCAAGCTTTATCATGCCAATGGTATAATCTGGGTAATAATTTGAATATTTCTTGGTTAATTTATCAATGATATGCAGCTGTAAATGTGCAAATCATTGATAATATTAACGCATGATGCGCAAATCATAAAAATAATGTGTGTTTTTAGTCGTGTGATGACTTTAAATTTCTAGAATAATAATTTCAAGAGCTTTTAACGAGAAATTCTGTTAACTTTAAGTTGTTTCATAGGTAAAATCATAAGTACTACAGTATATGATGATTATGTTAGTTTAAGTATTTAAGTTCCCCTCAGAGTTACAGACGTACGGAAAATAAAAAACTTTTGTAGTAGACTCAGAAAGATACTTTATACTTTAGTCTTTTCATATCGGTATTGCTATTGTTATTGATAAATTTTAAATTCCAATTCAGGAATTTTACCTAAAGCCTCGAACAAGTACCTAACAATAAACAACTGGGTAGGTAGCTGAGTAGGCAGTTAGGTATGTACCTAAGTAGGTATATCATGAAAGGTAGAACCCCTATACTCGAACCTGGGACTTTACCCACATAAAAATATTCAAAAACCACTGAATCACTAAACGAATGTTTTTTTTTTTGAGCGGGGAATACTTACCATCCTATGACTTCTCCCGCCTTGGGTGAGAAAACAGGGATTGTTAGTCAGATTCATACTGACTAAACCACCCAGTTCCTTGGTTCCTACTACTGCTCCTCGAGCCGAAGGCCGACAACCCATCAGGTCTTCTGCGACTCCGACTTAAGATAGCTTGAGCGTATTGAGATAGCGTATTTATAGGCGGAGGTTCAGCTTTATCAGAGAGCACTGTAGTTTCTCTCAAAAGAGTGCAAAAGTGCACAGTTTCATAGTAGACTCTTACTGCCCTTGCGTTGACTAGTTAGGACGACAAATTTTAATTAACTCGTACCTAATAAATATGTACCACTCTCTATCAAAAACCTAGACCGACCCTAGGGATCCGGGGCTGCGAACTACCTAGCGGGTTTACAGGGTTACTCCTGCTCGAAAAGCAGGAGTAAGAACGGGGTGGTATTTAGTCAGTAAGAGTCTGACACTTCCCTCTCGCCTTGCTCAAGGCGAGAGAATTCATTGGATGATTTTCCCTCTCAAAAAAGACCGACCCAGGGAGTTTGAATTTAGATGGCATAATATAGTTTCAGCTTTAAATGAACCAAACACTGGACAACCTATTTCCGACCATTCATTCATCCAAAAAACACAACACAAACAGTTACTTAGGTACCTATTGTAAAATACCTTCTAATTGCAGTTAGGGCCAAGATGGCGGCCGTCTGCGCGGGCGCACGCAGCCGGCGCGTGCAGGGCTACCGGCCCATGAAGCGAAAGCTGGTCCTAGGTTAGCTTTCACATGATTTGTGAGTAGGGACACTATGATTGATATCGTTTTAGTGTGATTTTTGCAGAAAATTAGTCAAGTTTTCCTAAAACACTGAAAATAGTGACCTCTATTTCCATGAAACCCACTTTTCTTCCACAGTTTTATTGAACCTATTATAATAGAGATGAATCTATGAAAAGACGTAAGGCATATCCAATACAAATTCAGATTCCAAACTAATGATAAACCAAATAACCTCCCAGATAAAAAATCTAATCCAGAGCTGCGGACTACCGGTTACTGGGGCTCCAGCTCAAAAAGCAGGAGTAGGAATGGGGTGATGTTTAGTTAATAACAGTCTGACACTCCCTCTCACCTCACTCAAGATGGTAGAAGCCATTGGATAATTTTCCCCACTTAAAAACAAAAAAAAACTAACCTAAAACATCATACTAAGGCAGTCAGTAGATAACGATAAACTACATAATTCTATGGCGAACATAACATATGTAATCCCAATATGGTTATAACCCCTCTATAACCATACTAGATCACGCTGCGCAGTGTCATAAAATTGAGATGCAAAATGCTTTGTTGCACTCTAGAGAGGGGAACGAGAGGAGGGAGGTGTACTAGACCTTTCTCTCAAGTTCTGGGTCAAACCTTTATGTAAGAATTGTTTATACAGCTCGTGCTGACTGAGGGGGCGTTGGTTCGAGTCCGGTTTGCGGTAATTGTGTGAGGGTATTGGTATTGGTATTGGTCTAACTTGTTGAAAGTAATTGAATGGCTAGTACTTATTTAGTGCTTTTGTGTTGCATTGTTTTTTATGTGGGTAGGTAGACTGACTAGTGTATTGATTAAGGAATTGTTTGTAGTATCTAGACTTTCTTTTTTGAGACCTAGTTTTTAATGAGGAGTGTTTTACAGTTGAAAACGTTTTTGAGATCCTGATAAATGATCAGTACGGACATAATTCTTTAACTTTAACTGGCAACTAATCGGACAATTCTAATTGTAAGTTTGAAATCATCACATTGAGCAAGCGTGGTGATTAATGCTCAAACCTTCTCGGTATGAGAAGAGGTTTTTGGTCAGCAATGGCCCAAATACCGATAAGGGAATAGGTAATGTAAGTGTGGCGTCTATGGAACTATGGCCTCACATAAAACCGACGTGAAATAAACCTTGCGTTGTATTTTGTTGTGTGAGTGCGGTTACAGGAGGTCCAATTACCCCCTCCCCTTCGTAATCCCCATTTACTCAACAACCCTTAAATTCCTGAAAAGTCGACAACGCACTTGTAACGCCTCTGGTGGTTCAAGAGTCCATGGACTGTTGTCATTGCTTACCATCAGGTGATCCGTCTACTCGTTTACCGACTTATACCATAAAACAATACTGTTTTAAAAATCAAAACTAAAACGAAACCTCGTCTTCGGGTCCCTACCTCCATCGAAGGTTCCGGAGCCCTTTCACTGGGCTAGAAAAGCGTAACAGTGGGCCCTTACTGACGCAACTCCGTTTCAAATTGCGTCGCTCTAATTGGCTGGTAATGAAACGCCATTTTGTTTTTGCTAATAAGGTAAAGTTCAGTGTCAACTGTCATGTTTGAGAATGATCTTTTGTTGCATAAGAAGATTTATAAGGATGGGTATTCTTCGGTATACTGAGATAGACTAAACAAAACGATGACTACATACTATCAATCCGACAATGGAATTTATAACATAACTTGGAAAATTATAGACCTTCCTCAATAACTTCTACAGTTAATATTTTTTTTTTTTTTTTTTAAGAGTACTGAATACTGTTTCTTTGTCGTTCTTTTCCATTTGAAGCTACACTTTGGAATGAGTTTCACTAACGGACACACTATTTATTTATTTCTTTTTTGTTGACGTTTCAAAAGCACCTAAGTATCCTCGCCTGATGGTAAGTGATGATGCGGCCTACAATGGGCACGTCTGCCTATGAGCAACCTATTCACTCAGGCTTTAAAGACATCCAGGTTGTACGACCCATCTGGAAACACAGACTCCGTCAAAGAATTCCACTCCTTAGTAGACTCTGTCAAATGTATCTGGACGGGACGAATCGAGGTGGTGAGAATGAATTGACCATACACGGCTTGTAAGTGGTGACGAATGCATTGACTATACACGGTTTCTAAGCGCAGTATTAACATGCTATTTTATAGGTTCTAAACAAAACTAGATTCTCAGTCTAGGTCGTTCCTTGCCTAGCTTTCGAAACTGCGGTAAAGTCTAGAAACTGCTTACATAACGTTAGGCGATCTAGGTACTCTAGCTAGGTAGGTATATTATCCGGTCATTGTCAATAAACGTCTCCAGAACGTTGACCTTTTTTTAATAAACCTTCATACAGATTGTCCACTGCTGGACTATGAACATCCTCTTCATAAGGTGTTTGCCATAATCTCCACGCTTAGTAGGCGGGTTGGAGATCGCAGATTAAAAGGTTCATAATTATTTATCAATGAGCTGACAAAATATGTAGTTTATAGTCCTTTTTTTAAGGGTGAAAAATCATCATTTGTTGCTCAATCACGTCAAAATGGCAAAATGGTTTGGTTAAATATTTGGAACAGGGGTAGATTATGGTCTGGAAAAACACATAGGCGATTTTTTTATCAATATATAACATAACTGGCGTAACGTAGGTGTAGTTACTGTATACTACTGCCTACCTTTTCTCCGAAAAAACCGTGATGATACATACCATTATAGATTTGCGGTTTTGGTAATTTAACTGTCTAAATAGCAGTTATCTTAACATACATAAGTGGAACTCGAATGTGAGTTAACCGTTAATGTACGGTAATATTGAGTAACACAAATCTGATTAGAGACTTGTTAGGTGAGCAGTAATGTTAGGAAATGTTGATGTTCGTGGAGTTATGTATATTTATGCGGATTACCTACTTCGATTTGCAACTTTGTAAAATAGAAGCGTGTGATGGCTTAGATTAGTATTTTACTTCTTTATTTATCTCTAAAACTTATTAATTGCCTACATTACATGTACAAAAATATTTACAAATGTAAAAAAGCAGTAGCTCACCAGTAACGGGAGAAATCTAAGCTACGGCAGTCAGGACTCGGAAGAATTTCGGGACGATACTTGCCGTGTCCAGAAGTACTGCGTTCTGCATTAGGCCCTTGACCTAACCATCTAATATTAGCCTACTCAAGTGTTGCACGAGGCTTTTGGCAGGCAGTTACGACTATCAGTACAATGATTGCTGCATCTACTTTAGAATTGTTATCATGGAGATTAATTTGGTGATTAAATTGCTATAGACTTTAGTGTCTTCGGTTGGATTCTCAGATTTGTCTTCATTGACAACTAGTAGTTTTAATTTTTCTACTAGGTAACCCAAAAGAGTATATAGTAACGTAAATCACGTCAAAATCAAAATGTCTGTCACCGAAAAGATTTACTGGGTCAATTTAATCAAAATTTTGAATAATATCCACCTACTCCATCATAATATAGGACTGAAGTATGGGACTACTATGAAACATCATCATCATCATCATCATCATAAGCATAATCATCAACCAACCGTTCATCACCAAAGCGATTCAGTTGAACCGAACTAGGTAATTTAAACCTAACGTTCCATGTGGAGATCTTCAGTCAAACCACTTTACGAATTACAGGTTTACAAAATTTTCGGTCTATCTTCTAGCACTTTAACTTGCAAAATTGTTAAAACTGCATGAAGCCATACTTGTTAATCGCATATAATTACTTGTTCCGTTTTAACCGAGCCGTCAAACATTGAGATGTTGTGCTCATTTCCCCTAGTAATACACCTTTCTTTACCCACACAAACACAACGCTCACACACACAACCGCTCTGTATTCGTACAGAACAACTGTCTCTGTGTGCTATCTATGTGCGTGTACGGACAGCGATGCAATTCTTTCTACGCAATTTCGCAATAGTGTGCGCGGGAGTTGATACAAGACAATGTAGTGTCCGCAGTATCTGTGTTTTGTGCTGGTGTGTGTTCGTGTACCGTTGTGTTGCGAGTTGCGTTTGCGCACGCAATGCCAATGCCAGTTACGCATACGGAAAGTTGCTTCAAAACTTATACGGTAATATTACATGACCGGAAAATTCATTAAATATGAAGGAAATTGAATCTTTTACTTTTTAGTTTTTCATGGCCTTCGTATGTGTGTAATTATAGGAAACTATTACGGAACTTGGAAGTGATAGGAGTGGTTTATTAATATGATAACATGACTTCTATACCCGGAGGGGGTAGGCAGAATAATCATTACTGAATGCTCACTTTTGATCACTTTTGTTTGAGAACTGAAGTGACTTATTTCTGCTATTACTTTTTTTGAGAATTAAGGCGATTCTAATGGATCTTTGCTCTTAATTTCCAAAGACTTAGGCAGAGGTGATAATAATATTAAAACCTACATTAGCTACTTATGTTCCGGATTTACGCACTGCTTATTAGGTTACCGAGGTTCCGGCTGGAAAAGCAGGAGTAGGAATGGGGTGGTTTTTAGTCAGTAAGAGTATGACATTCCCTCTCGCCACGCCCAAGGCGGGAGAAGTCATTCCCTGCTCAAAAAAAGCTACTAATATGTTATGGATTCCTGCATAGTAGGAGGTGTGCTTCTGACCGCAATGGATAGCGGCCACGAGATGGTGAGGACAATAATCCTCATACTCTCAACAGTCTTACTTCCAATGACTAGACTAACAAGCTAGTTTAGTTTATATTAAATTATTTACTTATACTTATACGCTCATTAATACATAAGAAATTATCTTAATTGCTCGATACGGTCCGTGTCTTTTGACGTCTTACTTTGCATATGGCGGGAAGCGGCCATATTTAAAACCGTTATGGTGTTTTTTTGATAATTAAGTGATTATCATTATAAAGATACGTGTTTTAAAAGTAAATTAATTGAAATTAAGCCCTGTTTGTTTAAGTCGGTTTTGTGATACTTTGAAGATCAGAGCTTTGGTTTTGGATTTGAGTTGTGTTTGGTGTCCACAATCGATAGATGGCATTGTGTGTCTTCTTTAGGTGCGTAGTTGTGGCTATTTATTTTAGGTATTAGATTTTTCTATTAATGTCATTTTTAACTTTTAATTTAAAGAGAGTCCATTTGTCCATAAATACATCTCTTAGCCTGAAGTTAAAAGAGTCATGTAGTAAGGATATTAGATATTTTTTATTGTATAATCCTTCAAACGAGCGCACTGGTCACCTGATTGTAAGCAATCGAAACATCAGTTTTAGGGGTTAGGAATTTAAGGGTTGCCGGGGAATCGTGGATTGGGAACGGGGTTAATTGGATATCCGGTAGCCTCACTTACACAACAAAACAAAACGCGTTCGTTGTTTCACGTCGGATTTCTGTGAGGCCGTGGTATCACTCCGGTTGAGCCTGAGCCGCCCCATTCGTGCCAAAGCATGGCTCTCCCACATTTTATGATCACTAATATCATCTTATAGACTAAGATTTATAATAATTAGCATCAACATACCGCTGTAAACATTTAGTAAAGGATAACAAAACTAAATGCAAACCTAACAACTATTTTCATATTCAATTCTAATTTTAATAACTAAATATCACAACACGATACAAATAACTAGCTAGATATGGGAAAATAAACCTTAATGCTATTGTTTTAAGAGTATTTTTGCAGCATGCGCAAGCGCAGTAGGCTGCTGCAGTGAAAGCTGCACCGACCTAGCATTCAGTGCATTTGGTGTAGTGCGAGTTTGTATGTTTGATACTTGTTGTATCATAGCTATCTCTTTGGTCGAGAGGGTTCGATTCACAGTTCTTAGTACCAAGTAAGTTTTTAAATGGGATAGGGGAACAAACAAGCAAACAGATTGCCAGATGGTAAGCAATTAACGCCACTCATAGACACACGCTTATCACCAGAGTGAATACTAGTCCGACCTTTAAAGGCCAGCCTACAGGATAGGTAACCCAAAAATTGGAACATAGGACAATTCAGTTTGTTGGCAATAGCAGTCTCCTGTGTACCATGCCACTCCAGCATCCATCACAGACGCTGCACGCTTATGTCTGATTGCAGCAAGTTAAGCTGAAAGCTGAATACTCCTCAAAAGATAGGTAAAGTAGAAATGCCACAGCCAATTACTGACGAAAACTATTAAAGTAAACAAGTCCAGCATCAGTACTTTAAATACAAAAGTAACTGCCGCACTCAGAGTCATTTAATGATTACTTAAACTATTCCTTAGCAACGATTTTGTATAGAAAACAATTGCTAAGGACTGGGTTAAGTAACCATTAAATGACTCTGAGTGCGGCGGTAAGAAACATTATCCCTAAACAATAACTTTATAGAATTACAATTTATTTAAAGAACTTGACGTCAATCTACTGAGTACTAAATAAATCAAATAAAGAATCTAATTATTTACCTATGGCCAACTGACGTCACTGACGAATGACGTCACTAGTGCATACAAGGACACTCGCAGTAAGTCTAAGCATAGCTAAGATCTGAAATTAGGGAAAGTTAGTGTTAGACTTTGTGGTGCTCATTGACAGACTACCGTTAGGTCTTAGACTGATGGAACTAGTATTAGAGTCATACTTCACTGGGGAATTGAGGTGGGGGTTTTCAAAATCAACATCATTAATCAATTTTGTGTTAAGAAGAAATGTACCTTATTATCTTATCTTATTAAGTTGGTATTAAAAGATTATACCAGCAAATAAATATAATGTCAGGTTGACTTATACCTAATGTGCCAATACAACAGCTTTGTTCATCCTCTATAGGATAAAGGTCTACCTAGTAACATTCCATTATTCTGATTTTTTTAGCAACAATTTGTTCTTTTTTTAAGGGGGAATATCATCCAATGACTTTTCTGCTTTGGACAAGGCAAGAGGGAACTCCGGATGTATTGTCAGGTTGAATTATAATGTACAGAAAGAAAATGTATACATCAGCTTTGACCATTTCTCTGTAGGATTAAGATCAGCATTGTAACATTCCTTTATTCTGATTTATTAGGAACAATAAATTTATTCTGCATATTGAAGTTCTACTATCGGGAACTAATGGCCCGAAAGACCAACCGATACCTCTTCAGCGATTGGTAAGCATCTTTCTAGCGCGAGTTTAAACAAACCGATAAGATCATCCGATCACCTCTCCTCTCATCTACCAGTACCAATGATATCATCATAACTGTTCTAGTGATGTACCTCCACAATACGTCACCCAACTCCAGTTAACCCACAATACAGTAACCCATAACAAAAACCCATGCAAAATGGTTACTTCATTAACCCACGACCCGACTAACGGTTAAATTTCAATACGATCGCCACAACTAGACCATTAAAAAAAAAATAACATAAAAGAACAATGGCAACACCAGCCCGATAAAAGGTAGAAAAAAAATGCTCTGTTCCAAATTCAAATAATTTCCCACACGTAACGTTACGCGGGCGGGCATTGAGCGCAAGCCGTTATACGCGGCAGTGACCCACTTTACTACATTTCCCCCTTACAAAGCTACGTCCGACTTCCTAACCTTATTGGTAGATGCGACTTTTGAGTTATCCATTGCGTTTTATGTACTAACTTTCTCTTTGTTCTCCTAATCTAAAGCATCAATGTATGTGTGCTGGAGAAATGCATCGTTGGCCGTGAAGTGAATTTTGTGTGTTGTAGTAAAAGTGGCCGGTCGGTGTAAGCTGCGCGCTTTCTGATTTTGAGACAATCTCGAAACGGTTTCAAAGTCACGTACCTACTTATTGATTACGTACTATGTGGCAATTTATTTATTATGCCTCTTTTTAGTATCAACCATGTTGTTTTTACTTGTTTTAGCGTTGTTGAGGACAATGACTGGACGTTTGTTTTGGTTTTATGTCTTTAAAGAAGTAAAATATTTGGCTTTTACTCTGTTTAAGTGTTTAACGGTATAGTCGTCTATTGATTTTTATATCATTTTTATAACTGTATAATTTATAGCGAACTTATTTTCATAGACGAGTCTTTGTCAGTTAAACAGGAGAGGTGTAAACGAGGGTAGTGGGTATTGCCCTCGAAGCAGGAGTAGGAACAGGGTAGTGTTCAGTCAGGAAGACCCTGATACTCTTTCCCCGCTTCGAGGATTGCTGCCGCAACTTGCACAGCGAGACTCAAGGGAAACACACGTCTCTCTCGACACGTCTTCTAAGGAAGTCGCCGCTCTGAGCATGTCTATTAGAGGATCTGGTGCTCCTTACAGGTGCTGTTGGTGGTAGCCATTTTATACTCCCTAGTCTTTTATATAAGGTTTCCTCGTCATCAAAAAAAATGGGAGCTAGGAGTGATTAATGGTTTTCCATTCATACAAGAAAGAGGAAATCATCTAATTTCGTGATCATAAAAAGATAATATTTCCTGACTTCCAGACTAATAAATTTAAATGGAAATTTTAATCACAAAATTCTTAGGTCACTTTTCACAGCAGATGTTAGCATCAAGCGTGCAGTCTCATCAGTAAGTATGGTATTACAGATAAAGCAGTAAATAAAACTGAAAACTGACTGCCTCGTTGATCGAGTGGTTGCAGGTGCTACTGCCGGGCAAGGCATCTTGGGTTTGATTCCCGTGTCAGTCAAAGTATTTACTGGGTTTTTTTCAGCTTTCGAAAATTCTCAATAGTAGCATGGGGTCTAGAATTGTCCAGTATAATATGGCAATAGGCTCACCCCCTATTACACGGGACTTATAACACAAATGGTGAAAAGTGTGTGTACAGTGGCATTACGTGCCGTAATGTGCACCTCTGCCTACTCCTTCAGGAATAAAAGGCGTGACGATTATGTATGTGTAAAACTGAAAACAAAACATGTTTACAATCCACACCTTATAAGTAAACATTAATTAATGCTTAAGTATCTGTTTTTACCTAATTATCTGTTTTTGAAGTCAGAAATATACAAGGAAAATTTCACAGAATACCTACACCTATTTATGAACATATTATTATAACATATATGTATTATAAAACAAAATCACACTAATATTCATCACACTGAATAGTTAATTTGTTTTTTTGGATATTTGTCTGTCAATCACGCTGAAAGTACTGAGCGGATTTTGATGAAATTTGGTTTACAGACAGGGTATGAGTTGACTTGGGTGATAGAATACTTTTTATCCCCCGGAAACGAGAGGGAAGACGCTTGCAAAAGCTATTTAATTATAAATGTTGTACGCAAAGTCAGACTACCGTTTTTTTTTTTTTGTATAAGCCAGTAAACGAGCAGATGGATCACCTGATGGTAAGCAATCGCTGCCGCCCATGGACATCCGAAACACCAGAGGCGTTACAAGTGCGTTGCCTTTTGGGGATTAGATATTTAAGGGTTGTTGGAAAATCGGGTTATTGGGAAGGAAGATAATTGGGCCTCCGAATGATGATAATGGTAAACCCATACACACAACCTACGCAGGTATTTTGCAGGAAATCTTTATGAAATGGTATTATATACTACCAAAACAATGTGAGGAAAATAATAATTGTTTTAATATAACTTAAACAATAGATAGGAATGGGAACAAAGAAATGTTTGACGCAAATGAAAACAAATGACGAACAGTGACAAAATTCCCCATTTCTCTTTGACTCGGTTCTTCCAAACACATGATTTAATTGTCGGTATATTTTATTAGGTAGGTAATATACCTTTTACCTGTCAGTTGGTAGACGCACCTGTTATTTTCTTTTCCTCTAAAAATGTCTTCTGATTTATTTCGTTGCGGGATCCAAGACAGTCATTCATGTCCCTGGGACGCGCCGGACTTCAATGTTCCGGTGTTTTCATGGTTGTATCTACTGTAGATCCTGGCTTACAGGAGTTGCAGCGGTATGGGAGGTTGTGGCGGGCTTGTACCAATAAAAAAAAGATGCACTGCCGAACAAAGGCATCCGCAGAACAATGCATAAAGTAATTTATTTGTGCACATACTTGTGCTTTATAATATCTCCTATGTAGTGGACTAATCTAGTTTGACAGACAGGACACCATGACCATAATTGATCACGAGACTTTTTAATGCTGATAAATCTAAAGGTGTTTTTCCGCCAGAGATGTGCTATGTAGCTATGCTACTAAGATGTAATAGCTAAGCTGTGACACTATGACAGCGTTTCCACTATACAAAGCTATGTAGCTGAGCAGGGAAGATGCGTAGCTCGAGTATGCGATATATCGATAGTAGGGAAGTCATCCATAGCACGCATCTTTCTATATAAAAAACATAGCTTAGCTGAGTCCGTTTCCACAGAATATGATTGGTGGAAGTCAAACGCATATACAGTAACGTAGCATAGCACATCTCTGGTGGAAAAACGCCTTAATAAACAAATGACAAATAGTGACATGACGAGTTCCCCATTTCTCCTTGACGCAGTATTTTTCCAATCTCGTGACTTAGGTGTAGGTTTTTAAATAACTTACTAACTAAGCAATAATGTGGACGTAACATGAAACATCTATGTGCTCTATGTACAGGGTAGGATAAGAAAAAAAAAATACTTGAAGACGAACATTACAAAAAAAATGTATTCTACTCTATGGATCACTTCTTTGGAAAGTGAGTAAAAGAGAGCATCTTAAGTATTGTTAAATTCCCGTCTAAACGCGATTGCCAAATAAGGGTGTTCGGGTACGATTACCGGGTTGGATAATCGTAAAAAGTATTATTAGGGTTTTCAAAAAATTCGCGGTAATAGTCTGACTGAATCTGGAATTGTACCATTTTTTTTTTTTTGTAGGAGGAATATCATCCTATGTCTACTCTCGGCTTGGGCGAGGCGAGAGGGAGTGTCAGAATAACAGGCATAACGTTATATAAAGTTAGGTAGGTGCCTTTGTAAAAAAACAAAGATTCACATAACTGTGGTTAGTTTCAGTAAACTAATGCCACCTAACTAGGTATAATATTTGTGGTTACTTATAAGTAACCTACTTTGAAAGTACTAAGCATCACCTAGGTACCTAAGACCCTTTCATTTTGAGGAAAACTAACACTGAAATAGTTACCTAACCGCTTGCAAAATAGGTTTATATAATATTTGTTTGTCACAGATGGTACTAAGTGACTAAAGAAATGATTTAACTGTTTATGAGTTTATGAGTAGGTAGTGTGAATGAGTTACTTTTTGAGTTTAGTTACATTAACCGTTTATGGGAGTGTTGTGGTTGGAAACTACTTGAATCTTTTCGCTATCGACCTACACTACAGCACTTCCATCCCCATCATGTATCCGAAGGTGCGGACTACCCTGGAGTTGTGGACTACCTAGTGGATTTACCAGGGCTCCGGCTCAAAAAGTATGTGTAGGAACGAAGTGGTTTTTAGTCTGTAAGAGTCAGACACTCCCTCGTGCCTCGCCCAAGGCAAGAGAAGTCGTTAGATGATTGTCCCCACTTGAAAAAATATCCCCATCATATAGATTGTTGGCAGGCCACAACTGTGCGCTTCTCATGAAACTTTTTGCCTCGCATAGCAAAACTGTGCAATGAGCTGTCGTCAGCGGAATTTTCAAACCTTCAAGAAAAGAGCGTAAAGGCCGGCGACGCACCTGTGACTCCTCTGGTGTTGCGAATGTAGATGGGTGGCGCTGATCACTTACCATCAGATGATCCGTCTGCTCGTATGCCCCCTATTCCATAAAAAAATGAATTCGATTCTGATGGATTTGTCTGCGATAGCGATATGCAAACATCTAATCTTGAAAGGGTAGAAGATCCTTTAAAGATTTGATGTTACATATGTAAGTTGTACCTAATTCATTTCAATAAATACATAATTATTTAGTTCTAAATAAAATCTAAGCTTAGATTGAAAACTTTGTAATCAACTAAACATAATAGAAATTTCATAACGGAAAACCAGTAACCGAAAACTATCATAATTCTCCAAAAAAATAAAATAAAAATATAACAGTGATCGCTCCATAGACAATACTCCCAAAAAAAGTGAAACCTCATTTCGGCAACCAACTGTATTTTATAACTACGAGTGTTGCCAGATCAAATAACAAAGAAACACACAACACTGGTTACGCATGAATACATACGTTACAGTTATATACATAATGCGCGTGAGTCAACATTGTAAGTACCTAATAGCACAAACTATATCATGGTACGATGACATTTAACTGATAGAAGGTTCACTTGATTGAAGGAATGTTGGAGACATGGGTTTAGACAGAATTTAGACAAAGGGTTTTTTTGAGGGTGGAAAATCATCCAATGACTTCTTCCGCCTTGGGCTAAGGAAGGGAAAAAGGGAAGTAAAAGGGAGTGTCAGACTCTTACAGACTAAAAACCACCCTGTTCTCAGAGGAGGGGATCAAGGTGGTTTTTTAGCCTGTCTCCAAGCTCCTCTGCTCTACTCCTATTTTTCGAGCTGGAGCCATGGTAAACCTGCTAGGTAGTCCGCAGTTCCAGGTGAACTTAGCTAGAGGCTCCTCCGACATTTTTGGTCTTAGTAATAAACACATTACAAATAAACACAGTAATTGTTTTACACCTATTTTATGAGATTTTCCGATTATCTGAATTATGAAGACATTTCTTTTTAAGATTTTGGAAAGAAAGGGTTATTTTTAATCATAATCATAATCATAATCATAATTATTTATTGCAAATCCACAATGCACAATCCACAATTTTATGCTCTTGATTCCAAACATAATCGCAAGTGAACCTTCTGAGTCACATCTGTACAACGCATAAATATTAGACATATTACAGTGCGCCTACGCATCGTGTAGATAGCTATCAAGTTTAGCACTAATGAGGTTGTGTTTAAATCCTACGCGTCATTGTAAAATTATCATTGTGGTTGGTTTGGCTTACATTTTAGGATCATGCCAATTTGACAGTAACACAACTGTATATTTTTGATGGCTAGAGCAGATACATAATTATGATTTGGTATGATATAGGTAACTATGTATATTCACTTTTTTACTGTGTCGTTGGGTGAGTTTCAAAGTCAAAGTCAAAACATTTATTATACCTAATTTATATTTAATTAGGCACTTTTAAAACGTCTAATTGAATTTCCCATCAGTGAAGCTAGGTGCTAATTCCAAAGTATATAGCTTCGAATAGAGAAGAACGAGTAAGAAACTTTATCGTTACTCTTTAATTATAATGTTTTTTTTACTGTCTCTCTGATACATTATTTAATTTTGATGCTTTACCTATTGTAGCGTCAAAATTAATGGGTTGATTCTTAAGTTGAGTTTTTAAATTATAATATGTACAATAGACATTGTAACAATTTTTCTGTTATGTTACATATAAATGCAAAACGTAAAACGTTCATCTAATTGCGTTTCCAGAACTAGGGATCGAACGGGAAAAAGCTCAAGGCCTGGTAAAGAAGATTATAAATTTTCAAAATAAGCCATTGAATAATATTCACCCATAAAACCATATTACAACAATTAACCAAACAGTTAAGTAATAAAACTTAATCCTATTATGTCAAAAAGTTACCACAAACTAGTAACTAGTGCTCCAATCATGCGTAAAGAACTTTCTTAGTGCTGCGCGCGCGCCGGTTACAGTGAAACTTATTGTAAGTTCATTACAGCGTGCTACGATTAAAATGATTATACATAGGTATAGAAGATATATTTGATTGTCTGTTTATTTGTATTGTTGTAGGCTCCAAAACTGCTGGATTGATTTGAAAACCTTTTCCATAGTTTATACGTTACCTCAAACATCAGGTAGGTGTGTTTAAAAACACGTAATTTCCCATGTATGTATATCTCACTCAGACCCGTGTCACATTGGCACGTAAATTATACTAACGTATAAATTATAAAAAAATAAATATAAAATTATAAGTGTTTCGTATAGGAATAAAACCTGAAACACCTACGTTGGGCAGTAGCCCACAGCCACTGTAATAACTCTGCAGTCAAACTGTTAACTATCTGGTGCTTCGCACAACGTAACAGGTTACCGGAGCTCCCGCTCACAACGCACAACGTAACAGGTTACCGGGGCTCTGGCTTAAGGAACGGGGTCGGTTATTTTAGTCATTGTTTGTAAGAGCCTGATACTCCCTCTCGCCTCACCCAAGACGGGATGAAGACATTGGATTGATTTTCTTGACCCCTCATAAAAAAAGTATGTATGTGGGTTACTTTTTATCTCCATTTTTTTACATAGACTCAAGATAAATCCTTCTTACTTCAATACGAACGAAGCCACAGGCTTAAAGCTAGTCGGTTATAAAGTAGTTATTTGAAATTTATTGTTTGTTATTAAAATCTAAGCATATATTGGAAAGTAAGAAAGCAGAGTATGTGGTGAATTATTATCTATTTTTTTATATGTCGTTATTACAATAGATTTTATGTATTGTAATTAGATTTGATCTGGTATCTGGTATTTTATTGCTGATTGATTGAATGGTCGCAAATCTTATGTGATTATAGAGCGTAGTGATAGATATATGGGTTTTTGTACATACGCATCTTATTCTTAGGAGATTGATACTGTTTTAACATATTGTGGAGTAATACAGTAGAAACATTATAATATTAATAACTTCAAGCTACGTTAGCTAGATAGCTTCTACTGTAATAATATCTTCTGATTAATTTCGTTACAAGATCCAAGACAGTCATTCATGTCGCTGGACGCGCCGGATCTTCAGTGTTCTGGTGTTTTCATGGTTATACCTACTGTTGCAGCGGTTTGGGAGGTAGGGGCTTCTCAGAAAAACTTCAAGCTTTTGCAGTTTGACTTGTCTATTGTCATTTGATGATCGATAATTATCGATTATCGATTATACATTGTGACACCGTAGATCTGCGTTCCGGCACACGACGGGTTAAATTTAAAATTCTAAGTAAACTTGTCTTCCATTATGATAGAAGTATCGTCTACGAACCTGATTATCCACTTGATATTAAAGAACAGATTGGCGATATATTAAAGAAGGGCCAAATTAAGTACCCTTAACCGATGAGCATTTACGAGAAGACTGTAGATGAAGCGAAAGAGGTATGTAAGATTCGTAGCAATTGGCGTTCCGTTGTCTCTGACTACCCCCATGAGAGACAGGCGTGAAGTTATGTACGATTAACGACATTTTTTTTAATATTTTGTGTCAATAGTTCCGACATACCCACAACCTATTCAAGGAAAATTTTATGTAAGTACAACATACATTTCACTCAGAAAAATCTGGAGAAGAAAAACAATGTTTCCACCCATTCTTTCTATCACCACTTTCCCAGTTACCATAAACAATGATGTCATAGTTGCTTACTGGCTAAGTTTTCTCACCTCTGTGTCATAAACTACGTGAGTCATCCACAAAAACTATACTCTAGGAGAAATGGTTGATCGAGTGCTTTCTTCGGAAACACTGAGTCACTTTCAGTTTGTTTGCTAATGGTAAATGAAGTTAAATAACTGTGTTATTACGGTTCATTTTGGGTTAAGGAGTGTGTGACGCATTTTTGGGTGTTGTAGGCTGTGTATACGTGTGTGGAAAGGTGGTTAAGTTGTCTAGATTTAGTGTTTATTTGGAATATTGAAATAACTGCTTTTTACTACTACATACCCATGCATACGATACATAGACCAAAACATTTTTGTTTACAATATTTGTCTGCCTGTCTGTCTGTCTGTTCCGGCAAAACTCTAAAATGGGTTTTCTTGCGGGGGAGGGGATCATCCAATGACTTGCAAGATGAGAGGGAGTGTCAGACTCTTACTGACTAAAAACCACCCCGTTTCTAATGCTCTTTTGGAGCCGGAGCCCTGCAGTCTGCAGTTCCAGGAGATTCTAAATTCCTCTGTAGTCACTAACTTCAGGATCGGTAGTCTTCTTTTTCTAAGACCCTCTTTTTTCTTTCTTTTCCAGCATAACACTAAACTCTATTCATGTCACTCCACATGTTTTTCTTTACAGTCTTTCTTTTACAATTGCTATCCATCATTCGCTTACCCAATTCCTTTCAGCTGCCCAAAATGACTTGTCAATTCAATGCCAAGCCGCCATCTTGGTTCGTAATAATCTAGAGCAAGTTTTGGGGCCGCGTAACACTTACGTATGCTTGCGACTAAAGAAAGTCATGTTTTGAAGAGCCAAGAGCTAAAAGTCGAGTGGTAGGGTTATGACTTGTGCGTCATTGGTCAAGTTCAAGTTGAGTTTTTTTTTATTTCGTTTTTTTTTGAGATCACATCAACAGCATTATTGTGGACACTGCTGATTAAAGGTATCCTCTCGTATGGAGAAGGGTGCTTTACCAAATGATACAGGGTTTTTAAAGGTGACAGATGATGAGGTTTAATTGTTTTTTGCGGAAATCTTTGGTTGGTTTTACCATTAGAATTTCGTTGTTATCATCAAATCGTATGTCTGTTATTTTTTTAAGATGAGGAAAAAACAAACATTATGTCTACTTGTTTTTCTTTTTAATTATTTTATAATTCACAACATTATAGATACCTGCTTTTTTCTCTGCTACTTAGTCATTAAATACCGACCACAATAAAAATAAATCATACTTAATTTGTAATATTTTGTCCAGCTCATAGCTAAATCCATTAAACCCATGACTTTGAAGTTGGCTGCGCCTGCGGCTGTGCGAATAATGATGCGGTCATATTACCTCATCTCAATGTATTAAGTGCTTCAATGACAATAGAACAAAATTAATTCTACAAAGAATTCCATCTCCTTTGCAAGTCACTATTAATTTACATGATGTTAACTAATAATCTGCTTTCAACAGCCGATTAGACAATAATGTATCAAGGGAGAAAACCACTGTCGTGTTGACAACGAACAAACGCAGGGGAAATGCAATTTTCTTATGCAACTAACTCTAATGCGATGCAACCGATGTATAAAACCAACGTTTCTAATATTACACACATGCATTTTAGCTTGCTTTCTTCGGCATACTCTCAAGTAAAATACCCGACAAAAAATCTAGTGCTTTCTTTTTCAATGTCGATGAAAGAGGGAGACAAACATAGGAATTCCCCAAGCAAGACAAGGACAGATATACATTATGTATTGCGCGTAAATGTCACGATTGACGTTTGAATTTCGAACCGCACCAAACGTCAAACTTCCCGCCAAATGATTATGACAGTTGCTAGTTTGAAATAAGGTTGCGTTTTGTTACAGTGATATCGAGTGTAGTGTTGTGACTTTTCGGAGTCGCGTCAACGATTCGCGTGCGCTGATATGTGGGACAATCGAAAGCCTTTCTCCACTCGGCTGTTAGGTATTTTATTCCGTTAGTTTTTTTGTGGCCGCCATTACACCAATATGGCGGGTGGCATCATTTTTTCGCTTTGTCACGTTAGATCATTCTTGTTAGACGTTCGAAAGCTGTGTTCTGCTTCTTGGAATCAGAGTCGCATAACTGTATACCGCTCGGAGAAATGATGTAATTGACAACCAATGTTTTTGTACGAATATGTTTACGTTCCGTATTATTTTTGAATTAATTTGCAACCGGAATATGCGTACAATAATTGATTTTTAATAATACAGGAATTGAATGTTTGTTTTCTTCGCCGCTGTTATATGCGAATTATGATAATTGTCCGAGTTAAAATATTGCGTGACTCTTGCGCAGAACATTCGCATGTTATGTAGGTAACGGTTTAATGTAATAGTTACCCACTAAATATAAGTAACTGTGCATTCATATTGACAATATTGTTTTAACGTATTTGTGGTTGCTTGTAAATTGAAGATAGAAGGAAAAAACATCGAATGACATATTCATTGATCAGATAAATATTGGCATTTCTAATTGATTAGTGCTTACCAAACCAATCACAAGAACAACTGTGTTTTCCTTGTCATTTAAACATCAGGATCGAATAATAATCGATTTATCAATTCATCGAAATGCTACATCACTAAAAATCCCCGAGACGCAAAGGACATTCACCTATACAGCCTAAGCTGTCACTGTCAAAATCTATGTCACTTGAACATGAGTTTTTAATCTGTACATCCGTTGCACAGACGATGCGTATACTATACAGGCAGCGTGTAATTGCATAATTTGCATAGGCGATGCATCGTGTCCGCCACTTTCTCTCACTAACGGGACTCAAAACTGGGACATCCGCTGTGTTCATTTGTTCCCACATCAGGTCTGCAAATGTTGTTTTTTATGTTTGTTCGTATTTCAGAACTGTTTGCTGTTTTTTACAGGTGTAAGTGAATGTTTGTATAAGTGTTGATTAGTTTTAGTTTATTTCGTTTTTTGGCGGTTCAATGTTCATTAATCTCAATTGTTTGGTTTTCTTGAATAAGTTTCTTAATGGATTGGCTTTATTATAGTGTGACCTACTTAGAAATTTCCAGAATAACTCTCTATTGAGAAAGTATTAGACATTTTCTTGTATTACTTTTAGTTGTAAAATAAAGAAAACTTAATATACTATACATAGACAAATAAAATATTAAAATACACAGAAAATCATCATCAGAAAATACTAGAACATTCTTTAACGACCGGAAAATCCATCTCCCGCAACCAATCAAAACTCTCCAATTAAATTCAAACGCAACCGTTCACCGTTCCATAAATCAGTGCATAATCTAATCGACCAATCAGAGCCGTCCATCCGTTATCAGTTCACGGTCAAAACATGTAACAACAAAGATTCGTATGTGTGTCAGACAGCCGGTGAAAGTACGGCGAAAGGTGACCGCAAGGAGGTCAGTTACTAGCATTACGTGTGCGCACTGTGACACTTTCTTTGCCGCCATCTTGTTTTTTTGAATCTTATTTTTTTAGAACGCAGTGATTAATGACAGTTACAGTTGTTATGGGGGAAGGTGGCTTTTAAGTTGTTTTGTTGGTGATAGAATTAAAACTAAAATATTGGTTTTGTTGTAATTTGTGGAGACTTAAAAGAAAATATATTAGTATTATATTAAAATGAAAAGGATTGGCCACAGACCAGGGAGGCCTTTGCCCTGCAGTGGAACGATCACGGCCGAAAATAAAAATATATAATAAATAAAATTAGTATCTAATGAAGCTTTCAAACAAAATTACAGCATGCATAAAGGGAAACAATAAATCGAATATATTCTGGAATTGGTAAGATCTAATTTTTGACCCTAGGGGAAGACTTTGACCCAAACTTTTAGATCTTGAAAAAACGAATATAGGTACACTTTGCTATTATTCCTATAGATTAAAGAACTTGGATCATAAAAACCCGAATGTACCGATTAAGAATACCAAGTTTCAATTAGTATATCATAATAATTTAAGCAAACGAAGAACTTACTCAAGATTTATTTACATACCTGCTTTAGATAAAAGGCTGAGTAAGGCATTGATTAATGATGTAGATTTTAGATCAAAAGATACTAAACTTAAATCAATAAATAGGTATTAAAATGGACTAAATAGATTATAAATCTTGTTAACACACATTAAATAAACATTGACAAATTAACTCACCGCCGTACTCAGTCATTTAACGGTTACTTAACCTAGTCCTTAGCAATTGTTTTCAGAACAAAATCGTTACTAAGGAATACTTGAAGTAATGATTAAATGTTTCTGAGTATGACAGTTATCTCTGCTATTATATTTTAACTGTTTATTTGTAAAATTTTAGTGCTTAAAACATTTCTTACACAGTTAAATTATGGAAATTACACAAAACAATCTCTGCATACAATATGTTTGGTTTATAAAACGAGAATGACAAGACAACACATACATAATTCAATTTATTACTATTACGTGTCGCACCATGTAACTACGGATGACACTTTCTTTGACCTATTGGCGCGAAATTACAACGGCAGCCATCTTTTTTTGGGCGCTATGTCTAAAAACGGTTTGGGGACTAAAAAGGTTTGTTAACTTAAAATGGTTGTCTTACATTTTAGCACGATCTGAAAAAAAAAAAGATTAAATTGCCTAATTAAGCGGTTAATGATTAAGTTTCCGATTGATGATGATTGATGAAACGAAATTATACTACTAATCTTTATTTTAATGTACTTATTTGATGGAAAAATAATAGATGAACAATATACCCAATATTATAAAATACTGTTAACCTGAATCATGTTTATGATATAGGCATTAACGTTAGAGATAGCAGAGGTACAGTACAAGTTTTTTTGACGTTTTTCCACATTAGGATTTTTTCCTGTGTCGTGAATGCGTTTGCAATATTTAGAAAATATCGAAAAATCCGCTGTTGTATTTATCTTACCAGGAAATCAAGTCTGTGGCTTCTTGTTCCGTAGTTAAGAGCAAACAACCAATAAGGCAATCATTCAATTAAGATAGCTATTCTAGATTCTAAATAAAAAGTACTAAAATTAAATTCCCTCAAAGACCAAAAAGGGACTTTACAAGCTCAAATAACCAAAAATTGTGATTAGTTATTGCCAATTCACAAAACATAATCTAATTTATTATATCTACTACTAAAGTACATAGAACAGATAATGCGGTTTTCCTGTGTCGAAAATAATAAGTTATTACGTCTGAGAAGTATCAAGGCCTAGGTATGACGTCAATGCAAATTTTAAGAGGAAATAACAAGTACAAGCCTTGCTTTTAAACGTAATCTAGATGACAGATCTGATGCAATACTACCAATCATTATTATTAAATAGAGTTAGTACTTTAATTTGTTTAGCCATAGTTCAAAACCGTCAAGTTCAACCCAAGAATCGACTTCGAAAATCGATTTAAATCGAGGAATTGTGGGAGAGCCATGCTTCGGTGCGAATTAGCCGCCTCCACCGGAGTGATACCACGGCCTTACAGAAAACTGACGTGAAACAACGCTGTGTTTCATTGCGGGAGTGAGGTTTATCCGGAATTATCCCCTTCCCAATTTTCTTAATCCTCGATTCCCGAAAAACCACGAAATTTACTAACCTCCAAAATACCAGTAACGAACTTGTAACGTCTCTGATGTTTCGGGTGTCCATGGGCGCTAGCAATTGCTTGCCATCCGGTAATCCATTTGGTTGGTTACCGACTTATACCATAAAGAAAAAAAATATTTAATTTTATTCGAAAGATTTTTTGGGGTAAGTTCTCTTAAATTAGTTAACCACTGCAAATTGCACTGCACTGCAGGAATAAGCCAGGATCTGTGTGTAGATCACACTAATATTATAAATGTGAAAGTTTGTTTGTTTGGATATTTGTCCGTCAATCACACTGAAACTACGGAACGGATTTTGATGAAATTCGGTATACAGACAGGGTATGAGTTGACTTGGGTGATAGGATAATTTTTATTCCACGGGAACACAGGCGAAGCCACTATCTTTAAGCCGCTGGCAAACGTTAGTTGATTTACAATTATTATATGCAAAGAGGATACCGTTTTTTTGTTGTCACTACATGAGACAGTATTGTAGCGTAAGTAAAGTTCTGTTTGTCCAAACTACTGTAGCTGTCAAAAATGTATAGGATTTTCCATCCAGAAAACAGAACAAGACAAAATGAGTTTGCATTGATCAAAAAGAAATCAGATAGTGTTCTTACTAAGACAATTTATTTCTTCAATTGCATTCAATTTGAGTCACTGTGCACTTAGAAATCGAAGTCAAAGTAAACATTAAAAAACCGGACCCTTTGCTTGATTCTCAGAGTTGTATAAAGCCTATATAATGACTATTGTACAGCCAATGTTTTTTTTTTATAAACGAGCTGTCCTATCTCCTGATGTTAAGCATTCGCCGCCACCCATGGACACTTGAAACACCAGAGGCGTTACAAGTGCGTTGCCGGCCTTTTGGGGGTTAGGAATTTAAGGGTTGTTGTTCGGGAACCGGGGATTGGGGAGAATGTACACAGATACGCCAAAAAGGTTATTGTATCACCTTAAAACTAAAACAATAGCTATTACCAACAGCAATAGGTAATTAATTACAGCCGAAATGTCACAAATAACCAGTCATCCGCTAACCGATTACAGAAATTAACTAAACTATCCATTTAACCGTTAAATAAACTATAAACCCATATAAAATAGGAACAGTAAGTCACGTCATTCTAGCGTGATAACTGATCATCGTTGTTACCGTTATTTTTGTGTCGTTGCATTATAGATCTTATTGAGTTGGTGTTAAGGTGCTGGTGATTGTGAGGGAATTAATAAAGATTTGCTCATGTTAATGTGGGTGGGTTTCGGTTGTAGTGTTTGCTATGTGCTAGAGATATTGTAGCTTTGTTTTTTTTATGGATTAAATGAGCAGATGGATCTCCTGATGGTAAGAAATCGCCACCACGTTGCGTTACATGGGACTTACAACAAATAGGGTGAAAAGTGAGTGTTGATTGTATAGCAGCATTTCGTGCCGTATTGTGCACCTCTGCTTACCCCTTTGGGGATAAAAGGCGTGACGTAGCGTATAAGTTCTGCGGACTGCTTAGCGGGTTATTGAGGCTCCGGTTAGAAAAGCAGGAGTAGGAACGGGGTGGTTTTTAGTCAGTAGGTGTCTGACACTCTCTCTCGCCTCGCCCAAGGCGGGTGAAGTCATTGGATGATTTTCCCCTTCATAAAAAATATGCCCAGTGCCGATTAGTTATAATCAGACGACAAGTCTGCTCCTTTATCTTCATAAATAGCCACAAACTTGGAGACATTCCATCAGTCACTGGATATTGCTTAAATACAATTGATACAATTTACAATAATTTACCCAACTCAAAATAATACATAAGACTTAAGCGCAAAAATCCAAGAAAATCTTCCAAAAAACTAAACCAAACACCAAATATCATAGCTTTATCTACACCCCACCTTAACTTGCGCACACGCACTCGTGAGAATGCAAGCGCGGGAAGTATTCTAACTTTTCACTACTTTTCCTCAGCTAACTTTCCTTGCCACGGCCCAGTGGTGACGTTACGACACAAATTCATAATTAATAATGCCGTTTGTCTCTTAATTACTGAGATAATTGTGATTTTAGTTATTTATTCTGCCATTTGTGTTGATTTATTGATTTTTCTTTGAGATAAGCCACTGTTTTGTCTTATGCGATGTATGTGATGTAAATGTGATTATGCATTTACAATCGTACACTATAATAATAAATCAGCTTTTACCCGTGACTTCGCCCATGTTCTCGTGGGATAAAAAATAACCTATGTGTTGTTGTAGACCATAATCTGTCTCTATTCCAAATTTCATCCCGATCCTTCCCGTTCTGTTCATCAGTTTTGTCGTGATTGAGTAAGAAACATAAAAAAGAAAAAAAGATTTTCGTTAGTCTCGCTAAAACTCGAGAACTGCTGGACCGATTTGGCAAAAAAATGTTAAATGTAATACAAAGTTTGCCAGGCTAGCTAGTTTTCAATAAAATAACTTAGCGTTAAAGTCGGTACCAACGACAGTAGCTTCGAAAACCCAATCAAATCTGCCTCTGTCAACAGGATATCCTCAATCATTCTGGTACATGCAACTGCGTCCGCGCAGTGACAACCCAGACAGCTAATAACTGATGAACTCTTTAGGAGAAATGCGCTTGCAAACTACAGACACACGTACCTACATAATATCATACAACACTGCTCTAGGGCTGGCAAGTTACAGGTTCAATACGGATTTGGGTACTATATTACATATTAACGTACTTATTATAACTAGTCATTTGGGGTGGCACTCGATTTAGCTATTTTTTTCAAAATCTTGAAAGAAAGAAAAATGGGAATTATAAGTAGGCAAGGGAGTGTATTAGTTCACTAAAACCGTCCCAGAAATCAGGATATCAGGTCTTCCAATTCAAAATAGACTAGCTCTAGAACGCCCATACAGTAAATTTGTTTGTTATATTCGAATGGGACGGTTAAAAATAATGTCGATAATATAATATTTAATTATTAAGAAAGAGAGAAAAAGAAAGGAAAATTAACAACACCGTTGTGGGTTTCCTGTTTTGACGAAAAAAAAGCATTTAAGACAATTCGCAGTAACCACTACTACGTCGGTCGTGCAATCAAATTAATTTCCTCGATTCCAAGCCTTTTTTATAGTATGATCCGGTAAACAAGCAGACGGATCACCTGATGGTAAGCAATCGCCGCCGCCCATAAACACCTAAAACACCAGAGGTGTTACGAGTGTGTTGCCGAAATTTTGGGGGTTAGGAATTTAGGGTTGATGGGGAATCGGGGATTGGAAAGATTAAAAAATGGGCATAAGAATTGAGCCTCCGGTAACCTCATTCACACAACGAAATGTAATGCAAGCGTCGTTTTATGTCAGTTTTTGTGAGGCCGTGGTATAACTCCGGTCGAGAAGCATGGCTCTCCCACACTTCTCTTCATGAACTCTGGACAGAAGAGAATTCATGTGGCAAGGCTTAACGCAGTGGTAAAATGGGTGCTAGCTTATACTAGACCGGAGCTGCGGACTACCTAGCGGGTTTACCGGGGCTCCGGCTCGAAAAGTAGAAGTAGGAACGGGGTGGTTTTTAGTCAGTAAGAGTCTGACAAAAAAATAATCGCCCAAAAAAAGAAAAATGGGCATCTGCTTTGACGCAGTGGTAAAATGGGTGCTAATTGATACTAGCACCCCTGTTTCAAAATTTGGCACCTTCAGTTCCACGATCCCAGATGAACTTCAACATATTGAGTAGGCAGCAGCCCTGGCGACTCCAAAGTGTACCGTTATGCAGCTAGCAACATAGACATGCATTCGAGGTCGCTTTCTCATTTCGCCGGCTTCAGAACGCGGTCACCTGGTTTAGAATCGTTTAGCCGCCATTTATAACTGCCGGAGATGGGTGATTTCGTTTCAATGTCAAGTTTACTAAATATTTTTTTTGGTACGGCTGCTATAAATATGTTATAGACCATAGTAACGTCTTCATCGTCACGCCTTTTATCCTCGAAGGGGCAGACAGAGGTGCACATTACGGCACGTAATCCCGCTGTACAATGTACACACCATATGTGTTATAAGTCCCATGAAATAGAGGATGAATCTATTACTATATACTGGGCACATTTTCAGTTAAATCGTAAGGTGTGTAACGTGCGATAGGTGTCTAATTTTGTCTCGCACAATCTACATGTGAAATTTAACTGTACAGTTAAATCGTAAGGTGTGTAGCAACTATAAAACTGATCCACACCTGCGTTATACATATTATGTAGGTATATTTAGTAATAGGTTTATTTATTATATAGGTAATTAGGTATGTATGGTAAACAGCACTAATGCCATTTTCATTAGGTATTAGTCCGAAAATAAAAGTCAAACTACAAATAATAAAGCTTTCACTTTAAAATATGGCATCTGCGATCCATACCATCCGATAGACAAGGATCGAATCTAGGACATCACAATCAACTATCACTATACAGTAAAGTTTTAGACTAGACTAGCAAGCGCACTTAGCAACACAATATTAATCACGGTTTATATTTAACCGACGTGAAAAAAGAAAGGTGTTTACCTAACAAACGGTCATTGACCTGTATTTTTTCCACTTATTTCAGTTTGTAGTTTGGCTCACATAATATTACAACTGAAGAGGTACAATACTTATTTATTTATTTACAAATTCACATTTAAAACATATGCCGTACACTATCTATCTATTGCATTTAGAGACATATAATAATTCCTTATATTCTACTATTCCTTAGTAACGATTTTGTTCCGAAAACAATTGCTAACGACTGGTTTTTTTAAAGGGGAAGATCATCTAATGTCTTCTCCCGCTTTGGGTGAGGCGGAAGGGAGTGTCAGACTCTTACTGACTAAAAACCACCCCGTTCCTTCTCCTGCTTTGAGCCAGAGCCCCGGTAACCTGTTACGTTGTCCGCAGCTCCGGATCACCTGTTAATACTCCGCTTACGCCATTACGTTATACAGCCAATCTTGTTAAACAAAAAGAAGAAATTTAAAAAATGAAACCAATACAATTCTCAATAAAAGAGATGTTTACCATTAAATAACAAAAAAAGTACATAAATAGTAAATTAACCGAAGAAAATATTTATAGAAATATGTTACTAATATTATAAATGCGAATGTTTGTGTGTACGTCTGTTACTCAATCACGTCAAAATCACTGAAATGAAATTTAAAACGGAGGTTATGAATTTCGGATTCATAAATTTATTACCATTTATTTATCTTCAATATGAAACAACTCACAATACAACACACCTATACGACGTAATTTCCCAAATGCAAAAATTAAACAGTATAAACAAGACCTACGCAAGCATCCAAAGAAAGTTTTCCTTAAATTTGCAAATATCTACATATAATCGACGCTACCGCAAAAACCAAATTGTAAACAAATTAGTTTCCATCACCTATCTATAAAAAAAAACCTCCAAACACGCAAATCTCAAAATCCAAAATATGTGCCCCAAAATGTCCGAATCCCCAGTCACATCAACACAACTATCAATGAACGGAAAATTAGAAACTCATAACGTAACCCAATTCCCCCTACCCCCTTTTCCTTGCCCCCTCTCCCCCCTCGAGTTCGCATTGACATTCGGTGCAGGCAGGTTAACGAACCCGCTTTCACTTTCCGGTCACACCCCCCGCTTTCCTGTTGCGTAACATCTGGAAGTGAACTGACGCACGCGCATATGCGCCGGCGCACCGCGCGTGAAAATGTTCGTTTTGTTTTGTTGTATGTTTGTATGCAGTTAGTTATTTTGTGAAGTGATTTATTTAAATTGGGATTATTCTTTTTATTTGGTATTTCAATTTATTAGTACCTACATTTTTTTCTTTAATTTTCAGTATTCATTAATTTAGAATGCGATACATAATTAGATTTCATTAATATTAATGGTAGATACTTTTATAATGCAATAGAAATTTTTGTTATTTAATAATACTTATAGTTCAAACTCTAATAAAAATGTTATTATCCTTAAAGTATTTTTGGAAAAATATGTAAATCGATAATATTGTACAGGAAATATATTAAGAGAATTTTATCGCATCAAGGAAAACATTTTTGTTCAGACAAAACTTCAGAATACTTAATAACGGACTAGAAAATTCTAGACACATCTGGATTAAAACACACAATACTACTTATCCTCCTTATTGATGTCATAGGATGAAGGTTGGTGTGCGCATGCGTCACTAAATAACAATACTCAGGATAAACTGCGTTTCATTTAACGAAAATTACAAAAGGGAAATTACATGATGTAATAGCAAAACAATTTATTCTAAAATTAGGTACAAGCTATTTAAATATATTTTATTTTAAATAAGAATTTATGTATTTATAATAAATTGTTACCATTTGTTTGCATCCAATAAATAGGTAATATTTAATGTGAAACGTAAATTATAATATATTATAATTTTTAAAAGTATTATTAATTTTGTAGTACCTAAATTTGAGTTTAGTATATTTTGGAGCGCAGCGTGAAGTTTCTGAAGTTTTGCACAGAGAGGTATGGAAGGAGGGTAAAAAATAAATAAATAAAATAAAGTACCTATATACCAAATAATGTCAAAAATTGCCAATCACCAAATCATGTTGTGGTGGCTTGGAAGTTTAAGATGCAAGGAGCATCTTAAAGCTCTCATTCTCATGCATGAAATGATCAAATTCGGCATCATCTTCATCGGCCCTATCTGATCAAAAAAAGCACGGAGTTATTTCCAAGTGCACGCAACAATCATTGATCATCAACTTTTCAGCTGTATGCATCCAATTTAACCAACCACCTTGCTGGTATCATCATATTCTGTAATTACAAACGCATATACAAATTACACACATATAATAAAGAAAAAAATACAAACATATAAAATAGAAAAATAAAACACCCTTTAATCTAAAAAATGTCATTAAAAAAGCACGCATTGAATTATGCAAAGACTTAAGACATCGTGACATCCTCTAACAACTTATGACGTAAGCAGCACCCTGTTTGACGTCAAAGATCATCGTAAATAAAGGCATTAAGACATGACCTAAAAGTCTAAAAAGAGAAATTAGTACTAAAGGATAAATATAGCATCACTGAGGAAAAATAAAAATCTTCTAAATGTGTTACTAAGGAAAATAGTAGAAGTATTTTTTTTTGGTATAACATACTTTATATGACATGTATACTCAATGGTAAGCAATCGGTGTCACCCATGGACACCTGAAACACTAGAGAAGTTACAAACACACCCTTTTAGGGGTTACAGGTTTGAGGATTAGGTCTTGTATCATGATAATAATGGGGAGATTTGAGAGGAGGGAATGGAGCTTCAAGTAACATCACTCACACAGTAAAACATAATGTAGGCGTTGTTTCACGTCTGTGAGGTCGTGCTATCACTTGGGTCGAGTCGACAATGCCAAAATATGGTTTGGTTACACATAAAACCTAAAAGTAAATTACTACAATTTGTGAGAAATTTAATTGGTATCTATGGCTAAAAGCTATTGTAAAAGTTACTATATAAATGCATATTGATAAGAGTAGCTTTAAATAATTATAATGAACAGGATAATGCCGATGCAATTTCGAATTTATAAAGGAAGGAAGGAAAATCTTCAGTTACTATGTTCAGCTTGCAAGCAAACGCATAAATGATATGAAAACTAATTAAGTACACTATCTACCGCACTCACAGATATTTAATGGTTCGTTAAACTATTTCTTAGTAATGATAATATTGTTTCGAATACAATTGCTAACGACTGAGTTTTTTTTTTTGAGGGGGGAAAATCATGCAATGACTTCTCCCGCCATGTGTGAGGCGAGAGGGAGTGTCAGACTCTTACTGACTAAAAACCACCCCGTTCCTACTCCTGCTTTTTAAGTCCCGGTACCTGCTAGGTAGTCTGCAAAGTAGCCATTAAATAACTGAGTAAAGTATAAAAAAAAATTCATTGTATATTTTAGTGTGTAACATAAGCCACCTTTCCTCATATTCCCACATAATCAGTAATAATTTTGAGATTATTAAAAGTATTTTAATTTCCAAGCGGGTAAAGCTGCTAACTGAAAACATTATAATTAGTTTTATTATAAAAACTCATAAACGACTAAATCTTTTATCAATATTATATCAATCTTTATAAGACTAATAAAAATAGATTAAATAAAAGGTCTTATCATCCCAAAAAAGCCCAAACCAGACACCAAAAACCGCAAGAGCAATAACGAAAAAACCTCCAAAACAAAAACCCAATAAACAAATCTTCCTACACGCGCATAAAAGACGTAAAAACAACACTAATTCCTGTTTCGTTATATCATAACGCAGGAAGCGAAAAGCGGCCATTATACGTACATATATAAATTGTAGCAATTATTATTACTTGCGTGATGTAAGGTGAAATGTTCAATGGCCAGGAAGTTTACGTAACACGGGCCTTGAACCTGTGCGGAACTGCAACAGTGCGCTAACTGCGCTATGTAGGAAGTTGCTGGTTGAAACTTGGAAGTGATTTTGCGAAGCGTCTGTGCTGAGTTGGAGTTTGGTGATTAAGGAGTTAGTGTGTTTGTAATTTTGTGTTTACTTTAACCACTTCTTTTGAGGAGGGGGGAAAATCATCCAATGACTTCTTTCGCCTTGAGCGAGGCGAGAGGGAGTGTTAGACTCTTACTGACTAAAAACCACCCTGTTCCTACTCCTGCTTTTCGAGCCGGAGCCCCGGTAACCCGCTAGGCAGTCCGCAGATCCGGATCGGTTACTTAAAAAAAGCGTTGCGTGTCTGTATGTCATGTGCATGTGAAATAGTGTGTTTATAAATACTCACAGTAAGTAAACAACAATTTGTGAATCGTACACAGAATTACTCCTTGCTGGACTTAAACCCGCTACATGTTACACGGCAGCCAGTTGGCCAGCTGCCGCACCAAGCGTCAAATGTGAAGCTCCGTCCACCTTTTCAAAGGTTTAAAAGGCGTGATATTATATTAAACTAGTGGTCGCCTAGTGGTCGAAATTCAACCAAACTTAATTTACAATAGTACTTAACATACGTTCAAGGATAATTTTTATTTAACTCAAACTCAAACAAACTCTATTCATATGAGACGTGAGAATATCATTGCAATGTCTATCGATTTTGACGTTTTGTCAAATACGATCAGATACTATGCATGTGTGTGTAATGTTTTATTTATTGATTTAATGTACTTTATAAGCATTATTTTTGAAAAATATTAGCGTTCTGTACTTCTCCTACACATAAACTATAAGTGTACCAAAATTTTATGCTCCTACGTCCGCGCAATTTTCGTAAAGAGCGGTCCAAAGTTTTTGCATCACGTATTAATATATAGATTATAAAACCAGTTTCAACTCACTGTTTCATCAAATCTCAGTTCTCACACCATCCCACTGCAAAAATAAAAAAAAAACCACTCTATTATCTAATTCAGCTGATCCTATTACACTAAGAGGCTACGGCTACCGTTGCAAACGATCCGAGTTCAAGGCCCGGGTGATGTTATGTAAAGATTATTATTAGAATCTCGTAACGCGTAGAGAAATGCTATTACGAGTACGACTAGATTGTTATATCCGCGTGTTTTTCTTTTTACTTTTTGTGCGTTTTGTGTAATATTTATTTTAAAATATTAAATAGGGTAGATAATAGATAGGAAGGAGGGTAGGGAGGCCTTTACCCTTTTTTTTTTTTTTTTTTTTTCAGGGAGGAAAATCATCCAATGACTTCTCTCGAGGCCTTTACCCTGCAGTGGAACGACCATGGCTGAAAATAAATAAATAGGGTAGATGACCGTGTTGTAGAATATTTTAAAACAATAGACACGTATTTTTGATTTTCTTGGTGAAATAAATACTTACGATGATATATATTGATTTGCGTGACGTCACTTCTAGGTACGTTTTATACGTAGAAATTAGGTTTTTGCTCCAACTCCTAAACTTAAATTCGTAATATCTAAGGGCAGTTATCTTATACGAAAAAATAAAAAAATACGTGTCTAATATTTTTTCATTACCTAACTGACGGACTAAATAGATTTTTAATTTACATACCCCATCATCATCCCTATTGAGCACACGACTTGGGTCGACCAAAATAGAAGCACTCTTTGAGATTGTCAGTGTGATGTGAGGACCATGTTAGATCAAAGGGTCCTTCAGTATATTAACATAAGAAGTTCTGCCATCTGTGTGGCGCGTTGCAATGTATCTCACATATATGTACAATTAATGATCGGAAAAATGTATCAGAGAAATTGTAAACATATATTTTTTAAGGAGTTTCTTGCTTTTACTTCTCCATTCGAAGCTACACTTTGGAACGAACACCTAGCTTCACTGACGGTCTAACTGACAGAATACTACCTATTTATTTCTTTATTTGTTGACGTTTCAAAAGTACCTAAGTATATTATGGTTTAATTGCAATAAATGATTTGACTTTGACTTTGACATACAATTAACGTTTGTCTTGTTAAACTACTTCGCATAATCAACTACCTTATTATTTATTCACGGTCTATTTAATACATTATGTTGTCTGACCTACCTCAACAGTTCCTACAGTGACTTCAAGCTAATGTCCTTTAAAATCTAACCGAAAGATTTTATACTTCCGCATTACATTACATTAACTTCTAAATAACAAGGAAGCTATGGTCAATATGTTATTAGAACTCATTATTGTATCATTTCGTCTTTAGCTTAGTCTGTATGGAATTCAAATTGCTACCTAAATGGCCCCGATCCTGTATAAACGTTGCAATAAGAAAAGTAAGCTTGCTGAAATTACTTTCTAAATCGGTTCGATATATTTCGGAGCCAAAATTATAATAAAATCTTTGATCTTTATTTAAAAAATATTAAATAGTGCGCTAATAAGTAGTTGGATTGCCTGATGGAAGAGATCATCGTTTCGCAATAATATTCGTAACACCAGAGGATTCACAAATACGTAGCAAGATTTTAAGACTGGACTCTGGATTGGCTCGTTGGTAAAGTGGTCGCAAGCCTGGCATAGTATTACTGGGCTTATTTCGGTATTTCGAAAATTTCTCAGTAGTATCAGGGAGTCGAGAATTGACGCCCAGTATATTGAAATAGGCTCACCCCCTATTAAATGGGACTTATAACACAAATGGTAAAAAGTAGGTGTACATTTTACAGTGACATTACATACCGTAATGTGCACTTCTGCCTACCTCTTCAGGGATAAAAGGCGTGACGATACTTTTTAGACCGGAATACGCTCTCTCACTTTCAGTACTATAATAAACGAATAATCCTTTTTGCAGTCGGTTAAAATAAATCACTGTTTACCCTTGTAGCTTCAAGCATAAAGGCTTGGCAGTTCAAGGCTTGTTGCGTAAACATTTTGCGTCACCGGGTCGACGCCCGCGCACCTTGTCTTGATCCAATGCATATTTTTATATCATGTAGTAATGTTTTTACTAAAGCCACATATTATTTATGTTTTGTATATATGCATAATATCTCGTTCTTTTTTAAGTATTAAAAGCTGATACATAATATATTATTGTGAGATAAGATTTCGGCTGTTTTGTGATCAAAAAGTGAAAAATACTATCACTATGTGACCGTTTCTACTGATACTAAGCTATGTAGCTGTGCGAGGAAGATTCGCAGCTCGAGTATGCGATGTATCGATAGTAGGGAAGCCATCCATAGCTCACATCCATAGCATACTTCCATAACACGCATCCATAGCAGGCATTCATAGCACGCATATTTCCATAGCTTAGCTAAGTCCGTTTCCACCTGTACTAAGCTGCGTATACCAATGAATATGATTGGTGGAAGCCAAACGCATTCACGGCACCACAGCATAGCACATAAATAACAACTATAGATATGTTATTCAACTAATCATTCAATGCTATGAATTATTATAGACATATATACTCGTAATATATCGTTTATGTTAAAAACAAGAACTGATTTGACCTCAAAAACAAGGTTTTTACAAGTCAATGTCATGGACAGAGCCAATGGCATTTTGTGCGCAATAACTTGCTAACTAACCAAATTATATCTATAATTGCATTTATGGATACGGTGTTTCATTGCTAATAATTATATTGCTTAATTGTTTCGGAAGTGGCAATAAAGTAATTTATCATTTTAAATTCTACTTGGAAATAATTTGTAGGTAATATTAAGTAGTGGAATTAGGGGTCATGTTTTGTTATTCATGTTGATGGCTTAATTATTTTGGTAAAGAGATCAGATATAATTTTTGTATCGTCACGCCTTTTATCTCTGAAGGGGTAGTCACATTAAGGCACGTAATGCTACTGTACAATGTATACCAAATCTTTACCATTTGTGTTATAAGTCCCATGTAATAAAAAAGGTGAGCCTATTGCCATACACTAGGCACAATTCTAGACTCCGTTCTTCTAATGAGATATTTTCGGAAAAATGCCCTGTAATACTTTGCCCAACCCGGGAATCGAACCTGAGACCCTTTATTCGGCAGTCGCGTTTGCGACCACTAGACAAACGAGGCAGTAAAAATTTTAATTAATTAAAATAAATATAATTACCATATTATGTAAATATAACTAGCATTATTTCCTATGTATATCATCAAAATTAAAACTGTATCATAGGAAACTCCAAATACCAATTTAAAAATAAAACTTAACGCTAATCAGCTAACATGTTTTTACTTTAGATGTCCTAAAATGAGTGTAGCTCACAATAATAAAAAAAAAATTAACGAATCACAAACTACAAACAAAAATTTCGATGCGTAACTAAAAAAAAAACAAAATCAAAAATCCAAGGACCAATGATGATTCACCCGCATTCGAATTTGGAACAGCCATCTCCCCAATGACGTATGTCGTACCGTTTTCATAGAAAGTGTGAAAGCATCGCAGAACGTTTCCGAACGTACGTCCTTACGTCATTAGGCCGATGACCTTAGCGGCCATGATGGATTATGGTCAATGCAAATAAATGAATTATGTGTATTGTGTAGGTATGATCTTTTTTGGGTGGATGACGTGATGTATGATGTAATAAGTAGTACCATGGGCAATCTTGATTAATTTTAGTTAATACCATTGTATTATAACATCACACCACATCACATAAATCGGGCGAGGATCGGAGCTGCGGACTACCTAGCGTATTACAGGGGCTTCGGCTCGAAAAGCAGGAGTAGGAACAGGGTGGTTTTTAGTCAGTAAGAGTCTCACACACCTTCTCACCTCGCCTAAAGCGATAGAATTCATTGGATGATTTTCTTCCATAAAAAAAGACAGATATAGTTTGTCTTGCTCCTAAAAATGCCATAATGCACTTGACTCAGATATCGAACCTGAGAACAATTACTCATTTCCATAGTCAAGATCTTAGATACGACTGACAAGTAAATAATTATTTGTTTTACATAATGTTTTACTTACTCACACAGCTACATAGCTTAGTGTCAGTGGTAACGGTCACATAGTTTCATAGCTTAGCTGTTACATCTTTGGTCGAAAAGCACCCTTACCGTGAGTGTCTTTGAAGTAGACCAAAGGACTATACTCTTTGACATAGACCAGTGATTGGTCACCTACCGGCCAAGTGTGGGGATTATGGAAACTCTCATATATAGAAATATGTAGAAGAGGCTCCAAGTCTGATATTGGATGGACTCTCACATGTTGATGGTGATATTAACACAACTTTAGTATATAAATAAAAGTTTTATCCCGGAAGGGGTAGGCAGAGGTGCACATTATCGCACGGACTTCTTCGTTGATCGAATGGTTGTAAGGACTACCTGCCAGGCAAGGGGTCTCGGGTTCGATTCGTGACTCGGGATAAGTATTACTCGGTTTTCGAGTCTGGAATTGTGTCCAGTATATCACTCCCTTCTACGTGGGACTTATTATATAGCGGCATTACATAAATAAAATAATATTGAACACATTTTATCTATTAATTATAATGATAATCTTCTAATGTATCTGTCATTTATAATTAATAACAATAAGATGCAATCTGATATAGCTATCTCATGTTAAAATAAATTAATTTAACCCAACCTAAAAGCCGGCTCATCAAGCTATCCCAATCTCCCATTTGATTTTCAATCTTATATCTTTTGGAACAATGTTCAAAATGCAATAAGGATTATGACTAATAAGGATAGGTTGATTTGCTGTTGTTTCTAAAACATCTTAACCCCAGTCAATGAACTTGGGCCAAAAACTTTTCCAGTCAGATCGATGATACCTACGTTAGGCGTTAGGCGAGAATCGAACGTCGACCCTTGGGGTAACGGGCAATCACCTGCGATAGACTGTATAGTGCTTATTATAATATAGGTATAATTTATATTGTCTATTGATTTCATTCTTAAAAACAATATTATAGATCCCTTTTACGATATTTTTTGATGTCATTGATATGTAATATTACGCCTGTTATTTGTTTTATTCGTAAGCTGAGATGTATTTACTTACAATACGCTACTTATTGAAGAATTGAGAGTCGGATAGCAGACTGGTTTCAATTCGATCCGATCATTTCAGGTAAAATATTAATCAATCTCAAGCAAAAACAAGACAAGCAAAATAAGAACATATCTAATGTTTAGGCCATTACCTAATAGCTATTTAGTATTGTTTTTTATTATAAGTTATTCTGTTTTTAACGGCATTGGGCGATGTTTTATTTACGAGACAAAGTCCTTCAATATATTTATATTATTTCATTTTTTATTTCTAACCGTGGTCACCCAACTACAGGTTATAGGCCTCCCTACCCTCCTTGCACTCCTCTCTTTGCAGAGATTTGTCCGGCCAATCCTTCAATATAATAATATTAAAATTCAGTATGTTCAGAAACAACAGACGACGTTAAATCATGTAACACATAACACCAAAGTCATTGACAAATCACAACTACTACGTAGATACTACACACACAAAAAAAAAAAAAACGTCTAAACAACACAAATAGTTCGATGACCTTTAAAACAACTAAAAAAAAATCGATCTAAAATTAGTTCAAAAACAAAATTCCACTCATTCCGGTCGCGCGGGTATACCTACATACGTACGTTGTACTTCCGTGCGCTTGCGATTCTTAGCGCGTGTCACTTTCGCGTCAGATACCTACTTGCGCATGCGACTCGCAACCCCTGTTTGGTGAAACCATGAGTGGCGAGCTGTTTGCTTACTTTCTGCCCACAATCCGGATGCGATAGCAACTAAAATTATTTAACTAGTGACTTGTTAGGTAATGAACTTGTGAAAACAAGGTCGTTGAACTTTACTTGAACTTGGGTGTCGTAGAGATAATTTGAATTAGGTGTTTGTTAGGTGTTACCTAGGTATCGATTTGGTGTAATGTCTGCGGTCGATATTTTGTAGTACATAATACATTACTAGAAAATATTTGATTAATTATGTAAAGAATCATTAAATAGGGCCTGCCAATGGTTTTAAATTTCATTCCCGGAGTCATGCTATTAATATCATCACTTTGAAGACCCCACACTATTTGTCATTTGGGCTTAAAAACATACAGATTCTCAGGCGAATTAGGCCTTAAGAAACTATGGTTACCCTTCAATTTTATTTACCTATCGGTCTTTGGTACAATTATTCCTTTTTACTTTAACTAAAAGTAAATTAATGACTGATATCTTAAAATCTAACCAAAACCATAATAACATAACATTACAAAAAATATTATCAAACTAATCCATTGCACTGACCTTCAAATTCATCAAAATACGTACAATTTCCCCAACATACCAAATAACCCTCAAAATACCACGAAAATGCCGCATCTACCATGAAACACCCACTCCCACCCACCGTCTGTCACACCCATCACTCGGAACAGCTGCGCCGACTAGGAAGAAATTTACGTAAGTCTAGTTATAGGGCCTTGAACCTCGGAAACTAATGGCAGCTAATCGACGTCCGCGCACGTCAGCGCTAATTAATCATGAGGAAGTGTGGCGGAGGCGGGGTAAGTAGAGAGTGTAGTCTCTAGTAGAAATATAACGTGGTTTTATTCAACATTTTTGTTTCAAATGTACTAAAAATTTTACATTGTCTCTAAGTTATCATAATTATGACGCTGTCTGTAAATTACAAAGTTATGTTGATGACTTTAACATGTTTTACTGTGTAAACACATACATTTTATGAGTGCAAATATTTTTTATTTACCTATTTATCATTATACTAAGTATCTGAAACAGAGCTGTAAATTGCAAAAAATAAAACAAAATGTCACAGGCTACCTTAAATTGATTTTTTTGAGGGGATAAATCATCCAATGACTTCTCCCGTCTTAGCTGAAGCGAGAAGCAGTGTCAGATACTTACTGACTAAAAACCACCCCGTTCCTACTACTGTTCTTTAAACCCGCTAGGTAGTCCGCAGTTCCGTAATGTGAATAAATAAAAATCACTTTGGCTGGACATAACATAACATCAAACTTTTTAATCTCCTATATAATTATTTAGAATATATTAAACCCTAATCTTTAGTTAATTTAAAAATGTGTTACTCAAATTTAACTAGAAACATTATAAGTCAAATAATATAATCGGGGGTGAACATTAACCGTAAACTGGGTACAGTTCCAGATTCCGTGCTATTACGGCGAATTACTCGTAAAATAATGACGTGTGTTTACGCATATGTAAATCATATATTATGTTGGTAACATAAATATGATGTCATCACATATATCTTGCATCACTTAATATATATTAACTGAAAAGTTGTTTGAACGCGGTTTTTTTTTTGAGAGGGGAAATGGAACATTACTGGTTCGAATTGAATCATTGTTTTCGAGTTAGATAGTTCGTTCATCAAGAAAAAAACAAATTATCACGCTACAATCAATGAGAGGCAAGACATGGTTACCTATACATGCCTTTTTTAATGAGAGAAAATTATTCAATGACTTCTCCCGCCTTGGGCGAGGCGAGAGGGAGTGTCAGACTCTTACTGACTAAAAACCACCCCGTTCCTACTCCTACCCTTCGAGCCGGAGCCCCGGTAAACCCGCTAGGTAGTCCGCAGCTCCGGAACCTATACATGGCTAAAACTCAGTACCAACGGTTGTTACCTGATTTTAAAAATAGGAGTGATTTTATATTACAAGACTCTGAAGTCAACAATTACATCATTGTTGCCCAGTTTCAGTACTAAAAACGTAATTAAAATAATTCCGTCATTCCTACCAGACACAACACGGATATTGACCGTTTATAAAACCACAATTATTATATTTTATTATTATACCATTATTAAATGGGGTCAGTTGCCTACCTTGTTGATAACAAACTGCAGGGCTGGTCAAAGGTCTATTGTGTTCTTTTTTGTTTTTTTTTAAAAACATTACCCCACATTAGGATTTTCTCTTGTGTCGTGGGTTCGTTTACAAACATACAATTTCACATGCACATGACACCCAGACCCGAAACAACAATTTGTGGATCACACAAAGAGTTGCTCCGTGCGGGAATCTAACCCGCTACACATTGCACGGCAGCCAGTTGCTCAGCCACCGCGCCAACCCTGCAGTCATAATTCATTTCATTTTTATTTTTGCAATCTTACAAGATTTTATGGTAATTTTTTCATCAAATTACCTCCTAGTGTCGTCTCTTCAGGGTCGTCCACAGCTTTGGAAGATTTTATATCTGAGCGCCATAGACACCTGAAGCATCAAAGGCCTTACAAGTGCGTTGTCGGCCCTTTGGAGGTTAGGAACTTAAGGGTTTTTGGGGAATCAGGGATTGGAAAGATTGGGAAGAGAGGTTATTGGGCCTCCGGTAACTTCATTCACACAACGCAAGCGTTGTTTCACGTCGGTTTTCTGTAAGGCTGTGGTATCACTCCGGTCGAGCCGGCCCATTCGTGTCGAAACATAGCTCTCCCACACTACTTTAAATATCCTGATTTGTGAAAAACAGATCTTAATCTACCCCTTTTTAAAATGACAAACGACTATAATACTTAATTAGGTTTAAAACTTTAATGTATTAGTCACTATTATGACTTAAACGTCCCCCAAAGGTTGAGTACAGGGGTTGTAACTGTGAGTCATATAAAGGGGAAACATGATTACGTCATCCGTGACGTTACAGTCTCAAGGGTTTGTGTGTGACGTCATAGATGGTGTCATGTTCTGGTTATTTGTGATGTGATTTCGATGATATTTTTATGTGAATAATACAACGTCACGCCTTTTATCCCCGAAGGGGTAGGCAGAGGTGCACATTACGGCACGTAAAGCCGCTATACAATGTACACCCACTTTTCACCATTTGTGTTATAAGTCCTATGTAATAGGGAGTGAGCCTATTACCATATACTGGACACAATTCTAGACTCCGTGCTACTACAGAGAAATTTTCGAAAATCCGAAAAAAGCCCAGTACTTTGCCCGACCCGGGAATCGAACCAGAGATCCCTTGTACGGCAGTCGCAGTTGCGACCACTCGACCAACGAGGCAGTTTTATATGAATAATTTTATGAAATATTTTGTAAGTTAAAAAAGCCTTCTTGATTAGATTCGTTGTCAGATTTTTGGGGCTTCTGACTAACTGTGATGATTGTCATATAATATTTGTAAGACTAGCTGTTGCCCGGGATTTTATCTGAGTAGAATAAAGACTTCTGACAGAGTTGGATTTTTTTAAATAACAGTAGCCTTTGTTACTCCTTAGTGCATGAACTAGCTGCCAATAAAAGTCCACTCAAAATCCTCCCAGCCATATTTTTTGTTCTAAAATAAAAGTAGACTTAGTTACTCCTTAGTGGATCAGCTCGCTGCCAATAAAAGTACCTTTAAAATCAATTCAGCCATTTCAGAGATTAGCCGGAACAAAGAGTCAGACAAATAAAAAATATAATGCATTAGTAAAAAGCGAATATTACAATAAGTACTATAAACTGACACTTCTTATTATTATTCTAGAATAGACTGGATAATAATTGGTATTTCAATTAGGAATATATTTTAACTTATTTTTAGCCTAACGTAAGTGCCATGCGGAAAATGTCACATTGCATAGGCTAATATAGCCTATCACCCAACAATGACGCCATTTGTGCATTTAATAAAAATAACCTGTGTCGGGTTGGCGATTTCAAACTTGCCTATAATTTGAAATTATAAGCCCAGGTTTCCTCATGATGTTTACCTTCACCGTTTGTCAGTGGTGTCGAAATAATCTTAGAAAGTACGTATAACTCGGAAAAAGACACATTGGTACTTGCCGTTGGTAGGTTTCGAACCCGCGCTCTCATGCATGAGAAGCGGGCGTGTTAAACCTCCGGGCCACTGTCACTCTGTATATACAGTGTATAACAAAATACCCATATACATCAAGACGCACCGATGAATACAGGTTAAATAGAATCTCTACATAAAGTTGACTTCACCGATCAGCTGACTTCTTGCTAGTGATGTATTGATATAATTACCAAATGTTCGGTTTCTGGTATCATATGTATTGGAAAAATTCATAACTTCGTTCCATGAAAACATGAGTTTAAAAAACCCTTCCCGTATCGTTTGCTATGTTATCTAGAAACCGTGCACTTGATATGTATACCCCCTTTTTGTTACACCGTGTATAAGTTTAAACCTTAGTGTTTTTTGGTTGCCTCTAAATACCCTGTATTAATTGTAAAATTATATAGAACAAAATATATACATATATTATATTCAATTAAATATTATCCTTAATGCTTCAATTAATTAATATATATATTATCTAGCCAATTCAAGGAATTGTTGACATTATAATTACGTTGGTATGGGGGCAATCATTCAGTTTGATACCGATTTCCATGTAATTTCATATTGGTACGTATACATGAGTGATAACTAAAAATACATTTTCCTGATTTTTGAAATATAATTCATAATAAAATTGACACGTGTAGGTATAAATAATTATTAATTTAATCGTGATACGAATATAAATACCAAAGTCCATAGTTAAAGGGGGTTTTCCTAATTCTAGGTAGAAGCTCTGTATATGGGATTGTTTCGATGTCGAGTAGTCGCAAATGTTTGATGCCCGGTTCGGGCAAAGTACCTACTGCTGAGCGTATTCCAGCTTTTCAAAAATTTCTCAGTAGTAGCAAGGTGTCTAGAATTGTGTCCAGTATATGGAAATAGGCTTTTTCTCTAAGGTGTATCGATGGATTTCATGTAGGTTAAAAAAAAAGGTTTTTAAGTTTTATTTTTATTTTTAGATTTCAGCCATGATCAGTAGGGAGGCCTTTGCCCTGCATTGGGACCACTGCAGGGCAAAGGCCTCCCTACCTTCCTTTCACTCCTCTATGTTTATAGATTTTTTCATGTGGTTTGAAATTTCTGTGTCAGTTGTATGGGTCTTAAGTGCAGATGCACTTACCGTGGTGCAGACAAGGACACTGTGGAGGCCATAGTGTGGACGGCGAGCACGTGTAGCTTGCTGCCCAGTCAGAACCAGAGCTGTCAGTACGGACCTGAACGTGATCCGGAGTTTCGGACTACCTAGCAGGTTTACTGGGGCTCCGGCTCGTAAAGCAGGAGTTGGAACGGGGTGGTTTTTAGTCAGTAACAGTCTGACACTCCCTCTCGTCACGCTCAAGGAAAGAAGTCATTGGATGATTTTCCTCCCTCAAAGAAAAAAAAGGTGAAGATTATGTCAAACCCTCCAAATTACATTACATCATAATCCAATAGTGTTAATAATGATGAAATGACGATGATGTAATAATTAATTATGCATTAGGTATTCCTGTTCCTAAGAAAACAAAACTCTTCTCTCATAACAATGACGCGTTAAAATTTACCATGTCATATGTTATATTACATACGACATAATATTTCCACTACATATTACAAATGTCGTCATGGAATCCCATGACAGTGGTTAACGGTCGTGCCAAACGACCTTGGACCCTAGGTATTTTTCAATAAGGTCGTTCAATTATTTCATTAAATTGTGTCATAATTGTTGTACGTGTGTGTGTTACGTGTACATTGTACATGAAGTGTGTCTGTACAGAGTATGTCTATGTGTGCGTGTGTGCGAAAGAGAAGGAGTATGTTCCCCTTTTTTCCTTATTTGTGGTATTTATTAAAGTATAGGAAATGTTTTGTGATGTCCAATGTCCATGTTTGTCTTTAAGTGAGTTAATAAGTGTGTAATTCAAAATTTTCCGATGACGTGACAGAACTTTTGTTTCTTGAAACCTAAATCAACTTTACATTAAAGGTGTGTTTCAAAATTTCTTGTAAAGCTAATTTTAGCCTAAATGATACACATTTTCACATATTTCATGTGGACACTACGCCAAACAATTACAATCAGTGATCGATAGTTATCGAGACCTCAATCGGCCTGCATGCGGACAACCTAAGGGGTTACCGGGGCTCCGGCTCGAAAAGCAGGAGTAGGAACGGGATAGTTTTTAGTCAGTAAGAGTCTAACACTTCCTCTTATCTCGCCCAAGGCCGCAGAAGTCATTGGATGATTTCCTACGTTAAAAAAAAAAAATGTTTATATTTTTACAAATCCTATATAGCTCTAAAACTATGTATTTACCTAGGCGATTAATGAGAAAACACATCTCTGTATAATATGATCAATTTTAAGAACATTAAAATAGAATGTGGCAGGTGGTCCTAAAAGGTACAGTAAGCTACAAAAATATATGGCCAACTTATATACAGCCTGTTTTTTCTAACACTTTCCAATAGTTTTTGGAGAGTTAGGGATCATAACCTCACTCACATAACGAAACACAACGCTAGCGTTGTTTCACGTCGGTTTTCTGTGAGGCCGTCGTCGTATCACTTCAGCCGGCTCATTCGTGCCAAAGCATGGCTTTTCCACACTTAATATGGGTACACAAAACATAGAAACTTTTCAAAATCTATGATTAAAATAAAAAAAAAGAAGTCGGTATATAATACACAATTTTTGCACTGAACTGTACATTCCCCATTACGTGAAACCACCATAATATCAAATAGAAATTACTGCACACACAAACAACTGTCCATCTGTGTATTAATAACTTAATACCATACTGTAGTCACCAATTTAAGAACCAGGTGTGAAGTTTATCCTACTAAGTACCGATTATATCCGTAATTGTGTGGCGCTGCGATCGATTATGGCTTACACCAAGGTTTACTTAAGATCTATTAACGGAATACTCGTTTTGCTTAAAACAAAGTAAGGAATGCACAAAGACTTGTGTTACTGAAAGTACTCGTAGTACTTTAGGGTAAAAAGCTTTGCGTAAAATCGGTAACTAAAATATATGTTTTTTTTAATTTCGACCGTTTACCGATTGTTTTTGTTTAATGTTGATTCTAATGAGGGCAATAAGGATTTATCGGAATTACGATTTTTGTATATATGACATACGGACTAAAAATAACAATTTGTGTATTCCACAAATATTTGTTCCATACGAGAATTGAACCCTGATATATTAAATATTGACTGACAAAAACTTTTTTGATTAATATCATCATACGTTTTATTTAAGACCCATTTTTATTCAATTATTACTTTGGAATAACATATTACTATTTATACACTAAAATAATTGATCACCAAAAGCAAAAATCAACAAAAAATCTTATAGTCCTCAACAACATCTCTTTTATTTAACTCCTGAACTTCAAAAATCAATATCTAGGTGTTAAACTTAGTCTAGACAGTAGGTACCTATATCTATATGTAGTTCTAGTCTAGAATGTCTAGACTAAGGGTTGCGTCTAAGTCTATGTTTTATGTATGGAAGTGCAAGGCAGGCATTACCCCTGCGCATTAGTTGTATAAACTCTTAACTAATATTTACGAGAAGGATTTTTCGTTTAAGTTTAAGTTTTTATTTCTTTTAGAGTTTGTTATTTTTTAGTGTGCGAGAGCCATGTTTGAATGAATGGGCCGGCTCGAGCAGTGTGATACCACGGCCTTATAGAAAGCCAACGTAAAACAACGTTTGCGTTGTGTTTCGTAGTTTGATGAATCTTCCCAATTTATTTTAAATTTGCATAAGCTATATTAAATTATCAATAGATGTACCTAATAAGTTTCTTTGAGTCTGGAATATTTCCGTTCCAAATTTTTCAGTACCGTACACAATTTTCATCAAAATAGAGGGGCATAATTACTATACTGAAAAATACTATAAATTACCTATGCTTTTCCCCTTATAAAATAAACAGTCAATATAATATTACGGTACGATTACCGACAAAATTCAGTGCAAAGGTTAGCCAATGGCTTTTTTTAATTGACTGTAGTTTTATTGTAAGTAAGAATACAATTAATTACTCAATCAAACAGGCAAGGTTTTGTAATTTAAATTTGTAATTTGTTTTGTTATTTTGATTACAATTATTGCACATTGCAGTTAGGTTCCAGAAGTGTTAGTTGTAACAGAATTATAATAAAGTCAAAGTCAAAGCATTTGTTTCAATTAATTCGAAATTAGGCACTTTTGAAACTTAAAATTGAATTGTCCATAAGTCTGTCTGTCAGTGAAGCTAGGTGCTAAAGAGACATTTTATTTATATTGCATATGTATCTAATGGGCCTCTACAATGCTAACTGTATTTTTGCTCAATAGATGGCGCAAATGTAGACCTCTCGTTCTTCGTTCAATAGGATATTAACTAGTGTTACATCATTGGATGTTAAATATTTGACTGTTGCAATGATTGGACAAAAAACGCTCTTGCTATATTTTCGCTATCTGGTGAGCTAAAAAACGGTAGCTCCCATTGGTGAATGTTGAAATTAAAAAGGTAATCGTCAGATGTGGCCCCACCATTACAATAGTTTTTTAAATTCTAATCTACTGTGTCTAAATCGTGAATGGGTATTCAGTCATAGCTTTAACTTGTGCTTTGAACACAGACAGTATTATTAATTCGTACATTTCAGTAGGTACATGGAAACAGCAATACATTATGACGATTAGCTGATACTAGGAACTATAAAATTACTTTTAAGTTCGAAACTAGATCCACGTCATCATAGCTAGCATACATTAATTACATATATGCAACGTCATCATGACTTGCAGTGACTTGCATGTTTGTTATAAAACTGTAAATAATTTATGTATTAAAAATATATTTGAACAAAACTAAAATTGCATAATATTTAACAAATTTTCGTTGTAAATTTTTGAGGTCTTGGTGGAATCTGTGTATAGCAGCAACTTGTTAGTAGACATCAGCTTACCCCGTCAGGGATAAATAAGAATGAAAAAAAAATGAAATTTGGACAATGTAGGCGTTTTGTTTTTTATTTAAAAGTAAAATAATACTTATTATGTGGCTTTTTCGTGTTTTCGAAAATTTGTTTGAAAATGTGCCCTGTATATGGCGATAGACCTCCTATTACATGGGACTTGTAACACAAATGGTGAAAAGTCGGTGTACATTACCGTAATGTGCACCTCTGCCTACCCCTTAAGAGATAAAAAGCATGACGATACGAGTGGTACTTCTGTTATTAACTTGACGATTACAAGTTAGGTGAACGACATTACAATTATTTTGTAATAGGTTAATAAGTCGGGGTTTTTGAACGGCTGTTACTACTAGACGACTGTTTATAAGTTTTATTATTTATAGTCAGTCATTTCCCTTGTTTTAAGGTTAGTCACGTCTCTATTTTAGTTTTTTGTACTTAAATCGAAAGATGGTTCAAGAGTTCACTTGGCGAGACACCCTAGTAGCCACAGTGAAAACAAAATCAAAATGTATGTCCGCACACAACTACCAAACGGCTGCCCCAAACGGGATAAAATCCTTTTTTCATCCCGTTATTTTGAAGGCCACTTATACTCATGTAGTTAACTATAAAACTGACTTAACCAATGTAATACGGAATAAACATAAACCAAACCATAGTTTATTACAAATATTCGGTTTACCTACATATAATATTTGCTAACACAATTATTCAGAACTGTTTTATCGACTTTACATAGAAATTAAGTATAAATCCTTGGAATGGAATTCTTGTAACAGACAAAAGGAAAAATATTACATTATTGGTTTACTGCAGTTTGTACCTGCGGTTTTACCTTTGTTAAAGGGATTTTTTTAATTTCATAGGATGGACTTTGTATCTGACTACCTCACTTGGTGGCGGAAAAAATCTATGCTAATATATAGAGATTAACAGTTTATTTGTTTGTTTAAACGCGCTAATCTCCTCTTGAAAACACAATGCAAGCGTTTTTATGGTAAGCCGGTAAACGAGTATGAGAGATTGGGAAAGGGGTAATTGGGCCTCCGGTTATCTCACTCACACAACGCAAGCGTTGTTTTAGGTTGGTTTCCTGTAAGGCCGTGGTATCACTCCGGTCAAGCCAGCCCATTCGTGCCGAAGCATGGCTCTCCCACACTCAAACATCAGATTCTGTCAAAAGTGTAGCGTCTAAGGACTCTAAGAACTACACATGTACTAACTACGAAGCTATGCTCTCGTGAGGATAGCAGAATTAAAAATATTTGTTATTCCATTTTTTTAGGTGGAGAATATCATCCAAAGACTTCTTCCACATTGAGCGAGGCGAGAGGGAGTGTCAGACTCTTACTGACTAAAAACAACCCCGTTCCTACTCCTGGTTTTCTAGTCGGAGCCCCGGTAAGCCCGTTAGGTAGTCAGCAGCTCCGGATCAGGCATCAGTCCTACAGGGCGCCATCTGTGGTGGTTTGAGGTAAGATTTACAAAACACACGGGCCGCAAGGAAGACGACCGCGGGCCCCACTTTGCTGACCACTTCCTTAAACTATTTCAATGAAATACATATTTTCGTATTTGTACCTCAATTGAATTCAATTCAATTCTTATGAATTTTGTAAAGTCATCTTTAAGTTAGTACTTAATACAGTCTTGTAAGGTTGTTCTTTGTTTTAATTATTACTAAATGGTATATAGTCATCAATAGGTAAATAAATAAATCCTCTAGCCCTCACAAGAGGAAACCCAAAATACAGCAGCTTTTTTTTCTTTTTTATAAAACCTTGGATACCCGAAACACCAGAGTTGTTACAAGTGCGTTGCCAGTCTTTGAGGGTTCGGAATTTTAGGATTGATGGGGATTGAGGAAATTGGGGAGGAGGGGACTTGGACCTCCGGTAACTTCACTTGTATCACGAAACACAACGCAAGCGAGCTGCGGACTACCTAGCGGGTTCACGAGGCTCCGGCTCGAAAAGCAGGAGTAGGAACGGGGTGGTTTTTAGTCAGTAAGAGTCTGACACTCCCTCTCGCTTTGCCCAAGGCGGGAGCAGTCATTGGATGATTTTCCCCCCTCAAAAAAAAAGCATTGTTTTACGTCGGTTTTCTGTCAAGCTGCGATTTCATAATCGTTTCTATCGTTCATGTGTTTAAAAATATTAAAGAAAGAGTTTGCTTGAATATCTGTATCTTCACTTTTACCTCTATCCTTCCTTCCGGGAATAAGAAGCGTGATGTTATGTATCATTTTGTTTCTTAGTAATGTTAGTGAATTTTCAATTCGGTTAACACTTTCTTTTTCTCTTAGAAAACTTTCTTTTTTAGCAAAGTTATAGTTTGAGGTCGTGTACCGCTAGGTCATGGGTTCGATGTCCTGGTGAATCAAATACGTAGTATGGGTAAAACCCATACGTAAAATTAAGTGCGTTATTTTCCGATGGGGTAGACAGAGGTGCAAGTAACTGTACATTTTTTGCCAATTATGAGTCTTATTGTAATTATTCCTATTGTTATTATTCTAAATTAAAAGGTTGATTGACTCATAATTTTTTCTTGTCTAACCAAGGAATCGAACCAAAACTCTCGTGCTACTCGCATACTACGATTAATCGTCTAACAAGATTACAAAACATAATTTCATTCATTCTAAATTCAAACAAAACTATATTAAATTTATTAAATCACCTCTGACATTTAAAAATCAACCTTAGCACTTCCTCAATAGCCCTTCAATTTGAACAAAAACACACACAGACCCTAGAAAGCTCATAGCAATAGATAGGTGACGTCACATCTAATAGAAAATCGCAATGACGCCGTGCGTTAACCCGTTGCATGCTAACGGGCTGACTCACGCCTATTGCGCAATAAGTCAAAGGCCTATCGACCTTCGCACGAACTTGCGATTTGGTAGTAGTGACGCGGTGACGTAGCGATACTAGGCGTGTGTCTAGCGACGCGTGGTATTAATGAGACACTCAGGCGGTTTGGGGTTAATATTCTTTTCTTTTGTTATTTTGAATTTTGATTTTGTTTTGACGTGTATGTTGTTAGTGTGAGGAGAATTTTTGTTTTATGTGTAGAGCGTTAGAGTTTATTTTTGTTTGTTGCTGTTTTTGATTGGAATGTGTTCATTATTGTTTTTTTTTTTTGTATTTTAAACGTAGAATATTTTGTTTATCTATTCAGTTTGCAATTCCATTTTTGATTTTACTTTGATTTGTAGCTTAACGCCTATAAAAAAATTATTGTTTTTTTAAAATAGACTATGTTTAGGTAATTAATGGACATTTTCTTTGAAGAAAAGTTCCTTGATTTTGTTAATTTTTAATAATAAAAATTTACAATTTATAAATAGGTAACACAATAGTAGTTTTTCTGTTCTATAAACATTATACTAAGACGAAGTAAATATTATTTAAATCTATCTATCTCGTTGGCCGAGTGGTTGTAGACACGTAAGCTAAACTCGGGTTCGATTCCCATATCATCCAAAGTTTTAAAAGTTAACAATAAAGCTTTATTAACCATACAAACAATTACATCACTAGCAAAGACTATTACAATTACATTACAAAGCCCTCTGCCTACCCTCTTCAAAGCCTAAAAAGACCGATATTTCTTCTTGTAAATACATATATAACTGTATATATAGTACATACATAGGGTTATTACACCAACTTGCGTTTAATAAAGTGCCTTGACTCTGTGGGTCGAAGAACCTATGGTTTTTTACGAGTCGTGACCTCAAATATACATTCACAAGTACATAATGTAATTATTATAAGCACATAATATATCTATGATTGAAATCTTGCTTATACGAATGTTTCGTCATGTTGGTTGAAGTTAGACAAGTCGGGTAAAGTGTTATTGGGTGTTTTCGTTAAGATTAACTATAAAGATGAAGCGACGTCGCCGCGTTTGCGCACGCTACTCATGGTGAAGAGTCCCTCTGTGAGTTGAAACTAGTAGGGTTTTTGTCCATTAATGTATGTGAAGTAAACCGTGGATTTTTATTTAATTTAGTTAGTCTCACGGTGGTTAAGATTATCAATAATTGGAGTATAGACCTGTTCTACTTATATAGCAATAAACTAGCTACTACGGCACGGTTTCATCCGCTCTGCTCAACCTCTATTGGTCATAGCGTGATGTTTAATATAGCCTACAGTCTATAGTCTTCCTCAATAAATGGGTTATCCAGTACAAAAATATTTTTACATATCGAATCAGTAGTTCCAGAGATTAGCGCGTTCAAACAAATAACCAACTCTTCAGCTTTATATAGCTTCACAGACAGATAAGACAGACTGACTAACTAACAGACAATTCAATTTGACTTTTCAAAAGTGCCTAAATCGAAATAAATGCTTTCACTTTGACTTTGATTTTGAAGCCTTTTAGCGTTTTCAGCGGAAAAAACCATGATTCATTACCATGGAAAACTTTGATGGAAACTGTCAAGAATGATTCATAGGAATAGGAATAGTTTTGGTGCGTTATTACATAGAAGAGAATTTTCCATGACAAATATTTCCTCTGCTTAACCGTTTAGGGCGTAAATGGGATTGCTAAAGGTAGAATGGACTTAAAGTGACTGCCAAGCAAGATATCTCGGGTTCGATTACTTAGTCAAGGAGAATATTATTGAGATTTTTCCGTCTGTCCGAATTTTTCTCAGTAATTAGCATAGGGTCTGGAATTATACCCGTATTATATATGTATAAAAGACCTTCAAACCTTCAAGAAAAGAGCGTAGGTATTCCTTTTTAAAAAGCCAGCAACACACCTATTACTCCACTGGTGTTGCGGGTGATCCATCTACTCGCTTGCCTATTATCCCATTATAAAATCTGTATAGGCCAAGATGCAGTTCTTTATGTCCTTGGGACGCGTCGGATTTCAATGTTCCAGTGTTTTCATGATTGTGTCTACTGTAGATTTTGGCGCACAGAAGTTGCAGCGATTTTGGGAAATATGGGGTAATATTATACCTACATTAAAATAGATATAGTCTCACCACCCATGGGACTTAAAATTACATAACATAGGAAAAAGTGGGTGTAACATTATTGACAAACTAAAATGCATTTCTATGAAACTCATTAAGGAAAATACGAAACAGCACCCACTATGTCAGAGACCCATTTTTTACAAAACCACCTAAACATTACACATTTTTCCTTATAAAACTAACTAATAAATTAATAATAATATGACGAAACCGTCTGCCTGTGTACAATGAAATCGTTTTTAATTAAAGGTCTGCGGTTTACCATTTTATTTTGTAATTTGTTATAGAATTATACGACAATTACCTGAAATTGCTCATGTTAAACTTTAAGGAAACAACACCAGGTTTTTTAGTACAGGTGGTTACGGAAAATGTTGTTATAAAATAGGTTACTCGTAGGTTACCTATGTATTATTTTATTTACTTTAATTTAGACCTATGTTTCGTTGTCTCGTTGGTTAATTAGTTGTTAGTGAGACTATTAAGCCTTTGACTGGCAATAGAAAACTGTTGAAGGCAAATCCTCCGCTAACATAGGTCACCGGTGACCCCCATGGAGTTTAAAATGTTAAGTAATGAGCCTCGTGTGATAATAATCTTGTCAGGTAAAGTATTGCATTAGTTATTCGAAAAAAATCTCAGTTATACGGAGTTTGACACTTAATTAATAATCGTCATCATGCTTATTAAATGGGACTCGTAAGTGTTGAAAAGTAAGTACATAATATCATTTTAATACAGGAACCTATATTTACTTCTTTTTCTTAATCTTTTATTAAGTGGTGATAATCATCTAATTAAATATCTTCTTCCATCTTGGGCGAAGAACCACCCTGTTTCTACTACAGCTATTCTAGTCGGAGCCGTCCTCCTTTTACTTAGCCTAACCTTCTCTTCTTAGAGTACCTTAGCCTACCTCTTCGGGGATTAAAAGACGTCATGTGTGTTGATGTCTTATCCTGTAGTAGTATCATCCATTCATTCACAAAACTTCTGCATTGACCAACACTCCTTACAAACGACTCAAAATAGTCATTTATTACAAGATTATTTTCACCTAGTGACACGCGGATGTCTAAATGACATTGACACGTTTGACATTGGCAATGGCAACGTGACATTAGACATGTGACATTAAGCAATTGCTTGTCACGTCTGTCATGACAATGTCATTATGGATTTTATCGTCTATTGCGCGTCATTTAGGTAACTTTAGTAAGGTGTTATGTTGGTACATGGTGACCACCACACTGGCAAGGTTTTATTACCGTACTCAAAGTCATTTAATGGTTACTTAACCCAGTCCTTAGCGATTATTTTCGATACAAAATCGTTACTAAGGAATAGTTTAAGTAAACATTAAAGGACTCTGAGTACGACAGTTAGTTAAAAATCAATCTCACACTCCCTTGTCTCTTTCCCCATAAAGCTAAGGGGCTTTTCAAGGTTTCCCTTTCAACAAAAAAAAGGTGACCGACTGTTGAGCAAAGTGTCGCAGATTCGTTTCCCACGCGGTAGAATTTATTTATTGATCCAACAGTTGTTTTCTGGGTCTGAATATAATTGTTTAATGCGGAATGTGAGACATGTATGTCTGGAAATGTGCCCGAAATAAAATATGGCAACAGGCAATAGGCTCACTCCCAATTACATGGAACTAGTTTACAACATAAATTGTGAAAAGTTAGTGTACATTGTAGTGCTATAATGTGAACCTCTACCTACAACTTCGGGGACAAAAGGCATGACGATACGATACTTCTAAAATTTAGGCACTCTAAATAATTCCAAAACCTCTTTCCCATTTACTACACCACAAGCCAAACTACAACAAAACCACTCAAAAACCAATAAACCAATAAAAACACAATCAATATAAATAAATAACATAACAAAAACTCCACCACAGTACACAATAACTACTATAATCATATAATATACATACATACATACAAACGGTTTAGGAGAGTTCATTGGTCGTTACTCAGAGATGAGTTAGGCTGAGGTCAATGACCACATGACACATATATACAAGTCAAATAATGTCCTCATGTCTATCTGACGTAATTCTGTTTGAGTAATATTGTTCCGAGTTTGGGTTGTTGGTGTATAGGAGTTTATTTGTGTTGGTAGGTGTTGGGTTTCAGGTTTATATACATAATCATTATTTATCAGCAATATATTGTGATAGTCGACATCTGGATTAGGGGCCTCTTATCCACGAGCTGGCTTGTTAGGTTTGTGAGTAAGGTAATCCTCAAATCCTTACTCCTCAAAGCCGTTAACGCACACCTGGTGTTGCAGGTAGCCATGGATGGCGCAGATTGCTTTCCATCAGGTAATCCGTATGCTCGTTTACTGCCTTATCCCAAAAAAAAAAAATATCGTAATAGTAGGTGTTCTCATAATCCCCATGCTTGGCAGATGGGCTATCAGACAGTGCTGTAACACCAGCAGCAAGTTTTTTTCAGTGAGACTAACAGTTCCTTTTGTATTTTCTAGGTAGAGGGCCTCAATTAAGGTTTTCTATGATAAAACAACAGACACGTATTTCTAAACAAAACTGTTACTACACGATTAACTAATTAGAGAGTGCGAAAACATCACGAGAGTAGCATTACATGAACTCATGATACAAATTGATAATTTACTTAGCAACCGTTTAGGTTACTAGTGGTTAAACAAACTTACTGACGTAACATTTTACTTATCACATGCGAGAAAGTTGGTGATTAAAAGGTGTTTTATATAACATCGTATCACGGATTTATTGTAGAGTTGTTGCTATCACTAGGCGATTTTGATTCCTAATTTCGGAATGAAACTCAATAGAAAAGGAAAGGAATGGCCGGCAACGCACCTGTGACTCCTCTGATGTTGTGGGTATGCTTACCATCAGATGACGAGTACGCTCGTTTGCCCCTATTTCATAAAAAAACAAAATTGTATCTTCTAAACAGTGATCACTAAAACTTCTGACAAGCATGGGGATTATGGCTAATCATTCGATTCCTTTAAGAAGAGGTAATTGTTTAGCAGATGACGACTAACTAACAATGAATATTTATTATTTAGAATTTTGATATCTCATAGTGCGGTTCGAACCTGATTCGACCAACTATTGCTATGTAGATGCACTTGGAACACAAACGAAATACCTAATCATTAAATTAATCTATTATTTATTATTGATTTAAATCTTATGTAATAGTCTGACAGTAATGTGATTGTCATGCGGCAAAAACGTAATTTTTTTATTCAATATTATCTGATAAGTACAATGAAAAACATATTTGCATGCCTGTTTTTCCCCGGCGAGTACGCTTAGGTACTTGTTTATTTATCTATCTCTTGTTTTGTTATATATAAAGCACAAAGAAGTCTAAAGTCTAGACTATAAAATGATAAGTACTTAGTTACTACATTTTCGGTTACATAACGTCACGCCCTTAATCCCCGAATGTAGCAGAGGTGCACATTAAGGCACACAATGCCAATGTACACCCATAGGTGGTGAGCCTATTTCCACCTACCGAGCACATTTCCAGGCTCCGTGCTGTCACTGAGAAATTTTCGAAATACCGAAAAAAGCCCAGTAATGCCTTGTCTCCTATACTCCTTGTTCGGCAGTCGCACTTGTGACCACTCGACCAACGAGGCAGTCATTTTCTTACATAAGTAATGAATTAAATTAAAAATAATTCATCATGCATTGACCTCAAATAATGGTAAATTGGGATAAGAACAGGAAAAAGTAACAAAAATAAGTACTAATTATCCAAAAGCCACGATATCACTAAAAGTGCCAAAACAAACAAAATAAGATAGGACAAGTAGTTTCGTCATAAGAGGGTGTCGAACCCATAACCTCATGATCAGTCACATATTTGGCAATATGATTACAAAGTGACTGAACTGCGATTTTCAACATGCCTGCCAAGTTTGAGGATTATGGAATATCCCGTTTCAAAAGAGAAGTCATTCAGCAGTGAGCTACGATGAGCTGTTGATGATGACGATGATGATGTGTGATACAAGCCTATTTTTTCATGGTATGAGTCAGTAAACGCAGGTGTATCACCTGATGGTAAGCACATGAAATATTGACGTCTAAAGTGTTACAGAAATAAATATCATTTATCACAGGCCGCCGCCCGTAGAAACCCGAAACACAAGTGCGTTGCCGACCTTTTTGGGGTTCCAAATTCAAGGGTTGTTGGGGAATCCAGGATTGAGAAGATTAAGAAGGGTCAATTGGGCCTATCGGTAACCGCATTCACACAACGCAAGCGTTGTTTCACGTCGGTTTTCTGTGACGCCGTGGTATCACTCCGGTCGAGCTGGCCCATTCGTGTCGAAGCATGGCTCTCCTACACTTAAAAGCCTATGATGACTTATTATGACTTCATCTAAAAATGTATCTTAGTTTGTTTTAGTGTATCCTGAATTCAGGTAAAAAACATCTAGCTATAAGCAAACCTATTCGCAAAATAGTCACATTTTAATTTATCATCCCAAAACTATTTACTTGTTTATTTATTACCTATCATATATTATGTAGGAATATCTACCTTATCTCTAAGTAGATAAGAGTATCTATTACTTGACAGTATAATGTTACCAAAACGGATGCTTCTATCTTCATACTATCTTTTTGACGGTCGCAAATTAGGTAAGCAGATAAAAATAAATATTACGAAATGATTGTACGTATGTACGTAGAGACAAGATAGTTACTTTTGTATAAAAAAAAAACAAAGGTTAATGTTTCCTAATGTACTGAGAACTTTTTGTACAGGGATGTGAATATTTGGGATGGCTTGGAGTTTGGTTCCTGTTATGTTTTATGGTAAGTGTCCACAGGTCTGCATCGTGCGCATCGCGCGCATTAGACGGATCTCTTCCAACGGATTGACTGCGTCCGTGCGATGCGGATCAGTGGACGAATTGGTATGAGTTTCTATACAAGACAAACTAAATCCGTTGCGTGCGATGCGTACGATGCGGGCCTGTGGACGCTTACCTTTAAGTTGAAGGATAAACAGCAGCGTGTTTCAAACATTTGGTGACTTAACGGTGATTTTCAATCCACCTGCCAAGCATGGGGATTATGAAAAACCACCTATCAAGAGATTTTCATTTAGTACTATTTATATTCTGACTAATAATGATGATGGTCATTGAAACACCTGCAAATATTTTGCGTGATCTGGGAACTGAAGTCATTCATACGACTGTTTGTCTAAAGAGACACGTTCCAAAACAAATATTTAAAGATAAAGGTCAGTTACACACAGTTTACATAAAAAAAGTTACTTTTGGAGATAAAAATATGAATGAACTCTTTATTTCGCGGATGTAATCTGTGTCCGGCTTTTTAGTTTAAATTTAAACTTTGTTTTAAATTTAACTGATATGTTTACATTTTTTGTAATGAGGACTTTCGGTTGGGTAAAGTATTATTACATAACTGGCGACCCATCGTGGGCGCAACGGAATATTATACATAAATACCTTATTCTTAAATCACTCTATCTATTAAAAAAACCGCATCAAAATCCGTTGCGTAGTTTTAAAGATTTAAGCTTACAAAGGGACATAGGGACAGAGAAAGCGACTTTGTTTTATACTATGTAGTAATTAGGAATTCTAAAATTGAAAAAGAATGAATTTCGTATCTATCCTACCAAAGACGTATTATTTCAATTAAAAAAATTACCAAATTTGTGTCGGTAGAAACAAGAAAGAATTGAACCAAATGATGATAATGAAAGATAAAAAAAACAGGCCACAACGTAATTCTCTTTTTAAAATTTCAAATCTGAATGTTTAATATTCGAATGTTCTAATTTCGATGAAATAAAAAGATGGCTGACGCAACGTCAACTATAATGTGAGAATAAAAAAAAAACTTGTGAAAAATAACATGTTAACCAATAAAATAAGTAAATGTCAAATTCTAGAAAAAAGAAATATTTTATTGTGAATGATAAATGAACACTACCTGTATAATTGTTATTTATTATCATATTCACACAGAAAAATAACTTAATAATGCTAATTATATTTTCCCAAGCTAGTGTAAGAAGCAAAGCTAATTTGACTTATTGCTATAAGGTAATATAAGTGCTATATGTTAGATAGACCCTAATACCCCATTGCTTTGTCTGTCTTTACCAAGAGACATACATATCTCTACGATCATTAGACTGAAAGACGATAAACAGTATTACAATATCCTGCCACCCCCAAGCTAATTGCCAAGCATGGGGATTAATGACAAACCCGCTTTTAATAAGCCTGATGGCTGAATTCATATTGATATGTCCTCTTTCTGCTAAATTTCTAATTCTTTGCCCCCAAATTATCTATCTAACACGATTAAACTGTACATCTCGATAACAGATTAAGTCGCAAAACATAATCAACTAAGTGGACACGTGAGTGATAAGATACCTAAATGATAACACATAGACAGATTACATAATGTTAAGAAAGCACGTCAAAGTATACCAACTTATTACAACCGTTTATGGAATTTTGAACTCTATTGAATAAAGGTTAAGGTTGAAAATGGTTTAACAGCATTGGTATATTGGTATAGTTTCATGTGCGGTTCGCTGATTCAGTTTATTGTCCCGAATCTAGGACTTTGAACTTAGGTATAGGAAAAATTTGATCTAACTGAGATCTGGAAATACCATATGGATAATATAGCTTTAATAACATAACACTTTTTGTCCTAGGTTCGCTTCTTGCTGCGTCATTGTTAGTCGAAATACTGCGTCATTATTAGTCCACTGAGAAAAGGTTTCCTTCTCTGGTAGATCATTCCAGTAATCCCCGGTTTTGGTAGGTGACTTTGGGGATTACAATTAGGTTAATGAATATTTAGAGAACTTTATCCTGCCCGTACCTTGATTATATTATTCATCATTGCAGTAATAGAACTTCGACTACGTAAAGCTATAAATTGAACAGAATATTTTTTTATTCGTTGAAAATAATATTACAAAGTTCACTCACTACTAATAATATTAGCTCAAAGTCAATGTACGTTACTCCTCTACCTACCCCTTTTTGAGCAAACACGTGACGATTACCTCATCCGTTTTGTTTACCAAAAATAAAGGACATTTGCAATGATATCCCAAATTTACTCAATGGTCACAAGCCCCATTTAAATGTACCAAAAACCATCTAATCACGAATTTATTATCTGTAAATTAAAAAGTTACAGTCAAACATTTGTCCTCATTAGAAACACGCACACATACACATCTATTTTCTGCCTATAAATACGAACGTTTTTATGTGTGAGTGACTGTACGTATAGCAATAGGAGTGTACGTGAAGTCGCGACGGGTGCGTCTGTGTGCGTGCGTATCGGGTCGACGACCTGCGAATTTTCGGCGATACATAAAATTGCACAACTCTACGCGTGGAAATCACCAGCGTAAATTGATCTCTGCAATCAAACATCTTTTTGAAGATTAGGGATCAAGTTATATTGGGTAATACATTTGTTTATGAATTCAAAATATGTACAGGAGTCGAATGGTTTTCCTAATACGTCGTTAGATGGCGGTTGTATCGAAAATTATTGGTTTTAACAACCCCGTATGACCTCGGAAAAATTCTTTTTCACCTTCATATATCATTCTTATCGGTATATTAGCTATCTGTACACCTTATTACCTATATACAAAGCCAAAGATTAGTATTTAGTAAATTAATTGATATCGATTATTACAAATTGTGTAATAATGCGTCAAACAAAGAAAATAGAGATTTTATCATCAAAAAGCACGTGAGACTCATAGTCCATTGGAATATGAGTCTTAACATACATACTTATAATACAATATTGTAGACTATTAGTTTTAACTACATTAGCCATAATCACCAGATCCGGAGCTGCGGACTACCTAGCGGGTTTACCGGGGCTCCGGTTCGAAAATCAGGAGTAAGAACGGGGTGGTTTTTAGTCAGTAAGAGTTTGACACTCCCTCTCGCCTCGTCCAAGATGGCAGATAGTAATTGGATGATTTCCCGCTCCTAAAAAAGGGCCTATAATCACCACGTTTGACAAGTTAGAGACAATAGTTTAAAAGGTTCAGGTATATCACACAGTGTTATTCCCTGATCACTGTCAAATATGATGTCTTGTAGTCGGTTCTTATAATACCCATGGAAAGAGTAGCGGTGGTGACAAAGTACTACAATCACATGTTTCTTATAAGTTACGTAATAATATCCGAAAAGTCGACGAACAAAGAAAAAAAGGAGAATTACTTATACCTACATACTTATTATATTTTTGTACCGATTCGCTATCTCCTAAAAAGAGGTCATTGGCATTCCAGCACTTTCTTTTGAAGGAAAAGATCGGAATCTTTTTACTTTGCCTTTTAACGGCTTATCACTAATAGGGGTGTCGATTTTAGCTAAAAGATATAATGAACTTCTTTTGTTCCTTTTTCGAATCATTATGACTATTCTTTTACAAATGTAATATTTGTAATTTAATTGCCATTAAAAGTGGTTGTACTTCGAAATTCAACTCGTCTGCCAACCATGGGGATTATTGTAAACTCTCTTATGTAAAGGAGGCCCATAGGCTAGCAGTGGGCTGCCTACAGGTTGGTTAATGAACTTTGTTTGTGTCAAAATGTACTAGTAGTCCATTGAAATGTTACAATTTGAGGGCCGAATAATGCATTTTTTAGAGGACGCAATTTTATTTTTTGATCATGTAGGGGGGTCAATAGAAGCTTAACTTGAAGTTTGTGGGGTCGCCACCCTTGTCCCCCAGCCGCCATCTTGGAAAAAGGGATGGAAACACTTTTTTGCTATATCTCGGAAACTATGCATCGTAATAAAATTTTTAAAATCATAATTTGTAGAAAATTATTTTGCCTACAAATATGTTTATATACCTTTTTGCCCTAAATTAACAATTAAAGAAGTTATAAGTAAAAATGTGAAAATTTTTTAATAAAATTTTCTTTTTTGCTCTATAACTTTTTTTTTACATTTTATAAATAAATGACTTCAGACCAATCTTGTAGAATACTTTTCGAGAAAAAAAATTCCCTACAACTGTTTTCAATTTCATTCATTAGAAACTCAGTTACAGCGCTCCGAAGGTAACCGGGTTCGTTAAATTAGTCCAGTCAAATAAGGTTAAATGAGGTAGAATCATGCGAGACCCTTGTAAGTTTGTATATACTTGTATATTGACCCCCTAAAACTTGTCTCAAAACCATGGTATATATGGTAGGGTGTAAGCAACTCTTAAAATTCAGGGTCAAAGGTCCCAAAAATCGTTTTTTTGCGGTTTTTTGGAAATATCTCATTTCCTATGGGTTTTTGGTATTTGCATTCATTATCAATATTGTAGAATACAAAATTCTCTACACCTTTTGTCTAAATTTTTTTTTATATGGTGAACCGTTGTCGAGTTAGAGGGCGGAGAACGCACGGTCAATTGTCCACTTTTGAAGAGTCTATCTGTCAAACAATTGAATTTGACGAAAAATGGTTATAAAAACTATAACGTCTCATTTAATGTCCTATCCATAACCAACCATCACGGATAGGTTAGCTGAAAAAATAAATGTCTGATGTGATACAGTGACCGCGCGTTCTCCGCCCTCTATCTCGAAAACGGATCACCGTATAAAAAAAAACTTAGTCAAATTTGTATAGAATTTTGTATTCTACAATATTAATAATGAATACAAATACCAAAAACCCATAGGAAATGAGGTACACACAAAAAAAGATTTTTGGCACCTTTGACCCTTAATTTTAAGAGTTATTGCACGGCTACCATATATACCATTGTGTTGAGACAAGTTTTAGGGGTCAATATACAAGTATATACAAACTTACAGCTGGGGCATTCCGAGATTCTTACCTAATTTAACCTTATTTGACTGGACTAATTTGACGAACCCGGTTAACTTCGGAGCGCTGTAACTGAGTTTCTAATGAATGAAATTGAAAACAGTTGTGGTAAAAAAATCTCGAAAAATATTCTACAAGATTGGTCTGAAGCCATTTATTTATAAAATGTAAAAAACTTATAGAGCAAAAGAGAAAATTTTATTAAAAAAATTTCACACTTATAACTTCTTTAATTGTTAATTTAAAAAAGGTATATAAACATATTTGTAGGCAAAATAATTTTCTACAAATTATAATTTTAAACATTTTATTACGATGCATAGTTTCCGAGATATAGCAAAAAAAGTTCCATCCCTTTTTCCAAGATGGCGGCCGACAAGGGTGGCGACCCCACAAACTGTAAGCTTAATTGACACATATCAAAAAATAAAATTGCGTCCTCTAAAAATGTAAAGCTCATGTAACATTTCAATGGACTATAGGTGCTATAGTTATTACTTGTATTTGAATATTTCTGTAAATAGACAAAGAGTCTGAATCTTGTTTATTATATTTATTTCACCTTTGTGCCTCAAAGAGTTCAAAAATATCATTGACCCTTGTAATCATAATAATATCAATTTATAAACGGATACTTAGAACAAAATGTCGGTAATAGGTTTAACCTGAGAAGTCGTATTCATTACACCGTCTGTCTTTTAGTTCTAGAGTCTGTCACTTTTGTTTTAACTGAGATTTAACAAAAAACAGAGCTCATTTCTTCCTGTTAACTGTTTACATATTAACCAATAAAGAATTTTAAAACTAAATTAAAAAAAATAACTTCAAACGCGGTCTAATCGCGGACATTACGTAAAACACGTGTTAATGTACGAACTCCCATTTTTTAAGTCAGGTAATATACCTAAACCTTCTCCTAAGTCTGAAAAACACTATGCTGAAAACTACATCAAAATCAGTGCGGGTAATCGTAGGATAATCGCACACAAACATACATACATGCAAAGGTTAAACTGAGAACCTCCTTCTTTTTTTGAAGTCGGTAAAACTCACATTTCATAACACACTCGTAAAATACAAGAAAGCCAATGTAATCTCAGATTTTGAGTTCATTAACACTATTTTAGCGACAATGCTGTAATAATAGACACATACTTGCCTTATCACTTTCTCGTGATAAGACGCCAGACATCTTATTCTACGTAACCGTTCTGAAATATTTTAAATACTTGTGTCTTGATAAAATATTATGTATGTACTAAAAATTATGGTAAGTAGGTATGTGTCCTCAATATTGTAATATTGTTCTCAAATTGGTGTCTATGATAAAGCGTGTTTGATTGTCGTTCTTTTGTTTTTTGAGTATGTAGTTTTAAGTAGATTTTATTTTATTTTCAGGGAAGGAAGAGTAGAACAGGAGCTACATAGATTCACATCTACGTTGCAGTGGATAATGAATATGATTGTTGGGAACCAATCATATTCATTGGCACACTTAGCTTAGTATCGGTAGAAACGGTCACATAGTTTCTTCGTAGCGTAGCTACATAACACATCTCTGGTGGAAAAGCACCCTGAAACTCATGATGGAGCTTTTTCGCATGAAAGACAAAGGGGACTGGCAAATTCTTACTGACTGCAAAATACTTTGGTGTGTTATATCATTTCTAAATATCCCTATGATAAATTCATAATCTTGTAGTGTGATAATACTTAGGAAAATTATGTTCACTCTCTTCGTCAACCTTTTGGTAGATACTACGAAATGGATGCAATCAATACTATAAGTAACATGCTACAAATTCACAAATCAATTTCACTGAAAACTTTCAACAGCAAACCGAAAAAAATACACAAGCAACACATAAAAATATTTCTTACAAATCCCACCTAACACAATAACTATTAAAAACACAATTTCATAAGGCTGTCAAACGCTAACAACCAGTTGCTAAAGCTAGATATCAAGGCTACGTTTGGCAACTGCGATTGTTTCGTAAACAACTGTTGTTAGTTGCGCGATACGCTATAAGTTACAGAGCAGATGTTTTTCATGATGAAAACAATTAAAAAAATGGTTGAAATTAAGTAAATTTTTAGTTGGATGAGGTAACATTCATTTTGGGTTGACAAAAAGCTGTAATCTTTCGTTGTGAACCCATCTTGATTTGACGCTAAATTTGACATTGTGACATTTGGAGTCGCGTTGCTAAACGGTAAACGGTTGCTCTTCGAAGATGTGTGGTAACAACATTTTGTAATTTTTCACGTTGTTGATAATATAATTGATTTGACGAATAATTGAGTCTGGTTAGTTGTTGAGTATTTAGTCTGAGGTTCAAGGTTCATTTATGTTGAAACTTTAATTTTCTGTGGAGGGATAACCAAAAATATAACTAGTTTATTTATACTTGTTCGTTTATCTAAGTGGACCTATCTTCTTTCTTTTGGGGGAAAAATCATTCAATGATTTCTCCCGTCTTAGGTTAGGTGAGATGGAGCGTCAGACTCTTACTTAGCCTATATGGAAATCATTGGGAGAGGCGATACGTTCAGCAGTAGGTACATGTCTTGTGGCTGATATGATGCTGAATACATGTAAGATGTTATTGTAGCCGTCCAGGCATGATGTTGAACACAATTTTACGCAACTAAAATGCAAATAGCAATTTAATATTAACCACATTACGCGTAGAAACCCTGACAATCTGGAGAAGCTGGAGGTTGTTGGCAGGTTAACGGGAAAACCTCATTGTTGCCCGACTCGGGAATCGAACCCGAGATCCCTTGTTCGGCAGTTGCACTTACGACCACTCGATCAACGAGGCAGATAACAGACAAAAATCTAGTCACATAAATAATAATTAAAAATAGAATTCCGAACTCTTAATTAATTCGCATAATAATCAGTAGGTCAACATAATACTAGAAAAACCGTCGAAATTAATTATTAAAATAAATATTATGAATACATAATTTACGCGTAAGAAAAATATAATGATATTGTAATGTATTTTATAATACATACATACATATGTCAAAATCATGTAAATTATATTTAAATTAATAAATGAACCGATATATTTATGTTATAAATAATCATGTTTTTTTGTTAACATTGTTACATATTTATACGTTTTAATTGTGTATTTTAAATTGTAACATAGTGTTTTGTAAACAGCTGAAAATGTTAAGTAAATAAAACGACGAAATGAATGAAAAAAAAACAGTATGTAATATAAAACTTTTTATAATAACTGAGTTCAAACAACAATGACATTCTTACTACAGCATTACAATAAGTATTTGGCAAGAAATTACAATTTTATCACACCAAAATAGGTGCTCAAAAAACAGCAAAAAAATATCATTTGACATCAATAAAACTTAAGTTAAGACTCATCAATAACTTATCAAATAAAATCGCATTACCGATTACAAGAATTTCCAACGAAAATACATTTCAAATGATCTCGCCTAATATAAGTGGGCGATGTACCGAACAGAATTCATTCGCCTTTACTAACCAGACAAATTGACCGGTGAATTACCTCTAGAGCCCCTCAAATGAAGGGTGAAAGGGAGTGTGGGGAGGTCTTTCTAGCTGGTTCACAAATTTTCCTTGAAGAAAAACGCCCGAAAATATATGGACAGCCGTTGAACTACGAAGGTCGCGCTCCAAGGTTAGCGGCCCCGCACCGGTCGATGCCCCAAGCGGCCAAAACATTAGACGATCGGCGAAAAAAACATGGCCGTTTCATACTAGAGCTATCGTCACTGATATTTATATTATCGCCTAACTGTTTTATGTCATATAATGAATTCGTATTCAATTCTTAATTGGACGTGATTATATTGTACCTAATTTACGTGAGAAAGTTACACATTAACATTTATATTTTATTGTTAACAAAGATCAATAACATTAGAACATAAACAGGAGACGCAAGGACAAAACTGCAATGGTACACTCTAAACCAAAACGTGATAAGTGCTAATCGATATAATATAAAGAAGATGTAGTACTTGATAATCAGTTGCGACCTTCTACTTACCAATAGTTATGACCTGATGAGACGGTTGCTGAACTTCGGTGAGGCCGGTGACCGATGGTGACGTCATAAATCTATATTGTTTTGTTTTTGTTGGCATCTATATGTAGTAGTGTAGTGTTAGACACCCATAGTCTGACTTTGGACAAGAGTCAGACGCCAGTAGCATTGACTTTCTTTTGTTGAGGAGAAAAATGTTAATGATTTCATGTTTGGCTAATGCTACTCTCTTTGTGTTGGATTCTAGTATTTTATTTAGATGTTTCTTCGTCATATCTTTGAAATTCTTTGTATGATAGGACTTAAAAAATGCCCTTATAAAAGAGGACATGTGTTCACGTCTGTCTACCCCTTCAGAAAATAAGAGTTGTAATGTTATGTAGTATTTTTTTTACAGATACAGATTTAACTTTTTGATTAGACAAGTCTCAGGGTGCTTTTCTTCCAGAGATGTGCTAATGCTCCGTTGCTGTGGATGCGTTTGGATTCCACCAATCATATTTATTGGTAAACATAGCTTAGCACTGGTGGAAACGGACTCAGCTATGTTTTTTATATGGAAAGATGTTATACTATCGCGTGCTATGGATGTGTGTAATGGAGAGCTACATAGCTTAGTATCAGTGGAAACGGGCACATAGTTTCACAGCTTAGCTATTACATCTTCTTAGTCTACGCTAAGTACATGGTAGCTATCTGCAAAGCACATCTCTGGTAGAAAAGCACCCTTACTGTTTTCCATAGATTATATCTTTAAAAGTTTTTCTCTTATTAGACTCCATGAAGATTTAATGTCAGTTTCAATCAAATTATTGATTGATTTCCATTACTGATTCATTACTCAATCATGTTTTACACAATGACTTATTAAATCAGGAGATGATGCAAGCTCTACCCACCTCTTTGACGAATAAGCGTCATGACATTTCGTGTAATTCAAAGCAAAGAAAAGTGTTGAAAAATTTAAAATTTTCACACGAAATTACACATGAAACCTGTCTCGAAATAGATGGACTAAATACTTTTGATTACATTTTTAAAACACGACAAAATGGCGTCTATTTATACACTACATCTGTCAAAATTTATTATTATTTGCAAACTGAAATAGCTTTAGTAAATGTTTTGATTGAATGCGATATTTTCTGGTTAATGTCTAAGCTGTTTGTTTTAATAATATGAAGATTTAGTTTTGTAGATTTATCTGAATTTTAAGTGACAGATGAAAAATTTCAGAGATTTTGTAATAGTTTGTTCGTGGTCACTGGTATTTAGTAAGAGTGTAAGTTGTACACCAAATATTTATTTTTTATAGGTTATGTAGTCAATCTGTGACTGTTTAATTCACTACAGGTTATTTTTTAAGGGGATTAAATCATCCAATGTCTTCTCCCGCCTTGGGTAAGGTGAGAGGCAGTATCAGACTCTTACTAACTAAAAACCACCCCGTTTCTCCTTCTGCTTTTCGAGCTGGAGCCCCAGTAACTATACCGCTAGGCAGTTCGCAGCTACGGGTACGGGTATCGATAGTACTTGTAGCGAATGAAATCGTCAATAGATATTCGATTAATTATTCTAAATTACAGTATACCAAGCTTCCAGTGCCTTAGATTCTCAACTGTTTTTATTTTACCGACAGTTGTATTATTGGCTCGCTTATTAAAATCAGATCAATGATATAATCAAATTGGATGATTTAAGTTTAGAATAACCTCTGCATATCCCTTCTGGATAAAACAGGTTTGTCCTTTTCATTAACATAAAAACTGAAATAAAAAAGTCTCTAAAAACATCTACACGTTTTTTTATATTTCAGATTATCTTTTTTTTCTATATTTTGCAAGCACTCCTATTTTTCCAATCAACGCAGCAATTTTGAAAAAAACGCCAAGTCTTTTGTTTTATGTCAACGCCAACAGCTTACATAAATGTTTTAAATTACTACTTTAATTTGAAAAATAAATAATATCGTGTTCTGTCTCTTTGTTTGTTTGGGAATTATATTTGTACGTATTGTTTTGAAAGCTGACCAGCTTTTTGTAAATAAATGGTAAATATTTTTTTTATTTACTATTTGGGAAGATGCAGGACTTGTTTCACAATGTCTAGATAGCCGCTATGTATCAGATAACTTTGTATTAAAAACGTAATTTGTATGCACTATCTGTCACATAAGTTTATCGGGCACTTATATAAAGGTGGTGAAACAGGCGCTTAAAATGTCATAATGTCGACAAAATATAAAAAGATTCTTAACAATTTTTGAAGGCACACCCTTCAAAAATCCACTAACAACAAAAAGTATTTCCCTGACCGCACACCCCGAAAGATAATCACTACCCTTAAGAAAAGAGAACTTATAACTGGAAACGTGTTTTCCCTGAATTTTCCTCATATTTCCAAGAGGTATACGAACTGTGGCAAAAATTGGGGCCTTTCCGTGTTCAAGGATCTTAGGGTCAATGACCAGTTTGGGGGTGTATTGGACTCAAATGACATGGTTATTGCTCACGACTTTGGATTATAAATTAGTTAACAGGTAATTTGTAATTGTTAATTTGGAAAGGTGGTTTGACCTGGTTGGTTCAAATTTGTTTCTGTTTGAAGTTATGTGGAAGTAATAATGGGTGTAATTATATATTTTTTTAGCTCAAAGCGTGTGTTGCGTCGTTATAAGGTGCTTTGGGGTAACGAGGGTATAATAAAAATAAAGTACCTAAAAATTAAGGAAATACGCCAATGTGAATATTTACATTTTGTGTCCTTTAGGGTCCTTTGCTGTGGATCCGTTTGGCTTCCACCTATCATAATCATTGGTACAAATAGTGTTGTTTATATGGAAAGATGGATGCTATAGACGTGTGGTATGGGTGGCTTCCCTACTATCAATACATTATATACTCATCTTCCTCGCCCAGCTACATAGCTTAGCTCAGTGGGAATGGTCACATAGTTTCATAGCTGAACTATTATACCACCAGAGATGTGGTATATAGTTATGCTACGGAGATATAATATAGCTATGCCCATTTCTCATTGAAGGTGTGAATTAGAACATCCATGAAGGAAGCCTAACTTAAAATGTTATTTAGGTTTTACTTTAAATTGGAATGAACCTATAACTCATCGATGAATGTGCACATAAAATGAATCTCAAAGCATTAAACACTTCAAAATAGAAAATCTCATTAATTCCTTTTTATGATCTGTAAACTGAAACTAGGTTTTCAAGCTCGGTTAGTCGTTAACACGAAACCATTCCATTAAAAAAAGTATCGTCACGCCATTAAACCCCGAAGAGGTAGGTACAGAGGTGCGCATTACGAGACTTAATGCCACTTTGCAATTTACACCCACTTTTCACTATTTGTGTTGGAAGTCCCATGTAATAGGGGTGAGCTTATTGCCATATACTGGACAATACCAAACTCCGTGCTACTATTGTCAAATTTTCGAAAAACCGAAAAAGCAGTAATACTGTGCTACGATTACTCGAGGGACGAGGCAATAAATATTTTTTTAAATGAAGTCCTGGTTCTACCACGCCTCATTTACTTGAGTATATAATTAACGACATGACCAAATTCTTCAATGTAATGTCCAGATTCAAATCTCCAAAAGTATAGGCAAAAGTACACAAACATAATGTACCAGTCACTTTTCATTTTCTTATGACGCCCATGTAATAAGGTGTGACCCTATGGCCATATATCGGGCACAAATCCAAACTCCATGCTGTTTTCAAACTAACAAATCCCCTACAATTTAATTGGGTAAAACAGTTTAACATAACGATCCAAATTGAACGCTATCATCCAATAAAACAGCTTCAAGAACGTCATGTCTAAATCGGGAATCGAACGGGCAACGATCGGTAGAAAGTATACAGAGTAATGTAACCTTTATTTAGACTACATGAAGTGTAAAAATTGCGTGGAATTTGTTATTTTAAGATACACTATTCCTATGTTTAGTGCGAAGCGTTGATTCGCATCGTTAAATATAGAATTGCAGAAATTTTGTTGGTATGTTTGTGATTAATGTTTGTCTAAATTGCTGTAGCGATTTTGATGGATTGCAGGGCAGGGTAGTGAGTAATCTATATGAGGTAGGTTATAAAATTAGATGACATAATAAATCAAAAGTAGGTACATATTATGTAATAAATACTACAGAAAAAGTAACCTAAGTAGCTGCAGACTACCTAGCGCGTTTACCGGGGTTCCAGCTCGCAAAGCAGGAGTAGGAACGGGGTGGTTTTAAGTCAGTAAGAGTCTGACACTCCCCCTCGCCTCGCCCAAGGCAGGAGAAGTCATTGGATGATTGTCCCCCTTTAAAAAAGGTAATACGTATCTAGACACACGGCAGTGTGTCCGCCAAGTTCGAGCAAAAAAACCGACACACCGGCCGTGGGTTATATTACACGAACCATTTCGGGCCAAGTTCGACCCACCTATAACTCAAAATCTATTTTATCTACGCATATGAAATTTCTAGTATCTGTCGAGATCTACTTACTTATCTAAAATACAAAATTTCATTAATGTACCTATTGTAGGTCTTGAGATATTGACGTCAGAAAATCGCTATTTTTACTATACACTCACTGACTGACTCACTCATCAAAAACCTAGACCACTTCCAATGGTCGTATTGACTTGAAATTTGGCATGGAGGTAGGTCTTTAGGTCAAGGTAAAGGAAAAAATCTGAAAATGACCAAGTGTGAGTCGGTTTTAAAAATAATGAAGGTGTAAATTCATACCCCTAAGGAACTAAAACAAAAAAATTATCTATATCTTCCAATGGTCGTACCGACCTAAAATTCGTTACGAAGGTTTGTATTTAGTCAAAGTAAAGTAAAATAAGAATAAAAGAAAATCTAGACACACGGCAGTGTGTCCGCCAAGTTCGAGCAAAAAAACCGACACACCGGCCGTGGGTTATATTACACGAACCATTTCGGGCCAAGTTCGACCCACCTATAACTCAAAATCTATTTTATCTACGCATATGAAATTTCTAGTATCTGTCGAGATCTACCTACTTATCTAAAATACAAAATTTCATTAATGTACCTATTGTAGATCTTGAGATATTGACGTCAGAAAATCGCTATTTTTACTATACACTAACTGACTGACTCACTCACTCACTAATCAAAAACCTAGACAACTTCCAATGGTCGTATTGAATTGAAATTTGACATGGAGGTAGGTCTTTAGGTCAAGGTAAAGGAAAAAATCTAAAAATGGCCAAGTGTGAGTCGGTTTTAAAAATAATGAAGGTATAAATTCATACCCCTAAGGAACTAAAACAAAAAAAATATCTATATCTTCCAATGGTCGTACCGACCTAAAATACGTTACGAAGGTTTGTATTTAGTCAAAGTAAAGTAAAATAAGAAAAAAAGAAAATAAACCTTACAAAAATAAATGAAATCCCACCCAAAACATAAATGTGAAAGGTTGCCAAGTTCGATAATATTGGAATGCTTCGCCTATAAAAGAAGTGAGATCTAAATAAGTACCAAGTTCCATACACAGACCTCAGTTAAAAATGATATAACTTGGCAAGTTTTAATAGAAAATTATATACTTGACTCATTGCGTTTAGTAGGTTTATAACAAAGTGTGTGAAAACTTGCCAACTTGTTATATCATTTTTAACTGAGGTCTGTGTATGGAACTTGGTACTTATTTAGATCTCACTTCTTTTATAGGCGAAGCATTCCAATATTATCGAACTTGGCAACCTTTCACATTTATGTTTTGGGTGGGATAATATTTTACTACTCCTATGCTCGTGGCATGTTCGTGATTATAAATAAAACTTCCTTAATAAATAAAGATTAAATATAACAGCTTTCAATTACAGGTAAGTCTTTACTTAGGTTCCCTTTTTTTGAAGCGCGTGGGAGTGTCATTTTATACTGACTAAAAACAGAGTCCTAGTAACTCATTAGATAGTCAGTAGCTCCTTAGGTTACCTAGGCTGCATATCAGTATTTGAGGTGATGTGCTCGTTGGTGATGTAATTATCTAATTTGATCATCATGACATCGATGTTCAATGTTCAAGTGACGATGACGTTTGAGATCAATGGCTTCTCATTCTCTCTGAATCATGGAATAATCTTGACATGTAAGGAACCTTTTTTTAACCTTAATATCATCCATTATATCCGGAGCTGCGGACTACCTAGCGGGTTTACCGGGGCTCCGGCTCGAAAAGCAGGAGTAGGAACGTGGTGGATTTTAGTCAGTAAGAGTCTGACATTCCCTCTCGTCTCGCCCGAGGCGGGAGAAGTCATCGGACGATATTCCTCCATTTTTTTGGTCGATAAAAGCTAATGCTTGACTACAATCCCACCTGATGGTAAGTAATGATGTAATCGTTGATGGTGAGGCGCACTAGTTTCTTAAGAGCCTATTCACTCTAGACTTGAAGACACCCACATTGTAATCCGATGGAAAAACCGCAGCAGGCAGATCCCTCAAAAAAAGATCATCCATTATAAATTAAGGTTTTCAAACTCCTGAAACATACCAAGGCTGTAATTCAGTAATGAGGCCGCACAATAATTATCAGCCGTAAATAACATCGGGTCATTCACGCCTAATTTTGTAATAAACTGAAGCGTGCGCTTACGCGATTTTCAGTCGGACATTGACCTCCAAAAAATTGTGCTACGCCCGGAAATTGAACCCGGAACGTTGTAAGTGAACCTATTAACATTATTGTAAGCCTATGTTTGTTTAGTGATGTATGTAGGTTTGTGTGTATAAGATTAAAAGTGGTTTATGTGAATGTATCAAGATTTTAGTATGGGGTTTTGTTTTTTGTTTTTTTTTTTTTTGGTATTTTTGTTAGTTGAGGTGTTGCTAAGCGCGTTGTTTTTGTAATGTTGTCAGTTAAGCTACTGAGTGTGACGGTTTGGGTTTGATTGATCGATAGCTTAGATAAAAAGTATTGTAGTTTAACTAAAAATCATGGTTTACTCACATACATTAATAATAAATAGAGAACCATGCTCCCACAACTGGTCGGCTCCTATTTTAATATTTTTAAATATTATTTTATTTTGTTATTTTATAATTAGTATTTAAAAATATAATTTAAGAGAATTTTAGAGAAAAGCTCTACTAATTTCGAGTCACAGAGGAACTGTTCATCATAAGTAGCGTGCTCAGACGTGAGTAAACGGTGAGTTGTAGTTCATTTAATATGTCTCACGGTAGTTATAGTCATCTAATTTCTTAATTAAAAACTACAGAAATTACAAGCAAATTAACAGACAACTACTAGTATTGTACCGCGGTGTAGATTAAATAGGTACGACAGAGGTTAAATGCCTAATTTTTGATTGCGTGTGCTCATGCAGACCCACTTTGTATGACGCCACAGATTAGATATAGAATGGAGGCGTCACTTACGATATTCAAATAACGGCTTGCTGATTCAATTTTTGTCAGAATTTGTGTTGTATAATCTGTGGCGTTGAATGAAGAGCGTAATTGAATAAGGTTTTTATGGTATAAGCCGGTAAACGAGCAGACGGATCACCTGATGGTAAGCAATCGCCGCCGCCTATGGACACCAAAAAACCCCAGTAGTGGCATTACAATTGTGTTGTCGGTCTTTTTGGGTTTAGGAATTTATGGGTTGTTAGGGAATCGGGAATTGGGAAGATTTGGATGTTAATTGGGTCTCTGGTAACCACACTCACATAACGAAACACAAAGCAACCGTTGTTTCACGTCGGTTTTCTGTGAGGACGTGGTATCACTACGGTCAAGCCGGCCCATTCGTGCCGAAGCATAACATTCTCTGCGTCTGGTGTTTCGAGTGTCCATGGGCTATGGCAATAATTACCATCAGGTGATCCGTCTGCTCATTTACCAGCTTATACTGTAAAAAAATTCATTCTATTTGTTTCACCTAGTTACCAACTGTAGCCTCTGTACAGCACTAATCTATGACAATGAAATATTACAATGTAGTATGTTGATACAGTTATAGCTATTGTAGTATGTATCAAGTGTTAGTACATATGGTTTCCGTAATAATAGTTAAATCAGAATAACTCGAGTATTACAAGTGTTTTAATGCCTTTGTAATGTTGTGGAATACATTTTTTTTTGTTAAACTTGGAACACTTTGCTTGTTACTTGTTACATTGTAATATGTAGTTGTATTATACTTAAGACTACTGTATTTGATGTTTTAACTTGATTTATTAATATTTATTGATGATTTTTAAGTGTGAGAGAGCCGGCACAAATGGCCGGCTCGATCGGAGTGATACACAGGTTTACAGAAAACCGACGTGAAACAACGCTTGCGTTGTGTGAGGTTACAGGAGGCCCAATTACCCCCCTTCCTAATTTCCTATCTTCCTAATCTCGGATTCCCCAACAACCCTTAAATTCCTAACCCCCAAAAGGCCGGCGACGTACTTGTAACGCCTCTGGTGTTTCGGGTGTCCATGGGCGGCGGCGATTGCTTACCATCAGGTTACATGTTATATTCTACGCTAGCTGTTCAGTCTATTAACCTCTTTAACTAGTGATGTGTGACTACACGTCAATCACGTCACGTACTTGCTTAAAGTATCTAGGTACTACAACTTAAATCACAAATTTTAAGCCTTATGGAATTTTTCCCATCTCATTTTTCAACACCACTCGATCAAAAACAGTATAACTATATTTTAGATATAATTAGCATGGGTATAGACATCACAAATAGATATGATTCATGTCAGTCTAACCTCAGGTTTTTGTGCTAGATTTTAGGCAAAATGTAACTACACGCGTCTGTTGCTTAGGTAGAAAAGTAGGACAATAAATTCTACTAGAGGTTATCTTGAGAGTAATTTTGTTCGTAGGGTTTTTTTAAAGGAACATGATATCTCGTTGTGAATATTAAATTACCAGCATTTTTTATAATGTAGAGTCTGAAAATATCGAATAAGTATCCCACATTTGTAAGTATTCTGAAAATATTACTAAAATATATAAACTTTAGACTAACCAAACGCTAGTGTTCATAATCCCTTCTTCAAATGTCAAACTTCCAAACCCTTTTTTTGATGGGGAGAAAGTTATCCAATAACTTGGGCGAAGCGAGAGGGAGTGTCAAACTCTTACTGACTAAAAATCATCCGGATCCTACTCGTGCTTTTCGAGCCGGGGCCCGGTAAATCCGCTAGGTCTAAGTCCGCAGTTCCAGATCAGGCATCAGCCCAACTGGGCCTCATCTGTCCTAACCCCACACATTTCTAGAACAACAAAAGGTTCAAAATACTAATACCCCAGTTATTTTTAACCAAAAAATAACCTATCGGTAATTACCGTAGTTATTTAGTTATGACATCAGTAACCAGTAGCCGGTAAGGTGGCTAACCTACCTAATTCCGTTACAATGACCCTGCTACCAATTTAGACTATGGTTTGGTTTAATCGCAGAGTATAATATATAGATAATGTTACAGCTGTTATTTTCCGCGGGGTAGACAGATGTGTTGGTATTGTTATCAGTATAATGATGTGATGTCTCGGTGGTACGTACTTGTGACGTTATGATTATCAATTCTTATGTGATAAAGGCCTCTTTTCACATACTGGATATATAGTTTATTATTCATTGTAGTAAAATTTTAAAAATAATAAAAATTACACACACACTAAACATAGGATTTTTATCACACTAGGATTTTTCCTGCCTCGTGGGTGTATTAACAAACATACACGTTCACATACACATGACACCCAGACCCGAAGCAATAATAATGATGTGTATCCCACAGAGTTAGTTGTTTCGTACGGAAATCGAACCTGCTACACGTGCGGGGCAGCCAGTTAGCTAGCCACTGTACCTATCTCTATAAAAAAACTCGCTGCTTCCCCCCCCTCCTTTTTAAAAAGAAATCAGGCCAGATATTACGTTACGTTTATTATAACATAACAAAGAAAGATTACTAGAAAATAAAGGTTATTTAAGATTATTATTTCGTACTCTTATCACTCAATATTGTAAAGTGATAATAAAAATAGTCTAGACATGCGCAATGACATGTGAAAAATGTTTAGTGTTTCAAATTATACGGTAATAGCATGGGCTGTAAGATTATTGTAGTGTTAGATTGAAATGGAATGATTCTTATGTTTATTCTATAATCTCTACTGGAGTGATACTACGGCCTCATAGAAAACCGACGTGAAACAACGCTTGCGTTGTGTTTCGTTGTGTGAGTGAGGTTATCGGAAGCCCAATTCCCCCTTCCAAATCTTCCCAATCCCTGATTACCCAACAACCCTTAAATTCCTAACCCAAAAAGGCCGGTAACGCACTTGCAACGCCTCTGATTTTTGAAGTGTCCATGGGCGGCGGCGATAGCTTACCATCAGGTGATACGTCTTGCTCGTTTACCGGCATAAAAAAATGTTTCTTTTATTAGATAATTAGGCATAGTATATACATGATAAATAGGTAGATATAGTATACATATAGGAAAATATGTTTGTATTATGTCCAATTTCTAATGTTATTATAGTACATTTTAGCATAGTTTGTAAATTTTATTTTTTAGTGTTCTTCTTTTTTCTTTCCCCATTTGAATTATTGTGCACGCACTACCCATTCCCAGATCATATGATATATTCCATCCAAAGGTTGTCTGGAAGAAATCGCCGTGTGTGATAAGACCGCCCATTGTACTTTAATTACTATTAATTACAATGTAAATGTTTTTTATGTATGTGTGCAATAAAGTATAAATAAATAAATAAATAAGCATGTTCGTCTGTTTTTTGAAGAAAATTTCAATATTCGTGTTTCTCCCTTGTCTACCCCTTCGATGAACAAAACGACGTCACATCACATAACATAAATAATTCACTAGCGAGGTGGATAACCCAGTAAAGTACCAGCCCACTCCACCCAATTTAGTGTCCAGTCATCGGTCATCAGTCATCAAGTAGCGTCTGTCGAACGCGATGATTACAGTCATTACCTCTGAAGCAACCGTTACCTGCATGATTTAATGGTAACTGTGTAATACCAAATTGATTTAGTCAATGGTTTCATCATCGATGTAGGTACAACATACTTGCTTGTTTTTTTCCATTACATTTGGTATTAGATAGGTACAGTGGAGGACAGATCCGCTTGATCATTTTAAAATTTTATTGCTTGAACCCAGCTGAAACGTTAGGCTATACCCCAAAAATGTCTTATAAATAGAGCTTAGTGACGCAACACGTGTAACGTGTAATCCCTTAGTCGGTGGTGCATTTGATGTTGTTAGGCTACCAGCGCCGGCGGCGGCACCGCCCTCCAAGCCGTTTCATTCGTCAATTCAAGGTCAAGAGAGAGCAAATGTCATCAGGTGCAAGCAAACATTAACTTAGAGGTGATCAAGCGCACGTGACCACGATTGTACATAATTTTTAGGTAGGTAACTGACCTATCATCACAGTTGTATCATTTGAGATAGACTACAATTGCTTTTCTTATCTATTTAGAAGACGTTTTTGTGTGTTTTGTCAATGTTTAATTCACAAATAATGTATGACGATACCTCTGTTGCTAGGCTAAATTACTTACCGTCAATTACGAAACAAAAAAAAACCTAAACTAGTAATTCGTCCAACTCAAGAAAGCCAGTTAACATTCTTCTAGCCACTTCACATTTGCAACTATTTCTATAAAAACACAAAAAAAATGTCTACCATCCCATATCACATGTAACAAAAAAAAAAAACACCAAAAACTATAAATAATTTCACTAAATACCCACCCGGTTACAACCGCTAGCCGCCATATTTAATTACGTGTCAAAACTATGACATCACAAGGTGGCTAACCTACCCAGAAAAGTTCCATTAACCTTTACAAAGAGTAGTCCACAACAAATCTATTTCTATACTTTACTAACTAGTAATTAGTACGTTTGTTTGTAACATCATATTATATTTGTTTTTGGGTGGAAAATTATTAAATGACCTTTCTTGTATGAGGTGAGAGAGTGTCGCTTATCAGACACTTACTGACTAAAAACCACCCCATTCCAACTTCTGCTTGCAGCCAAGATCTTAAAATCGTTACTAAAGAATTGTTTAAGTAATCATTAAACGTCTAAGTGCGGCAGTGAGATGGTTGTAGATAGTTAAGCCTATTGTCATCCGGAGAACTGCCCACTTTCCTGTTCACCCAAGGCGGGAGAAGTCATTGGATGATTTTTCACCCTCAAAAAAAAAAGCCTTTTGTCATGGGCTGATACTGACTCGAAGCTGCGGACTGCCTAGCGGGTTACCGGGGCTTCAGCTAGAAAAGCAGGAGTAGGAACGGGGCGGTTTTTAGTCAGTAAGAGTCTGACACTCCCTCTCTCCTCGCCCAATCCGGGACTTGGCGGACTTGGCCGGACCGGCTTGGGCGAGGCGAGAGGGAGAGAGAGAGAGTGTCTTTACATGGAATGATTTTCTCCTCAAAAAAATACTATTATTGCCATATATCGATAACTATTACGGACTCTATAGTTACGATGACGTAGGTCGAAATACTGACAAATAACCAATTATATATCACTGACCCGGGAACTGAATCGACTAATGTGTCAGTCGTCTCTTTCTATTAAGTATTTAATCCATAGATTAGTTTGGCCTGGTTTAAATCAAATACTGTTGTGGTTTGTGGTGACAATACTCCATTAATTGTTTATTTAGACTTTAATGCCCTAAATTAATAATAAAGATGTAGTTTCAAGAACTTATAAAACAATTTGGGTGTGGTTTAGTGAATAAAACAATAGGATAGGCAGAGGTGCATCTGTACATTGCGGCACCTAATGCCACTATAGAATGTACACCCTACTTTTCAACATTTGTGTTATAAGTCCCATGTAATTGCCATATACCGGGCACTCACTCACCCATTATAAGTATTTTCAAACTCCTGAAAAATTCCAAGGGTATATTTCAGTAATAAGGCCATATAATAAATTATTCAGTCGTAAATAACAATGGACCATTCACGCACAATTCCAGACTCCGTGCACTAGTGAGAAATTTTCAAATAAAAAGAAAAATATATAACTCGGAAAATGTCACATTAGTAATTGCCGTTTGGTAGGTTTTGAACCCGCACCCTCATATTTTACTAATCACGTACACAACAACTCAACCATCTAGACAATCTATTTACAACTATGTACATACACGCACACACATGAAGACACATAATATTAACGTTACACATAGACACACACACAGACACACGCTCGCGGTCACCGACCTCTGGAAAGCGACCGGAAGCGTGGAAAGCGAGGAAATGATGACGTCACACTTAGATAACTAACTAACGTGGAAGCTAATTAATTTAATATCATTTTATTTAGTGGTTTGTCTGTCTGTTAGTTTGTATGTAACGGGTTGGATGTCTGTGTTGGGGAAAATTATTTTGTTGAGTGAAAATTTGAATTTTCAGTGACTCTAGACCCCTTCTAGGGTTCGATTTTTTTTTTTTTTTTTTTTGTAATAGGCTCATCCCCTATTACAAGGGGGGAAAATCATCCAATGACTTCTCCCGCCTTGGGTGAGGCGAGAGGGAGTGTCAGACTCTTACTGACTAAAAACCACCCCGTTCCTTCTCCTGCTTTGAGCCGGAGCCCCGGTAACCTTTTACGTTGTCCGCAGCTCCGGATCAGGCATCAGCCCTACTGGGCCCCATCTGTGGTGGTCTGGCTCTTTGAGGCGCGCGCGGAACGCGACGCGCCGTACGCACGGGTCTGGTTCTGGTCGGGCGGCGAGCTACCCTTGCTCGCCGTCCGCAGGCCCGCACTTACGGTGGCCGGAGATCGTCACGCGATCCCCGACGCCCGGAGTGTCTTCTGCGGCGGCTGGGGCGTGAGGAGGATCGTTCCCTCACGCGCTCCGCCTCCTCCTTAGCTAGCATGACTGCTTCGCAGAAGGAGGAGACGGCGTCCCATTCCCTCTCGCTCCGCATCATGGCCTGAACCAAAGCCGGACGCGAGAGGTCACCGTCGCCGATCACATCCCTAAGGACACGGCGGTGCTCAGCCCATGCAGGGCACACCGCTACTGTATGCTCCACCGTGTCCTCCGGGTGATCCACGCAATGCCGACACCCGGGCGTTTCCTCCCGCCGAATCCGAAACAGGAACCTACCGAAACTTCCGTGTCCGGTAAGCACCTGCGTCAGGCGGTAGGTGAGGACGCCGTGACGCCTCTCTAGCCACTCCTCAAAGAGGGGACTTACCGCTGCTATAACAGCGAGCCCAGCCCTCGGTTGCGATAGTCGTTGCTTCCATTCCGCCATGAGATCGCGCCGGAGCTCATCCCGCCACGCACTAATCTGGCGCGGCAGTGGACTTTCGCCCCGGCGATGCGCCTCCGCACGTAAGCTGATATACGTGCGCGAGCACTTTCGCCTCCAGATCCCACGGCGGTGATCCCGCAAGGAGGTTAGCCGCCTCCACGGAGATCGTGCGGTATCCACGGATCATCCGAATGGCCATGACCCTCTGGGATGAAACCAGCGCACGAGCTGGTCGTCGCCGTAGATTTGGCGCCCACACCGGGGCCCCATAGAGGGCCATGGACCGCACAATCCCCGCGTACAACCTCCGGCAGGAGGCGTTTGGTCCCCCAAGGTTGGGTAGGAGCCGCTTTAGGGCAGCCCCAGTCCGTTCCAACTTGGGAGCCAAACGTCGGAAATGTTCCTCGAATTTCCACCGACTGTCGAGGACGAGTCCCAGGTACTTCATCGTCACCTCGACGCCGATGGAAACCCCTCCTGCCATGATCTGGAACCCACCCGGAGGTGGCGCATTCCCGCGGCCATAGAAGCACATGGCAATTTTCAGTGATAGAATCGAATGTTTTTCTTGGCTGTCTCTTTGGTCGAGTGGTTGCAAGTACTACTGCCAGACAAGGGGTTTTGGGTTCGATTCCCGGATCGAGCAAAAAATTATTTGCCAATTTTCGGTTTTACGAAAATTTCTCAGTAGTAGCACGGAATCTGAAATTGTGCCTAGTATATGGCAATAGGCTCACCCCCTATTACATGGGACCTTAACAAAAATGCTGAAAAGTGGGTGTACATTGTATAGTGGTATTACTGTGCACCTCTGCCTAACTCTTCGAGGATAAAAGGCGTGACGTTCAAAAAAAAAAAGAATAATAAAGAAACTCCATCGATACTCTTTAAAAAAAAATGTAACCATTATAACAACAACACATCAGTTTAAATAAAATCCAAATAATACAAACCAGCTTATTACCTCTATGACTAATTGGTTGTAAAGCTATATATAATGATGGCGTACACAGAGTCGATACCCGGGCGACCCACATTTCGATGGTTACAAATAATTTCCTATACATCTGTTACTGTGAATTTAATGGACCATATCATCACGCTTGTTTAAGGAAAAATTGTCTATTGATCCAGTATATTTGTAAGTACGGACTGACAATCAAGAGATAATCCTGCCTTAAGCGAGGCGAGATGGAGTGTCAGATTCTTACTGACTAAAAACCACCTCGTTTCTACTCTTGCTCTTCGAGCCGTAGCAACCTCTTTTGTCCTAGAGGGTTTACCGGGGACCCTCTAGGACAAAGAGCCAATTTTCCATAATCTTGACGCTTGGCAGGTCCACTGAGGATCGTAGTTTAAAAGGTCTAGGTTTACCAAAGAGTGTTGCTGTCTGGCTTCTGTCAAATGTGTAGTTATAATTGAAATTAAACTAAAATCATTTCGCTTTGCCGTGGCAAGAGATGTTTGGATTTAGATCGGTTATTGAAATTGGCATTCAGGCTGTTTGTCGGGTCTTACAAACCCCGTGGAACGAATAGGAATGGTGAAAAGTGTCATCCATACGGAAAAGAGTAACCGTCAACAACTATTGGTTTAACCCAGCAAAAGAAAAAAATTGACGTACATCACACGAAAACAACAATAAGTTAATTAGTTATTAATTAATACACAAAAAACAATAGAGAGAGCAAAACATCACAATATTTATGTTATTTACCTACGCATATATATAGACAATAGGTTTGTACGTACTCATGTACTTACGTACTACCCTTATTAGTTACTGTATTGTCATTAATTTTGTTATTTCCTCAATACAATAGAAATATGGGCTACCCCAAGTCTAATTGAAATGTTTTCTCAAAACACGTTATTTATCTTATTGTCAGTTTGCGTATACGTCATATAAAAAACAATAGCGGGTTAAGTTATTGACAAATAGACTTTGAACTACATCATTAAAAGCTTCTAAAGAGAAAAATATAATAATACGCTGGTAAAAAAAGCCTAAGGCATTAAGCCCACCTCATGTACACATTCATGTGCATAAAGAATTAAATAAATAACCCTTCCTTGGCAGTCGGGTAATAAATAAATAAATGCGAAATATAATGTGCATATATGCAGAACATACAAAATATAGTGTGCTGTGCGTTTCTCACGAAACTTTCTGCCTCGTACAGCAAAACTGTGGAATGAGCTGTCTTCGGCGGTATTTCCGAACCGATACGACCTTCAAACCTTCATGAAAAGAGCGTATGAAAGAACGGCTAAAAGTTTCAAATACAAAAAACCTTAAAAGTCATTATTATATTCCTTTTGGTTCATAATCTTATTAGATACTACAGATAATAGTACTAACTTTTTACGACTTTTTAAAAGGCCGGCAACGCACCTATAACTCCTCTAGTGTTGCGTGTGTCCATGGGCGGCGCTGATTGCTTACCATCAGGTGATCCGTATGCTTGTTTGCCCCCTATTCCATAAAACATATAGTAAACACCATTAGACTTACGAAAACATATAAAACAAAATAATAACCCCTAAAAATAAACCGAAGCTCCATATAGCAGGCAAAACATATTTTTTATGACATTAAACACATACATACATATATAAGCCAAACTTTTCACTGTAAAAGTTCATTGTACTGTAGCTGAAAAACTGTGCTATTTGGAGTCATTGAACCCTATGCGTGAAACTCGAGTAGAGGTTGTTGACCCGGGAGTTATCATTTCCGTTGCCATGGTAACGCGGGTTAAGGGTTGAAACAGTTTGTTGTTTATCTTTTTCGTTAAGTTGAATGGGAACTGGGTGGGTGTAATTGAGATGTATCGAGGAAGTCAACTACCTTGGATGATATTATTATCGTGCTTTGTATCTGTCAAGGGATGGCTGGAAGCGGTAATGTATGTATTTGGTACCTAATTTAAGCTACTTTTGGTTTTTTTTCGAAATAGACTCATTGTGTTAGAAGGTTATGACAATTATAGATCTTATTTCCTTACTATTAATTGTCAAAATAGAGAACTAGTGTCATTTTTATGGTGTAAGATGGTAAACGAGCAGATGGATAACCTGATAATAATCAAATAAACGATCGGCGCCGATCATGGACAGTCGAAACACCAGAGGCGTTACAAGTGCGTTGCCGGTATTTTGGGGGTTAAGAATTTAAGGTTTGTTGGGGAATCGGGGATTGGGAAGATTGAGAAATTTAAGGATTGGGGAGTAATTGGGTCTCCGGTAACCTTACACACACAACGAAACGCTACGCGAGCGTTGTTTCACGTCTTTTCTGTAAGGTCGTCCGGCCGACGAATATTAGACAAGGGAGACAACCGCTTCGTAGTTAATAAAAAATAACTGGCGTGGTATAGTTTAGTGAATTGAGTTTCCGTAAATATTTCGAAAAATATAATTCTGAAACATTTTTGTAGTTTCAACTTCAGCCCGCTAGATGGCATTAGCTGTACGTCTTAAAGACGGGAATTTGAATAAAATATAACAACATTCGAACTATATTGTAGAAAATAAAAAAGTGTGATATTATAAAAATAGAATTAAAGAAAAAAAAAGCAAAACAATAATATGATGAAAACAAAACAAACTTCAAGATAGGTGTTATCATTATTTATTTTTCAGTGCTTTCGTAATGAAGTTATATTGTTTTCAGCAATATTTGTGAAGGCTTTCCCCTTATCTTAAGGCTGTTGTTTCAGGCTTATGTTATATGAAACATGACAATTATTTATTCAAAGGTCTTTGTTGATTTTTCTTAGAAGTTTTCATGTATTAAGAAACTTTATGTATGCACTTATTTAATCTTAGTCTGACGTCTTTAAAGAGTGTATTTGAATTGAGTATTTTTTTATAGTATATTTTATCTATTATATAAAAATAAGTCGGGTTTTCCTTCCTGACGCTATAACTCCAGAACGCACGAACCGATTTCCACAGTTTTGCATTCGTTGGAAAGGTCTCGGGCTCCGTGAGGTTTATAGAAAAAAAAATTCAGAATAAATTCAAGAGAAAGCGGGATACAGGGAAAATCATTGATGGCGAAACGGAGTTCGCCGGGTTTGCTAGTATAGTATAAGTATTTTTAATAGTAGGTACAGTCGCCCATGGACACCCGAAACACCAGAGGCGTTACACACAACGAAACACAACGCAAGCGTTGTTTCACGTCGGTTTTCTGGGAAGGCGTGGTTTCACTCCGGTCGAGCCGGCCTATTCGTGCGAAGTATGGCTCTCCCACACTTGAGTAATGAACATCTTTTCCATACAGAACTTCACGCCTGTCTTCCATGGAGGTAGGCAGAGACATTGGAACGCCAATTGCTACGAATCTGACATACCTCTTAAACTTATTTCTCCTAAATATTACTATAATTGTAATTGAACTTCAAAATCAATACTTTTTCTATCATATTTTACCTAAAAGAGCACTTAAACTTATAAACAAAACGTTAACAATCCCAAGTTTAAATGTTTTCCTCAGTATTGTACAAAACACACTACAATAGTAAGGGATGCGGTGCCGACGGACAACGACGTCCGGCCTTGACGTCCCAATCGTGAGCTGAGTCGACGATTGCTATTCATTTCTTGTTACCGCCCTGTGAGAGGCGTGGAGACGACTTTGTTTGAAATTTTTTTAGACTCTGTTTTTTTAATCGTTGCCCCATACTAAGATTTTTTCCTGTGTCGTGGGTGCGGTTACAAACATACCCATGATACCCAGACCTGAAACAACGTTTTGGGGATCACACAAAGAGTTGCTTCGTGCGGGGAGCGAACCCGCTACACGTTATACGGCAGCCAGTTACCCATCCACCGCCAACCAAGCTCTTAAGAACTTTGAACTTAAGATAACGAATATAGAAAAATAAAAAATCCAAATACTCTACAAAATATTAAGTATTTAAGTATTACATTACACGCCTAACGCCTTTATTTTAGTTTTAAGTTAGTTTTTATTCCTTATTTTTTTGGTATTTTTAAGTTGTAAATAATGTGTTAGTTTAGATTAATAATTATTCCTAATAAAAATATTACTGTTAATACCAATAAATAAGTATTACATTATTAAGTATTACCTATTTAATATTAAAATGAAACTAAATGAAGACACACATTTTTATTCAAATTTTAATTCAGTAAAAATTTACACGAAAGCTCATCTAAAACCAAAACAAACTCACACGACTCCACGTCATTACTGTGCGTGCCCTTGAGCGCGGGCGCATTGCGGCAGGTCGCGTCTGCGCAGTACAGTTATAGACAATCGCATGCACGCGCATCAATTTTGAACATCGAATCGAACGTGATGAATTTCAAATTTTAAAACTGACATAACTGCTTCTTTTTATTATTTTGACGGTTACGTTTTGATGCAAATATTTTTATTTTTAGTTTTGTGTAATATATGTTACGATGTTAAATTACTTACTTGTGGACTGTGTTCCTTATCACTACATAGTATAAAACAAAGTTGCTTTTTCTGTTCCTTTGTCCCTTTGTAAGCTTTCTTTTAAACTACGCAACAGATTTTGACGTTTAAGTGATTCAAGAGGAAGGTTATAATATATCACCATTGCACCAATGCAAAGCTGGGGTGGGTCGCTAGTTAATTTAATATAAAATAATGATTATAACTACCCAAGTATATATTTTTGTCACTATTAAGAAACTTATTAATTTATTATGTTTAACATATAGCGCCAGAATCTTGGGAATAAGTGAAGGAAATGTACTACAAGTTTACCTTTTGTCTGCGTCAGACACAGGTACTAAGTATTTCACAACAGAAAAACCATGAAGCAAGTACAAAGAGGAGATGCTATAATGTGGTTGTGCACTGTGACAAAACAAATCGGTCCTCCCAATGATATTATAAGTACAAATGTGTCGCGGAATGCTGCTCATGAATATGAGCCTCTGGCATGACCTGAAACTAGTCGAGTTCCTCGTCAAACAGTTACATGAGTAAGCTGATAACATAATCATTAATTTAGTATGTCTCACGAAAGTTACTATAAAATTATAGGTCATAACCGCTCAAAAAATCGCCACTTTAAAATGTGGACAATTGGCAACGTTTTTTGTAGTATAAAACCGCTATATGTAAAATAGAGAAGACCGTGGTATGTAACATCCCGCGCTCCCCGTAAAGTGTCACGCATTATGTTAAAGGGAAATCCAGTTATGACATCTCCTATTTGTATATGCTTCATGAGAAAAACCCAATAACACTTTTACTCGACTCCTAACATTTTTTTATACATTTCATGTCATGCTCAATAGTCAGTTTTGACTAAACTATTGCAATAAGTCAATTGGAACACAAAACCTATTAGGCTGTAACATTTTGATTGTAACAATTAATATTAAAACTAAAACAATAGAAGAATGAGTATTTCGATATTAGTCATTTATTTGTGGTCGTTGGTGTAGTAAGGATATAATCTTATGCAATGCTTAGTGTTGCTGTGTCAAGAAACTTTATAAGGATATTGTGAAGAAAATAGTATTATTGTTTCCATGGGTAAATTTCTAGAAATAACAGTCAGATATCTTTTAATTATATTGGCATCTTGATTGTAAAATACAACTATGTGTTTTTGCTGTTTCTACACATCAAAACGGCTGAAGGGAACGAGATGAAATTTGGAACAGGTGTAGATTAAGGTCTGGATTAACACATAGGCCACGGGAACGCGAGCGAAACCGCTGGGAGAAACTAGCAATATAATGTTATGGAATTAGTTATAAGAATAATTGCTGAAACAATATTTTATTTCCAGGTGCCTCTTCATCCGGAGCTGCGGACTACCTAGCCGGAGCTGCGGACTACCTAGCGGGTTTACCGGGGCTCCGGCTCGAAAAGCAGGAGAAGGAACGGGGTGGTTTTTACCTTAGGCGGAAGAAGTCATTGGATGATTTTCCCCCTTCAAAAAAAAGGTGCCTCTTCACAGCTTTTAGGCTTTTGATTTCTAAATTCCGGAGACCCAATCTTCTCTCCCTGAGTACCCCACTCCCCAAATCCCTAAAAGGTCGGTAAAAGGCCGGTAAAAGGCTTGTTACTCCTTTAGTGTTGAGTGTCTATGGGCGACGTCTTCTGCTTACGTCTATCCAACACTTTTTTGGGGGGGGGGGAATCATCCAATGACTTCTCCCGCCTTGGGCGAGGCGAGAGGGAGTGTCAGACTCTTACTGACTAAAAACCACCCCGTTCCTTCTCCTGCTTTTCAAGCCAGAGCCCCGGTAAACCCGCTAGGTAGTCCACAGCTCCGGATGTCTATCCAACCCTTAAGAACAAAAGAAACCGTGATTATTATGCCTTGTTACTAATACATTATGCAACACTATTGCTTTGTCAAGAAATAATAACAAATTGCATTATGAACGCTTTTAATGCGTAATAATTTATCCTTGAATATGATCAGACAAAGAGGCTATTATTAATTTACTTGTAATAGGTAATTACGTATCACTTACTCATTATTTTCTAGGTCGAATTAAGGAAAGAATGAGACCTAATACCCAGGTCTCATACAGGTAACCTAAAAGGAAACCTGTACTTACTAATATTATACCGTATGGGGAGACCTCTTATGTCTTAATTTAAAACATATATTTGTTATCATCTTGGCTGACAATATACGAAAAGTGAGCGAAATAGGCCCAGTAGTTAAGCCAAAATGTGCATTTTTCTCTTTGAGCTAATTTGAACAATCTTGACAAATACGGCATTGCAACAGTTGCGCTACATGTCCGTAACATGACAGCTCTTTTGTGGTCAAGGAACATGCAGTATACAGAATTTAATACTTGATTAATTTAATTATTTAGTTTTTTATTTATTTATCAGTTTTCGTTGAAACATTTAGTTGTATTATACTTCTGTGGACGAGTACTACTTGTAGTTCCATTTAAATCATATGAGTGATCTCCATACTGTGTATGAAACCCATTTATAAAGGAAAACGTTACAAAAAAATGTAAAACTCATGACAATACTTTGCCTGACTCAGTAAGCAAAGCCCTTCACTCAACAGTGACTAAAGCAATACATAGTTGCATTTCAAAAAAGCGACCACAAAAATGCATCCAATTTCTAAGAATTTCAGTTCCTTACACACAAAAAGAAGTACATAATACAAATATATAGTCAATGCACCGATGTAAATGATGGGTGACCCTCAACTAGGCCGTTGACTTGAAAAAACGTAAACTAAAAAATTCACACAGGTGCTCGAAAATATCATAAACCAGATACCACTTCAAAACAGAACGATATAACTTTGGAAAAATCTGGAATAAATCCAGATAATTTTGTTCTATCGTAAACTCTTATAGGTTGTGAACCTCATTCGGTGACTTTGAACCAAGGATAGATAGAAGGCTGGGAATTAATGTACTACGTGGAAATATATTTACGTATTTTTATTGGAATTGGAATTCCACATAATTTCCAGAAGTGAGTATGGAATTTGGAATAGTGATCTGTTATTTATATTACCTGTGTGACCTTTATACTAATGGAACAATACTTTTTTTTTAAACGTTGCCTCACACTAGGATTTTCTCCTGTATCGTGGGTGCGTTTACAAACATATAAGTTTACATACACCTAAACCTAAAACAATAATTTGTGGACCACAAAGTTGCTCCGTTCGGGAATCAAACCCGCTACACCGTGCAGTCAATACTTTGTATGATACACACATTTTTATATCGGATTTGGGTGTGTTCTGTATATGACATTATATTATGTGAGACTGTGGGGCTACGTTTTAAAGAAATTACATGATGTTATGCGATTCAAACTCTGATATCAAATATAATAATATAAATTTTAATGCAGCTCTTTGTTGTCATCTTATATTATATTAACCGAGGTGAGACGCCAGAAAGGGTATGTTGTATGAATGGCACATCTCGAACACAATAATCGGAACTCAGAGCTATATGGACGGATAGGTATCAAAGTGTACGCATTTGTGGACTTTAATGGCTTAATAAAGCACAATCAAGAACAATGTCAAAAGGCCAACGACCTCACCCGTTCTTTGTCACAACGATTTTACGACGCAAACTATTACATGACAGAATATGACCATATACCTTAACATTAAATAAAAACAAGTAAATTACATAACAAAAAGACCAAAGGTACAAAATATTTTAATGAGAATTTTAATAAAAAAAAGGCAATAAACAATCATTTCTGACATTAAATGCCGATGTCCTTTACCATTTCTGGACGCTACAAAAGCCCGCCAGAAATAAACGTCAAAAAATTCAAGATGGCCGCTCGTGGTTTGGCCTCGGAGAGTCAGGAAGTGCACGTAATACCAACGAACTCTTCAATGATACCCAGTTCTGCAGTGGATCCTGGTTGTGTTAAAATATTATCGTTTTATTGTGTACATATGCGTAATTGTTGGCCTTTTCCGAGATCTTCGTTTCACGTTTAACAAGAGTGTAGGTACTGAGTTCAATTTGCAACCGCCATTTTGAATGTAGATGTCGCTTCGTTCGACCTTGGTCTTGGAATATAAAGTTATGTATGCGTGAATTGTTAGCGCATTTTTGTTTATTTTTTTTCCTTTTTTCTTGTGAGTAAAACATATTGTTTTTTTTATGTTATTTACACAACAATTAACTCGTGTTTTGGTGAAGTTTTTTGTATGGTAATGTTTTATTGTTATTTAAACGTTTCAGGTATGGGATTGTTGTCTATATTGTTTTAAGTAAAGTAAAAATTACTTATATCAACCTTGAACTTGTTCCTCATATTTTTTCTTACACAAAAATATTTTCTAAATACTTGCATGTCACTCTAACAGAAGAAAGGAAGTGAATAAAGGCCGCGACCGCCATGTTTCCGGAAATGACGTCAAACTCTTGTATTTAATCTTGTCTATTCTTAACCAGAGATATTATGCGTTTTGGATGATCTTGAAATTAAATAGTCACGCGGAAATGTTTTTGCTAAGGACGTGGTGAAGATTCCGAGATATATTTTGACCTAGTGACTAGTTTGCGGTTAGAAACATTTATTCGCATGAAATTCGTGCAAAAATAAATTGTTCCTGCAATGTGAATAGTATGGGAAAACCCGACACAGAGTTTTGTCAAGGAAAATGTAACTAATAAAAGAGATTTAAGTTGTTAGTTTATTCATAGGTTTCGCTGTGGTATTAAAAAACAAGTTAAAGCTATTTTTTTCTCACTGAATTTTGTTGTCAAGAAAGATAGGAAAAGATACTAATAATTGTCCAGTCAAAATATGGAGAGACGATCTGATAATTGATTTGACTGCACAGTTGGCGCGGTGGCAAGGCAACTTCCCGGAGCAACTCTTTATGTGATCCACAAATTATTGTTTCGAGTCTGGGTGTCATGTGTATGTGAAATATTGTATGTTTTTAAACGCATCCACGATACAGGAGAAAAGCTAATGTGGGGCTACGTTTAAAAAAAAGTTAAGTTTTTTTTTTTTTATTTATATTCACGTCTTTTGGCTGATATGATAATGATGTGCCCGTTTTTTAATTATAATGTTGCTAAACATTTAAAGTAAAGATAACATTTGTTATGGATTTAGGAACAATGAGTACGAACTGCTGAAGTTTTAAGTGCATTATTAAAATTGATTTATGTGTGAATCCATTCTTGTTTGTCTCAAAAAATATGTTTTCAAATGTAGCATCTGACAGTTTTTCAAATGAAGGAATAAATTACATTTCCCGGAAAACAACTAATTGGGTAGGTATATGGCATATCCAATTCCAGTAATTTTATAATTTAGTCTGGATTTCAGCCAGATTTGAAGCTGAAATGGCGACGTAGAGATCATAATGGAATAAGAAGGAATTTGAACCTTAAGTATGCATTAATCAAGGTCAGATTTATTTAACAAGGACGCGAATGAACATTCTTTATATTCCCACTTTTGACTATTTAAAATATTTAGATTTTTTTATTGCAGACTTTGTATAGAATACAGAAAAAAAAACTGCAATGAATTACCCAATCTATTAATATAATAAAGGTCGGCAACGCACTTATGACTCCTCTGGTGTTGCGGGTGTCCATGGGCGGCACTGATTGCTTACCACCAGGTGACCTATCTGACATTTGCCCCCTATTCCATAAAGAAATCTGTGAAATAAACTAACGTATGAGCCGCGTATTTTTTATAAGTTTTTGAATGTATTACATCTTCATCATGTATTACTATTACATCTTTAACAGTTATATGCTATGTTTAAGTTATGTGATTATACATGACATTGATAACTGAATTTTATTGAAATTAAACCAGTTCTGATACATGATCTAATGCGTAAAATATCTATAATAGTATTTAAATTAGATCTCATTATGTAATACATAACGGAATACATAATAATTTGGTCTATCTATAGATTGGTGCATATTTTAATAATTTACTAATATTATCGAAGAATAATTTTAATATATGAGCTGAATAAAGAATTATTATTGGATTTCTCGTCATTGTGGCTGAAGTTTGGCAATGAACTTGCCGTTATGACGTTTTAAGATATTATTCATATTATAAGGAATGGGCACAGAAAATTCTACGAAAAGATGAGTGGAAGGAGGGTAGGGAGGCCTTTGACCTGCAGTGGGGCGACTATGGCTGAAAAAAAATATAATAACAGACTAAACAAGTGAGTCTTGCCTTCCTCTCCTATTAACAATAACAAGCGCGATATGGTATATATGGTACAATAAATACATTTAGTAACACAACTATGCAACAACCACAAATTACCCCACATCTTAATCGAAGATTGCCAATCAAAAAAAAAAGAACTCCACCTCAGCTAATTAGATCGCAATATTGCCAGCATTAAAATATAATAACAAGACAAGTGACATTTAGTGACGGTAGGTACATCGAATCTGCTGCAACAAAAACAAGATGGCGGAGGTCTGCGCCCGCGCACGCCCGTGAACCTGTGAGCGGCGCTAAATTTACACGCGACGCGTCATCCGGTATAAGAGAGAGATTATGCACGTACAGACGGGACAAGTATATTTTTATTGTGTTAGTTTGTCTGGTGTAATGTTCGTAAAGATTTCCGACAGGAAATTGTGGAGACGGAATTTTTGTGTGAGTCGGAAATATAGGCTAGTTATTGTCATTTGGTGCTATCAAACATTTCATTTACAAAAGCGGTTGGTAGCCGGAGTTGCGGACTGCCTAACGGGTTACCAGGGCTCCGGCTCGAAAAGCATGAGTAGGAACGAAGTGGTTTTTAGTCGGTAAACGTCTGGCACTCCCTTTCGCCTCGCCTAAGGCGGGAGAAATTTCTCCTTAGGCGAGATGATTAGATGATTTTCCCCCTTAAACCAGCAATGAAGTAAGCTTTAAAAGCTTTAGAGTCCGTGTCTAGAATAATAGCATAGATTCCCTTCCTGCTGAAATTACAGAGAGCCACTTAATACGATCTTAGTGGTGATTGGATTATCGAGAAGCGGACTTTATCAACGAATTGAGACTTACCATATTGATCATCACTTTATCAGGAGTAATACGGCTGAGAAGACAAAGAATATTAAAGAGAGCATTCCATTTTATATAATGTGCCTACATCTTCAGAGCTTCGTACCTGGCAATTTTTATTGAAGTCACATGTTACTTGATGTTACATGTGTCAATCTGTTTGTCCTGTCTGCGCGTGAGTGCAGAGAGATGACTACATACGAAGGTCACGAGGTTATGTTTTAATACAAACAGCATTATACTTCATTACACACGATACATATGTATGCATAATAATTTTACCTATATGTATAAGTATATTTCAATAAGCTTGCCTCCAAACTACCAAGATAAATGGAAAACAATAATTATGTATGTGGTATGTATTTCCTGCATAATACTTGTATGTACACATCTGCTTATTCTTTCAAGAAGTAAATAAAACCGTGTAGGTTATTTCACATGTGACGAGTCGATTAAAAGTTTTCTTTGCGTGATACGGGTTCGAATCCCGCACGGATCACCATCTGGTGTCATCCATAATGTTGATTTGATTAATTTACATTTAGACGCGAACCAACATGTAGGTAGGTAATTTGTAATCCATAGCTGTGGACCTAGCGGGTTTACTGGGGTTCGAAAAGCTAGAGTAGGAACGGGGTGGTTTTTAGTCAGTAAGAGTCTGATACTCACTCTCGTCTCGCTCAACGCGGCAGCAGGCATTGGATGATTTTCCCACCTCAAAAAAAAGGTAATTTGTAAGTGATTTTTTATAAGAACGCATGGCATGGGATGAAATCCTAAAGTACGCTCTAAAAATCATATTCTATATATCATATACTTACCCAGGAATTGAACTAGACATTCTAAGCTCAGTCATCACTTACGTAACGCGACCAACAAGGCACTTACCAAGCGGTATTAAGGCAAATGACTTCGAGCCGTCTCTCGGAGCAAATGACCACAGATTGCATAATAGATTTCGCTACGTAGAAAGTGTAGTGTCATTGACATTGAGATATTTTATTAGTATTACTATAGATACTACTGTTTTTACTCTTGGGGTTTTGTTTTTGAATTAATGGCTGTCAGTTGATTATCGGTATACGGGATGAATAGAATTCAAAGGGTGAATAGATACAGGAATGTGATGAATTAATGTTGCTTTCTGTGTTATTTATGTGGACACCCCTCAAATCCTATTTACCACATTTTACTGTATGTAGTTCTGTGTTCTGTGTAGACTGCCTCGTTGATCCACTGGCCGCAAGTGCGACTAACGCACAAAGTGTCTCGGGTTTGGGATTCCTGGGACGAGCAAAGTATTAATGGGCTTTTTTCAGTTTTTCGAAAATTTTTAAATAGTAGTATTGAGTCTGGAATTGTGCCCAGTATATGGCAATAGGCTTACTATTACATGTGACTTATAACACAAATGGTGAAAAATGGGTGTACATTGTATAGCGGCATTACGTGCGGTAATGTGCACCTCTGTCTACCCCTTTGGCGATAAAAAGAGCGTGACGTTGTGTTTTCGTTTTGTTTAATTCTATGTGTTGTGATCAATAGGCGAGTTTCAGGGCTATTTATGATATTAGTGTGCTTTATAATTAAAATCAAACTTAGGTTTTTCAATATTACTGAAATCATAAAATAAGGTAAAACAGACAAACATGAGAGCAAATTACCTTATGCAATATTTGGAGAACAATAGGGGACATAATTTATAAGGAAGATGTGAATTTGGGACAGGATAGAGGATATATTTTGAGGAAATATTTTATTATTACAAACACATTTTTTAAGGAAATAAGTGTAAAATTTCATATTGGAAATTACCAAGTCTTACCTGCTATTGCAACCACACACCAAGCGTCTCTCGGTGATTAGTTTCTCTTAATTTTGAAAATGCTAATTCTGCCCATAATGTTATTGAGAGAGGGCCAGACTTCGACACAAAAGGGCCGTCTTAACTGCAGGGATTCAAAGGTCTTATAGAAAATCGGCATGAAATGACCCTTCCGTTGTATCACCCCATGATTGCGGTTACCGTTGGCAGCGCTCCCAACCACCGAAGGCTGGAAACTACCGAGGTTCCGGCTCAAAGCAGGTGAAGGAACGGGGTGGTTTTTAGTCAGCAAAATACACTCCCTCTCGTCAAGGGGACCAAGGCGGAAGAAGACATTGAATGATATTCTCAAAAAAAGAAGCTGGCAACACACTTGTAACTTGTCTAGTGTTGCGGGGCTCAACCCGCCCTCAACACTACTCATAATAAGCAATACTCATGCCCATTGAGATGGGCAGCGCTGATTGCTTACCATCACGTGACCAATCTGTTCATTTACCTCCGAATCTCATAAAAAATAACACGAATAAGATTAAAAGTTTAACATCAATTTTGAATTAACTAATTCGGGTGCCGAAAACGATAAATTTTACATGAGACGTGATTATTTAAATTGTTGCGTGTAAACTATATAATAATGTTAAATGCATACAATTTGCATACACGCCAATTTTAATGGCGACCGGACATTGGAAGCTTCGGATGTGCCTATATCCGGTCATTGATGCATTATGGATTTTACGTCTAGGTTATTATGTTTTACATTGTATTTTAGTTATTAGGTAAAATATTTATTTCTTTTGTTCTTTAGTGTTGCCGGCTCGACCGGAGTGATACCACGGCCTCACAGAAAACCGACGTGAAACAACGTTTGCGTTGTGTGAGTGAGGTTAGTGGAGGCCCAATTACCCTCTTCCCAATCTTCCCAATCCCCGATTCCCCTACAACCCTTAAATTCCTAACCCCCAAAATGCCAATGCATTTGTAACGCTTCTGGTGTTTCTAGTGTCCATGGGCGGCGGCGGCGACCTCTCGCGCCCGGCACTGGTTCAGGCCATGGTGCGGAGCGAGAGGGATTGGGATGCCGTCTCCTCCTTTTGCGAAGCAGTCATGCTAGCTAAGGAGGAGGCGGGGCGCGTGAGGGAACAAACCTCCTCACGCCCCAGCCGTCGCGAGAGACACTCTGGGCGTCGGGGATCGCGGGACGATCTCCGGCCACCGTAAGTGCGGGCCTGTGGACGGCGAGCAAGGGTAGCTCATCGCCCGAACAGAACCAGACCCGTGCGTGTAGCGCGTCGCGTTCCGCGCTCACTTCAAGAGCCATCAGACCACCACAGATGGGGCCCAGTAGGGCTGATGCCTGATCCGGAGCTGCGGACTACCTAGCGGGTTTACCGGGGCTCCGGCTCGAAAAGCAGGAGAAGGAACGGGGTGGTTTTTAGTCAGTAAGAGTCTGACACTCCCTCTCGCCTCGCCCAAGGCGGGAGAAGTCATTGGATGATTTTCCCCCCTCAAAAAAAAAAAAAAAAAAAAAAATGGGCGGCGGCGATTGCTTACAATCAGGTGATCTGTCTGCTCGTTTACCGGCTTATTGCATAAAAAAGTGTGGTTTTCATTGATGATTATCCTTGCAGTGATTAAACAACATGACGATAAGTATTTACGTAAGTATATTTGTATATTACATACACTTAATATATAAAAGGGCTCAGACAGTGAATAAAACTTAAAACTTATATTCCATTCGTAGTCTGACAAAAATTGCTAATACCCAGACTGCCTGCAATGCATACGAAATGCTGATACTAGATTGTATTACTGAAATATGAATCATACATTATATATTTTATTTTAGTATTGTAATACTATTTACAGTTTCTATTATTCAATTTACATAACTATTACGTTTTAAATTGGATTTGAGTTGACATTTAAATCTTACGTAATAAACTACTTACTTTTGCGCAGTTTCAACCCCTCTGCTCAGCTTGTATTGGTCATAGCGTGATGTTTAATAGCTTATAACTATCCATGATAAAAGGACTATTCAACACAAAAATAATTATTCAATTCGGACCAGTGATTCTGGAGATTAGTACGTTCGAACAAATAAACAATTTCTTCAGCTTTATAGAATTCCTCGTACGTATTGTTTAGTAGTGAACCATCACCATGTAGATGCTGTTAATCTACACATACTTCTTTGTTTTTCATTGACATACGAAATCAATTAAAACTCCTATAAAAAGTTTAAAGAGTGCTTCGGCACGAATGGGCTGACTCGACCGGAGTGGTACCACGGCCTCGGAGCAAACCGACGTGAAACTACTGAGAAACAGAATGATCACGCTTCTTATTGGTTTCAGTTCAAATATTCAGACACACTTTTTCTATTCGGTGATAGCTTACCATCAAGTGATCCGGCTAATAACTTAAAAAAAAAAAATAACAAAACTATCTTCATACATTAAATAACTATTCACATACATCCTCCCTCAGCCCTTGTCGATTATTTTAGTACAAATATCAATCTCTTACAGTCGGATGTCCTAAAATAATAAAAGGATGCGACGGACCGGCGCGTGCGCCGACGAATTTTATACCATTTTCGAAAAGGGGGTTCGTATTTAAAATTAGAACGCGCCGACAACGGAAATCGTTGGGGAGTGAGTCATGTGTTTCTTAGTGTGCGTAGGTACAGATTATAAATAATTGTGTATGTGTGTGTGTATTATGTGTGTTTTATAATTCTTTTGTTGTTTTAGACTTGTAGGGAGTAAGTCTGGCTGGTAAGCAAGGATCTCCGGTTTGATTCTTGAAGTTATTTTAGAAGTTAGGCTGCTTTTCCACGCGTTATGTGCTATGCTACGTTGGATGCGTTTAGCTTCCACCAATCATATTCATTGGTACACATAGCTTAGCACTAGTGGAAACGGGTTCAACTAAGATTTTTTTTTTATATTCAAAGATGCGTGCTATGACGATGATCACCCTACTATCGATACATGGCATACTCGAGCTGCGCAACGCGTAACTGCATTGCGGCAACGCATCTTACTCGCACAGCTACATAGCACATCTCAGGTGGGAAAGCACCCCTATTGATAACTATTTACTTAGTTCTTATCTACAGTAACACGAAGTCTGAAACAGTAGCTTTTTTTAAATAGTGCTAGCTAGCTCGTCTCTTCTAACATAAGTAGGTAACATTAAAAACTTGTCACTCAATCGCGTCAAATCGGCTGAATTGAAATTTGGAACAGGGAGAGATTATGGTCTGGAATAACACACAGGTATGACACTTTATCTCACAAGACCGCAGGCAAAGCCATTGGCAGAAGCTAGTAGCACGATAATATATTATGGTAAATAATACATGTGGAATGTTTTTTTTTCAATCTTGTATTGTTTTACTGTGAATTCCCTCTGCGGTTGGGTTTTTGGGATGTCAATTTTATTGTATTTATAGATTGACATTAACATTGCAACATTGCGGTTTATTATATAAAATTATTTATCTTACTTAAATAATTTTATAAATTATAATAATAGTCTAATGACGACACTAGGAAACCAGTGTAAATACCTAAACTATTTATATTTATTATTTTTATCGATATTTCCATTAGGTTTCTCCTGAATGTTTACAAGGGAAAGCCAGGATTCGACACCTGACCAACCAATGGTAGGCAAGGACTGTTATTAAAGTCTATAGGTTAATCTTTTTCTATCTTTTAAGTGTGAGAGAACCATGCTTCGGCACGAATGGGCCGGCTCAACCGGAGTGATACCACGGCCTCACCGAAAACCGACGTGAAACAACGCTTGCGTTGTGTTCCGTTGTGGGAGGCCCAATTACCTCCCTTCCCAATCTTCCCAAACCCCAATTCCCCAACAACCCTTAAATTCTTTACCCTCGAAAGTATAAGCCGGCAACACACTTGTAACGCCTCTTGTGTTTCGGGTGGCCATGGGCGGCGATTGCTTACCGTCCTTTTACCGACTTATACCATGATAAAATTGTTAGTCATTTGATTGACTTTTTACATCCCTAAAAAAATACCTTATCTTGTTATTTTCTCTTATTTCAATTATGTCACAAACAACCTACAGCATCAGTGATGGGTTAAGGAAAATCAATATATTATATTATTCAACATGCAGACTACTTCACATCTGATCTGGTTTCTTGATTCTTGTTTAGTCAGAGCTCAAGTCCGGAAATTCCATAAGAGTCCGTGAACCGGCTTCGATTGTTGTGTTTAGCCTGAAATTGTTATGCTTTCTTTTCTCTTTGGAAGAAGAAATAATAAAATAAGAAGTATATTATTAGTAATAATATACTTCTTATTCTTATTTATATCTTATTATATCTTAATTGTGACATAAATGGTAATAATTTATTACCATTTATGTCACAATTTACTTATTTTTCAACAATTATTGTTGTTTTCATATTTCAAGCTTTTCCATTCTTGACTCTAAATATCAGAGGTGCAAATTACTACATACATAGGTAAGTGTGTTATGTTGGCATAATTCCAAACTCCGTGCTACTTCAGAGAAATTTTCAAAAATCCGAAAAAAGCCCAACATTACTTTGGCCGACCCGGGAATCGCACTTGCAACCACTCGACCAACGAGGCAGTCAATAAATACATTGTATAATGTAGGTATATAAACATACCTAGTCAGCCGCTTCCAGTTTAAAAACCCTATTGATCCTTGAAAGTGACATTGGACAGTGACCTACCATTACCAACATAAATAGGATCTTTGCTCTCGTAAATTTTATCATCAAATAATAAATAAGACATATTTACTGCAGGGCTCGAAATGAGTTCGTTATTAAAATTGCTGTTGTTATTATTGAGAAAAAATGATAATTTTGAATTATTTCACAAAAAATTTGAATTCTGTATGGAATTTTGATACTAAGATCGCAGTGTATTGATTTATATATTTTGTGCACGTCTCTAATCACAGTGTCATATTAATATTATAAATGTGAAAGTTTGTTTGTTGCGATGTTTGTCCGTCAATCACGCTGGAAATGAATGGATGTTCATGAAATTTGGTATACAGACAGGATGTATAGGTATCCTGTAATACTACTATGGTACTTTCAATCCAAGGAACAGCGAGCGAAGCTGCCGGCAGAATGTAGTAAAAAATGTTAACCCATATACTTAAAATGCGCTTTCAGCTTAGTGGTAGTATTGGCTACTGAGTGCCTATAACTAGCTTTGGGGATCGGCCAAGGTATGTATGATCTTACTTAGGAGAGAGGTAATTGGGCCTACAGTTACATAACGAAACACAACGCAAGCGTTGTTTCACTTTGGTTTTCTGTGAGGCCGTGGTATCACTCCGGTCGAGCCGGCCATTCGTGCCGAAGCATGGCTCTCTCACACTTATTATACTTACACGCATTATAATTATGAGTGTAATTTTACATTTATTTTAGGTATTATTGTAATATGTACTTACGTATGTAAATATAATGGGTTGACAACAAATAATAATGAGGTATTACTTATTTTCGCTTTGTAAATGACCAATAAATATTATCGAATGAATGCCATTTATTGTTGATTTATTACAAAAACAATTCGCTGTTGTTTTGTCACTATACCTATATTATAGCGTGAGGTTATTAATTACTTATTTGTTAATTTAATTGTTTGTTTAAAGTATCAAATAATGTATCAGTGCAATTGTAAAACATTGTTTTTAAAAGAGTTATGATGGAGTTTTGTGCTTGTTCTTCTCCATTCAGAGCTAAACTTAGGAACTGCTGCACTGCTAGCATCACTGACAGACAGACTGACGCACAATTCAATTTGACGTTTCAAAAGTGTCTAATTAAGGATCAGTTAAAATACTAAAATGCTCTGACTTTGACTTTAGTAAAAGGTTTGATATGAAAATCAGTTTCACTGAAGAACTCTCACTTTTTTCAATTAGAGCCAAAATTATCCTATGAGTTCTCCCGCCTAGAGTGAGGCAAGAGGCAGTGGCAAATTCCCCTTTCCTACTCCTGCTTTACGAGCCGGAGCTCTGGTAATCCGCTAGATAGTCAGCAGCTCTGGGCTCCTGAAGATCTAACGCTATAGTATCATCCTTAGCAGTTGCATTTGAAACGACAAAGATATCTTTCAAAGTCGTTAAGTCATTACATCACACATCAACAGGCTAAAAGTGGCCACTGTTGACCAAAGGCCTCTTCTCATATATGAGGTTTGAGCATTAATCACCACGCTTGCTCAATGCGTGTTGGCGATTTCAAACTTATAATTAGAAATTATAAGTCCAGGTTTCCTCAAGACGTTTTCCTTTACCGTTTGTCAGTAATGTCTAAATCATCTTAGTAGGTACATATCCCACCCAAAACATAAATGTGAAAGGCTGCCAAGTTCGATAATATTGGAATGCTTCGCCTATAAAAGAAGTGAGATCTAAATAAGTACCAATTTCCATACACAGACCTCAGTTAAAAATGATATAACAAGTTGGCAAGTTTTCACACACTTTGTTATAAACCTACTAAACGCAATGAGTCAAGTATATTTTCTATTAAAACTTGCCAAGTTATATCATTTTTAACTGAGGTCTGTGTATGGAAATTGGTACTTATTTAGATCTCACTTCTTTTATAGGCGAAGCATTCCAAATTATCGAACTTGGCAGCCTTTCACATTTATGTTTTGGGTGGGATTTCATTTATTTTTGTAAGGTTTATTTTCTTTTTTTCTTATTTTACTTTACTTTGACTAAATACAAATCTTCGTAACGAATTTTAGGTCGGTACGACCATTGGAAGATATAGATATTTTTTTTGTTTTAGTTCCTTAGGGGTATGAATTTACACCTTCATTATTTTTAAAACCGACTCACACTTGGCCATTTTCAGATTTTTTCCTTTACCTTGACCTAAAGACCTACCTCCATGCCAAATTTCAAGTCAATACGACCATTGGAAGTGGTCTAGGTTTTTGATGAGTGAGTGAGTGAGTGAGTGTCAGTCAGTCAGTGAGTGTATAGTAAAAATAGCGATTTTCTGACGTCAATATCTCAAGACCTACAATAGGTACATTAATGAAATTTTGTATTTTAGATAAGTAAGTAGATCTCACAGATACTAGAAATTTCATATGCGTAGATAAAATAGATTTTGAGTTATAGGTGGGTCGAACTTGGCCCGAAATGGTTCGTGTAATATAACCCACGGCCGGTGTGTCGGCTTTTTTGCTCGAACTTGGCGGACACACTGCCGTGTGTCTAGATAACTCGGAAAAAGTCACATTAGTACTTGCCGTTGGTACCATAAAGTCATATTAAAACACAAACAATTTCAAAACAATCCAGATCAACATTAAGATATTATGCGTTTGCATATAAATATGTATTTGTTTTGAACCAGACAGCCAGACAGTTTTATTAATCTGTCTAGACTGTCAGGGCACAGCACTATTATAACATTTGTAACACAAAGGGCATCACTAAAAACAATAACATTTTAAAATAACATTTAATAAGGAAGTTTTTCATTATAATTATAATAGTTATTCAAAGACCTTAAGTTTAACAATCTAGAATACTAGAGGACGTCCGATCAATGACAACAAACGTTACTCTTATCATTGCATCAAAGATGGTATCAGATATTTGTTATCATAAAATCTGTTATCAGTATTATTGTTAGACGATATTATAATGTTATTTTACTAGACAATAATAAATCGTCATCATCCTAGTGACGTGTCGACCGAAGTGATACCAAGCCTGACTTGGAAAAAACTAGGCACCAATGGTGTCTAACTTTTTAGGAAAATATCCGCAAGGTGTAAGATTCTTAGACTAAAACTAAGTGTAAGAGCTATTCTTCGGCAACAATGGGCGTCGAAATGGGCGTCGAAATGGGCGTTAAATAACGCTTGCGTTGTGTGACTGAGGTTACCGAAGGCCAATTAACCCCCTTCCCAATCTTTACAATCCCTGATTCCCCAACAACCCTTAAATTCCTAACCCCAAAAGGCTGGCAACGCACTTGTAACACCTCTGGTCTTTCAAGTGTCCATGTGCAGCGGCGATTGCTTACCATCAGGTGATTCGTCTACTCGTTTACCGGCTTATACCATAAAAAAAACTATCGCAGTGGCTACCACTAGCACCTGTAAAGAGTACTAGGTCATATGATAAACGCCTGGATTAGGCAGAATTGCTATTATACTTAAAACAAACATAGTTCTCAGCACCCAGTCATGACTGCGTCACTCATTACCTAAAGTCGGTCAGACTGCGCGATATTTGGGCGCATCCTTAACACGGTCACCTACATAGGAGATAAGGTTTAATGCCAAGTGAGAACACGTTTATATATCTTACTAAGTATGTAATGTAAGCCTTGAACGAAATTACACAATCGCTTCGGAAATACGGTTTTTTGTTTTACACATACAACGTCACGCCTTTTTATCCCAGAAGGTAGGTAGAGATGCACATTACTATACAATGTACACCCACTTTTCACCATTTGTGTAATAGGGGGTGAGCCTATTGCCATATACTGGGCATAATTCCAGACTCCGTGCTATTACTGAGAAACTTTCAAAAAACCGAAATAATCCAATAATACTTGGCCCGGCCCGGGAATTGAACCCGAGACACCTTAAGCAACAGTCACTCTTGCGACCACTCGACCAAACGGGGCAAATGGTGAAAAGTGAGTGTACATTGTATAACGGCATTACGTGCCGTATTGTGTACCTCTGCCTACCCCTTCAGGGATAAAAGGCGTAACGTTGCAAGAAGGAAATAAGTACACACAACTTTGTCGGCAAATAAAAAAAACCCAGACAGATCGTAACATTTACACACAGCAAGATTACTAACCTCTACCTATATAGGTAACAAAACACACATTATAACAAACACATCATATTGTTTTGCATTAAAACCTCCTTTGTCTTGTAATCTAAAAAAAACACAGGCATTAGGTCAGTTATTTACTCTATACACTCAATATTTATCATTGTTTAGTGTGAAAAATACATATAACGTCACGCCTTTAGTCCCCGAAGGGGTAGGCAGAGGTGCACATTACGGCACGTAATGCCAATGTACATGTACACTCACATTTCACAATTTATGTTGTAAGTCCCATGTAGTTGGTGGTGAGCCTATTGCCATATACCGGGCACATTTCCAGATTCCGTGCTACCACTGACAAATTTTGGAAAAACCGAAAAAAGCCCAGTAATACTTCGCCCGACCCGGGAATCGAACCCGAGACCTCTTACCCGGCAGTCGCACTTGCAACTCGGCCAACGAGGCAGTCAGTGTGAAAAATACCTGTTTTTTTTTCCTTTTTCAATAATAAATGTGTCATGTGATTAGTTCCAAGGTGCTTGCTCTGGCTAAGACGAAGAGGACGTTTGCTGTTTTTAATTTAGATGTTAGATAATCGTATAGTGTTACTTTGACATACATTTTCTTTATTGTAATTTGTTTTGGCGGTTTGGTTGGCCATGGTGTATCTTTTGCATACCTAATTTTATTAAGAGTTTTTTTTTATGGTATAAGCCGGTAAACCAGACGGATCACCTGATGGTAAACAATCACCGCCGCCCATGGACACTTGAAATACCAGAAGCATTACAAGTGCGTTGCTGGCTTTTTGGGGCTTAGGAATTTAAGGGTTGTTGGGGAATCGGGGATTGGGAAGATAGGGAAGGGGGTAATTGGGCCTCCGGTAACCTCACTTACAAAACGAAACACAACGCAAGCGTTGTTTCACTCCGCTGTGCTGAAAAATGGCTCTCCCACAAAAAAAAATGACGCAAAAAAAGATTTTCCAGCCTTAAAAAAAAGTATTTACTAGTTAGTAATCAAAACAAAGAATATTTTGTACGTAAAACATCGAATTTGAACACCAAAACACATATAACTTGTCATAAAGACAGGTCAATGCACAAACCAGTCTCGATAGTATCAGGTAAAAAGTAAATAACCGCTTTATTTGCGGTCTTTTCGGTCTTTCCACCCAAACCTTTATCGTTTAATAGCCTGTTAAATGAATAACAATCTAATGTTAGGGCCTTAGCCCTGTAATATAGAAGTGTTCAGATAATCGTAAAGTTATTAGGTCAAACACTTTGTGAGGTGATCAAGTTGTGACAGTTTATTGGTGTTTTCAATAGTTGAATCAACTTACATTGTTTTATTGAATCATTGCCTTCCAAAAAAACATTTTAGTTAAAAAAGGAACCGTTTTCAAAAGTTGCGAATCTTCATTAGTCGTTTAAGTCGTTTAATGTACCTAAAACTTACTCCTAAGTCTAAAAAATGCTATGCTGAAGCATCAAAATCAGTTCAACTTGCTGCTCCCACTGGTATTGCTAGCATCTATGAGTGGTAAAGATTTTTTACCGTAGGGTGATCCGTCTGCTCTGGAGGCAGCTAATTTTCAGCAATGGATGTTTGGTGACTAATACAGGGTGTCCGGTGGCAGAATTAGGATTTAAATTTCAAACTATTTTCGAACCGTTAGCGGAGAGGCGGACGGGGTGGTCTCGTTCGACTCGTCATTCGTGCGGGTTCCTTAGCCACAATGTCGCAGTGGACGGGTGAAGAACATGCGTTCGCAATCGAAGCTTATTTTAAAGCAAACGATTTCTATGCTATTGCTCGTCGAAGATTTTGTTCGCGGTACAATATCCGACGGTTACGTGATGCGTCAAGCGAAGATTTGATTCGATTGTGGATGCGGAGGTTCAGAGCAACCAGTTCAGCAGCAAATAATCCGCGGCCGGGACCCAGTCGAGGGTCGAGGACTGATGACAACAGCACTTGTCGCAAACAGTTTTCGTGATAACCCGCGACAGTCCGTGCGTAAGAGAGCGGCTGCTCTAGGGCTCCCAAAAACGATTGTGCACGAAATATTGAAAAAGGACCTTAAACTTCACCCCTTTAAAATTCAAATTGTGCAAGCGCTTAAGCCTAATGATTACAATTTGCGCAAAAGTTTCTGCGAAACAATGTTGCAGCGATTTTGTACGGTGAACACAATCTTTTGAAGTAATGAAGCCCATTTTCATTTAAATGGAAGTGTAAATAAACGGAACTGTCATTTTTGGTCACCTATAGGACAGAACCCACGATTGAAACATCAACAGCCATTTCACAGCCCCAAAGTGACGGTTTGGTGTGCATTGTCAAGCAGAGGAATAATCGGTCCCTATTTTTTTGAAAATCGTCAAAGACAAGTCATTACTGTGACCGCCGTTTCTTATCGGCGAATGCTTACCGATTTTATTCTGCCAAAATTAAGAGAACATCCTGCCTACAATTCACAGACATAGTTCCATCAAGATGGCGCCACGCCACACACTGCTAGAGAAACCATAGCGCTTCTTCGTGATTTGTTCCCTAACAAATTAATAAGTCGTTTTGCTGACATCCCCTGGCCACCCAGGTCGCCGGATCTTACCCCCATGGTTTTTTTTCTGTGGGGTACCTCAAAAGTAAAGTTTATGAAACCGCCCCACCGACCATCTGAGCATTAAAAGAAAATATCGTTCGCGAGGTTAATGGCATCCCGACGTCGCTTCTCCAGCGAGTGGCGCGGAATACTGAAGCCAGATTCCAAGAGTGTGTCCGACGTGATGGTCAATATTTAGACAAAAAAAAAATTAACAAATAAAATCCGCAATTCCCTTCTTTGTTATAGTCATTGAAATAAAAAAAAATATCCTGCCGTTTTTTTATTATTTAATTTTAAAATCCTAATTCTGCCACCGGACACCCGTTATGATCAAGATGATGATTCATCTGCTCGTTTGTCCCCTATGTCATAAACCGACTTTGGTTTCGCAGAGATTGTCAGTTGTGACCACCTATAAGTGGGTGACACTTTTGCCATAATCAGAAAAAAGTCTAATGTAGGTTTTAAAGCAAACCTATCATGTAGTAAGCAATGACCTGATCACTGATCAGTGCTGACAGCTATGAACTGTAACTGCTAACACCTCTTCCTACCCTTCGAAGAATGAAAGACTTAATCAATATACTTAATTATGTAGACAAAACAAAATCATTCCGACACACACACGCACTTAAAAAAAACCTATAAGCACAATTTTATCAAAAACAAAATGCAACACCCTATTATCGTAACGGAAATTGTGTAAAAAAAAAAACAAATACATACTCATACTCATACTCGTACTCGTACTTAATAATTATATTTCATAAATAGAACTATAACAATAAATTTGTATTATCTGTGGCGTATTGCATCACTTGTGTCCTGATAGTGTTATTGGAAGCCCAGTACTTGGCAAGGTCAGTTTGTAATGTGTCTTATATCGAGGTAATAAATCATATATTGCGACGGGTAAACCTACCCTAACCAACTTTATGAATACGTTTTATTGTGCTGTTTGTTTGAATGTAAATGGAAGAATAGTAATGCAATTTCTTGGTTATTCTTATCCACCAATATGAACAGTCCGTGACAGTCCTCTGCTAAGCCATAAACTCAATAGGCCTCCTGTTCATCAACGACTTCTCTTGCTATGGGTGAGGCAAGAAGTGTCAGACTGTTACTGATTAAAAAACAACCCCTTTCCTATTCCTGCTTTTCGAGCTGGTTATCCGGTAAACTTGCAAGTTGGTCCGCAGCTCCGGGTCGGGCATCAGCCCTGGTAGGTCCTATCTGTGGTTGCCTCCTTTTCATAGGAGGATTTGCCACAGATTCCAATTGCAGAGATTGCATTTTAAAATGTTGAGATTTATTAGAGAGTAGTACTGCTCAGTCTCTGTTAAATTGATGGTCACGTTCTGCTCTCAAGTCACTGAAGACTGAGCTACGGACGACCTGACGGGTTACCGGGGCTCGAGTTCAAAGAGCAAGAGGAAAATCATCAGATGACTTCTCCCGCCTTGGGCGAGGCGAGAGGGAGTGTCAGACTCTTACTGACTAAAAATTACCTCGTTCCTACTTCTGCTTTTCGAGCAGGAGCCCCAGTAGCCCGCTAGGCACTGTAAGGAGTAAATGTATTTTTAAAATAGCTGCAATTTCTAATACAATAATAGAGTTGCCTTAATTTTTCTCCAGTTACTTTAGAGTTACATGTAATAATTGAAATCTATTTCAAAGTAATAAAAATGTTTTTACAATATGAGAGAAGCAGTGTGCACAAACTAGTTAATACCAAGACATTCATTTAATTATCTTTATTGCATTAATGATTAATGGAGCATCAACTCAACAGCTTTCATATTGTGACTATTGAGTAAGAGAATATAATAGAAATTGCTATTTATATGTATAATTATTGCACATATTATTATGCATCATATTGAGTATTTATCCTCATTACCTAAATGCAATAAGGTCTATTGAAATTCCAGGTATTTATATTACACCACACGTTTATACCGCAAAGATATAAGGCATTGGTACATATAAATAAATAAATAAATATATAATTACAATACCTAAATGTGAAAGTTTGTATGTTACTCGTTTACGCTAAAACTGCTGAAGAAATCGGAATGAAATTTGGAATAGAAGACAGAATAAGGGCTGTTCAGGAAACGGAGATTGGGAAGATCAGGAAGGGGGGTATATGGGCCTCCGGTTACACAACGAAATACAACGCAAACGTTGTTTCACGTCGGTTTTCTGTGAGGTCGTGTTCCGGTCGACTCAGCCCATTCGTCCCGAAACATGACTCTCCCACATGTAAAATATTTACACACGAAAGTTATAGGCTACAAACATCACGCTACGATAGTCGAAGTCGCACAGACTGTAGAAAAATAATAAATAATAAAGTATGAAAAAATATTATATGTTGTTACACGTTACATTGTTTCTTAATAAGATTAAAATAATATGACTTGAACTAATTATTATTATCAGTGTATTAATACAATGTGTGATTGTCTGTCAATGGACGTAGAAATAGAGATCTCACTGTTTGTCTTATTATGTTTTTTATAGTTGTGTTATTATTGAATCATTTTCTATATTTATAATAAGTAGATATTATAACAATTTAAGATGTTAACTATTGGATTTTCTCTGCATCAATCAACGGCTCGACTGGAAGAGTACACACATGCATAAACAGCCTATTAGTGGCTACTACTGACTAAAACCTCGTCTCACACGGAGAAGGTTTGAGCATTAATCACCACGCCAGCTTAATGCGGGTTGGCGATTACAAACTTATAAGAAATTATAAGCCCAGGTTTCCTCACTATTGGGCTCGCTGTTATTGCAGCGGTAAGTCCCCTCTTTGAGGAGTGGCTAGAGAGGCGTCACGGCGTCCTCACCTACCGCCTGACGCAGGTGCTTACCGGACACGGAAGTTTCGGTAGGTACCTGTTTCGGATTCGGCGGGAGGAAACGCCCGGGTGTCGTCATTGCGAGGACCACCCGGAGGACACAGTGGAGCATACAGTAGCGGTGTGCCCTGCATGGGCTGAGCACCGCCGTGTCCTTAGGGATGTGATCGGCGACGGTGACCTCTCGCGTCCGGCCCTGGTTCAGGCCATGGTGCGGAGCGAGGGGGAATGGGATGCCGTCTCCTCCTTCTGCGAAGCAGTCATGCTAGCTAAGGAGGAGGCGGAGCGCGTGAGGGAACGATCCTCCTCACGCCCCAGCCGCCGCAGAAGACACTCCGGGCGTCGGGGATCGCGTGACGATCTCCGGCCACCGTAAGTGCGGGTCTGCGGACGACGAGCAAGGGTAGCTCGCCGCCCGAACAAAACCAGACCCGTGCGTACGGCGCGTCGCGTTCCGCGCGCGCCTCAAAGAGCCATCAGACCACCATAGATGGGGCCCAGTAGGGCTGATGCCCGATCCGGAGCTGCGGACAACGTAAAAGGTTACCGGGGCTCCGGCTCAAAGCAGGAGAAGGAACGGGGTGGTTTTTAGTCAGTAAGAGTCTGACACTCCCTCTCGCCTCACCCAAGGCAGGAGAAGTCATTGGATGATTTTCCCCCCTCAAAAAAAAAAAAAAAAAGGTTTCCTCACTATGTTTTCCCTTACCGTTTCTTAGTAGCGTCTAAGTAATCTTAGAAAGTACATATAATTCGGAAAAAGACACATTGGTACTTGGATTTTCACAATGACGCCATGAGGCCCATGTAATACAGTATGTAACTAATGCTATACAAAGCCGACAAAGCTCCAGACTTAAAAACCAAATAAACTTTGTCTGACCCGGGATTCAAACTCTCTCTAGTTTCATTCAGTCATTGATGATAACCAATGATGCAGTAATTTTGTCAAAAGTCCAAAAACACACAATTCCAGTATCTCTTTGTTTCCTTGCTCCACTTTTTTTGTTTTGTAACTAAAGATTACAAGGATTGCAAACATCTTTTTATCTGTGTTTGTTTATACACAACACACACATACTCATATAAATACTTAAAAGAATACACATCGTCACTCGACGAGTGTATTTATAAGATGATGATAAAATTAATTAATTGTCTGACTGTTTATTTACCGTCTTTTCGAAGTCTTGGCTTCAATTTTCTGGTTTTGTAAAGTTGGGTCAGAATTTTTGATTTATAATATTGGTAATATTTTTTATAAAATATATGCGGCGAAACGCCATCCTTATAACTAGGTACATAAAACAATACTTTACGAGGCAACTTTTTCTTCTAGTCGTCACAAGCAGCAAAAAGTCTCGGTATCAATTTCCTAGCTAAATGGTGAAAAGTGGGTGTAGGTTAAGTTTATGTTTTTGTTTTTCAAGTTACATCTCTAAAGAATTCGCTTTTCATTGAACACCTAACCAAACACATTTGAAAAAATCTCCAAAAATATATCGGTACATGCCCTTGCAAGGTCGTTTACGCCAAAACACTCTTTAATTAGCGCATTTGTCATATTTAACAACGTACGTGCGCCGGCGCAGCCATCACCCGGCCCGTGAACTTTGATTCGACCAATCACAGCACAGCTTCCGACATTCGATGTTATTGCGTATTATTTTTCATTTTCCGACAAAAATGATATAGAGGACTAAAAATAAACATACGTTTTTATTTTTTTATGTAAAATAAAACATGTAGGTGTAATAAATTGTATGCACTCTCGTTTTTTTACGCTTTCAGTAAAGTTTCATTAAGCTGGTGATGAAATGTTAATTTTCGTTTTCAGTGACAAAATTTCTACGCAATTTGTTCCAAAATATAAACAACTGCTTTTTACTTTTTCTTAAAATATTATAATAATATAATATGCTTGGGTACTGTGTATTTTTTTGTATTCGTTTTTTTTTTGTTCCATACGTATCAGGCATGGGGATAGTTTACAATCAGCTGGTCTAAAAGTCATTATGGCAATTTTAACTCAATAGTGAATGTCTTATGGTAGATAACTTTATTTTTATATTCATTATTATGATGATATATGACTATACTATGATGATAATATATGGTTGGGTAATCGGCTGCTGTGCAACGTGTTGTGGGAATAATACTAGTACTCGTAAAATGTGTGATAATGGCATTTTCTGAGTAACATGCCCATTATATTAGCCCAGAGTCAAGAAATTCGGCGGTGTTACACACCCTTGCCTCCGAAACCATGTAAACTTTTACTCTATAATATGTCCCGCATAGTAGGCTAGTCTAGTTTGACAGACTGGCTACCATGATTGAAATCCATTGGTAGATTATTACACTTATGTTTATGATGATGTTGATATTATGTAGGCATTATTTAAATATATATGCTTCTGGTTGTGTTATATGTTAAATAACCTTGAATCATATAGGAAAGTTATAACTTAACTAACTGTAATTAAATGTATTACACTTTTCCCTGCTCACCACGGCTGCATAACAACAGACATTTAATATTTAATAATATTATACACATAATACATACATAGGTACCTAATTTTGTATGACATCATAAACTTGTATGTATGGAATCCTTCTCAGACAATTTCCATTCAGGAATTGTCTTTAGTTAGACATGGTATGTTGTTTAAATGATGCAATATTAAGTTTTATACCATTCTACTTTATAAAACATTAACTTTCATTTTATTTCTTATTTAAATTTAATTATATTTTCAATATTGTATAATATGTTCATAATCAATGAAATTGTATTAATTTTTCTTCCTATTATCTAATAACAAGCACAATTAAGTAATATTACAACATTAAATAACAATTTTTGTATGTCATCACACAAATTCAATTTGTATGGGATCTAATTCTAGCAAAATCTCATAGAAAAATTCAAATGATCCATAGTTAAGCATGGTGCGTTGTATTAACACCTTATGCTCTGTAACACCGCGGTCCTACCCCAACATGCGCGTGCGCCGCTGTGCGAGTGTGCGACCGCCCGGTATTTTGAGACGTAGCGATAGCAGAAAAACTTTAGATATCTTTTTAAGATTTTTTTATTCTCAGGCTTGTCTATTAATATTTCCTTATTTATAAATAATTGAGATGCACATACTTATTATTTAAAATTAACTTTGCACCAGTTACATTATAAGTCCCGTGGAAAAACAGTGAGCCTTTGTAAAAAATAAGCAATTGACTGTCATGCCACTTAAGTTGCTCTGCCTCTGTATCGACTGCCTCGTTAGTCACCAATGCGAATGCCGAACAAGAGGTCTCGGGTTCGTTTCCAGGGACAGGCAAGGTATTACTAGGTCTTTTTCGTTTTTTTTTTAATTTCTCAGTAACACGGAGCCTGGAACTGTGATCAATATATGGCAATAGGCAGACGAATGCAAGCATTCGTCAAATGACTAAAATACAGACATTTTTTGTTAAAAATAAACAATAACTATTTTATTTCTCTCTCGAAAGTGTCCCATTGGTCGATTTAAAATAAATTATTCGACTTTACCTTTAAGCCAGTTGAAAGTGACCTTCACAGTGGTTTTCTGGATTTAATAAATAAAATAAATATAGTTACTAGTATATTAATTATAACTAATTATTATGTATTTAGGTAGTAACCATGACCTACGATTTTATGGAATTTACACCATATTATTACCATGTGTGTATTGCATGCAATATTTACAATTTTTCTTTTCCCTCCTGTGTCCTCAATTCGGCAAAATTGATTCCGGGGAATACCAGTTTTGTTATGTTTAGAATATCTATTATTTACATTACTTAGGTAACAATAAATAATAATAAAGTTTCATCATCATCATAATAATTGTCTTTTTAAACTGACATGGTCAATAACACAAAAATTGGAACTTAAAACGGGATATTTACCATGTTTTTCACTGTTGCAAGCGCCACGATCACGGATAAACTTAAAACGGAGTTTGCGCTTGCAACAGTGCCGAAATATTGGAAACTCACAAAAAATTAAAAACCTGCTAAATATCCCGTTTTAAGTTCCAATTCTAATCATAATTATCAGCTACAAGACGTCCACTGCTGAACATAGGCCCCCCCAACGACTTCCAGATAGGCCGGTTGGAAGCGACCTGCATCCAGCGGCTCCCTACGACCTTCACCAGATGTCTTAATCAGAATCAAGTTTAGCCCAGAAAAATATATAGTATATTTTGTTGTTTCCTGAACTTCATACTAGGATTCTGTGTATTGAGAGCCCGGACTACCTAGCGGGTACCGAGGCTCTGGCTCGAAAAACAGAAATAGAAACGGGGTAGTTTTGACTCAGTAAGAGACTGACACTCCCTCTCGCCTCGCCTAAGGCGGGAGAAGTCAATGAATACTTTGTGTATAAAATTGTATTTTTTCTCTCAAGAATAGAAGATCAGCGAAAATCCATGCTACACTATTTTAGTTTTTATTCCGCTTGTGTGATGTAATGCGGGATTCGAGCTGCGGGAACCGCCGAGTCCACACCTCCTGAAGATGCTCCATGGAGGAGCGAAACATATGTCGAGTGTTTTGTTGTGTGTCGTGTGTGTGTTTTTCTGTTGCACCTCTGCTGCGTGAGCATTTAATTGCGGGCGGAAGGGTGCTGCTGTACTCCGCATGCTAAAAATACACCTACAAGCGAAATAAAAAATAACTTAATTAACAATAACATTATTGTTGGGATCATCCCTTAGATAAAATTAATCAACGGGCCTCTGAGTTTCAGCCTCTAGCATGCCCTGCAAAGATCCTGTGGTCCTATGAATGAAAGCGAATAAAAATAAATCAGTAATAATAATATCCGTCACCACCACACCATATCTGCTGACGCTACAAGCCAACCATCCGCGCCATTGACTTTCTTGGTGCCATTAACCGAATAACCCATTGCACAAAGAACTGACGCTTTTCAAGGTGAACACACACATACACACCAACAACATGCATACACTGCATAACCACTATGTGATTCAAAATAAATTTACAAACATACAAAATCACCCCACAAAGCCAAAGCCAATCAAAAATGAATCTTAACATCTAAAGCAGAAAGTACAAATGTAATTTTAAAAAACGCAATTCGAATGTTGTCGAGACGAGAAGGGTGTACCCACACATAGATAGAGCAAGACATTCAGTGCGTTCAACTGCAGTCTGCACTCACACATACAAATCTTTGTATAGATTTCTACTTTCATTACAGTATTAAAAGCTTTTAAAATTGTTCGCATATTTCTATTTAGACTTTAATCTGCTTGTAAACAAACTTCACACTTGTACATTACAATATTTACAGTGTAATATACACAGACATTTACACACACATGCATAAGTTTCAGGGAAAAATGTACAGTGATCTATGTTAATCTTTCGCACACATACAAATGAATATCCTGTGTCCTGTGTGTGTGTTTGTGTATGTGTATGATATACGTTTTGTAACTGTGGATTGCGCATTTTATTAATAAATTCTTTGTGTATTTAATGTACAAGTTTATTCATGTTTAGTTTTTTTTTCAGTAATAGTTTGGCCATTGATTCCAGTAATGGATGAGAAATAATATTAATAGGGATGATGACGGGGTATAAAAATTAAAAATCTATTAAGCCAGTCAGTTAGGTAATGAAAAAATATTAGACACTTATGCCCGAATACTAGCTACTCAATTTTAAGTTGTACTTAAACATCATGCTATCTCTGACATTTTATAAAGAATTGATAGTGACAGAACTACATTTGAGAGCGTCTTAAAATTGAGTAACGTTTGAGTATACGGGCATTATTCTTTTATTTTGTCATATAAGATAACATTACTAAGATAAAACGAATCAAAGTCTTGGGACGTAATTTCTGCGTATAAGATGTAAAAACAAAAGTCCTTTTTTCACACGGAATAGAAATTATCGTTAATTACCACATTTGTTAAATGCGTGTTGGTTGTAAAGGGATGCTGATTTTTTTTATGGAACACGCTGGTAACCTACCATACGTGTCACCTGATGGTAAGCAATCGCCGCCGCCTATGGATGCTCGAAACACCAGAGGCGTTATAAGTGCAAGCCTTTTGGGGGTTAGGAATTTAAGGGTTATTGTGGTATCTTGAATTAGGAAGATTGGGAAAGGAGGTAATTGGGCCTCCGGTAACCTCACTCACACAACGCAAGAGTTGTTTCACGTCAGTTTTCTGTGGAGCCGTGGTATCACTCCGGTCGAGCCGGCCCATTCGTGCCGAAGCATGGCTCTCCCATATTAAATTTCATCACAGCATGTTGCATGGTATTTGGATCACAGTTTTAACATATTTATAAATTAGGTCAATATAATAAATTAAATTGTCATATAAAATAATGTGGTCAGCACGAGATTAAATTCTAGTAATTCTATAGAATTATATATAAATACTAAAGGTATAACTTGCTAAATTAACTGTTCAATTATACTGTGATAGGTAAAAATAATTTTAATCTTATAAATTCCGCGTATTACTGTTATAGGAAAAATAATTACTATATTTGTCCACATTAATGGACGTATACAGGATAAATTATTAGGTATACTAAATACTATGACGTCGATAGGTCTAGATTAATTAAGTGTTAGATTAATTTATTTTATACATGGCGTCAAATTAATATATAAATTTCGTGTTAAATTTCTTATCGCGGTTTCGGTATCTTATTCTGGTTAATCGAGAATATAGGAGGTATTTTACCCAACGTTTGGCAATATACTTTTAGTTGTTAGCCTAAACATTAACACTGGGTGAATGAAAGCCTCTTTTCACACGAAAATGGGTGAATGAAAGCCTCTTTTCATACGAAAATGGGTGAATGAAATCCTCTTTTTATTCGAAAAGGGAATAAACGTTCATCACCACGCTTGCTCAAATTGGATACAAGCGATTTCAGATTTTTATTTTACTTTTATTTACAGCCCAGTTCCACTTCAAGCTTGCGGCTTTCTGACCAACTAAAGCTCTACGAAGAGATGAGTGGAAGGAGGGTAGGGAGACCTTTGCCCAACAGTGGGACGACCATGGCTGAAAATAAATAATATTAAATAATTTTATTTACAAATCAAGGTAATTACGGTTCATAACTGATGAAAATAATGAGACTTGTAACTTACTTTGAATTTAAAACATTAAAAAAATGAAAGGTAATAAAGTATAACTTATTTTACAACTTGAAAAAGTTCTGAAAATATCAATGCGGAACTCCAAATTACACAGCAATCGAATTCCTATACTTGACTGTAGAGTTTATGAAGATTGCGCCAACTTAACGCAGACAGACGGGATAATTTCCCAGAGGGATAAGCAGAGGGTCCCCTATACCGGCTCCATGTAGGGACCGACCCTCTTGCCATTTACCAGCCACTATCGTAGACGGTTACAAACTGAATTACAGAATTGATATTTTTACTTTGTAAATTGTACGCCTTTAAATAGATCATAATTTACACAGAGAAGTTTATAATACTGTTCGATTCCAGGGTCAGGCATTTTTTTTTACATTTGGTGGGTCGACGTTTGGCCGCTATCTCACCTGATGGTAAGTGATAATGCGGCCTACGATGGAACACGTCTGCCCATAAGCAACCTATTCACTCGGGCTTTGAAGACATCCAGGTTATACCCATCAGGAAACACAGACTCCGGCAAGGAGTTCCACTCCCTAGCAGTTCGCACAAAGAAGTTCGGAAGCTTGTCATTTTCAGTTTTCCGAAAAATTCTCATTCTAGGATTGTACCCAGTACAAAATATGGCACCTCCTATTACATAGGACTAATAACACAAATGGTAAAAAGTTGGTATACATTGTACAATGGCATTACGTGCCGTAATGTGCCCTTCTGCCTACCCCTTCGGGAATAAAAGGCGTAACGTCACATACATACAAAAGCTAATGATACTGTTCAACACGGGGATTGAACCCGAAACGACAAAGATGAATGAACGATAGTATAGTAACCTATTTAGTCAGTCAGTCAATGTTCTCATGTTATTATATATTTAATAGTAAATAATAACATGTAAATTAATTAAATACATTTTGTAGTAAGATAATAATGCTCGTAGCATTAACTTCACATATCGGAATGTGAATAAACCTTTTGCTAATTATTGTATATTTGTTATCAATTAGTTATTCATACAAAATGTATGTGATGATAGTATTTTTTTCCTTAAATGAGTGTACTATATAACATTACGTTTGATTTCACATAAAGGTATCTGGCAGTGTGGGAGAGGAATGGACCGATTCGACTGGAGTGATACCACGGCCTCACAGAAAACCGACGTGAAACAGCTCTTGCGTTGTCTAAGTGAGATTACCGGAGGCTCAATTACCCCCCTTCCCAATCGTATCCCGATTCCCCAACAACCCTTAAATTCCTAACCGGTAACGCACTTGTAACGCATCTTGTGTTTCGGGTGTCCATAGGCGACGGCGATTGCTTACCATCAGGTGATCCGAATGCTCGTTTACCGGCTTATACCATAAAAAAATATTAAAATGTCATGTACCTTAGTTTAGGTTAGGTTATATAATGAAGTAAATGTATACCTTATTCATCACTACATAGTATAAAACAAAGTCGCTATTTTTGTCTGTTTGTTTGTCTGTATGCTTAAATCTTTAAAATTACGCATTTTTATGCGGTTTTTTGTAATAGGTAGAGTGATTCAAGAGGAAGGTGTATAATACATGCATAATATATCACCATTACACCCATGCGAAGCTGGGGTGGGTCGCTAGTATACTTATATACCTAGTATAAAATCGGTAAAAAACAGCGGAGGATAGCTCCACCTGATCATTTTAAAATGTTACTGCTTAAACCCAGTAAAAACATTAAGCCACACCCCATAAATGCATCATCTAGTACAAAACAGATTACATCGCAGCTTAGTGACAAAACACGTGTAATCCCTTAGTCGGTGGTGTTTAATGGTGTTTGGTGTCGGTGTAAATGAGTTTACCGAAGGTCCAATTACCCCCCTTAGCAATTTTCCCAATCCCTGATTCCCCAACAACCCTTTAATTCCTAACGCGCAATGCACTTGTAACGCCTCTCGTGATTATCTTGACTGCACGGTTGGCGTGGTGGTTAGGTAACTGGCTACTGTGCAACGTGTCGTGGGTTCGATTCCCACACGGAACAACTCTTTGTGTGACCTATAAATTGTAGTTTCGGGTCTGGGTGTCATGTGTATGTTTGTAAACGCACCCACGACACAGGAGAAAATCCTAATGTGGGGCAACGTTTTTAAAAATCTTGGGTGTCCATGGACGGCGGCGATTGCATACCATCAGGTGATCCGTCGCTCGTTTACCGGCTTATACCATAAAAAAAATCAAGAGATATCATTAGATTTGATTAAGCAGATAATCTATACTTACTGAAAGAAATAAATTAATTCCGAGAATTTTGAAATTTTACAAAATAAATTATTATTAATTTGACTTTCTTATTCGTTTAACGGTCGCAAGTGCAAAGACTTGTATCGGGTTCAATTCTAGGAATAGGTAAATATAATTGGTATTTTTAATTCTCAAAATTTCAGTTAAGACAAAGTGAAGAGGTTTCAAAAGTAATATTTTTTGAGGGAGGGACTCATCCAATGACTTCTCCCGCCTTGGGCGAGGTGCTAGGAAGTGTCAGACTCTTACTGACTAAAGCCACCCTGTTCCTACTCTTGCTTTCTCGCTTTTAACTGAACCGACTTCCATGTAGTTTTCGGTAAAAAAAGGTTTTATTCATAATCCCCAATCTTGCTAAATCTCACCTTTGGTAAATCACCAATAATTTAAAGGATGCTATCACTCGTTTCTAGGATTTGCTGCGGTTTTAATACCTGACCTGATTGACTGCACGGTTGGTGCGGTGGCTGGGCAACTGGCTGCCGAGCAACGGGTAGCGGGTTCGATTCCCGCACGGAGCAACACTTTGTGTGATCCACAAATTGTTGTTTCGGGTCTGGGTATCATGTGTATGTGAACTTGTATGTTTGTAAACGCACCCACGACACAGGAGAAAATCCTAATGTGGGGCAACGTTTTCCAAAAAAAAAAAAAAAAAAAAAATACCATATAACAAAGACCTTATATTACGCAATAAAATTCAGAGGAAATATTGTATTTTATGAGGTCTCTTACAAAAACACAGCCGAGTTCCCCGTCATAACTATTAATATATTAATGTCGTCCATTTTTCTGTATTTTCGTGAAAAGCCACTGACTTATTGTCCCAAGGGATGCGAAGTTATTGACCCCAGAGCGAAGCCTTAAAGTTACGGGTTGTTTTTCACGTAAATTATTTGAAAAGGGCTATCTCTGGTTTTGGGAGGCAAATGTTTGAGAGGTAACTTGAAGCTGTTTAGAGTATTTGGTATAGCGTTGTTGGGTATGAGATGTAAGATTAAAGTCGAAGTCAAAATCAAAGCATTTATTGTATTAATAATCCTTAATTAGACATTTTTGAAACGTCTAAGGGAATAATCCGTCTCGCAGTCTGTCTATCAGTGAAGCTAGGTACTTAATAGATTGATTTTAGATACTGTTACATAGGTTTTAATTATGTTTTTTTGTAGTAGTAATAGTAGTAGTAGTGCGTGTTGTCGAACCTGGTACTTTATTGTCGGCTACTTTTTTGTTTTATTTTTACACAGAGTTGAAATACTTAATGTTTCATAAAAAAGTCATTGTATTTTAGAGTTGAAAATTCTATGACAACATTATCAACAATTTGATCATATTATTCAACACAAAAAGCTTTAATTAATAGGATTTTGACATCAATATGAAATAAAGTAATATATTATAAGAATTACGCATTATTCGCTTGCATCAGTAATGAGATAAAATCAATACAACTGACTAATGCCGATAGAGTTGAATTAATGACAGTTTCCACTGATAAACGATTAATTTTGAAACCGGATTTATACTGGAAAATTCAATAAAATATTAATTGGTAAGTGCGGGAGAATTAAGCTTGGGCACAAAAGTGCCGGCTTGTCCGGTGTGATACCACGGCCTCACAGAAAACCCACGTAAAACAACGCTTTCGTTGTGTACGATGTGAGTAAGGTTACCGGAGGCCTAATTATTACCATATGGAAAGATTAAGAAGGGGTCTTAATCTTTCCAATTCGTCTGTTAATTACTCTACTTCTAACAACCCTTAAATTTCCACTGTCACTAGCAAGATTATCATCAGTACATCAAGAATCACCCACTACATCATTTTTACTCAAACTTGGACCTCTGCCTACCCCACACGTACAAACCCACGTCACGACTTGCGTAAACCGTGCAATGTGAACAAACCCGAGCATTGGCTTTACATAAGACTGAGAGCGGACAAGGGCGCGCGGCCGTTGATCTAACCCGACCATAGAGCTATTGTTCGACTAGATATGGCGTGTTTTGTGATTGTTGTTGTTGATTGTGTAAGGTAAGATAATATTATAATGGCTTTCATGTGATATGTAACACCAAAAATAAGGTTGCTTATTGTCATTGACGCTGTGACCCTAATCAATAATTATAAAATAAAGAGCTTGGCTTGGTGGAAAAACTCAGCTAAACTATTTTTTTTTTTATGGAAAGATGAGTTATTTGGATGCGTACTATGGATAGCTACTACTTCTTCGCACAGCTACATACATAGCTTAGTATCAGTGGAAACGTACACATAGTTTCACAGCTTAGCACATCTTCGTAGCATAGTTGCATAGCACATATCTGGCGGAAAAGTAGCCTTAATGTCCTTTTCTAAAATTGTGTCAGTAATTACACAAAAAGGAAAAACATTAAAATTGGTTATTAGACAAAAGAAAAATGAATGGAAAATGTCCTGTGGTAAAAGATTTCCTAGTATAAGATTGTATGAGCTTACTATTCGAAAACTTTTACATTTCACTCCATCGTAATTTGGCTAACAAACTTTGGCAAACATTCTAAAATACGTCACTCTTGGCTCTCCAATGTCATATCTATTCTCTTGCTAATTCTATGACGTGTTATATTTGCACTGCATCGGTTATAAAAACAAAATGATTTGGTTGCATCCCACACTGAGGCGACAATCAGGGGTAAATCCGTGTTTATCATTAGTGTCACATGTTTAGTAATATGTTGTGTTGATCCTTATGGGATTATAACATAACTGATTGAAATTAAGAGTAGTATAGGCATGCTTAGAACCTCTAGCATGGCTTGAAACTAATCGAGTTCCTCGTAAAAAGTTACGTGTTAGGTAAAGTTACGTATCAAAAAATTTAATAATCGAACACATTATTATAATAATTGGTTGCATATCACAAGATTTCAAATACAAAGAGTGATCTTATGACTGGAGGTTAGCAATCGATTTGACAATATTATTTATTGCGTTTGAAGTAACAAGAAATGTCTTGATTCAAACCTGTTGCTTTCAGAACACATCTAAACGCCGATTTGTCAACAGAATATTTTATGCATCAGGTTTAAAAAGTAAATCCAACACCATGTGTTCTGGAGCTGCGGACTGCCTAGCGGGTTACCGGGGCTCCAAGTTGAAAAGCAGGAGAAGGAATGGGGTGGTTTTTAGTCAGTAAGAGTCTGACACTCTTTCTCACCTCACCCAAAGTGGGTGAAGACATTGGATGATTTTCCCCCTTAAAATAACCATTAGGTAAACCCATCGCCATATATCAGGTGCAATTCCTGACTTCGGGCTACTATTGTTTCTTTTTATACCGACATAAAAGTTCAGTAAGACTTGGCCTAACCTGGGAATCCAAATTGTTACCCCTAGTTCAGCAGTTGGATTAGAGACCACTTTACATAATTTTACATACACACAATAATATATACCCATACATATAATAAACAAAAATACACACAGACAACTAAATATAGATATATTCAATGTTTTCACGGTCAAAATAATAAATGCACCTAAACTAAGTTCAAGGACCTTGTATATAAATAAGGTATATAAGAGATATATGTCTTATTGCTTAGGACAGACGGTTCAGAGTTCGATGACCGATCGATTAGGATGCTGTATGGGCCGATGTGAACGGATTTGGGATCCTTTTAGTTTAAATTATTGTGATCTCGATTTTTTTATTGTTTTTTTTTTCTTTTATGCAATTGGCTGTTAGTTAGGTATTGTGTTTAGTTGGTTGGTTGTTGTATAATATATCATGAGTTCTCACATCACTCATCAAAGGCCTATACGCGCCCTGTTGAGCTAACGCCTCTTCTTAAATTGAGAAGGTTTGGGCATTATAATCACCAAGTTTGTTTAAGTCAGGTTTGCTATTTCGAACTTATAAATTAGAAATTAAAATTTATTTTACTATCATATTTTCCGATCTAAAAATTTTGGTGAGAGCTATCCTGTCCCTGTGAACGTATACATATCTTTTGAGACTCATAGAAATAATTACTCTAAGAAAATTTAAAATGAAGATGAAGAAGATACTATGCTCTGCTCCTTTTCAACAACGTACCTGTGACTCCTCTGGTGATACGGGTATCCATTGGCGGCACTGATCACTTACCATCAAGTGACCCGTCAATTTCATAAAAAAACATTACATATACACGTGTACCTATCTACCCCTTTTTAAAAAAGAATAACAACCTTACATTCTAAATCATTATCTTTAACATTAAGATGTCTCTCTTCAAAAAAACCACAATAAGTTACGCGAAAGCAACCCTTATCAACAGTCAGAGAATTCGTCCCTGAACCTAAAAGGGAAAGTTCATTTACTTTCACAAGCCTCTCTGAAATAAAATTCAGCTGAAGTCATTGGCCCCGACGCGACGCAACCGAAGGTTTTATTGCGTCTACTATTTCTATGTAAACTTTTCAGTTATCGATTGTAGTATTCATTGTTTAGAAGCTTTTTGGAGGCTTTTTTTTCAGTTTTCAGGATTTTGTGTGTTGGTATCTAGTATTGTGATATAGGTTTTTGATTTAAGTGGTTAAAACTGAAAATTAAGATGGTGTGATCATCATGTTAATTGCTGATTTTCATAATTTTCTTATACTTGTGTTGTTTTGTTTCATTTTTCAAGGTCATTCTGGCTGTTATCACCATGTTCATGATTAATTAAAACGACATATCAAGTAGAATGGTGGGCGAGACAATACTCATTTATAACTATAAGATCAATGAAATATTCAGCTTAAGTAACGAAAGCCTTACTACGATCTCAATGAACTTAAATAACCTCAAAACCATAAGTAAAGCCACGTGTCAATTATATAGAAAATAACAATGTAAATAACAATTACAGTTCACAATTCTATCATTAAAATAATATGAACAATAATGGGTGAAATTACGTAAATTTTCGTAGCACGCCTACGCGGCCGTTGACCCCCGAATCGTAGCCGCGTAGCATGATAACACTCCCTTGCCGATAAGGGTCGATGAACTTCAACTTTCGCTTTTTATTGTTCAATGTCTTCCTACTATGAGCTTTTTATCTTTTATGAATTGTTATGATACGAAAATAGACCCTTTTTATGAGGAAATAAAGCTCGAAATATTGTAGATTGATTGGATCTTTGATTTGGTGTGATTTCAGCTTAAGCAATTGGATCTCTTCTAGAAATATTTAAATGTCTGGTCTAGTCTTGTTCCTATAATAGGCCTAAAAGAAAGAGATTAAGTGATCGATTTGAGTGTAATTTGAATGTTGCGTTAAATGTGATTGGCAACCAAGCCTTATTTAATTTAATTTAATTAAAATTTAATTTAATTATTTTATAATTATTTTGGTCTGCTAACTATAATTTATTTTGTTTGAATTTAAAGTGCATACCTGTGTGAGTAAAAACATACACATGTTTACTTCATCAAATTGAGCATAGGTTGATACTGTTTGTTAAGAGACTTTAAATATATATTTTTTTATTCTATTGACCTCTACTCACGGTTTAATCATAGAAACATAATAACATAACATCACAGCAAACCTCCTATTCCCCAAAAGTATAGGCAGTAACAGTCCTTTACTTAACAAAGCATTAAGTATATATATATATATATAACTTAACACATTTATAACGCCCTAACACATCGCATACATTACAAGCTATACATATAAGTATATATATATGCTATATAAGTACATATATGTTGACATTTCAGTGATAACCTGTCTGGCGAGTGATTTAAATGCCTTTGTTGTCTGGCTGAAAACATGAACACTTATAACAGACGATTTCGTGAAACTCAATTATATACATGTGTGTGCATATTATGTATAAGAAACAATGTTTTGTCTGTTACTCAATGTATCTATATATTAATACGTGATGCAAAAACTTTGAAGCACATTTTACGAAAATTGCGCGGACGTAGGAGCATAAAATTTGGTATACTTATAGTTTATGTGTAGGAGAAGTGCATAGCGCTAATATTTTTCAAAAATAATGCTTATAAAGTACATTAAATCAATAAATAAAACATTACACACACATGCATAGTATCTGATCGTATTTGACAAAACGTCAAAATCGATAGACATTGCGATGATATTCTCACGTCTCATATGAAAAGAGTTTTATAAAAGAGTTTGAATTAAATAAAAATTATCCTTCAACGTACGTTAAGTGGTATTGTAAATTAAATCATATATGGTCGAATTTCGGCCACTAGGCGACCACTAGTATTAAGTTAATACTGCCTAGTTGGTCGAATGGTTGCAAGTGCGACTGTTGGACATGGGGTCTTAGGTTCGATATCTGGGTAGGGCAAAGTATTACTGGGTTATTCGAAAAACGGATTTGCAGCAGTACCCAGTATATGGCAACTTAAAATACAAAATAATGGTGAAAAGTGGGTGTACATTGGATGAAAGCTTTTCAAAATATATTAAGTTAATGGTAAATTGTTGTTGTCCCCAAAAAGGCGGCGGCGGCGATTGCTTACGGTCAGGTGATCCGTCTGCTCGTTTACCGGCTTATACTATAAAAAATAACGCCTTTCTCTCAATCCTTTCACAGATTTATTTATATTCATACTTTTTATTAATAATACCGTTACAAAATAGTTCAACAAACCACACAAAACACTCACACATATTACAAAATATGACATCACACGCGAATGTTATCAGTAGACGAATAAATGTCATAAAAAAGTATGTTTTATAAAGTGTCCTTGTTATCGGCCGTTGACCCGCCGATAACCTAGTTACAATACCGACTTGCGTAACAAAACTGACCCTATTAAGTTTGCTGGAATTAGGCACATATTGGGAGGTATTATATTGATCGGATATAGTGATAGGAATTTATGATAGTATATGAAATATCTGTCTCTCTGTTTCGTTTGTCGAGTGGTCGCTAGTTTCGATTCCTGGGCCAAATAAAATCATTATTGGATTTTTCTAAAAGGCAGTTACAACACAGAGGCTTTCATCTTTATTTATACCCATTACAAAAGGTTTGTATTACGTGGGATTGAGAATGAAAAGTGCACGTTGCATTGCACCTTTGCATCTCTGTCCACCTCCGTGAACTCCGCTGACAAGCTTCTACAACCGACTTCGTCCACGTTCGTTGGATAAAAAGTATCCTATCACCCAAATCAGATCATACCCTGTCTGTATACTAAATTTCATCAAAATCCTTTCAGTAGTTTCAGCATAATTGACAGACAAACATCCAAACAAACAAACTTTTACATATAGTAATTACCTTAGAGACTGTTTTGATAGATTTTGATTACAAGCACTTCCCGGCAGTTAATAGGTAACTTACTAACGTATTAACACGATATAAATCAAAAGTAGGTACATAAAACATAATACACAAGACTTAGCACTAATGTACCCACACAATGATGTGTTTAGCAAGCTCTGCCTACCCACTAATCATAAATGAATTCATTACATTAGATAAGGTGCCGTAACTTACACCGTTACATAGTTAAGCTAGCAATCCATGATACAAGGTGATTCATACTATTATCGATTTTATTATAACTTTCGTGAAACATACTAAATTAATTATTATGTTATCGGCTTACTCACGTAACTGTTTGACGAGGAACTTGACTAGTTTTAAGCCATGCTTTTGTTATACAGTAAGAATCTGACACTCCCTCTCGCCTCGCCCAAGGCGAGAAAAGTCATTGGATGATTTTCCCCCCTCAAAAAAAAAGGTTCTTAATACCAAAATCTCATTCATATTGAACCATGTATAACGGTTCTAAGATCAACAGTAAAGTAATGCTGCCTAGCCTAAATTCGACACGTGCAATACGCCCACGTTAGACTAATCAGACACGATATGATCTGTCGGTGACAAGCGTTGAGCAAGCGTGAGCGTAGGTACCTAATTATTTATGAATATTTCATACTTATATGTGTGTAATATGAATAAAATACATGACGACGACAAACAGACGTGTAGACGTATCGTCTGATAGTGAACAATCAGCGCCACCCATTAACACCCAAGTTAAACAGGTGCGTTATCGATATTTGGTTGGGCTTTTTTTATGGTAAGCATAAGCCGGTAAACGAGCAGACAGATAACCTGATGGTAAGCAACCGCCACCGCGTATGGACACCCGAAACGACGTCTCTGGTGGACGTTACAAGTACGTTGCCGGTTATGTATTTTAAGGTTGTTGGGGAATCGGGGATTGGGAAGGGGGACAATTAGGCCTTCGGCAACCTCATTCACACAACGTAGCACAACGCAAGCGTTGTTTTACGTCGGTTTTCTATGAGGCCGTGATATCACTCCGGTCGAGCTGGCCCATTCGTACCGAAGCATGGTTCTCATACACTTAATAACTAACTATGTCCCTAAGGATTTGAGGATTGGGGAAACTCACTCACTCATACGGCAAAATACAATACAAGAGTACAAGCTGGTTTTCTGTGAGGCTGTTAAAGGCAACCTCGAACTAAATTGGGAAGAGTGACCGTAAAAAACAATCTGTTATAACTCCGCAACACATATTTTCAATTTCCTAACAACAAGTAACAAAACGAAAATAAGTTTCAAACAAATTAATTACATCACGAAACAAAAAACATGTTGAAAATCACGGAAGTGGAAAATCGTAATAGGAAAATAAGTATTACATCAAAAAAGCCCTTTCTTAAATGACGTCAAGACATAGGAAAATATGTGAAATTTCGTGAACAAATTTTGTATTCGTGGACATTTTATTTATTACGTGACGAAAACGTGTCATATTTTGTTATTAAACTTCTATGACGCGTGTTTGGAAACGTGACGCTTGCTGTCATGAACCAATGTCATAACTATGGAGTTGGGACATACTGTTTCAATGTTTGAAGAGCTTGATAAAGTACCTGGAGTTTCTTGTTCGTTCTTCTACATAGGATATTTTTTAAGAATGACCGTTTTTGTTTATTATTGTGTTATAACGGGACTTAGGACTGGGGAAAATCATCCCATGACTGACTTCCTTGCACTCTCGCCTTGGGTGAGGCGAGAGGGAGTGTCAGACTCGTACTGACTAATAACCAACCTGTTACTACTTCTGCTTTTTAAGCCGGGAGCCCCGGTAAACCCACTGGGTGATGCGCAGCTCTGGATACTTATGAACCCCTAATGTGTTTAGTCGTTGTGTAAGCCGCCAAAAATAATTATGGTTAGTTTATTTAAAGTCGTGTGGTGGCTGCAGAAGAGAATAGAATTGTCACAATCCGTAGCATTTTAATGAACCGAATTGTTTTAAATTACGAACCTTTCTTTTAAGGGGGGCAATATTATGATTTTTCCCGCCTTGGGCGAGGCTAGAGGGAGTATCAGACTCTTACCAGGTGGTCCGGGCAATCTGCTAGGTAGTCCGCAGAACCTTACCTGCCTATCAAGTAAGATAGGTGGAAACCCTCTTTTATAGAGGAGGCCCATAGTCCAGTGGTGTTCTATCACTCTTGATGATATTACCTCCCATTCTTAAAACCAGTATGTCAACATGATCTCCTCTATACCCCTCATTCATAAGAGGTAATTGTACCTCATGACCGGTCAGCATAGAATATTATATGAAGTGTGACTTATAGTGACGTAAATAGAGTTTATAATTGTCTGTCACGTGCAATGCCTCGTGTTGGGATTGGGAAAGCCAAGTTCATAATAAGTTCTTATGTAAAATCTCTTTGATTTTCATTGAATGATAAGTGATGTAAGGTGTAGATGAATATAGCTTTTATTATGTGTTGATTAGAGTTATTTTTGGCATAACCTTTGATTGGGGATTCTTGAATGATTGTTTTGTTTTAATTGATGAGTGTTAAGTCACGTTGCTGTGTTCCTGTTACGTGTTACGGTTGTTTCTGGGGTAGGCAGAAGTTTGCTCAATTACTCTTGAATAGTTATATCAAGGCAGTCTAATTTTCTAGTTTAAAGAACGAGTCGAATTTTAGACTCTATGCTATGGGTATCAAAATTAAAATTAAAAACATCTTGCTTAATCCAAATATCGAACCCAACACAATACCATCAAGCTGCATTTTGTCACAGGACACCAACCTTGGTGGCCACATTTTGTCATTAAAAACTACACAGTATTTATATTGTTTTTTACTGAAAGATAAGTAGATAAATGTTCAAGTCAATTCAAACAAACAAACAATCGGATCTTTCACTTCAAATACTGAAAGAAACGAAATAAAAAGAAACTATTTGTATGGAATAAACGTATGAGAAGTAAAAACCACGTGTCTTGGTGTATGGTATGGGTGAATGTGCTGAATTTCCATACATACATACATACATGTTTGATAATGTAGGAGATCATTTGAATGGAATTTACATTTATTTCAGGCAACCACAGAAAGATTGTGAAGAATAGTAGTAGAGCGATATGAAAAATTGTGACTGTAATTTTTTTTTAGAGCGTTTCTAGCAGTGTAATATATTTTTCGATGTAGAGTTCTTTTTAATTTAAATTTATTGTTTTAATGAATTTGATATACTATTTTTTATGATAATAGTAGTATTTAAAAAATGTTATTTTAGAGTTTATTTAACAAATAATTAAGTGGAATATACCATTTCTTAGTTCTACACGGAATTGAGTCTGTGTCCTTGTCATACAATTTTTTTTTTGCTTTAGTCAACAATTATATTTGTTTCTAACCTCTTTACGCCTTCTCTACTCAAACAAGAAGTCCTTTATCTGAGAATCACACCCAAACCTTTAATAGTTTTAACCCTCAAATGATGATGACATTATTGTAGAGCCCAACACCACTTACTATACTTATCTAATTCATTAAAAATAAATACATTCCCACAAAACCACATTTTCAAAATACCTTTTCTAAAATAAAACCCTACACACACATCCATATATAAATAATGGGTGTCCCAAAATTAACGCAAGATTTGAATTTGCCGCCATTTGTGCAGTGAAGTGTTGGCAACCCTGAAAAAAAGCAATTTGACAGCTAACAGTATAGGGTTATTAAAAATGGAGCGTTACACGATAGATCACCGTGTCTTCATTATTAAAGAATATTTCAAAGACATTTCCAGGTCGTGTACTCTCTCGTTTCGATGATCAAAATTGGCTTCCTAGATCTCGATCTAATGTGATTTAACACCATTAGACTTCTTTTTATGGGGTTATTTGAAATCACAAGTCTATGTCAACAAGCCCACAACCACCCGTGCATTAAAGGAGGAGATTCAACGCTGCATCAACGAAATTCAGCCACATTTATGCAGAATGGTCATGAAATTTTCAACAAAAGAGTGCGCATGTGCATGCGAAGCCGTGAGGCCATTTGTCCGATGTGTTATTCCATACATAACCCTATCCTATGTACTTTACGAGTCAATAAAAATATAACTATCAAAAGACTAAAAACGGCGTTTTCTATTTAATTCAAATCTTGCGTTAATTTTGGGACACCCTATATATATACATACATACATAGACCAAGTACACATTATTTCTATGCAAGACGCTTCATACCGCTAAACGAGTTTCAATAGGCAACGAGCTGCGCAGGATTCGCTTTAACCACCTGGCACCGAACCCGTTACCCTGTAATCCTAGTGACATAAAGACAACCACCTGGCGTTTGGATAATTGTGTACTTATATGTAATAATGGTTTTTCTACTATGTAATGTGGTTGTGGAATATTACTTGGTTTTTAACCGGTTTTTTCTATGTAAGTAAGGTATTTTTTAGCCGCGTAACGTGTAGCGGGTTTGATTCCCGCAAGGAGCAACTCTTTGTGTGATTCACAAATTGTTGTTTCGGGTCTGGGTGTTATGTGTATGTGAACTTGTATGTTTGCAAACACATGCCGACAAACTGAACACAATTCCAGACTCCGTTTTTTTAGCTTGAGAAATTTTGACGAAAATCCGAAAATATTCCAGCTGTTTAGCAACCGCACCAGGAATCGAACCGGAGACCCCTTGAGCAGCAATCGCACTTGAAACCACTCGACCAACGGGTCAGTATAACTCTAAAATAAGTCCAAAAAATATCATAATCAAGTTACAAAAATACATCCATACCTTTCAAAAGAAACAAAAACCCTATCTCCAAGTCTTTAAAACAATTTGATACGAACATTTTACCAAGAAGTGAATATCTCCCATCAATTTCTAGGTCTCTAGGGCCCAAAGAACGTAAGTACTAGACTGGATAATTGCTGACTATTTAACGAACGTATAAAAAGTAGTTTGCACAATATGAGCAGGTGGGGACACCTAAGAATATCGAGGGTATTTAGTGCTTGCGACACGGGGACGATACGATTTCATAGTGCTTAAGACAATTGATTAATGTAATTTCCATAGATGAATTGAATGAATAGTGCACAGAAAATGCACATTTTTTTATAGGGGGCAAACGAGCAAACGGATTCGATCGGTCACCTCATGGTAAGCGATCAGCGCCGTCACACCAGATAAGTCACAGGCAACAAAACAACCGGCGACTGCAGGGTGGGTGCGATGGCTGGGCATCGGACTGCCGCGCAACGTGTAGCGGGTTCGATTCCCGCACGGAGCAACTGTTTGTGTGGTCCATAAATTATTATTTCAGGTCTAGGTGTCATGTAACTTTTAAGTTTGTAAACGCACCCCCGACATAGGAGAAAATACTAATGTGGGGCAAAGTCTAAAAAAATAATTAAACGGAGTATGCTCTTTTCTTGAATGTTAGATCCTATTTGCTAGATTCACAAGGTGGAGAATAATAATTTTACCTTAACACGGGCGAATTTATCATCCCAACGCAGATTCTATACTATTACTAATATTTTCAATAATATAAAAACCACAATAACTCTTTAACTAACTCGTAAATAGAACCTAGAACAGCTGCAGTGAAGCTTGCAACCACTTCGATCAACACCAGCATTACAACACAGTCATGTTTAATTGCCATGTCAAACGGATGATTGTCAAGTTACCGTGTCATCGATTCACTGGCAGTTGCTTCATCATGATTGATGTCATAATGGCAAGGTTATGACCGCATCTGACCACAAAAGTTGACTGTTCGGGCCTTACCAAACTTATAACGAAATTACAAAAAAAGTTACTTAAAAACAATTGTTGGGAAACTCGTGTATAATTAGGTAATGGTTCTGGCTATTTCTGGATTAGGTGGATGGGGGAGCAAGGAGACTTCGTCCTAATTCCATAGTGAAATATAAAACAGATTACGGATTGGTCGGTTTTTAAAAATTTCTTAATAATAGCACCTAGCTTTACTAACAGACAGACTGACGGAAAATTCAATTTGACATTTCAAGTGCCTAATTGAGGGTTAATTGAAATAAATGCTTTGACTTTGACTTTGACATGGGATCTTGAATAGAGTAGTTTGCTAGGTCAAAACTAAATTATTTTAATACAGTACAGGGTTAGGAATTTAAACTTTGTTGGGGAATTGGGGATTGGGAAGGGGGGTAATTGGGTCTCCGGTAACCTCACTCACACAACGCAAGCGTTGTTTCACGTCGGTTTTCTTTGAGGCCGTGGTATCACTTTTCGTGCCGAAGCATGGCTCTCCCACACACCTCTACATGGTCCTACGGCGCCCGTGTGACCTACATATTTTTTAAATTAAAGATGATTTTTTAATCAAATTTGCAACGCCTGAAAAAGGCCGTTAAGCTGTACATAACATTTAAATTAAGACCTGTAATACCTACCTTAACATGCAAATAAATATTTTGAGTTTGAGTTTGAGTTTATGAATTTAACAATACATATCAAGTCTTCGTAAGGTAAGACAAAATCGTAGCATATAAACAGCTTACCCCCAGATTATACAGAATAACGGTACATGACCAGCTGCTGCACAAGCATATAAAAATAGAAGAACAATATTATGTGTGAGCATACTTAAACACAACTATGTAATACACTGTTCTTCATTAACATGATTTTGTAATTAATTCTAAGTATTTTTAACCGACTTCAATAAAAAAAGAGTATATCAGTTTGATCTGTATGTATGTATGTATGTTTTTCTATGTCCAAGAGGTTTAAATGATACATAGTCTGTTGGACTTGATCTAGTAGGTTATTGCAACGCCAACGTCACGCCTTTTATCCCTGAACGGGTAGGCAGAGATGCACATTATGCCATATAATACCGCTTAACAATGTACACCAACTTTTCATCATTTGTGTTAAGTCACATGTAATAGGGGGTTAGCCTATTGCCATATACCGGGCAGAATTCCAGGCTCCGTACTAAGTATCATGTGTATGTGAACTTGTATTTTTTTTAACGCACCCACGACACAGGAGAAAATTCTAAAGTGAAGCAAAGTTGTTTATTAAATATATAAATAAAATCATTTTAAAACTAAAAGTCCCTCTAACCGATGAGCTTACATGAAAAGACTGATGACAGTTGATGAAGAAAAAGAGGTATGTAAGAATCGTAGCAATTGGCGTTCTATTGTTTCTGCCTACCCCCATGGGAGACAGGCGTGAGGTTATGTATATAGGTTTAAAGTTATTTTTCCATGTTTTTTATACCTATAAGTTATAAACTGAATTCTTATCGTGGTCACAAGCAGTTGAACCTCAAAAACAAACATATAACTTCAATTATACAATAGTAATAAGTTTAATAATGCAATTTAACCACAATAACATTATTATGAAATTAATAATAATACCTAAATCATTAACAACGGAATGATGTAATAATTTATTGTTAGGTAACACCATGTTTACAATGATGTCAAAATTCAATGTTTATCCTCAAATTGATTATGTTCCTATTATGTCTAAAATTAACATATACATAAATATATTTAGAGACGACGTAGGTAGTAATTAAGTGTGTAATAAATAGGTATTAATTGGGATGTTATGTATTATAACTAATAATAGATTTGATTGTTAATGGTTGAAGGCGGTAAACGAGCAGACGGATCACCTGATGGTAAGTAGTCGCCGCCGCCCATGGACACTTGAAACACCAAAGGCGTTTCATGTGCATTGCTGGCATTTTGGGGGTTAGGAATTTAAGGGTTATTGGGGAATCGGAGATTGGGAAGGGGGAAGGGGTAATTGGGTCTCTGGTAACCGTTGTTTCACGTCGGTTTTCTGTGAGGCCGTGGTATCACTCCGGTCGAGTCAGCCATTTGTGCCGAAGCATGGCTCTCCCACATATGAATACACTTGATAATAAATTTGTAGTTAGAATTATTAACAAACTTTTTCTTTTAATGACCTTGGGTGTCCTTTAGTGTTTCGGTGATCAAATCCCAGATAGCTTATTACTTTCAGAAATAACAGGAGTGATGATACAACAAGGACATATAGGAATTAAGATTTTTCCTTAAAGTGCCAGACTTCAGACGAAATTATTTATAACATTAATTAAAAACAAGACGTTAATTATTGCACTCCATATACGGATAATCTTTATGCTTTAATTAGTAAAATTGAACAAAACAGAATAATTATGGTAAAATTGGTGGGGATGTGTTGTATGTACCTAATTTATGAGTCCTCACAAAAACTACTGAACTGAAGAACTAGACTAGATGGACTAACCAAATCAAACTACCCTGTCCGAAAAAAAATAAACCGACTTCACTAAAAAAGTTAAAAATAACTTTAATTTCGGAAGTCGATGTTTCTCGGTATTATTTGTTTGTTACACCGACTTCCGAAATTAAAGTTATTTTTAACTTTTTTAGTGAAGTCGGTTTATTTTTTTGTAAAAAGTATTTTATTTCACACTTTTTAGTTGCGATACTCAGTATCGCAACTAAAAAAGTCGGTTAAAATTCTCTATCTCAATAACTACTTTATTTATTTATATTGTCACAGTCACTTAATTAACTTTATTGTGATTTCTATGTGAGTATGAAGTTCCATTGGCCATTTCTGGTCTTCTTCATCAGTTCCACCTCTTCAAAGGTTACTTTTTGACTGTAAATGCTTCAATTCTAGATGAATATACCAAAATCACTATATAGTTCCCTATAATATTTGAGGAGTTCCCTCGATTTCTCTAAGATCCCATCATCAGATCCTAACTTGGTGACAATGGGACCACCTCAGAACTATCTACTTTCGAACAAAAAAATAATTTTGAAAATCCGTCAACAATTGACGGAGTATAACTCTATTGCGATTTCTATGTGAGTATGAAGTTCCATTGGCCATTTCTGGTCTTCTTCATCAGTTCCACCTCTTCAAAGGTTACTTTTTGACTGTAAATGCTTCAATTCTAGATGAATATACCAAAATCACTATATAGTTCCCTATAATATTTGAGGAGTTCCCTCGATTTCTCTAAGATCCCATCATCAGATCCTAACTTGGTGACAATGGGACCACCTCAAAACTATCTACTTTCGAACAAAAAAAGAATTTTGAAAATCCGTCGAAAATTGACGGAGTATTCGATGAACAAACATACAAAAAAAAAAAAAAAACATACAAACAGCCGAACATAGTACCTCCTCCTTTTTGTGAAGTCGGTAAAAATGACTTAACATGACCATCATAAACAGCCTGTTAGACACCGCATTCACAAATTATTGTTTCGGGTCTGGGTGTCATCATTGTGAACTTGTATGTTTGTAACCGCATCTACGACACAGATGAAAATTTTAGTGTTGGGGCAACGTATAAAAAAAAATAAAAAAGTGAAACCGTTCTAGGCACAGAATAATAAGTAGGTACAAGTATTCTCGGCTAAGGATCTTTAAAAGAAAATAATCTCCACGATTGGCAAGTTAGTAGGATATCACAGTTTAAAAGGATAAAGTCTTTGTTAAATATGTAGTTATTTAATCAAGACTTACGATATCTGTGGAAAGAATAAGGCTGATAACTGAAAAACAATTAACCGGCTGCCGTGTTACGTGTAACGGGTTCGATTCCCACACGGAGCAAATCTTTGTGTGATCCACAAATTGTTGTTTCGGGTTTGGGTGTCATAATTATGTATGTGAACTTGTATGTTTGTAAACGCACCCACGACATAGGAGAAAATCCTGTTTTTTTAAATAATAGTATTCATATAAACCAATGTTTAATTGCTAATTACTATACCATGCTCTACTAAACAAATTCACTATCTTTCTTTCTCCGACGCATAAACCCGCAGTTTCATTTACGGCGAGACAGCTAACGGTGTAGGAATTGTGCGTTACATAAACAGCGCGTTGCATCGCCCTTGGCGGCTGGACGCCGACCCCGTGCGCCTCAAGGTCGAGCGCGCACACACGCGCGCGCGTCTGTATGCGCATGTAAGGGCTGTGCGTCTTTTATGCGTCGCGGCGCGGCGCGGCGGTTAATGATTCTGGGTTTAGTACCTCTAACATGAGTTTGAAGCAATAGTATTTGTCGATAGTCGCTAGCGACGATTTAAATTTTTTGTATGTCAAATTTTAGTTTCATAGGTGACTGGTAGAGGCGTAGTATAATTAGCGACTATTGACAAATAATTTTGCATGTGATTTGTTTGTTGTGAAGGTTTGTTATTTGATATAAGCTTTTAAACTGATATTTGATATTAGTTCATCCGTGATCATGGCGCTTGCAACAGTGCCGAAATATCGGAAACTCATAAACATAAATAAACATGGTAAATATCCCGTCTGAAGTTCTAATAGTATTGTTATTTGATGTCCGAAAGTTCGTTTTAATTAAATGAAGGTTTTGTTTTTCGTTTTAAATTTTTTATCAACGGCAGAATATAAGTGAGAAGCAATACTAAAGGGAGATAGAGAGAGAGAGAGAGTAACAGACGGTAAAACGAAGCTTTTAGTCAACTGTGAAGATTTTCTGGCTGACAATAAAGACAATGAGAAGGAATACTAAACACAACTGACTTCTGCTTACTTCTGTTATCAATCTTACTTAAACTTTTAAGCAAATGACACTATAACAAAAACAAAACGATAAATTAAATTAAACATAATCACAATCCGCAACCGCGTAAAACACAAACATCCTTATAACCCTACACATTTTACACTGCAAACCTAAACAGTCTACCACTTAACAAAGAGCTCTGTGGCGCTATTGAATTCGTTTCATCCCCTCAAATATGGAAGAGACAAGAGGTAGGGGGGCTCAAGTTAGACTGGTCGACGCACGCACACATGGATACGTTGCACAAATGTCTGTGTGTGTGAGAAAAGGAAAATCTTAATACTTAAATACTATTTTTGTAATAAAGTGAGATGTTAATCATCGGTCGTTGTAACAAAGGAGTCTGTTTGGAAATACATAGTTTTGTTTAATCTGTCGTCTGGACTAGATAATGAGAGTTTATTTTCTTTTAATGTATTTCATAAAAAGCAACGTCACGCCTTTTATCCCCGAAGGGGTAGGCAGAGGTGCTCATTACGACACGTAATGCCGTTATACAATGTACACCCGCTTTTCACCATTTGTGTTATAAGTCCCATGTAATAGGGGGTGAGCCTATTGCCATTTACTGGACACAATTCTAGACTCCGTGCTACCACTGAGAAATTTTCGAAAAACCGAAAATACCCCAGTAATACTTTGCCCGACCCGGGAATCGAACCCGAAACCCCTTGTTCGGCAGTCGCACTTGCGACCACTCGACTAACGAGGCAGTCAGCAGTAATGTATTTCATTTTAAGTATAAATCTTAGTTCATAAGACTGACTCGTTGGTAGAGCATTTTTCAGTATGTTATTGATTTTTGAGTAAGCGAAATTGTTTATACTATATCTACAACTCTCTCTGCCCTTTTTTGAAAGGGGAAAGACAAAGTCAAATACATTTTTCCAATTAGACCATAAATATTTAGGTACTTTTGAAATGTCAACAAGGAAACAAATAAATAATATCTAGTCTGTCCATCAGTGAATCTAGGTGCTCGTTCCAATGTGTTCTCTCGCCTTGGACAAGACGTCAAGAAGTGCCAGACTCTAACTGACTTAAAACCACCCCGTTCCTGCTCTTACTTTTTGAGCCGGAGCCCGGTAACCCGCTAAGCAGATCAGATCACACCTCTGTCTGGCCCTTAGAAGTATAATATCTTATTCCAATAACTCCAAAACAGAAATAAACCTTTTACTATTACAAAAAGCGACGTTCGCCACGTCTCATCGTGTGTTGATCATGAATATGAGTCCCTATCCTGACTTGATACTAGTCGAGTTACCTCAAACAGTTACGTGAGTTAACCATTACACAAAATTAATACATTACAACAAGTTTAACGGAACATTTCAATCATTGTTCACCCAAAAAAATAAACAGTTTGTTCACAGGAAACGGGTCCATCACGCTATTTACCAATACGGCGTGGCTAGTCATGTGCAAAAAGCACGTTGCTAGCCTTACGAGTGTTGAAACAGGTCTATAATTTGTAAACAATGTTACCAGTTGAAAAATAAAGAATGGCAACACTATTGTCAACGACCAGTATTAGATGACCTGAACAAAATTTTTGAAATTATAACAGTAAAAGTAATGAGTTTAAGATATGATATTGTATTTAGTGTTTGTTTCTTAATCATAGCTCTTAAATCATAGCTCTTAAAATGCTTTTACATCAGAGATATGCTATGTAGCTATGCTACGTAGATGTAATAGCTATACTGTGAAACTATGTGACCGTTTCCACTGATACTAAGCTATGTAGCTGTGCGAGGAAGATTCTTAGCTCGGATATGTGATGTATTGATAGTAGGGAAGCCAGCACGCATCTTTCCATATAAAAAACATAGCTTAGCTAATTCTGTTTCCACCAGTGCTAAGCTAAGTGTAACGAATCTGATTGGTGGAAGCCAAACGCATTCATAGCAACGTAGGACAGCACATCTCTTGTGGACAAGCACCCGTAACCACAGGAATTCCCATAGCTGTAGGAGCACGTAGGAGCTTATGTTCAGCTCCTACAATGACTTCCAGGGAAACCACTGGCATCCAGCACCTCCCTGCAACGACAAAAAAAGTTAATAGATCTATATAGAGATGAAAGAAAAATACAGAACATAGAAACATATCAACTTTAAAAAGTCAATCAAAATCAAAGGAATATACAATCATAATATCAACAAAATATGAAAGCACGTTTTCTCTAATGCGTTTTCTGCGAAAATCGCTTTTCCTTTTTTAGAAAAAAAAAGGAGGTAATGTTTGTGCATTCGTAACAAAGGTTGAAACAATGGGATTGCAGTAAAATTTTTATCTTTTTATCAATATGCAGTGAAGCATAATATTACTACAGTTTTGGGAAAACATCCGTTGATGTTTACTTGGTTTTTTGACTTCACGTAACTTTACACCTATGAAGCTGTGGGGAAATAGACTGAGATTATGCTTAGTACGTCGTGGTGGCCCGGAGTTTTAAGGCAACCCGCTTAATAGGGTAGACGGCTAATTTTTATTTTAATGTCAATTTTGTACATTAATTCAAAATATGCCTACATGCAATGTCACGCCTTATATTCCCGAAGGGGAAGGCAGAGGTGCACATTACGGCACATAATGTCGCTATACAATGTACACTCACTTTTCACCATTTGTGTTATAAGTCCCATGTAATAGGGGATGAGCCTATTGCCATATACTAAGCACAATTCCAAACTCCGTGCTACAACTGAGAAATTTTCAAAAAACTCTTATGAGAAAATATTTACTAAATAATAGTCACTACATAGTATAAAATAAAGTCGCTTTTTCTGTCCCTATTTCCCTTTGTATGCTTAAATCTTTAAAACTACGCAACGGATTTTGATGCGTTTTTTTTTAATAGATAGAGTGATTCAAGAGGAAGTTTTATATGTATAATACATGCATAATATATCATCATTGCACCAATGCGAAGCTGGGGCGGGTTGCTAGTTAAAAATAAACTCTTGAATACATCACAGACGTACTTGAACGATTACTGTGTAGTCTGAGTAACAAGGATCATTGAACAAGCAAGGTTGCGGGTTCGAGTTCGGTTGGCGAAATTAACTTGTACCGTCATCCGATGTAAAATGAAAGGTTACGTTTTATTCAAGAGTTATAAAGAAAAGGATGACGCGATCTTTAACATTGAGCTTAACATATGTTCAGAAGGTAAGCAGAAGTGTGTTAAAAGTAGGTATAACTCGAGGACTACTAAGTATGAACAGCGCAATAAAATTATTTATTGTTTTTATTATTTATTAAGAATTAACCGAAAGTCGTGGTGGCTTAAGACTTCTTCTGCTTCTCATGCTTCTCATGCATGAGAGTGCGGGTTCGAAACCTAACAACAGCAAGTACCAATGTGACATTTTCCGAGTTACATGTACTTTCTAAGATTATTTAGACACCATTGACAAACGGTGAAGGAAAACATCGTGAGGAAACCTGGGCTTACTTATAATTTCTAATTATAAGTTTGAAATCACCAACCCGCATTGAGCAATTGTGGTGATTAATGCTCAAACCTTTTCCGTGCGAGAAGAGGCTTTGGTCAGCAGTGGCCACTGTTTTTCAAAGTCAAAGTCAAATCATTTATTCCAATTAAACCATATACTTAGGTACTTTTGTAACGTCAACAAAGATAGAAATAAACAATAGTCTGTCAGTCTGTCCGTCAGTGAAGCTAGGTGCTCGAGACTTATAGGCTGTTGATGTTATGTGTGACTAAAAACTGCCTAGTCTTCTAGAGTTAAAAGACAACATAATACGTTGTGTTATGAGTCCCATGTAATAGAATGCACAATTATAAACTCTATTCTATGCATAGTAAGAATTGTTTTCTATATGCAAGATATAGTGTGCAGTAGTACGTTATATTACGTTGCAAAACAGTGTAGGCATCAGTAATATAAATTATATGCGTAATTTTATACTGGCCAGTGATTGGTCCAATTTTTAAATCAGCGCTAGGGTTGTCATTTCACGTTGTCACGAAGTTTTTTAATACTTTTAATTTATTTTGTTATATGCTTGGAATTAATGGTAATTCTGTTTTCACGGCACGACAAACACAGCAACGTCCGCGCAAGCTGCTCATGATGGGGAGTCTCTCTGTGACTTGAAACTAGTAGAGTTTTATGGTTTCATGTTGAAATTAATGTGCTTATGGAATATATGTATATGTATACATATGAATGTAATTAATGATTTTGAGTTTGATCTTTTCTTCATTAATATACATATATGAATAAACCGTTATTTTTGGTTAATTTCTTACGATAGTTATAATAAAAATTATATTTTCGTTACAGTTTTTTTTTCCCGAAAGGAAAGACTCCCCTCTTTCTTTCCAACCTACTCTACATTAATTTTCACTCAGTTATGAGTCTAGAGGACTATTATCATACATCATAATATCATGTATGGCTACTGGCCACGTTACCAGATTCTGTGTTATACTGAGTTTTTGTAAAATTCTATTTTTAACTACTTTTTTTACTCGATTCAAGAATCGAAATCAAGATCACACAAGACTTACAAAGTAGGTAGTTAGTCATCGTTAAATTTGCAGCAAAAAAATAAAAAAATCTCAGTAACCAGCCCTAGTGCTTTGAATCGCAGCATGCATTTCTGAACCATGATGCAATTGCTTACGCAAGCGGTCATTCCCCCAAAGGTGACCCTGGCCAGACCCTTCCAAGGTCACGAGACCACACCAACATTCATTTCAAACTATAAATACTTATTTGTTAATATACGTCTGTTTTCTTTCAAAATTAACAATGGTTTGTTAACAATAGCTGTTGTTAAAACTCACTTGTTACGTTGTTAATTTTATTACGACTCAGTTTAAAAGGAGATTGATTTCGTCTGACGTTCAGTGTGTTATTATAACATATATTTTAAGGAAGAGGTAGTGGGAAGACGGTATATTTTAATTGACTTTTGAAAAAATGCAAAAACGTGAAAAAGTTTGTATTATAACTTTCGTGAGGCATACATTATGTTTTTCGTCTTACTCACGTAATTATTTAGCAGTTAGCAGCGCGACAGTCGCCATATCGTGAGTCGTAGAATACTGCTCATGAATATGAGCCTCTAGCATGGCTTGAACGACCTGGAGCTGCGGACTGCCAAGCGGGTTACCGGGGCTCCGGCCCGAAAAGCAGGAGTAGGAACGGGGTAGTTTTTAGTCAGTAAGAGCCGGACACTCCCTCTCGCCTCGTCCAAGCTCACTGGCGGTAGAAATCATTGGATGATTTTGCCCCTTGAAAAAAAAAGCAGTTGTTCATGTCAAAAAGTAAAGGTTAAGGAAACTTCATTGTATCAGTGTTTTTAAGAATGGCATTTACTGCAGATCCTAGCTTATTGGAGCTAAACTGACTAGGTAGGTGTAGAACTTTGGAACAAATAGGTGACATTCATATTTGCCTATCGTTTTAGGTAAGTAGTTTGAGGAAAAAACAACATAATAAATTTTGACCTAACCTGCCATGATACCTAGATGCGTTTTGCGTGGCGCCAGAATATGATTCAATAACAGCCACATAATTTCCTGGTAAAACCACAAAAAGCTGAAAATAATTGTTATATACAACGTTTAATGAATATAATAATGTACACATAATAATCAGTTAGGTTTATATAGGTACATATATTACTCATTGTTGTTACTAGGTTTATTAAATAATATGTAATAGATTTAGGGTCTAAATGATCTAATATATAATAGGTAAAATTGTGGGAGAGCCATGCTTCGGCTCGAATGGGCCGGCTCGACCGGAGAGATACCACAGGCCTTACAGAAAACTGACGTGAAACAACGCTTGCGCTGTGTAACGTTGTGCGAGTGAGGTTACCGGAGGTCCAATTACCCCTCTTTCCAATCTTCTCAATCCCCGATTCCCCAACAATTGTATCAGGTGCTTGAAAATAGGCTACCTCCTGAAACATGGGATTCATAACATAACTGGGGAAAATTTTCAAAGCTAAATTATTTATTTAAATTAAATCAGATATAGGTATTTTTTAAATGTCAATAAATAATAGTACACAATATATCAGTCTGTCAGTCAGTGAAACTAGGTGCTCGTTCCAAAATGTAGCTTTGAATGGAGAAGAACGAGCAAGAAACTTCATGGGTGTTAAACTATGTTTTTGCACCTCTACCTGAGCTGCAGACTACCTAGAGGGTTTACCGGTACTCCAGCTAGAAAAGCAGAAGTAGGAACGGGGTGGTTTTTAGTCAGTAAGGCGGGAGAAAAAGAAAAAAACTCTACCTACCTCTTCGACCGTTAAACAGCGCAATGTTATATTCTTAATAGCGTAACTAATAAAAATATATATAGGTACCACGCCTGTCTACCACATAAAGGAAAAACATACATAACGTTATGTTTACGACGAAAAACAATTAAGGAACAAAAGAATCCTTGAAAAATCACAAGATGATTCAATAAAAGCGACGCAGTTCCTGAGATTGGGTCGAAATACGGACAAAAAAACATTATGCAAGCGTGCAACGACCGACAAGGTGACCTGCCATTGTCTGGCCCTTTGTGCCAGACACTGCACAGACTTATTCAGAAGTTACATTTTGTTATGACATTGAAAAAATACTTTGTTATGAAAAAAACTGTTTTGTTATGCCATTAAGTTAATTTGGCACGAATGGGCCTGCTCGACCGCAGTGATACCACGGCGTCATAGAACACCGACGTGAAACAACGCTTGTGTAGTGTTTCGTTGTGTGAGTAAGGTTACTGGATCCCCAATAACCCTTAAATTCCCAACCTTCCCAATCCCCAATTTTCCAACAACCCTTAAATTCCTATCCTCCAAAAGGCCGGTAACACAATTGTAACGTCTCTAGTGTTTCGGGTGTCCATGAACGGTCGCGATTGCTTACCATCAGGTGATCCGTCTGCTCGTTTATCGGCTTATAACATAAAAAGGCCCATAATCCAACAGTACATTGTTATGGGCTATTGATAATGAAACTAACCTTCTGGTTTACCCTGTACAATGACAATCGTCTGTCAGTATGTCCTTGCATGCTATATAAGTAAAGTATGCACCCTCAAATTAAAACATATGAAGGCAACCTTATGAAACAAATTATAGCTTAAATACACCCATTAAGCATCACGATAAAATTAATTATCTTACAGTATTGCACCTACTTGAGCTTTTGATTACATTATTTGACTCAAATCATTAGATAAGACTAGCTACTACCGCGCGGTTTCAGCCGCTATTCTCCTTAGTCTGATGTTTTGATGCTATAGCCTCCCTCGATAAATGTACTATCCTACACATAGATATAATAGTTTTTAATATTTTCTATGATCCAACACAAAAATAATGATTCAAATCGGACCAGTAGTTCCGGATATTAGCGCGTTCAAACAAATAGTTCAGCTTTAAATATTAGTGTAGATTATTTAGTTAAACGAGCAAACTGATCGCCTGATGCTATAAGCAATTGCTCACGCATGGAAAGTGAGTTGCCGGCCTTTTGAGAGTTAGGAATTTAAGGGTTGTTTCAAGTCGGTTTTACTGTGAGGCCGTGGTATCACTTCGGTTGAGCCGGCCCATTCGTGCCGAAGCATGGTTCTCCCACACTTAATAAGGAAACTTCGACGTATAATTTCTAATTTATATGTTTAAGATAGCCAATCTGCATTGAGCAAGCGTTGTGATTAGTGCTCAAACCTTCTCCGTGTGAGAAGAGACCTTTGCTCAGCAATTAGGCACTTATGGGCTATGTAGACATTGCCTAAGTAAGACTGATTCCCGGATGAGGTAAAATAATTATGGGTTTTTGTTGTTGTATATTACATACTTTGCAACAGTTATTTATATTTTTCCATATACATATATTTCCATGTAAGGAGCGAAAGCACCACCAACCTTTTACTAAGAATTTTCGGAAAACTAAAAATATTGAATAACACTTTACCTAACTTGACCATACATCGCGTGTTTAAAGTTAAAGTTAACGATTGCATAATTCTAATGAAACGGTTTATTTCTTTGAATTAGGAATTACCTTTTAAAAATAAACACGTGGTACGTGACAGGGTGCACGTGTTATGTGTGTCCTTTACATGACATTACGTCACGTTAGTTATATCAATAGGTTAAACCCATTTGTAATAATTATAACTCAATGCGTTTTCATTTATAGCTAAAGACGTTGACAATACAATTGGTGTTTACGCACGTCCACTTCATATTTTTTTCCTGTGTATAAGGTTGTGTATAGTGTATAGTAGTCCCTGTGTATAGAAGGGTTATGTATGTAAAACGGTTGCATTATTTTATTTTGGAAATTTTGTCTCGAAGAAAAGGGGATTCGCGACTAAACAATTGCGATACAATTGCCAATCCACGCGAGCGAAGCCGCAGGCATTAGCTAATTAAATAGTATAAAGACTAGTTTAAGTACCCTTTCTTGCAATAGATTTCCCTACTAGAAATAGGCATACTATAAAATAGACATACTACAAAATATACATAGGCAAGAGAATTTGAATAAAGTTATAGTCAAAAATATTTATTTCAAATAGACCAGGAATCTTTCCATATATGTAGAAACATAGCTTAGCTGAGTGCGTTCCCCTCAGTGTAACTCCGGAGGCCCAATTCCCCCTTCCCAATCCCCGATTCCCCAACAACCCTTAAATTCCTAACCCCCAAAAGGCAACGCAATTGTAACGCCTCTGGTGTTTCAAGTGTCCATGGGCGGCGGCGATTGCTCACCATCAGGTGATACGTCTGCTCGTTTACCAACGTGATCCATTACAAAAATACTCATTCTAACCCATTAGTACTCTACTATAACATAAGAATAATAAGAATAATTTATTGTGTCAAAAATTTCTTTACAATAGTGTAATAACATAATATTTCCAAATTAAAATAAAATTTTATAAATTCGCTTTGTCATGCCATGACCAAGGTGACATGGTGACAGAGGTAGTCAGGTATTTCTCGTTAGGTGATGTATACCTATATCTATACCAAGAAAGGGGAGGTGCATAAATGCACAAACAAAATTAGTACCTAATTTCGAGACCTAAAAGGACAAAACCGTAACGCCTCATATTAGGTATCTAATTTTGTTTATGTTAGGCATATACCTAATTTATTTGTAATAGGTATGCTTTGACTGTAGGTCATATTACTATGTAACGTTATGTGAATTAGCCAGAATCAGAGCATGCTTACCTAATAAACAACAATTGGTCTTCTCAGTTAAAAATAAATCGTTTTCGACTTTTCAATACAATAAAATATACAAAAATAATCACACTTTCGTTCATAGATTTGGTGATCTACTTAATTTAGAAATTCTCTAACTAATTTTCTAGAAATAAGTCTATCTGCTATAAGTCTGTACCTATGTCATACAATATTCGTAGCTTTTTCTGTAAAATCTGGTGCAATGCCAGACACAATATTCAATGTAGAAATTATAGTTCTTTTTCGTTTCTTAATAACCGTTGACCCACACTAGGATTTTTTCCTGTACAGTATACACATGAGACCCAGACCCGAAACAACAATTTGTGGATCACACAAAGAGTTGTTCCGTGTAGTTCATCTTAATTAATTAGACACACAGATATTGTTATCTACCAATGAATTTTTAAATACCATAACCATAAACACACCACGCTTTCAAACAAAAATATTACTTACACGCTTAATAAGTACATACATTTCTAAACAAAACCTCAAAAATCTAAACCCTAAACGCATTGAAAGAAAACAAAAGAATTAAAAATCCTTGGGGCACGCAAGAAGCATCTCGAATTTCTTTCCTATTACATCGCCGGGCATCGAAGGTCGGGTTCAATGGCCGGAAGGTGACTCCAAAGTCCCTATGACCTACCCCAATGTCTGCCATGTTCCTAGAACCCACAATAGCCTCAGGGTTCATCCGGTTTCTTAACAAAATGCTGCAAAGGTGCTTTGTTACGTAAGTGCTTTGTATAGGTATTATAACTGTCTGTCTGGCCCGCGTATTAGGGTTGGGCGAGTGTCTGGCAAAAACTGGTTGTTTTGACCAGACATTTTTTTTTTGGTTATAGGTCGAGATTTGACGAATACCGTTTTTAAGTGTGGGAGAGCTATGCTTCGGCACGAATGGGCTGGTTCGACCGGAGTGATACCACGGCATCACAGAAAACCGACGTGAAACAACGCTTGCGTTGTGTTTCGTTGTAATAGTAGGAAGGTTACAGGTGACTTGATTGATAGAATAATAGAATAATCTTACAGGAACGCGTGCACAGCCGCTGGCTGGCAAAAGCTAGAACTATAATAATATATTTATTCATTTAATAATAAAGACACCATTCATAGCCATATACTAAAAAAATAACGGCCAGACAAAATAAAATATATTATGTCCAATACCCAATTACCTTCCCAACCTTCCTAATTCCTGATTCCCCAACAACCCTTAAACTCCTAACCCCAAAAATGCCGGCAACGCACTTGTAACGCCCCTGGTGGTGCGGGTGTCCATGGGCGGCGGGGATTGCTTACCATAAGGTGACCCGTCTGCTCGTTTACCGGCTATAAACCAGTATAAAAAAATGTACTGAACCACAATATAGACACGTAGGTATACTTAGTATTGCACTGGCATTTAGACCAGTTTTTATAATACACTTAGCCCCTTTGTTATCCAAGGTCTAAGATGCATAATAAAATCAACATGGGAACTGAGGTCTTGTTTAAAATAAATGTAGATTTAAAATGTGTTTGTATTACTCGTTCTATTACTGTGTAGAATAAAATTTTGACCTCATTTGTAAATACATATTGGAAATATATTGTAAATTATTATTAGGTTATGTGTATGTATTAAATATTTATAATATTTCAAGGAATGCAACCAAATTAAAACCACTAGAAATTAATGGAGTTAAGCTCTACTAGTTTGGAGTCACAGAGGGACTCTTCATCATGTGAGCAGCGTGGACATACACGGCGATGTCACACAGCCTACATCCATAAAATAATATACGTTATTAAATCGTGATTTTTAGTTAATTTAGTACGTCTCACGATAGTTATTATAAAAACTATTACAACGACTTAAATAACCACTGAACTAGTCGAATGACTAAATAAACTGTGGAATGAACTGACGTCGGCGGTTTTTCCGAACCGAAACGACCTTCAAACCTTCAAGAAAAGAGCGTATTCCTTTTTAAAAGGCCGCCAACGCACCTTTGACTCCTCTGGTGTTGCGGGTGTCCATGGGCGGCGCTGATCGCTTACCATCAGGTGACTCGTCTACTCGTTTGCCACCTATTCCATAAAAAAATACATATGCAACTTCACATAGAAAGCACATTTAGTGTGGGAGAGCCATGCTTCGGCACGAATGGGCCGGCTCGACCGGAGTGATACCACGGCGTCACAGAAAACCGACGTGAAACAACGCTTGCGTTGTGTTTCGTTGTGTGAGTGAGGTTACTCCCAATCCCCGATTCCCGAACAACAACCCTTAAATTCATAACCCCCAAAAGCCTGGGAACGCCTCTGGTAATGATAAATAAATAAGTAATAACTGATAAATGATATTTATTTCTGTAGATAGGTTATAAAATAACACTTTTACACGTCAAACGTCACGTGGTGTTTCAAGTGTCAATGGGCGGCGGCGATTGCTTACCATGTATTGCGGGTTTCATAAAAAAAACATAGAAAGCTGAAATTCTACATGTAGGCTCCTTAGGAAAAACCAACAACGTCTAGACCAGTGGTCTTTCTATATAAATATAAAAAGTAAATAAACCGCAAGCTTTACAAAATGAGTCACTAAAACCTAAATGGTGACATTAATTTAGTCTATTCGAAACCTGAGTGTGGCATGACTATGCATGTTCGAACGTTTCCATTGACGTACGTAAGCAGGTGTTCCATGGAAACCAGTCAACCACAGGAAAATAATATATTGATTAGCTATTTGTTTTTCACTGCCACATTAACCGCCGTACTCAGTCATTTATTGGTTACTTAACCTTAGTCCTCAGAAATTATTTTCCTTACAAAATCGTTACTAAGGAATAGTTTAATGCCCGAATACTCAAACGCTACTCAATTTTAAGACGTTCTCAAATGTAGTTCTGTCACTATCAATTCTTTATAAAATGACAGAGATAGCACGATATTTAAGTACAACTTAAAATTGAGTAGCGTTTGAGTATTCGGGCGTAAGTCTTTGACTGCCAATAGAAAATTGTTGAAGGCAAATCCTCCGCTAACGTCGGTTACCGGTGACCACCACGGCGTTCAATGTGTTAACTAATTATTAAATGACGATGAGTACGGCCGTAAGTGAGTAGTCGTAACTAAAAGCTCGAATCATGAAAAATCTATACGTATGTAAGTATAATAATATAAAGGCTCGGACTGACAGATAGACAGACATTTTTAATATTATTATATTTGATTTGACGTTCAAAAGTAGCTTCCTGTTCTATTTGAAATAAATAATTTCGACTCCTTGACTTTTGAAAGCTGAAGAGTTTGTTTCTTTGTTTTATCGTGTTTATATCCGAAACTACTAGTTCGAATTGAATATGTTTTTTGTGTTGGATAGTCCATATGTCGACAAAAGCTATAGGCTATAAAACATCTCGCTTAGATTAATAAGTGGTAAGCAGCGGGTAGGTAGTATTAGGTAGTAAACTGTACTGATAACCCAAGACCAATTCAATTACTTGGTCAATCAACCATAGAAACAGTCGTTAAATAAATATTGAATAATACATTGAAATAATTATATTACAATTAATATTAAATACTGAGAGAAATATAATCTAATTGACATTAATAACTTTAATATCATAAACAAATATATAAAGGAAATATGTATAATCATAATTATGTATGAAAATTAATATAGTATTTGTATTTCCATGAATTCATTAAGGACTTAAATTTGTACTATGTAATATATGACGTTAATTTATGTTTGTTTAAGAACGATAGTACATATATACTTGCAGACAGATATAAAATTATTGGAATTAATTTATCTCGGATGGCGCAATGGCTAGGTAACTGACTGTGGTGCGTCGTGACGCAGGATCGATTGTGTGATCCACATACTGCTGTTCTAGGTTTGGGTGTGATGTTTATGTGAATTTGTTTGTTCGTAAAAACACACTCATGCCACATAGAAAATCCTAGAGTGAGGCATAAAAAAGGAGAGAATACACTTTTACATGACAATAAAAAATAGATATATATAAAATGCCACATGTAATACTAATCAAATTAAGGGATGTTTAAAGATCAGAATAATGATTAAAGAAATAGCTAATTAAAATAAGTCTTAATAAGAGTAAAGAAGAAGAAAGAAGTAAGAATCTTAATGAGAGTGAAAAATAAATAACAATCATAAAAAATTAAAACAGTCAAAAATAAACTCATAGAACAGTGAAATTTAAAACAAGTGTTTGCTCAATATTACTTCCCCAAAGTATTTACCCAATTAAATAATTAATTGTATCATAAATCCATAGTTGCTTCACACCGGAATCGAATTACACAAGAGACATAAAGTCGCCTAGAACAATATTTAACTATGTAAACAAATATATATTTTACCACAAAACAGGTTCTTCCCTAATCCCTCGATTAAGGTAAACCAATACATAATATATTTCATACATACATACATAAATAAATTAATAGGCATTCCATTAATACATAATATATATTTGCAATTCATATATACTGAATCAAATTCCATTAATTGTTTTGTTAGCAAATTCCAAGAGATTCTGATAATAATGTGCGCAATTATTTGATTAAATATTAATTTAATTAGGCACATATATTTATGTACCTATGATATAAGGGATTCCCCTTGTACATGGGATTAAGAAACAAAAATAAATAGATTTAAACGTAAATTAAAATTATATTACTTGGACACTTTAAGTTTTTAGAAATTTTTAACATAGTAACATAGAGATTCAGACTGCCTCGTTGGCCGAGTGGTTGCAAGTACGACTGCCGGGCAAGGGGTCTCGGGTTCGATTCCCGGGTCGGGCGAAGTATTACTGGGCTTTTTTCGGTTTTTCGAAAAAATTGTCAGTGGTAGCACGGAGTCTGGAAATGTGCCCGGTATATGGCAATAGGCTCACCACCTATTACATGGGACTTACAACATAAATTGTGAAAAGTGGGTGTACACAGTGGCATTACGTGTCATAATGTGCACCTCTGCCTACCCCTTCGGGGATTAAATGCGTGACGATATGTATATATGTATGTATGCATAGAGATTCAGCGACTCCAAAGTCAAACCATTACAACGATTTTGTGGGGCTTAGTCTATAATAATGTTACCTGTGTGGAAATGAAATAAATAAATAATAAAAAATAAGTTGCTGCTATGGAACAGTGAGTGATTTCATCTCACATTGAGGAGGCCATGAGTAACTTTACTACTATAAAAGGTTATAGAGCACAGGTTATATTGGTTCCATGTAAAATACCTAAGTATTCAAATAAATATAACTAAGAGTCGGTAACCACTACCAGATCTAGATAAATAAAACCTAAATTTAAGTTTTATTTAAAATTTATATATTATATTTTATACCACGACGGTGGCTATAAAGCACATGGCCTACCTGATGGTAAGGGGTTACCGTGGCCTATGAACGCTTGCAACACTTAGGGCATTACATGCCCTCAAGAAACCCCATCCTTAAAAAACCTATTTACTCCCTTTTGAAGTACCCCATATTGTAGCCTACTAGGCAGGAACCTCATTTCACAAGCGGAGGGACCTTGGCAGGAAATTCCTCTAAAATCGAACTTATCATTTTCCCAAAGCCTTATCATTGTCTACGTGAAATTTGCATTTAATGATTAGAAAAATAACTAACTACTACTATTCAATTAAAGCATTATATCAACAGTTGACTTACACGAACGGACGGACGGACAAATAAATTAATGTATAGTATGACGCAATGTTCGTTCTTTGTGAATCACTTTGACTCGACTCGACTTTAGTGTACCCTTCCAGGAATTCAGTCTAGACGGAAAAGCCTAGGACTTAGATCGAGCGGAGCGATAGCGGATTGGCGATTTTCTGTTGAAGTGTTACTATAGCGGTTTATAACTCAGTTCAAAAGTCGGCTGCTAAAGTTCCAATTATTTTTTGCGCTTCCTAGATGGCGCCTCTGTCGATTTAAGTCTTATCACATAGTTGTGAATTAACAATAATTAAATTAGAACATAACTATTTGATAGTTAAAATCTTTATTCGTATTATTATGAAAGATGTGTAAGTTTTAAGAATATGGGACGGATTTTTCTTACTTCCTTTACGCTGTGATGGTTGAACAAGTCTAAATGAAATTTGGCTATAAGGTAGATGATAGTCTAGTATAACATTATTTTTACTAGCACATTATGGCAGCCTTTAGGAGCTACTTAGTTCTATATGAATATAATACTATCAGTTTATTATGTAGTTATGTAAAGACATCCCAATATTAGGCAGCCTTAAGATTATTTCCGGAGATACATATTTAAAAAAATCTAAATACGTCCCAGGTTTAGATGTTATTTTAGTTTGTAGGTAAATACTCTCTTACCTCTGAGTTTTTTTCGGCATATTTTCTTAGAGTAGTCCAATAGCGAAATGCCGGTCTCATCTAGTTATTTAAGATATTGACGTGTAAAAGAGTTACATTGTAACCTATTTGCAAAATAAATATAATTTATCATTTAAGAATAGCGATTAGCACAGCCGTTCTGTATCCGCACCCTAATATGCAGTTTAAGGTCAGATGCAGCGAACAATTACATTGACTTGTAAACAATTATATAACTTCCTTATATTTTACATAAGGCTGGCATTATAACGTTAATAGTGTAGTATTTTAATGTAATTTATTGCAAAACGTTTGTAGTAGTTTTTATTGTGAATATTAAAAAAGTATGATGATATACAATGAGTAATACGAGATGAGATTTTGAAAAGATAAGGGTTTGATGGAGAGACTGGGAAAGAAGATACATTAATTATTATATGTTATCGGTTTACTCACGTAACTGTTTGACGAGGAACTCGACTAGTTCCAAGCCATGCTAGAGGCTCATATTAATGAGCAGTATTCCGCGAAACACGACGCGGCGATTGTCACACTGCTAGGAACATACATGTTTCTCGTTAAGAAAAAAATCATGTGTTGTACTACATTGACATTAGTATAAAAATATGTTTTTTGAGAGGGGTAATTTATACAATGACTTCTCCCACCTTGGGCGAGGCGAGAGGGAGTGTTAGAATTTTACTGACAAAAACCCAACCCGTTCCTACTCCTGCTCTTCGAACCCCGGTAACCCACTAGGGTAATCCGCAGCTCTGAGTCGAGCAACAGCCCTACTGGGCCCCATCTTTGGTGGTCTGATGACCAATACAATCCTTAATTACCATTGAGGCGTGTGCGGAACGAGACACGCCGCGCCGTAGGAACGGGTCTAGTTGTTGAAGAAACATTATGTTGTACGAACATAAAGCAACACTTGTAATAATAAAAAAAAGGTAAAATGGTGGAAATAACGACTATTTCGCAAAAAGACTAGACTAAAATACTTACCTACTTATTTTTAGATAATTGACTGTCAAGTCAACTATCAAAACGAATATTATTGTCTCCAAACTGTCACCCATGGAAACCCAATGGCAAAAAAACAGTTTCCAAAATCACACATACCGTACACAGATTCCAACAGTCACATCCCAAATTACCCAACACACTAATACAAAATTTGCCAAACTACCCAACCATTAGCACATCTCTAAGTAATAAGACTTTCAACCAAAACTGCAAACACAGCATACAGATTTATTAATCCCTGGAAGTGACGCGCTCAGCTCTACGGTGACTCACACAGGGGTGCTATGAAAATTGAAGGGGTATGGTTGACTCACTACGCGCGTCAGAGAGCCACATGATTTCAACATGGGATTTCCGTATTGTCTATATCTTTGTATTGTAGGTAAGGTTACTGGTTAATGAATGGTAGTAGGCATTGCCATAAGAAGGAAGGATTATGACGTTAATTGATTATAATAGGGATGATGACGGGGTATGGAAATTAAAAATATTGGTTACGTACTTTGTCGTAGAAAGTAACAATACTTAGATCTAATACGTCATTTTTACGTATAAAATGTACCTAGAAGTAACGTCCCGCGATATTTCAAATCAATATTATCTTTGAAAGTATTTGTTTTCGTAACAAAATAAATAATACGTGTCTAATGTTTTAAAATAATCTACAAGACGGACATTAAAATGAAAATTAGAAATGTAATGTTTTATTATTTTTTTTTTTTTTTTTTGAGGGCTGAATATCGTCCCATGACTTCTCCCGCCTTGGGCGAGGCAAGAGGGAAAAGGAGCCTGTTTTTCAACCCTGAGGGTGCAAAGAGCTTACTCTAATCCAATCCTGATTGATCGACATTGATGTTGTGAAATTCTGCACTCTTGAGTTGCAACACTAGCGCTCATTGCATCCGTATTGCGCGGATATTGAATGAATTAAATGGTATTGAGTTTAGTTTTATATTGCGTACTCTGAATGCTATTTTAGCAGCTACGATTGATTGGATTGTATTGGTAATTAATGAGATTTTAATGAATTAAAATTGCATTGATACTGAGAGTAAGCAAGAGTTTCAAGAGTAAGTATGGTAGGTACGTATAAGCCAGGAATAGTCCTGCAAATAACTGGCAGGAACTAGGTCGTATCAAAGAAGTATCATACTTTGTTTGATCCCAATTAAATAAATTATTAATCGACTTCAAAAAGAAAGAGGTTCTCAATTTGACCTGAAAGAATGTGAGTTTGTCTGTCATTATCACGCGATTGATTGAAACGATTTGATACTTGTTTTCAGACAAGCATTTGACTCTAAAAAAAGAAATCTGAAATCATTTTTTTAACGTGGCTTATTGATAAAGATTTAGGTATGTATTTGATGCCTGTCTTATTCAAACCTCTGCTCTGAATCAGACGTTGAAAAATACCCAGCATCAATTAAAATTTGGTTAGGTATAAGGAAATTTTTGAATGGACATAATATTCCGTCCTCTGTAAGATTCCATGTGTTTAATTCATTAGTAAAACCACAAATATTTTGTACCTTATTAGGAATTGTAATATTCCATAAGACACGTAAAATATATGCGAGTACGTTGAGTCGATTCTCGAGACACGATTTTCTAAACATTTTTGAGATGTTTAGTTTATAAAAAGTTCTCAACACATGTGTCTCGACTCTCTTCACCTTCTCTATTTTTATTCTATCATTCTATATCTCTGTGTATCTGTTTCTATGTATATATCACTTCTCCTCTTTCATTATATCTATTTGTCACTGTGACTCGCTGTCTATCTTATCTCTATCTCTCTGTATCTCTGTCGCTCTGTTATGCCGTCTTTCTATTTTATGGTATAAGCCAGTAAACGAGCATATGGATTATCTGATGTTCTTCCTGTCAGTTACGTGAGTAAGCCGATAATATAATAATTAATTAAGGGTTGTTGGGGAATTGGGAAGATCGGAAAGGGGTATAATTGCGTCTCCTCCGGTAACCTTACTCACAAAACGAAACACAACGCAAGCATTATTTCACGGCGATTTTCGGTGAGGTCGTGGTATCACTCCCATCGTGCCAACCTATGTATTTATGCTGCAGTATAGCTCTCCCACTTCTCTGTCTTTGCCCAATATTACTTTGTATCTTTATCCTCCAATCTTTATTTATTCGAAAATGTTTAGTTTATAATAATCTGCTTGTAAAATAAGGCTAATCCATGCAGTTTGTAGGCATATATATTATGTAGGTTATAAAATGTAATTTCTACGAAATCTTAATTAATATATTACACATCATGTTGATTGACGCATGTGAATGACCTTTAACCCAAATTAATTGCAACAATAATAGGTAGTAATAAAATAACTATAGATTTTCCTTATGAAAATATTATTTACTTAATATGGGCTTTACTTAATATGGGCTTTTTAGCTAACCTCCGTACTCAGAGTCATTTAATGTTTACTCAACCTAGCCTTAGTAATTATTTTCGGAACAAAATCGTTACTGAATAGTTTAAGTAATCATGAAATGTCTCAGAGTACGGCAGTGAATGATAAAGTCCAAATTAGCTATAGAAGTTAACATTAAATGTAGAAATAATTTGTGGTCACGTGATCTGAAGTTATTCTGGACAAAAATATTACCAAATGAAAGTTCAAGATTTCACATTTATTATTTCAAAGAGCTAAAGAACTAACATTTATTTATTTATCATACTTGTTTATTTTTTTTTAATATAAAAACTAGTAACGTGTGAAATCCTAGCTACTAATCTAATCTACTAGCTAATCAGGGCTCAAAGAGTTTGAATGCGCCGTGTCCAGAAGTACTGCTTTCTGCATTAACGCCTTGACTAAAATAATTAATACGGTTTTTGGCTTACTCACGTAACTGTTTGACGAGGAACTAGACTAGTTTCAAGCTATTCTAGAGGCTCATATTCATGAGTAATGAGCAGCAAGTCGCGATACTTAATTAAGTATGAAACTATTTCCACAAAATTACATGCTTACAGCTAGAAAAATCATCAGGTCACTGCTTCAAATACTATGAAATCTAATCATGAATATATTAAAATTCCTAATTAGCTAATCATATTCCATGAACCACGAAAGACAATGTATCAGAAAATGATTCAAATAATGACGCATGCGCATCTTTATGCTTTATTTGTCTGTCTGTCTGTCTGTGCAGTAATGCGCTAAAAAGGTATCATTAAATGTGTACAAAGCAAAGAGAAAAGATTTCTTTCATGTTTGTTTGTTTGTTTGTCATTTGCTTCTGTCTTTGTCTGTAATAATTTGTGATGTGAGTAGTGTTTAGTCTGGCTTTTTATTGAGTATGGTTTTTGTACATTTATTTATTTATTTAGAAAAACATGCATAATTTTACAGCTTATACATGGTTTTACTTGTACGTTATATAGATTATCAATAAAATACGGTACACAATATCTAGTTTATTTTGCAACAAATTTCATTAAAAACTGTTTAGAAGTTTTCGAGAAAAAGCACACTAGATTAATTCAATTTAGCACTAAGCAATCCCAATTAAGTTTTTTTTTATATTATCATAATTTATAAAGGTTATTATAGATTATGGTCCTTTCTAATAGAATCTTCACTTTAAAAAAGTCCCATTTTTTATCTTTATTTTTGAAAAGGGTATTTTAAAAATAATCACAATAAAAATTCGAACCTTCGGGAAATCGTTACACCCATTCTTGCCTCATAGACTGTATAAATCAGGGGTTCCTTACCCTTTTCTGGTCAAGAACTATTTTATAATTCTTATTAAGTTAGGGACTACTATTAATATCTATTACTCTGATTTTCTCAGTCACTCATAAAAATTGAGACTTTTGGATTATAGAAATCAGTTCCTTTCATTTTTGTCTCCTGTGATATTAATTTAATTCGAGCTTTAACCGTGCTTTTTATTAGACAGAGATGAAGTCTTGTCCATTTTTTATCTTCTGCAGACCACTAGTGGTACAGCAACTACCTGTTGGGAACCACTAATATAAACACACGCAGACACAACAAAAATTACACAAAAACAAAACATAAACAACAAACTTTCTTCCTACATAAGATTAGCAAGGCAAACATAAAACATTGCGTTACGTTCCTGGAACGATGACTCACGCGTTAACGTTACCCCCCCCCCTCCCCCCTCGCCCGCAGACGTCTGGCGTCCCTCTGACAATGACACTGAGTCAGAAACTTATGCAATGCATGCACTCACAGGGGTTAAAGGACTATATGAATGTCAGACGGCTTAGAATAGATAATTTGTTAATTGTGGTGTCTTTTTATTATTATTGAAGTTATTGGAAATAAGTTGTTTCGACGAATTGTTAGTAATTTGCTTGTAAGGTGATTCGAGAATTTAACGGATCACCTGATGGTAAGCAATCACCACCGTACATGGACACCCGAAACAACAGAGGCGTTACAAGTGCGTTGCTGGCCATATTATAGGGTTGTTGGGGAGTCACGGATTGGAAAGATTGGGAAAGGGAGATAATTGGGCCTCCGGTAACCTCACACACATAACGAAACACAATTCAAGCGTTGTTCCACGAACGATTCAAATTAAATAATAAAACAAAACACACATAAGACTATACCTCAGAAAAAAAAAAAACAAGTTACAAGATCATCCTAAACGGTTGGAAAAACCCCACTTGGACCTGATTTAAAATGGAAGATTCCTTACTTGGGTAACAAACCCACAAGTGTACCTATATTGGGATTTACTATACCTTTGTACCCATGGCTACGCATCAAGCCATGCAAATCCAGTATAAGTTGACCTTTGAATGTATCGAAAGGGCATACAAAGGGGGACCACAATAAACTGGACCGTGGAACTTGATGTGGCCACCTTTATTGGTGGAAAACTTTTTGCACATCATCATGACTCCTTATACATATAAGACTAAGAATTTGTGTAATATAGAGTGGAATTCTTCACCAGAATCTGTTTCCCGAAGGGTTAAACCTGGGTGTCTTCAAGGTCTGAGTGAATAGGTTGCTTATAAGGCAGCATCATCGATTGCCACCAGGCGAAATAACCGCCAAATATATAAAAAAAAAGGTATATTGACACTAGTGACTTGCTCATTTTCCAAATTAAACAAAGTAATAACGTAACATTATCTCTCATTCTCTCTGGCAAAACTTTTATTTTAAGTAATGCTTCGCCCGAAACAGGAATCGAATCCGAGACCCCTTGCCTTGCACGTACAACCACTTGGCTAACGAGGCAGTCAGTTTTATAATCTAATCAAATCTAATTTCGATCATCAAATGCAAAATATCATTGTTATGATTTTTTGAACTATGCGTAGCTATATTACGTAGGTACTATATAGTTTCTAGAAAAGTCTAGAAGTATCGGAACGTGTGTTCAATGAACCAGTTAAATAAATAAACTGATTGCTTTTATTGCATCGTTGTTGAATGATCTCCGACGATTCTGAGGTTCCCATATATTTTTAGAAATACCTACCACCACTGGTACAAGTGTGTATGTTTGTTCAGAAGTATCACTTGATACAGGCTCAATTAAAGATTGAAATTAATATCTATTGTCTAATTTTACCATAAGATGATAATAGGGAAAAGGAACATCTCTATAATAGACTACACGGTAAGTGCGGTTAGGTGACCAGCTGCCAACAGTTCACATCGTATATCGGGTTCGATTCCCGCTCGAAACAAGTTTTTGTGTGATCCACAAATTATTGTTTCGGGTCTAGGTGTCAGGTGTATGTGAACTTGTATATTTGTAAACGCACCCACTACACAGGAAAAAACCTAGAATACGGCAACGACTTAAAACCAATTTGAACTCATTTTATTATTCGGATGTCGAAAACTGTTGATGACGTTTGATGTTTTAGCCCCGTTTTCAGCCCATCACTTCTCTCACCTTGCGCTAGGTGAGAGGGAAAATCAGACTGTTACTGACTAAAGCCCACCCCGTTCCAATTCCTACATTTCGAGAGCCGGAGCTTCGGTAACCCGCTAGACAGTCCGCATCTCCAAGAACTACTAATTAACATTAAAGTTTATTTAATGACTTGGTTCAATATAAATTAATACAATGAATCAAACAAATTCTTAAAAGTCTCAACCTTCTGCCAGCCCCCTATGACTCGTCTGAGCATTGAACCCACCGCCCTTGAATCTCCCTTTACTTGGCGATGCGCCGGCGCAGCTTTTTGCGACACGCCCATTTTTTAGTTTTTTTATCATTCGCACAGACAAATGAATTTTCGTGACTGACGGCTGGACAGTTGTGTTTCATCCAGAAATAATGAATAACGGTATGAGAGTGTATGGGTATGGATGAAACACATTAAAAGTGTCATGGAGTCCATAAGCCCATTTCACGCATAATTTGAAACTAAAAATAGGTTTTCTTTTCTCTCTGCACATATTCATTGTTTACTAATCATGATGTCTGTTTTGGTGCTTTTGATTTCATTTTCAGTAGACTAAACCTGTCTCTCTTTTACCTTTGTTTTTCTATGGTATAAGCCAGTAATTGGCAAGACCGATCAACTGATGGTAAGCAATCACCGCCGCTCATGTACATCCGAAACACCGGAGGCGTTACAAGTGCGGGGTTAGGAATATAAGGGTTGTTGGGATATCGGGGATTGGGAAGATTGGGATCCCTTCCCAATCTTACGAATCCCAGTAGATTATGGTCTAAAATAACATGTCATATAGACGTTTTTTCCCACAGCAACGCGATCGAAACCGCGGCCAGAAGTTAGCAAGTATTATGAATAGTGAAGAACTGGACAACCAGATTCCAAAACATGTTTCAAAACTGATACATCACAGATTTTGACTCACAAAATTCTTAATAACAGGAAGAGTCTTCATATAATCTGACTTTGACTCACCGTCTGCTTGACTGACCCGGTTATTGAACCTACGTACGTCAAGGTTTATTAAATAATTCATTAAACAATGAGCTTTTCCACTAACTCTACCGATAACCTAGTTGGTTACACTTTAGACTTTTATATGTGTTACTGTGTGTAAGAAAAACCGCGAAATGTATAGGCTTAGGACACACTAGCGGATTCATTTTGAAACTTATTTTATTCATATGAAAGAAAGAAATGTATCGACATCAATATTTATAACCCATGTAAGTCCACTGCTAACCGGAGCTGTGGACAACGTAACAGGTTACCGGGGCTCCGGCTCAAAGCAGGAGAAGGAACGGGGTGGTTTTTAGTCAGTAAGAGTCTGACACTCCCTCTCGCCTCACCCAAGGCGGGAGAAGTCATTGAATGATTTTCGCCCCGCGAAAAAAAAGTCCACTACTAAACAATGGATCTCCTTTATATGAGAGTGTATGCCAAAATCAATTATCTGTTACATTGGAGATCGCAGTTTTGAAGGTTGAGATTTATAAGAGAACGCTGATACAGATATCAGCGTTCTCTTATAAATTATAACTGAGACCAGAGTCTCAGTTAATCGCATATAAAATATGTATGTTTTGTGCAGTCTCTCAGTCAGCTCTTAACTACAACACACGACAGAAAAAGTACTACCAAATCTGTTCGACCAATTAAAAACAAGATTAGACAAATACCATACAATACAAATAAACTATACTCCAGTGTAGACTCAGCCTACATTGACCTGATAACAAGTGAACAATATGATTCATATTACGTTCAAAGACGCTCGGTAATCGAAATCTCAAAAATTATGAGCACACTGACTCAGTACTGAGTCAACAAATTATTATTACATAAAATCTATACATATAATAAAATCGTAGAAAAGTGCTGTCTGTACATTGAAAATAAAAATAAAAAAAATAGCAGGGGTTATTGTTATGTCGATGTCGAACCCAAAAATGTAATTAACTTTTTTTTTGTCTGTTTGTCTGTTTGTCTGTTTGTCTGTTTGTCTGTTTGTCTGTTTGTCTGTTTGTCTGTTTGTCTGTTCGTCTGTGCGCGCTAATCTCAGAAACGGCTGATCCGAGTTGGATGCGGTTTTCACGAATATATTGTGGGATGCTTAAATTTACATTTAGTGTTTGTTTCATGTCAATCGGTTCATAAATAAAAAAGTTATGTCAAATTAAAGAATCACGTCGAACATTCTATGCTTATACCATTAATCTCCGCAACTATTTGACGGATTTGGTTGAAATTTGGTACAGATATAGTTTAGAACCTTAGAAAGGACATAGATATATTTTTATTTCAAAAATCAAAAAATAAAAATAAAAATAAATTATTTATAAATAATTCTATGTCGATCGTTACACGACTTCGGTTCATGTTATTGTTTTAATTCATCGAAAAAAAGTAAATAAATAGTAAAAAGGTATGAAAAAAATAATATCAATATAATAAAACATTTAGTACAAAGAAAATGCTCTAACGGAGTATAGATAATTCTATGTCGATCGTTACACGACTTCGGTTCATGTTATTGTTTTAATTCATCGAAAAAAAGTAAATAAATAGTAAAAAGGTATGAAAAAAATAATATCAATATAATTAAACTTTTAGTACAAAAATATTGGCCGAACGGAGTATAAATAAATAATCCAAGTTGTCTTTATCGTCGATAGATGGCGTTGGGATCGAAATAGATCGCGCTATGGTTTCGTTACATTCATTTGGTTGGGTATCGGCCGAGCGCTTCGGTACTATCGTAGAAAAAGTGTATTATCAGTCGTATGATTATTTGTCTGTAGTGGTCCTGCTGTTTCGTATATTCTAAATTGGTTTCGTTGTATTTGTCAATTAATAAGTTTATTTGTTGGGTTTTCCTGGTTTTTTGGTTAAACTATTTAACGTAGGTTTAGTTTGATATCGATTATTGGTAGTTACTGTAGTTAGTTTTTTTAATAAAATTGTAAGTCTAATTTATAAATTAATTAGATTAGATTTAAGTCGTTTCTTTTAAATTATTTAGTTTAAGCTTGGTTATTATAGCATAGAGGATAGGTTGTAATATAGTTTCTTTTTTAATTGTTATAATAAATTCGTAATTCGTAGCTTTCTTTAGTTTTAAGTTAGTTTAAGTCCGTTTTTAAACTATTTTTTCAATGCCCTAAGTGAGTATACATCTATTAAATTCAAACGCAGAGCTCATTATGTTGATTTTTGAAGAGTTCCCTGGAATATCTTCCACATCTCATTTTTGAAGAGATCCCGCGAGATCGGGAACTATGTGGTTAAAACCAAAAATTTGCCGGAAGTCACTATTCCACGCGAACGAAGTCGCGGGCAAAAGCTAGTATAACATATTTATTTTACATAGATTGTCAATATAAAATTTTAAGTGTGCGAGAGCTATGCTCCGGCTCGAATTGGTCGGCTCGACCGGAGTAATACCACGGCCTCACAGAAAACCGACGTGAAACAACGCTTGCGTTGCGTTTCGTTGTGTAAGTGAGGTTACTGAAGGCCTAATTATGCTCATTTTCAGTCTTCCCAATAGTCGATTCCCCAACAACCCTTAAATTCCTAACCCTCAAAAATCCCCAGTACTGGGTGAGGAGAGAGCGAGTGTCATACTCTTACTGACTAAAATACTACCCATTCCTACTTCTCCTTTGAGCTGGAGCCCCGGTAACCTGCCCTGCTGGGTATTCCACAGCATTTGTTAACCTGAAGTGCCAAATCCTCGCAATTAATGTTAGCTTTTTTCTTCTTAAAATAGGATCACATGTCATGGGATTCATAACATAACTGGCGAAAGTAGGAGTTACATTGCACATTATGTACACCTCTCCCCACCCATTAGATTAACCTAACCTAATGTTTAGAATATATTTTATGTTCGTCTCCTGAAATATGTTGGTGCTACATGTATTCGAGTTTCATAGATTACGTAAGTAGGTACTAGTTAGATTTTTTTTTTAATATTAAGTTCTATTGTGACATTGGGTTGTATGACTTACTAGAGAAATTAAATGAGATAATATGATAATTATGTAGACTATACAACTAATATAATTATGGTAATAATATCCTAATTTGAGGTAAAATAATAAGACCTAATACATAAACTATAAAACTAATATAATGTCATTGGTACAAAGTGCAAATTATTATTAAAATTCTGCATGAATCTAAGAAAAAGGTTAGTCATACCTGAAAAACACAGATATAATCACAAAACTATGCACTTACCTACACCTACTGTTATTATTTTTCACGATTTCTCTTAATATTAGTCATTGCGAACATATTTTGATGATCAGACGACTCGCGTTGATAATGTTGAGTCAACAACTGCGTCGTTTCTAGTAATATATCAAAACTACAAACATGATAAACAGGTAGCTATGTATGTAAAATAAATACATAAGAAACCACGTGGTCCAGCGAAAATACGTTTTCACCAGCCCTCCTCTTGCCGCGGGTGTCATAATGTGGAAAACAAATAAAGGATTTTATTATTATAATTATATTATACGAGCCGTCTTATAGCAGCACCTTACTATTTAACTGTTACAACGTGTTTTTTCATTTTCAACGTGCATTTTCGATTGCACGGTTGGTGCGGTGGCTGGGCAACTGGCTGCCGCGCAACGTGTAGCGGGTTCGATTCCCGCACGGAGTAACTCTTTGTGAGATCCACAAATTGTTGTTTCGGGTCTGGGTGTAATGTGTATGTGAACTTGTATGTTTGTAAACGCACCCACGCACGACACAGGAGAAAATCCTAGTGTGGGCCAAAGTTTTATTTAAATAAAAAAAATACTGTTACAACTTTTACAAATTGTGTAGCGTATAAAAGAAATTATAAGGGACCTACAAATACTAACCGACCAATAGTGCTCTCAGATCTCTAGCCAACCTGCTAGTCATTATTATGGTGGATAGTGGACCCTATTGAATGTAGACGAGGTCCAAGATCCAATAGTGAACTTCCACGTTCTATAGATGATGATGAGAGGTCCAAGATCCAATAGTGAACTTCCACGTTCTATAGATGATGATGATGAGTAACTATGACCTCGACAAACAAGTGACTCATGAGCCATACTTATGCATATGATACATAATTATGCATAATTGACTGCATGGTCAGTGCGGTGGCTGGGCAACGTGCTGCCGCGCAACGTGTAGAGAGTTCGATTGCCGCATGCAGTACAACTCTTTGTGTGAACCACAAATTGTTGTTTCGCACCCACATGTTAAGAAGAAAATCCAGAGTGTAGCAACTTTGTAAAAAATAACTATCATGCAACGTCACGCCTTCTATCCTTGAAGGGGTTGGCAGAAATGCACATTGCGACACATAATACTGCTATACAATGTATAATTTATTATCACTCTCAATACAAATAAATATCACTCTTTTTGAAAAATCAAATCTATACTTAATAATATAAAGCTGAAGAGTTTGTGTGATTGTTTGTTTGTTTGAACGCGCTAATCTTCGGAACTACTGGTCCGATTTGAATAATTCTTTTTGTGTTGAATAGTGCATTTATCGAGAAAGGCTATAGGCTATAAAACATCACGCTATGACTAATAGCAGCTAAGCAGAGCGGGTGAAACCGCGCGGAAGTCGCTAGTGTTAAATAAAGAAATCTCAACATTTCATTAAGGCCGCCCTACATTACAGTGTAACGTTACATAACTATTGTAACATTTCGCGATCATGTGTAACGAACGGTTTGCGGACACGTAACCTGTTGCCAAGTCCATCAGTTTTGTAACTCTGTAACTATGTAATAGTTACTCGTGTATGGTACATTTTTGTCCATCTACGTCAGAAAGAGGGTTAACTGTTGTTTAAAGACGGTGAAGAATTCATTTGATCACCATCTCTACTCGTATCGTAAGAGCTGATTTTTTTTTTTAAGAGGAGAAAATCATCCAATTACTTTTCTCGCCTTGGGCAAGGCGAGAGGGACTGTCAGACTCTTACTGACTAAAAACCACCCCGTTCCCTACTCCTGCGTTTCGAGCTGGAGCTCCGGTAAGCCCCGCATTCAATTTCAAGTTGAGTCGACACTATTATAGTATTTTATTACTCAATCCTGCAATCCCCTTATCAGATGTTATTCACCAAAATTATCACAATAATGTTATCAAAACTGCGCCGAATTCTATTTCTACATAAACTATTACACAATGACAATTTTTATGAGTAAGTCGGTTACGATTCGCGGTGGCATTTGTGTAATTTATTTGATAATACGTAAATCAGAATTATCACGGTTTGTTATTTACTAAAGAAGTACACAAAAATGGTTCTATTGTAGCACTCCCTCTCGCCTCGCCCAAGCTGAAGAAGTCACTAGATGATTTTCTAGCTGTGAAACAAGTCCTAAGTGTAACAAACACTTTTGAGAAAACCACAATATAATCGATTCAGCCAATTGAGAGATAATCGCGAACATACATACATACAATTCAAACTAATAATCTTCTTTTTGAAGTCTATTAAAAGTATCTTTATTAGCGAGTTAAAAGAATCTAACCTAACACATAAGTTCATCACTCATATATATACTTTATTGTATATATATATGTATATATGTATGTATATGTAGTTACCGTTGCGTAATAAAACAATTATTAGCAAACAATTACATTACATGTATCGTCCGTGACCCAATTTGATAATAAAATGCTAAATACACAGTAATTTCAATTATTTATAGGTTATCGAAATAAAGTTGATAGGAATTCATTGTTTCAGCCACTGATAACTTCAAGGCCTCGAAAGAAACCTTGTTTTGATAAAAACGTATATTTGCAACTATATGTTTGTAAGAAAAATGTGTGAACATTGGATAGGTCAAGGTTGGTTGGGTGTAAAAGTGTGTTTAATTTTTTTCTATATATTTTTCTTTTTTTCCCTCCCACCGTAATTTGGGACCCACCTAGGTAGCGGGTTCCCGCGGCCATGAAAACACATGGCCTCGGACTTGTGGAGCGCCACCACGAGTCCCAGTTGCTGAATCCATTTTAGACTCTACTTAGGGTTGAAATAATATGTTCTCTTTTTCCATTCTCCTCCTATTATATACTTCTTTTTTATATCTATTACAACAGACAGTGCACCTGTGTTTTGCACACACTTGTGCACTATAATATCTCCCGCGTAGTGGGCTAGTCTAGTTAGACAGGTTGGCCACCGTCATCGAAATCGATCGGGAGATTTATTTTATTCTTTACATAATCTATCCAACTGTTTCGTCTACCCATCTGATTTCATTTCTTATGTACTTCTCTGTGATAATAAGTTTTGAATACACAATTATTTAAAATGTACATATAACAAGTAACTTTTATGTAAATAATCAATTAACATGCCTTTCCAATGTGTGATTAATATTTGACATTTTATTAATATAACGAAATTGTCTGAAATCACTTACTGACAGTGACAAATTAGGTATCCTAAGTGAATTAGGAACTAAAATACGTCAGAATTAATTTGAAACTAAGCCATAAATTTTGATTATATAATCAAAATTTTCATATTATTGGTACAAAGCCGTACCAAATATCGCAATCTCCAAAAAAAACTGCAACTGTATGCCAGGACATACCTACAATATACAACTATGAAAATGTTAAGTCCGTCGTGAAATAAATAATACCACAGAAGAATAAAATGAAATAATTGAATATGAGGATAAGGATCCTTATATTCAATTATTCTATCCTTCTATCCTTGGACCAGACAATCGGTTATTTATCGATTTAACACAGAATCAAATACTTACCAGTACAGCTGCAAGTTAAGAAAACAATTGGGATGATGCCGGGGTATGAAAATTAAAATTATCTATTTTTTCCGTCAGTTAGGTAATGAAAAAGTATTATACAAATATTTTTTTATTTTGTCATATAAGACAAACTGAATCCAGATCCACCCAGATTTTTATGAAATGTGTGTAATCTAACCACTCACACATATTTATCGGGACCTAATATATATTTCGTTACATCATAGTAAAATGATATCAATAAACATATAACAAGTGACCGTGTTTCACAAAATTATCGTAAACTGCCCTACTTATAGTATCAGAATCAATATTTTTATTATCTCTATGTAATATTTACATTTCTGATTATTACTTTTCACCATATTTTATTCATATTACTTAGTGACTACGATTTATTTGATATGGTTTTGACTTCCTATGGTTTTGTAAAATGTAGTCTCTAATTATTTTATGAAATAAGGTCGCCGTGTTGTATGTCGCGGAATGCCGCTAATGAATATGAGCCTCCAGTATGGCTTGGCTCTCCTGGAGCTACAGACTGAGCGAGCAGGTTACCGGGGCTCCGGCTTGAAAAACAGGAGTAGAAAGGGGTGGTGTTTAGTCACTAAGAGTCTGACATTCTCTCTCGCCTCGCCCAAGGCGGGAGAAGTCACTGTATGATTTTCTTCCTTGAAAATAATAGCATGGCTCGAAACTAGTCGAGTTCCTCGTCAAATTGGAACGTGAGTAAGCTGAAAAACAATATAATCAATTTTGTATGTCTCACGTAAGTTAAGTATACGTAAGATAAGTAGATATTATTTTCCGTTTTCCGAAAAATCTTATCACAGCATGGTGTGCTGAATTGTGCTGATATATCCAATGCAAAGCTATTGGAAATATGCCATGAAAGCCCGATCGACTGACAGATCAAGCGCCGCAAGTGGGGATGGATAGGCCACACGCTCCGATGGGGTCCCAACACCACATACCCAAGCCAACCTTGAACTAGAATCCCTAAGGTTCTTCCTAAAGATTTTCCAACTGCAAACAGTACTGGCAGAAACGACGAGCATTGGTATGACGTGGAGTGAGGTGAAGCGTGAAGCTTAAGACAGATCCGATGAGGAACTTCAGTGGATGCCTTCTGCCGCATCAAGGGGACACAGGATATTAATTCAAGTAAGTCATATGGCAATAGGCTCACCCCCTATTACAAGGGACTTATAAAATAACTGGTGAACAGTGGGCGCTATATTACAAAGTACTGTGTATGTCAATTACTTTGAACGATTTAAATTCGTCGTATACAAGCCGCACACGTATAGTATGTATGTAAACGGTAAAATATAATAAAAATGTGTATTAATGATATTAAAGACAGATAGTAAATCCTGTAGGTAATAACTACTATCGATACATTTTTTATTTTGGAAAGCTTTGCCCATCTCTTGGATTTTCTCCTGTGTCATTGGTGCATTTACATCACACCCATACCCAAAACAACAATTTGTGGATCACACAAAGAATTGCTCCGTGCGGGAATGGAATCCGCTACACGTTGAACGGCACCCGATTGCCTAGCCACAGCGCCAATTGTGCAGTCATTGACTGCCAGTGAACTATTATGACTTAGGAAATATATACCAGTATTATTTATATTTATTTTATAAGTAAGTATATCTATTTTTGGGCCACGACTATGAGTTAATAGGTCATAATACTATTGTTTGTAAAAACACTTAACACATACAATATAACTCCACACCTTTTGTAAATAACAAATGTACAAAAAAATTGCAAATGCTAAGTACCTACATGATTCTTGACCCTGTGCATTTAAGCATCATTCTAGAGTATAGGCTTAGACCGTGGCTATACTTGCGTAAAAATAAAAATACTTTACTAATGATTTTCTTCTGTGTCATGAGTACGTTTACAAACATATAATTTCACATGCTCGTGTCACCCAGACTCAAAGAAACAATTTGTAGATTACACTAAGAGTTGCTCCGTGCGGGAATCGGACCCGCTATACGTTGCACGGCAGGCAGTTTCTAAGCCACAGCAATACAGTCAATCAATCAGGTTTTTGGTACATATTCGTGATGATAATACACATTAAAGACGTTTAACATAAAAAAATAGTCTTTATAAATTGCAAATTTTAAGTTTTTTAGTTAAATCATCCTTTCACGCACTACTACTACAAATATCCACTCTGAAATAAACGAATATTGGACGAATATTCGTTTCAAATATTCGTTTCAATTATTTATAAATGCTTCAAATATTCTTAAACGAATATTCGTTTAGTACGAGCGTACCAAATACTGCACTCCGTTCGTCATTTACGAGCGGTACTTGGCCCACTTGTAAATCTAAGCCATATTGCGCCACCCGATCCCTTGCATAACTTCTGAACTATTTCGATAGACCATTGTAGACTATTGTACGCTATTGTAGACAGTTTGGGCAATTGTGAACTATATGTACACGTACACAGCCATTGTACACTTGTGTGCTATATGTTTATTCTCTTCGATAGCTATTTACTATGTTTGTATGAGTAAAGTGAGTAAATGAGTCATTTTGTTTGTGTTGTCAAAAATTGACGATGTTTGGTAATGATGTTCGTTGTAATGGGTGATTGGATTTGGATGAAATTTAGCACAGATATAGATTGTAGTTTGGGTTGGGAGATGGACTATTTTTTACTTGAGAAATGTGTAGTTTCCGGGAGACTTCTTAGGGTTGTAACAACAATTTGTTACAAATGGCTATTTTTTACACAAAAGTTCAATGTAAAAATTAGAGTGTTTTATGGGAATATTTAGAACAAATGCGAATGACAAATTTTAGTATACAAGATTTCTTAGCTAGAACAAAACAATCCTGTAATTTCTGTACTACTCCCAAAAATGAATTGATAAGTAACTTTTCAACTCCCATATTCCAAAAACGCTATTAATAACAATACCGCAGCCAAATACAGGTAACAAATTCCGTCAGTTTGACCGTGACAAACCAATACACAAACAAACTCTTACATTTACGGCAATAGAGTTTATTTTTAACCCCACGGTCATAATCCTTCTTCCTTTTACATAACCTTCTATGACTAAGTCATGCTTTGTTTACATTCCATTACATCACTAGCATGCAAGGGTACTTCCAACGTGCTCGTACTTCCGATTAGCTCACGGCGTTTCCGGATGACCTTATGGCGGTCGTGTGCTAGCCGACGTGCGTAAACCGCGAGTTCTGGGCGAGTAGAGATGTGGTGTGAACGAGGCTTCAAGATGGTGTGTTTTTGGGTGTGTTTTGGAAGTAAATTATACATATTGTGACTATATTTTTTTTATGGGTGGCTTTTCCACCAGAGATATGCTATGTAGATGTAATAGCTAAGCTATGAAACTATATTTCCACAGATAATAAGCTATGTAGCTGTGCTAGGAAGATGCGCAGCTCAAATATGCGATAGTAGGGAAGCCATTCTCATCACGCATCCATAGCACATATCTTTCCATATATAAAAAAAAACGATGGGCAAAATATTGTTTCTGTGCATAAACAATTTTTTTGGGCACTATCTCGCCTGGTGGTACGCAATGATGCAGCCTCCGATGGAGCACGCTGGCCCGCCCATAAGCAACTTCAAATTCAGATTTGAAGACACCTAGGTAATTATACTAATATTATGTTTCATAGACTTCGAAGAGACTTTTTTTAAGGGGGATAGTCATTCAATGGCTTCTCCCGCCTTTGGTAAGGCGAGAATACGGGAGTTTCAGACCCTTACTGACTAAAAACCACCCCGTTCCTATTCTTAATTTTTAAACCTTGGCAAATCCGCTAGGTAGTCCGAAGCTAAAAGGATTTTTATTCTTACGAACCCTTCGTTTGAGACTAAGGATAGAGAGACAATAGGATGGTTTTTAGTTAACGTCTGATAGTCCCCCATATATTTCCCTAGATATTCTAAATATTAACACAGAGTCTGTAAATAGGTTATACCTGACACATCTCAAGACTCATCCCATGTAACAATAATGACTAATTAATAACTATATTGGTCATCGTGTCAATAAATAACCTACATAATATATGTATGAATACAATTTAAATAAGTAGGTACCTATAGTGATGATTATTTCTCATTGAAAATCAAATGATTCAAATAAATTGTTCCTGCAGTAGTCATCTTCCGAATTCAATGGTGAATAATACTAAATTATTATCGAAATAATAAAATATAATACAGTTTCGTGTGTCACTTGGCATTCTGTGTACCCCTTATGGGGGAATAGCGTGAGTCATAATATGTATATGGTAAAGATTTTATGTACATATGTTTATTTATTTCCGTATAAAAGATATCATGTTATAGTCATTATCTGTACTGATATGTAAAGCTGAAGATTTTGTTTGAACGCGTTAATCTCTGAAACCACTGGTTCGATTTGTAAAACTCTTTTTGTGTTACCAAAAAACAGTAAAAAGCGTATTTTTATAGGACGGCAAACGAGTTGACGAATCACCTGATAATTCCTGAATCTCACACTTAATTTTAATATCACACTAATATTATAAATGTGAATATTTCTATGTTTGGGTGTTTGAATGCATTAAATTCACAACACCAAATGTTAGACATGTGAAAACCAGCGTGCTAATCAAGGGCGAGGAGTTGGACCCTGTAGATTCAACTGTCTTTTTAGGTATAACTCTGGACGCTAAGCTACAGTGGGCTCCACACGTAGATAAGTTGTCGAAAAGACTCAGCTCTGCAGCATATGCCGTTAAAAAAATTAGAAATTTGACCGATGTAAATACAGCGCGATTAGTATACTTTAGTTATTTTCATAGTATCATGTCATATGGTATCCTCCTGTGGGGAAATGCTGCTGACATTCAGTCTGTCTTTGTGCTGCAGAAAAGAGCCATTCGATCAATTTATAACCTTAGTCCGAGGCATTCTCTCAGGGAACTATTTAAAGAAATTAATATATTGACTGTTCCTTCTCAATACATTTATGAAAATGTAGTGTATGCTCACAAAAACATTAATTTATTCAAAAAGTATTGTGATATACATAATATAAACACTAGAAGTAAAAACAAATATATTGTTCCCACTACTAGACTTAAGAAAATAAGTGGTTCGTTCAGATGTCAATGCATACGCTTTTACAATAAAATTCCCAGCGATATTCAAAGTTTGAGCCTGAATAAATTTAAAAATGTTATTAAAGAAAAACTGTATAGTAAAGCTTTTTATAAAATTAAAGACTACTTAGATGATAGTCAGGCTTGGGAGTGAGCCGCTATAATGTCCACACAGGTCATGTTGACATGTTTGTAACACAAGTTACATTTTTATACAATTTGACATGATATACATTAATATCATTCGATATTTTTTTGTTTTCACATATTATTTTTAAAATTGTTAGTTTGAGGACCGTGCGAGAGTTTGCCTAGTCATTTCACTTTCAGTTAATTATATTCTGACAGTGTGAGCATTTGTGTGGCCTACCCAAATGTTCTTTTGGTTGGTATTGTTCGTCGGATCATTCAGCAACAGCCGTCAGCTGAGCTCATTGTAAACTGACACATGCGTGCTGCCATCTGAACAGGTCCGCTCAAACTGCTGTGGTTCTTTCCTCAAAAGACCACTACAGAATAAACTTGCACGGTTCTCCGACATCTTTAATTGATTTTGTCTGGACTTTAAAAGAGACTATGACCTCTGAGTTTGTTTCGGCATTTCTTCTCAGAGTAGTCGGATAGGAAATGCCGGCCTCATCTAGCTATTTGAAATATTGACGTGTAAAAGTGTTATTTTATAATCTATTTACAGAAATAAATATCATTTATCATTTATCATTTGAATATTTGACGCTCACTCTGAAACTACTGAATGGATTTTGATAAAATTTTAAATTTTAAAAATTATTTTTTTATATGAGTACAAATTCGAAAATAAAAACATAATACTCCTTTAGAGCTCCTCTACGTCGAGTAAAACCTAGTCATATCTATTTTTACCTCATTCCGCATGATTGTAATGAATCAGCTATTTATCAGATAATGATATAAATAGTACTTGCATTAAATCATCTATTAACAGTGCATTATCAATGACAGTGGTATTACTGCATTATATGGTTACATGAGGAAGGTTGCAGTTATTTACTTTATGTATCTATACATAATATAATACAATAAATTCGTTGGAAAGTCATGAATAGGTTTGGGACTTGGAGATCAAAGCCTAAAAATATACTTTTTAGAAAAAAAAAGAAAACAAACAACAAAGCAACATTCCGCGACATACAACGCGGCGACAGTTGTGACTGCTACTGATTTAGTATGACTCAGGAAAGTTATAGTAAGACCCAAAAATCATAATATTATAATCATTCTATTGCAAAGTGCAATAAAAACAAACAAACACATTTTTGCATTTAAAATTCTTATCTAAATATGTTAAAACGAAAACAAAAAACGCATTTATCTAATTTATACAAGCACCTAAAAATAGCACAAAATTTAAAAACAATCCAATATTACAACAAATTACAAATCACTGTCGCTTCATAGTGTGCGCCGGCGCATCCCACACATGTGTGCGTACGTTACACACACATACACAGATTGATTTTGATAGTGACATTGCGTAACATGTGATGTAACTGCGATAGAGCTATTTACAGCAAGGTTACTTGCGTACGCGCAGTAATAGTTAAATAGTGGTTTAACTGATAGTACAGTATTATATTATTGTTATATGGTTCAATTTTAGTGTGGGAAAGAGTTCTGAGTTTATTATTGTGGTTTTTTTTATATTTATGGACGGTTTAATGGGCGGTAATTGTTGAGTTCGTTGACCTAGTTTAAGTTATTTGTTTAGAATATTTTATTTAACGGGTGTCCCAACAAGAACGCAAGATTTAAATTTGGCGGCATTCGAAGTGTCATTGTTTGACATTTGAACAAGTGTTATTGTTTGTTAGTATAAGGTACGAGGTTACTAAAAATGGAGCGCTACACGATTAAAAATGAGCCAGGTCAAGCGCAAACAGTCAATGATGGTGTTCGGTATCGTAAAATGATAACCAGTTTTTTCGTACCTCGAATTGAAGAAATGGATCTGGAGGGCATGTGGTTTCAACAAGATGGCGCTACATGTCATACAGCCAGAAAAACAATTGAATTGCTGTATCAGTCGTGTCCCGGTCGTGTTATTTCACGTTTTTGAGACCAGAATTGGCCGCCTAGATCATGTGATTTATCAACATTACACTTTTTTCTTTTGGGTTTCTTAAAGTTGATGGTTTATGCGAATAAGCCGACGACGACTCAAGCCTTAAAAAGGAAATTGGACGCTGTATTAATGAAATACCGCAGCATTTATGCAAAACGGTCAATGAAAATTTCGTCAAAAGATCGCGTATGTACCGCAAAGCCGCGGCGGCCATCTGCCCTATGTATTGTTCCATAGATAACCTCATCCTCTCTACTTTACGATATTATAAAGTTTTCACGATTTTTTTAAAAATATCTGCGTTTTATTTGAAATTTAAATCTTGCGTTCTTGTTGGGACACCCTATAGATGCCCATTATCTACCGAAAAGATTTTTTGAAGGGAAGAAAATTCAATTATTTATTCCACTGTGGGCGAGGTGAGAGGGAGTCAGAGTCTAAATGACTAAAACGACCCCGTTTCTACTCCTGCTTTGACTCCAGCTCTGGATTTTAAACTCTAGGTAGTCCGCAGCTCCGGATAATGTCCACGCTTTTTTATTGCGGTATAAAACGTCTGTATTATCACACAGCACTGTGCAATGTAGATTCCCACCAAATCCCGGTTATGTTGTAACATGTCAATTGGATTATGACATTTAGGACATCCCAGTCAACGGAGGGACAATTTTAGGACATGTTGCGTCATAGAACTGAGAGTGGGGTAATAGAATTAAATTGTTGTGTAATACAGCATTGCCGGAAGAGGGGACATAGGAGTACTTACTTACTTATTTCATGTGTTTTGTAAAGTGTAAGGAATTTTGTTTAAATAAGATCATTGAAGTGTAAGTCCCAACTAATGCATTAAAATGAACATTAATATATTGGTCGAACGCTTAATAATAAAGGGTTTTTTGTAAAGAACATAAACGAGCAAACATATCACCTGATGGTAAGCAATCGCCGCCGCCCATGGACATCCGAAACACCAAAGACGTTATAAGTGCGTTGCCGGCCGTTTGGAGTTAGGAATTTAACGGTTGTTGGGGAATCGGGGATTGGGAAGAGGGTAATTGGGTCTCCAGTAACCTCACTCATACAACGAAACACAACACAAGCGTTGTTTCACGTCGGTTTTCTATCAGGCCGTGGTATCACTATGCTGAAGCATGGCTCTCCCACACTTATACACTATATACAAGATAAGTAAATACTTCTACACCGTTTTCCTCCATTTCTCTTAGCACATAGCCTTTACATTTATCTCTAGGACAAGTCATGACGTAATTTTGCAAAATTAACCTATAAATATGTCTTGTTTTCAGGAAGTAACCATGGAACCTTGGAGGCGTCCTCACATCCTTTGTTGATACGTTAATAGTAATTTATTCCACGAATATCCTTATATACACACTAATAGTTTATATAGTCAAAGGTTAATTTGTTTGTTATGGAAATTTATATCTTAAGTCTATCTAAATAGGGATGATATTTTGACAGGTTGATGAACAGCGATCTCCGATGGACTTGAACTTTTGGCAAGCCCTCTTATGTAGAGAAGGCATATAGTTCAACAGTAGATGGATATTACTGCGAGTGGTCGCAATTTCGACTGCCGGACAGGGGGATTCGGGTTCGAATCCCCGAGACTGGCAAAGTTTCGCTGGACTTCTTTTCGATTTTTCGAAAATTTCTCAGTAGTAGCACGGAGTTTGACATTGTATCCCCTTTATGGCAATAGACTCACCTCCTATTACATGGGACATATAACACCAATGATGGGTGTACATTGCACATTGAGATTACGTGCCGTTATGTGCACACCTGCCTACTCCGTGTTGTGTTGTGTCAAAGTCAAAGCATTTATTTCACTTGAATACGTCATATTGAATTGTTCCTTAAAGTGTAGCTTCGAAGGGAGAAAAACGAGCAAGAAACTCCATCGTTACTCTTTATAAAAAAAATCAATTCAATCTCTCTGATAATGTATGTGTAATATAACAGTATATGTGTATATTACATGTTATTAATAAAATTGAATTGAAATAAGATTTACTTACTAATTGTATATAAAAATGCCAAATTTAACGATACATAAATAAGACAACATTTTAGTTCGATTCCCGGAAAATCTCTCGAATAAAACCCGGAATAATAATCTCTACGTATAAATATAGAATTCCTTGAAAATTATAAACCTATCAGTAATGATTTTTCCTTACCAACTAAGTGTATAATTGCAGTATAGTGTAGTATGCACCGGCGCAGTCATTTTAATCGTTTATACAATATACTGGCAACTTCCTCGACAGTAACATTGAATAAGATCGTTATATACGCTTATGTAATCTACTTGTTTACTACTATTCTTATCTCTTTACATACCTATATATATACTAATGCTTATTTATGATATCTCTTGCCCTTGTCCTATGAGAATCGAATCTGGTACCCCTAATTTGGCAGACAAGATTTAGTTCACACTACTATTATTTTTTTGTATAAAATATATCACATATTATGACATCAACAGCCACTATTGACCAAAGCTTCTTCTCGCATGGAGAAGGTTTAAGCATTAATCACCACGCTTGCACAATGCGGGTTGGCGATTACAAACTTATAATTAGAAATTATAATTGCAATTGTTATATATCAACCATGCAATCAAAATTACAACTCACAGTAACCTTATAACCTAAAATAGCAACCATTAAAAACAGCAAATATGATCTGTAGATCACTTAGTTGCTCCGGCGCAAGCGTGCAACGCCCTTGATGCAAAACCAATGATGAGTCTTCGCTACAACCTTTTATCATTTCCTGGGTATAAATAACAACTATTTATTTAATTTATAGTGTTGTATTACTAACTATAATTGGCAGGATTTTTTACCAATGGTTAGTCTTAACGAGATCTTAGGTTCAATTCCTGGGTAAAAAAATGGTACTTGATACTTCCGACGTGCAATTAGGAGATATCATATTTCACATTTTATTCTTTGAAGAAGATTTCTAGAAGTATGTTTAAAAGTCGTATTTTATTAAAGAGATGATTATCTAATTATTAACGTTAATTTATTTCACCCACTTTTCACCATTTGTGTAATAAGTCCCATATGATAGGGGGTGAGCCTATTGCCATTTACTGGGCACAATTTTATACTCCGTGCTTCTACTGAAAATTTTCCGAAAAACCTAGTAATACATTGTCCGTTACCCAGTAATACTTTTTTCGACCCGGGAATTGAACCCGAGACCCCTTATCCGGCTGCACTTGCGGCCACTTGACTAACACTTGACTGACTGCTTGTCAGTGATTAGACAAAACAGTCATTTAGAAGACCAAAATGTATGTAATGTAACCACTATAGTATATTCCATCATGCATAGGATATTTATCATGTTTATTAATTTCTTCCAGTTTTCGATATTTCGGCACTGTTGCAAGCGCCATGATCACGGATCACGGATGAACTTTAAACAACCAGTTCTTCTGTGATCATCATACCCATTGCTAGTTCTAATGATATTGTTAGTGACCATGTCAGTTTAAAAACTTATATCAAAATTTTCAACCCATAACAGAAGTAATCGGAAAATCTCCTTCCCTAATGATATTATTATTAGTAACCATGCCAGTTTAAAAACTTATATCATATTGTCCAATCTCCCACAACAGAAGTAATCGGAAAATGTTCTACCAAATCACCCCAAAAGTATCCCCTGCCTGGCATTTAGGTTAGATCCCATTGCCTAAGAAATGGAAAGGCGTTCTGTTTCCACTACGAGACGCCTTGACACGGCACCACTCCTTTCCTAAGTCGACATTTGACTTGCGCAACACGCTACGCTTGCCTGCGCTATCCTTGAATGCTTTGCGTAAGAGTTACCTCATGTAGCTAGCGGAGAATTGTCCCTAGTTCGCCGATAGATGGCTGTGGCATCGGGGATTGGGATCGGGAGATCTTTTAGAGAGTAATTCTTGAATATACAGTTCGATTTTGCATGGACAGTGTGTGATTTTTGGTTGAAATATTTTGTAGTTTTTAAGTGGTTTTGGTTGTTATTTTGTTTCGTTTGATTGTAAAAGGTTAATGACCTACATTATATTTTATTACTGGGCTGATGTAATAGTTATGTATTTCCCTTCGTGGGTTTATTTACATTGATGTTTTCCGCAGATATTTGATAATTAATGGATAAGATTTTGGAAGTTGTTTTAAATAGCTTTAATAGGTATATTATGCATCTGTTTGTAATGCTAATAAAAAATAAATTTATTTTGTAATAAATTACAAAATAGCACTTCTATACGTCAATACTAAAATATACCTAAGTGAGTTGCATCAATTTTCTATCTCACGATTCTAAAAAGCGACATCGGAACAAAATCAAATAATAGTCTCTTTTACTGTCCGGAAACCAACAAAACCATGGGAAAACCATGCAGTTTTATCCTTAATGGTAGAATGATTTTTTTATGCTTTGCTAAATCTTATATCTGTGGGTCATGTGCGTAGTAAGGGACCTTTGTTCAGTATTGGTGGGTTTTTAAAGATGATTCAACATCATTTTGTGGTCAGTTACAAATCTCTTTTTTTCTTTTTCAGATGACATCGATGCATTTTTGAAACAATTACCCGTACTCCGGTAACCACGCATTTAAATCCTGCATTAAACAACACTGTCGGTAAAATATACAAATTGTTGTTCCGAATGTTGTCGTGACATTCGGTACTACGGACAACGTACCAGGCTCCGGCTCACAGCAAGAGAAGGAACGGAGTGGTTTTTAGTCAGTAAGAGTCTGACACTCCCTCTCGCCTCACCCAAGCCAGGAGAATTCATTGGATGATTATCCCCTCTAAAAAAATACCTTAACGTAACGTGTTTGTGTATTTGCATGTTTATAAACACACCCATGACACTTGAGAAATTACCAGTTTGGGAACATTTTTTTAATTAAATTCGGAAACATTACTAACTCGGGAATCAATCCCAAAGTCAATTTAGTAATCACATATAATAATGATGCACAGATGAACACAAATTATCATAATGAGAACTATATCATAGTTGAGTGTAGCAATACTACTATTATAAAAGATAAGTCCGTCTTTATGTGCGCCTGCGCAGAATCCTTGAAGCTTGCATAACTGTTAGCTCATGTTGCTTCAGATAGTTGCAGATACATTTTGTACTCAGTGCCTTAAGTATAAGACATTGTTTTGATTGTGTTTTATTAGCTGAAGGGAATTAAAAGTTAATATGAAGTTATAAAGGTATGGTAGAGACATGGTAAAAAATAAATTGAAGTAAAAAAAATATATTTTTATTAAATTTATAAATGGAAATAAATGCAAAAGAAGAAGGTACAATGGTTGTCAGATGCGCCTGACCACGACTAAGTTAGTGTTTGCTTGCACCTGATGCAATCCGCTATCCCGGCCCGGCCCCACGGCCTTGAATTGACGAATGAAGCGGGGTTGCCGACGCCAGAGCAGGTAGCTGAACAGCATCAAACGCACCAAGGAATTACACGAGTTGCGGCCCTAAGCTGCGACATTATCGCTTCTCTATTAGATGAGACATTTATAAGACATGTCTTATTGTTTTGACTGAGTTCAACAAATTGGCTTTTAAAACAATCACGCGGTTCTGTCCTCCACTGTACTCTTGCTGAACACTCCGTCTTTATTTTAGGTTTTTAAACAATTTAGGGATCAAATATGTTTTCTAAGTCACTGCGTGTTTAGTAGTTGCTGCTACCATAATTGTATGGCAGCCAGTCATTGGACTGGTACCAGTATGAATCAGCTTCTATAAGAAATACCTTTCATCAATTAAGTAATAAAATATAAATGATATTGCAGACATAATAAGCTTAATTTCTCAAGTTGCATTAATTCGTAATAAATTATTTTAATTCGATTTATATCCATAATTGTATTTGTAAAGATTAATGTCATAATTTGATTTATATGTTATAGATATTACGCCACCTGTATTTACTTACTAATCCTACAAACATAAATTCGGTCTTGTCTTTGTAAGATTAAATTAATATCTAGCTAAAAATAGAATAATTATATCGTCTATCTTTGCATATATTATGTGTAAAAATATGTCATGCATACTGTATGTACACCATTACTCAAGAACGGCTGGACTGATTTTCATGACTGCAGAGTAGAATGAATCTATCACGACGAGCAGACGGATCTCCTGATGGTAAGCAATCGTCGCCACCCATTGACACCCGAAACACCAGAGGCGTTACAAGTGCGTTGCCGGCCTTTTTGGAGGAATTTAACGCTTATTAGGGAATCAGGGAGTGGGAAAATTACGAAAATTGGGTAATTGGGCCTCTGGGAACCTCACACAACGCAAGCGTTGTCTCACGTCGGTTTTCTGTGAGGCCGTGGTATCACTCCGGTCGAGCCGGCCCATTCGTGCCGAAGCATGGCTCTCCCACACTTATTAATATTAAACTTATTTTGGCGTAAAATAATGTTGCGTAGACCTTCAAACTATATATTGGTTTCACATTAATATGTATATGTGTGTTTATAATATATCGAATAATAATATTTATGTATCTATTAGATAATAATAGATAACGGAATAGATATTTAGATAAAGATAATCACGCGATTATTATGCGTATTAAATAAATGTAAACTAAATTGGTGTCTGATGATGTTTCAAGTTAATTTGATAAAATAATATCTATTATGATTGTATGTCATGATAATAACTATGATAAACACCTGATCATATTACTATACTAGCGACCCGCCCAAGCTTCGCATGGGTGCAATGGTGATATATTATGCCTGTATTATACATATAAACCTTCCTCTTGATTCACTCTACCTATTACAAAAAACCGCATCAAAATCCGTTGCGTAATTTTAAAGATTTAAGCATACAGACAAACAGACAAAAATAGCGACTTTGTTTTATACTATGTAGTGATAATTCTACATATGTAATAATAATTGCTTGAAACCTAATAATACTTTTCTCAACACAAAATTTTATCCCTTGACATATAGACATGATTATAATTTGTATGCACATGTTTTCAATCATACATATTTCTTAATAACAAATAAATTACCTGTCAATCAATTATTTGTAACATAACAATGTAAAAAAGCAATAACCAGAGAAATAACGTGTATATAACAAATAAAATAACAATACTTTCGAAAGAAAATATTGACAAAATAAAACTATTTCGACCAAACACTAATTCAATAAAAATATTAGACATTACATTAATATGTCGTAAATTGTAACAATAAAATGTTACATTACTTATAACAAAAAAAATATCGGCCATATTGGTTCCAATATGGCGTAATGACACGGAGTATGTAGTAAAAGAAGTCCAATGTTCGCATTTTTCTTCATTCTGTCCCTAAACAGTCTTTAAAACACTAGTCGCTTTTCTTCCTGCGCTGATTGTCTTGTTATTTAATGTGTTCTAAAATTATCTACCACAGCCTTAATGGGAAGTGTGTTGTGTTTGAATATTACAATAGTAAATATAAATTATTGAATGTGAATATTTTTTACCTTTTGAACAAAATTTAATAAAATTTTAGAACAACTTATATTTTTCAACTATGTTTATGTCAAAAGCGACGATTACTTTTCAGCTTATCTGTAACCATCAAACAAAATTTTAGGATTCCTCTAACTTGTTTATTTCTTATCTTATCCATTCTAGTCACGCCACATTTACATATCTATAAACTAGCATTTTCAAATAAAAGATACAAATAAACATCAATAATTAAGAACACAAAAAATCGTTCGCATTTATTCGATGTCTCTACAGTTTATTTTTAAATGAATATAAATTAATGTCAAGTTAGCACTCTGTAGTTTCATACTCAGTTGTATCATGGCGCAAACACTTAGGTTTTGCAAATGGTTTCGCTCAAACTAACTCAGGCGCAGCCATGGCAATTTATACATGTTACGAAATGTATGCATTCTGTATTGCACGGTAATAAATTTATTGTCTATGAATATGTATTGTATAGTATATCTTAAACTTGTTCCCAATAATGAACGAAAATCTAGTGCGTAAACTTAGGTAGTCTAAATATAAAAGGAGGTAAAAATCTTGTCTAGTCTTTTATCCCCAGAAAGCTATGCGCCTTTTAAAGGTTAATAAAAAAAACAAGGAAGCCTAACTACGGTAACCAATCGTATTCTAGAGTGGGATCGTGTCTAGGCAAGCGTAGTGTAGGGCGCCCTCCAGCTAGGTGGAGTGACGATATCCGCAAGGTGGCTGGTAGTGGTTGGATGCGTTGAGCTGAAGATGCCATATTGTGCCATTGGAGAAGGCTATGCCCGGGAGTGGACGAGAACAGACTGGTGACGATGTTGATGGTAACCAATGAAGGATCTTGTATTCGAACTCCGTTCAGGCAAAGTGTCGAGTTTAGAAAAATAAAAGATTTTAATAATGTCGCATAAAATTTTATTCTTATTTTAAGTCCGGTACATTTTTCAAAGAACCTAATACATTTTTTTTTATTTTGCAAAAGATAAATATCTCATCAACAGCCTATGTGCTATAAGGCCTTTGGGCAGCAGTGGCCAGTGTCTCTTCTCGCACGGAAAAGATTTATAGGTTATGAATAATATGAATATGTCATAAGCAAAAAACACATATCTTATGGCTAATAATACCCACAACACTTACATTGACAATTTCCATAATTCTGACAACCCTGTCCAATCTGCCCATACCACCCATTAGCATTATTTCCATAATATTGCTCACAACCACAAAAACCCAACTCATTCCCATTTGGTTGACAGTGACCAACTCCCACACTGGTTGGAAAACCACCGTAAAACGGTGGCAAAATGTTCTTCGATACACAATTGCAACCGGTTTCACATTGATGTGGTTGTTTGTATTGGTTGCCATGGTTACGGAGTGTTGGGTTTACGGTGTTTGAAGTATGTAAGATTATTGGCCCATCGTAGTTTTCTATGTGGACATTCATAGGTTCTGGACATGCTTTTAGAGATGATACCTGAAAAAGTAAATACATAGTACGTTAAACAATTAGTAAACAATACTTTTTTTTAGGAATCTACGAAAATCTTCCCGATTATTTACATTATTATAAATGGTTTCTCACCTTTACGATTCTATAATAATTGTTCATAGATACATTTACGAATTTACTTAAAAAAACACATCAAATCACTTTTTGTTCGACCCATAAATGGAAAAATTGCAATTAATATAATAATTGCAGATCATTTTATATTAGTAATAATAGGGTTATACTTACACAAATTACCAGAAAAAGTACAAAGAGACACGCCATTTTGTTAAGTAAGTTTACAACTTGAAATTAAAACAAGAATGACTTTCCATTACCAAAATTCATCATTAAATACAAATTGTTATCACCAATTTTTGGAAAATTGCACTAATAAACTATCGAAAATAAATAAGTTAAGTTCGTCATGTAATAAAGTCACGTAGCTGTATGCAAAATTTTCGGCTAATTATTATGAGTAATTATCGCAAGGTTATTTAATTACTAAATTAATTTGATGACACTAATGTAATGAATCACAACATGGAGGCATCAGAGTAGAAAATATTTCCACTACATCACTTAATAAGAACATAGACCGGCAGTAAGGTTCTCTGATTTACTTAGCGAGTTACCAGGTCTCCGGCTCGAAGCAGGAGTAAGAAAGGGGTGGTTTTTAATCACTAAGAGATACTCCCTCCCCCCTCACACAAGTGAGAGAAGTCATTAGATGATTTTCACTTCAATCAAAAATGGCTGTCTGATAAAACAAATCATTTTTACCCTGCCCTGTCCAAACGAGGAGATTATGAGAGGAGTATCTTTGATAGAGGAGAGCTATAGACCAACAGAGGACTGTCACAGGCTGTTTATGCCGATGACATGAATCGACAACCATTCATCATTTAAAAATTTTAGTATTCAAACGAGCTCGACCTGCACCTATAATCGAAGTTAGGCAATAGGCTTACCTCCTTACAAAATACTAATAAAACCACAACTTAGCGATAGCACTTTAAAATTACTACTATAATGAAATAAAAATGGTGTCTATACTGTTGTATTCAGGTTTACGATTCAAATGTCAAGTTAAATTGAATACGTAACACAACATTAACCGAGCGTGTAAAAAAGTGTTATTGTGTGTTTATCAATAGCTAGTAAGTGGTTCAGTGTGCTAGCACGCGACATAGTATGTTCAGCCGGGTGGTGGAATAGCGTGGATGTGACTTTTTTCATTTGAAGTTTGTAGATAGGTATAACGAATTAGGAAAAAGAAATTATGTTTAATTATGTAAGTAGTAAAATAGTCTTTGTTTTTGGAAAAAAAATTGTTTATGATCCAATGAACACCTTATGGAGTCTTATTTTTTAAGGGGAGAAAATCATTTAATGACTTCTCCCGCCTTGGGCGAGGCGCGAGGAAGTGTCAGACTCTTACTGACTAAAACCACCCCGTTCCTACTCTTGCTTATCAAACCGGGACCCCGGTAACCCACTCATGGAGTCTGAATAAGAGATTTTCTATTCTGAAAATAGATAAATTGAATCATACATAAGTTCTTCTAACTATAACAAACCCAACAAAAAATAATTAACGAAATCGGTTCAGCTGTTCTCAAGATTTGCGCTTAGCAACAAATTCAGCAATCATTTTTATATTATATAGATGAGCAAACGAACAGACAGATCACGTGATTGCAAGCAATCAGAGCAACCCATAGCCACCCGCAACACCAGAGGAGTTACAAATATGTTGCAAAATGCTTCAGGTTAGTTGCAGGTAAGCTTGACCTGCCACTAACCCTAACATTGACAAAAAAGCGAAAGAATTGCTATCCATCTTTCATAGGATTTTGAAACGCATTAATGTAATCGAACCTCTTCAATTGAATCAGATGTAAGAATAAATCTAGCGTATAATCAAAAACCTAAATAAAATAGACAAAAAAATTTAAAGTTAATCTCTTTACCTCACTGCTTGTGACATATTCTATTAACAGCGCAATGTTTGCCTTTCGTAAATCAGTTCGCAATGTTTTTGCAGATGACCAAACATCTTCAATGTCAAAATGTCAATTATTTAGTAATGATCAATCGACTGTGAGGAAAAATCTATTAGCTGTGTCTTTTCTTCGTTTTTTTATGTAATAGGGGGCAAACGAGCAGACGGTTTACCTGATGGTAAGCGATCAGCGCGGCCTATGGACGTTCCGTCTATGCGGAACCCGCAACACCAGAGGAGACACAGGCGCGCTGTCGACCTTTTCTACGATTTTGCTGCACGAGGCAGCCTTTTTTTTCTTAGCATTTAACGTGTTAATGGAGAATCTATCATCATACACTGGACATAATAGGTAAAGAATTCCGTACTCCGTAATTCCGTACTACGAATTTTTCAGAAATCCGACTTTATTCGACCCAATAAAATTGATGAAAGATGCCCAATCCAACTATCGAACTCAAGATATCCTGCTGAACAGTCAATCATACCACTACTCCACAAACAAGGCAGCCAAAATTTCAACTGCACGGTTGATGCGGTGACTGGGCAACCGGCTGCCGTGTAACGCGTAGCGGGTTCGACTCCCGCACGGAGCTACTTTTTGTGTTATCCACAAATTGTTGTTTCGGGTCTGAGTATCATTTGTGTTGCATGTTTGTAAGCACACTCACGACACAAAATAAAAACTTAGTGTGGGGCAACGATTAAAAAATTACTTACGTATTTCTTACAAAAAAATCAGATTACAACAAAAATTAAAATCAATAACTATGTCTTGTAATATTTGAGCGCTGCCTATCATGCATGCAAAAGCGGCAGCGTGGCAGGTCCACAGTTATCTCGCGTGCCAGTCCCGTTACGTGGCAGTAGGTTAGCATCCGCACCGCACATCCCTGTGATGCTGCGCCAGGGCTGTCACAACTGAGGACAGGTTAATTAAAATATTAAATTAAGTCGGGGCTTTGATGTATTAGTGTTTAGTTAACATTACATACATAACCTCACGCCTGTCTACCATGGGGGTATGCTGACGAATGGAACGCCAATTGCTACGAATCTTACACATTTCGCTTCATCAACAGTCATCAGTCTTTTCATACATGCTTGTCGGTTAAAAGTATTTTTAATTTTGCCCTTCTTTAATTTATATGTCCATCTAGATACGGCCCCCTTCATATCCGCCTTGTATATTTCTTTCGTAAATCCGCTTTCATTTATCATATCTAGTTAATATCAATACTATCATTGACTGACAATAATGATACTTTAAAATTTACTTTATATAGACGATCAGTATTTTCTATTTCATTCTTTCTGAAGTAGGCCGTAACATCGCAAATAGAACGATGATGAAATTAATCAGAGATTGATACGTAACACTGAATAGTGATATTATAGTTACCAATATTAATAAAACTTATTTACTACCTGTGCCAATATAATATCCACGGATTGCAAAAAAATCGTTGCCAAATTTTTTTTTTTATAGAGAACCGCCTTCAATTTTCTTTATCGCCAAGTTAGGTAATATTCCTTAGAATACTATACTGAAAACCGCATCAAAATCGGTTCAGCTAAATGCGTGATAATCGCAAAAACGTACATACCTATAGGTCAAACTGAAGAACCTCTTTTTTTGAAGTCGGTAAAAAATAGACACTATATAAAAAAAAAAACAAGTAAAACTTAACACCACTTCTAAAAAAGCCTGTCTGTCTGTTGGTATATGATTTAATTAAATAATAAATGACAGAATTTTACTTTTTAACACATTGAACGCCGCCGTGGTGGTCACCGATGACCGACGTTAGCGGAGGATTTGCCTTCAACAGTTTTCTATTGGCCGTCAAAAACTTAAAGTCTACAATTTCCCCGTGTGCCAACCCTAGCAAGTATCCGGCTGTTAGTGGGTAAGCGGATTATGTCACGGTACGAGTGCGGGTAACGTTCGTAACAAGCGGCTAACTATGGGAACTGCGCCTGCGCATGTGTGAGTATGAGTGTGTAGGGTGGCCATGGTTGTTAGTGGTGGGTTTTAGGGGTGGGTGTGAGGTGATATTTTTAATTATATTGTTACTTTTGTTATACTTAGAAGAGGTGAAGAAAAGGTAACTGTTTGATACTTTTGTTCATACATACAATTGGCAATGGCCATTATTTTTTTAAATGTACACAACTATAGACCTTGGCACTCGTCCTCAAATGTCTTTAAGGACGAGTGCCAAGGTCTATAATTTTCTGTCGAAAATTGCATACTTAACTGCCGATAGTTTTATTTATATTCCCAAGAGTGATAATATTATACTGCGTCTAACATAATAAAATAGTCTAAGTAAACTGGTCTTAAATGGCCCTTCGAGAAATAACAAACATAATTTCTTCATCTGTACAGTTCAATTCAAATTGATAAAGTATCTCTCAATCCCACAAAACCATGGTCACACTACTGCAAGAAGCGAGCTATGACACGGACGGCACTGAGAATCGGCTCAGTAGACTATGACACCGGATTGTATGGATAACAGCTCTACTGACTGATGACCTGATGAGCAATGGAACCTAGAACTTGGCACCTGTGATGGATGTCAGACCCTCACGAACTATTATTTCAGGCTTCAATATTTAAGCTGCGGACTACCTAGCGGGTTTACCAGGGCTCCGGCTCGAAAAGCAGGAGTAGGAATGGGTGGTTTTAGTCAGTAAGAGTCTAACACTCCTTCTCACCTCGACCAAAGCGGGAGAAGCCATTGAATGGTGTTCTCCCCTCAAAAAAAGGTATCAACAGTTGGGCTCAATTTTTGGTAATTGCGGGAGGCCTCTTTATTCAGCAGTGGACGTCTTATGACTGTGACATTTCGATGATTTATTCGGTCACGTAGTTTTGAGTACCATTGCTTACCTAGAAATCTCAATTTTGATTTTCACAAGTTAGGTTTTGAAATTACGTTTCAAAGTCTAAATTTAAAACTTTTCTAGTATTTTATTGTCAACTATTTTAATAGAGGGCAAAGGTAGGTCATTCAGGATACAAAGCTGTTGGATACAGGTCTTTTGAAATGAAAATTTCAACCCAACCTTTATCCGATCACGTGCTCAGTAATTGCACTAGCATTTCACCAGTTGTCACTTGGAATGCCAAGTCATCACAACACAACTTTTTGTTCAATGTTACTATGTTGGAATGTACACACAGGAAAGAAATAAAAATGTTATCCCCCATTCAAAAAACCCTTCACAACATTTTACCAAGCTAACTGCATTCCCATTGCATATGATTCAGCCAAATACTTACCGAAAAGGTTAACGTTCGATGCATCAGTGAAGCTATTGCAATAATTTATTATTAAGGTTAAAGATCATGCTTTAACTACTAGTTAAAGTTTACCGGCAAACACCATGGTTCCAACGAATTAGCCTCAATTGACTCTTGGTGTACTGGAAACCGATCAATCTTTGTCAAGAGTGACATTTTAGTAAAATAATTTGGGAGGAGGTAGTCATTTAATATTGTAGTAGTTAGTACTTACTTATTAGTTGTTGTGGTTGAGGATTTTGGAAGTAATATCCTAGGTCGATTCTTTCATCATCATAATCTTAAGTGTGGGAGAGACATGCTTCGGCACGAATGGGCCGACTCGACTGGAGTGCTACCACGGTCTTACCGAAAACCGACGTGAAACAACGCTTGCGTTGTATGAGAGAAGTTACCGGAGGCCCGATTACCACCTTCCCAATCCCCGATTCCCCAACAACCCTTAAACTTCTAACCCCCAAAAGACTGGCAATGCACTTGTAACGCCTCTGGTATTTCAAGTGTTCATAGGCGGCAGCGATTGCTTACCATCAAGTGATCCGTCAGTTCATTTACCGGCTAAATACCGGCTTTCATAAAAATAATCATCATATCAGCCATAAGACGTTCACTGCTGAACATAAGCCTCCCCAATGACTTCCAGATAAGCCGGTTGGAAGCGACCTGCATCCTTATTCTTTAGGCCAGGTAAAAGAAATAACATCGAATCGATACGATCTTCAAGAAAATTATCTAGAGACGCAGTACACTTCATACTAGTGACTTCTCTGGTATTGTGGGTTTCTATAAGTGGCACTGATTGCTTATCATCAGGTGATCCGTCTACTTGATTGTCTCTTACACTGTAAAAAAATAGTCTTTTTTATCTGAACAATAGGTTTAGCCCTTATTAAAATTTACCAATTATTTTATGCAGCAACTACCTTTTCGGTATACATATTTAAAAAATCTTAAGTAGATACTAAAATACTTTAATCGATCTGAAAATCAACTCCTCGTGCTCATTATACAACTAAACTATATTGGATTATCATGAGAACTAGACCCGATATCCTAACATTACCATTTCAAAAGCAGCATTCTAAAATTAGCCAACACAAATCACATATCAGCCAAAATAAATTGACCCACCGCTCCCCTCCCAACTACTGCAAACCCAGACCACCGTTAGTTCCCCCGTACATTAGCACAGATCAGCTTACAATGGCTCAGCTCGCCGAAGAGTTATGCAACCATTGTGACCTTAAAATCTTACGTAATTTTAAACCAAAACTTCGCAACTTATCATTCGATAACCAACTCTATACTTGAGACGTTAAAGTTGATTTTTCATCACCTCCAAGCATAGTTACAGCGAATTGGGTTACACAAATGTACCATTTGCAACGGTATTACAGAGTTATGTATGTAGATTACAAACACATAGAAACTATTACCTCATACATATTTTTATAAATAGAGACATTATTGTAATAATTTCAAGGTTGTCTTTTGTTTGGCAAGAAATAGGGAAGTTTGGAGCGTGAAAACTGCTATGACATGTATTGTTGGCTAAAATATTTCGCTTAGCCTATTTGTTGGTTTCCGCAAACTATTATTTTAAAATAAGCGCTAGTTAAGATGTTGTTTTGTTTCTGATGGTAACTATTTTTTGCATCTGAATGTGCGTGCCGTACAAAATAGATTCTACATTTTTTTGTCAAACTATTATGGTCACGTGATGATATTCAATTACATGTCTTATTTAAGTGTGAGGGAGCCATGTTTTGGCACGAATGAGCCGGCTTGACCGGAGTGATACTACGGCCTCATAGAAAACCGACGTGTAACAACACTTGCGTTGTGTTTCGTTGTGTGCGGGAGGTGCGGGAGGTTACCGGAGACCAAATTACCACCAAATGGTATACAGCGCCGCTATCAACAAAATGTATACAACTCTATTGAGAGTTACTTACCTGGTGTCCGCTTGGTTGAGCAACCAATCTGGCGGCGCAACCAGCTCGGACGCCAGTACTTCAAGGTCCATCTTGATACTGTCGCAGTATAGTGTAGGAACTCTGGTGTCTAGTTTGGTAGCTTACGGACACCACGGTAGCGCGACCAGTTGAGTCGCCACCGATGTATCTCGGCGAAATATAGCCCTTGTTCTTCTCTCATGATACCCACGAGAAGAATAGATTTTTATGGTATAAGCTGGTAAATGAGCAAACGGATCACCTGATGGTAAGCAATCGCCGCTGCCCATGGATACTCAAAACACCAGAGGCGTTACAAGTGCGTAACCGGCCTTTTGGGGGTTAGGAATTTAAGGGTTGTTGGGGTATCGGGGGATTGGGAAGAGGGGGAATTGGGCATCTGGTAACCTCACTCATACAACGCAAGCGTTGTTTCACGTCAGTTTTCTGCTCGACCGTGGTATCACTCCAGTCGAGCCTGCCCATTCATACCGAAGCATTGCTCTCCCACACTAAAAAACTATAACACCTCTTATACTAAGGATTATAATAATGAAACCTATACATAATGTAGGCCGATACTTAAATCTGCATACATAAATACATACATACATATGTATGTGATGCAAGTAGGTTGCATCACAGATGGCCCAGTTTTTATACCAGAGCTCAAGGTTTCTAGATTAGGTCATAACTATGTAATTACGATATGTATTGTAAGCGATTTGTTTGTACATTATGTTTGTAATAGCACGACTTAGGGGGTAAGTAGAGATGTTGCTTGTTACGTTTTTTTTTAAGTGGGGGAAAATCATCCATTAATTTCTTTCGTATTAGGCGAGGCGAGAGGGAGTGTCAGACTCTTACTGACTAAAAACCATCCCGATCCTACTCTTGCTTTTCGAACCGGAGTCCCGGTAAACCCGCTAGGTAGTCCGCAGCTCCGGATCAGGCATCAGCCCTACTGGGCCACATCTGTGGTGGTCTGATGGCTTTTTGAAGCGCGCGCAGAACACGACGAGCTGAGGGAACATACAATACTGTAAAAAGAAAATAAAAAATCATAATTACTTCTATGAAATGAAAGGAATGAAATGAAAATTGCATGTTTTCCATAAAAACACCTGTACGGAGTATAAACAAATTGTGTTTATTTTTATGTAATGAATAAAATGTTAATTTTGTATTTGCTTTTCTTAATGTAATTACTTTAATTATGATATTATTCATGAAGAACTATTAATTTCACATTTCAGTATTTGTAATTCAATATCGGCTGAACAAATTTTTGCATAACATAACAAACATAGCACCTTGTCTTATAATCCCTGGAGGAATGGCAGATAACAATGCAACACTCACTATGTTATGAGTGGGGCATTAAATAGAGGGTTTTTTTAAGGGGGGAAAATCATCCAATGGCTTCTCCCGCCTTAGGCAAGGCGAGAGGGAGTGTCAGACTCTTACTGACTAAAAACCACCCCGTTCCTACTCCTGCTTTTCGAGCCAGAGCCCCGGTAAACCCGCTAGGTAGTCCACAGCTCAGGATTAAATAGAGGATGCGGTTATTAGGTGACCTATAATATGTACATAATTTTGTCCAATCCAGGAATTAAATCCAAAATTCCTTGCTTGGCAATCGCACTAACAAACACTCAACCGCAAAAACAGACACTATTAATACCACATCAATCAAAAAACCACACACACAACAAAAAAAAATTAACAAACTCGGTCAAAATTCATTTAACCGACATCTTATCTGAAATTTCTTAACGAAACCAAACAATGGTTTACCCTTGACACATATCGTTAACTGTTAGTAAACGATTACATCATGTAGTTACCGGCGGTCGAATAAAAGTAACGATTATCGTGATGTAAGAACCGCTTGTGAAATTATTGTGACAAGAGCCGAGATGCTGCGAAGATGCATTGTTTCTTAAAGTAAGAGATAAGATCGTGACTATTTTGAGTTCATAGTCGAAGGTTATTTGTCTTTTTGAGGGGGGGAAATCATCTACTGACTTCTCTTGTCCATTGGGTGAGACGAGAGGGAGTGTCAGACTCTTACTGACTAAAAGTCATCCCGTTCCTACTCCTGCTCTTCGAGCTGGAGCCCCGGTAACACGCTAATGAAATAGGACGATTACCTAGACATGATGGTAAGCAATGGACGCAATCTATGCACATCTGCAACACCAGAAAGTTACAAGTCCGTTGTCATCTTTTTACCTGTCAGGATTTGGGGACTGGAGTACTGGATTAGGCCTCTGGTAACCTCACAAACGTAGCGGAACATAAACTAAGCGTTATTTCACGCCAATTTTCTGTGCGGCCGTGGCATCACACCGGCCGAACCGACCCATTTGTGCCACTGCATTATTGTCCCATGTGTATGTGATGTTATTTCAAACAAAACCACGATTACGATCGATATAATCTCCTCAAAGATTCCGTAACACGATTACAAGCAATATAAATAGGTTCATCATGAACTGTAAGAGATAAGAACATAATATTACGCTAACTATTAAAGGTTATCTCTGACATTTAACCCACATCAGGAATTATGTAAGAACAATAATTTAACCTACTTATTGCTATTGAATGATTGACATTTAGACGTTACAAAATTATTTCAAGCGTGTTTTATAAGAGTTTGGTTGTGGTCGATGTAATTCGTTGATGGTTGAATGTAAGGCCAAAATTGCGACTACTGAGTAAATGTAAGGTCTATTCTTGGGATGAGAAAATATGATTGGCTTTTAAAACGGAGCTTGGAGCAAATCACATCACATTTTTTTATGATATAAGCCGATAAACGAGCAGAGGGATCACCTGATGGTAAGCAATCGCACATGGACACCTGAAACACCAGAGGCGTTACAAGTGCGTTGCCGGACTTTTGGGGGTTAGGATTTAACGGTTGTTAGGGAATCGGGGATTGGGAAAATTTTTAAGCCCCTTTCCCATGGGGAATTGCATAATTAGGCGGCTGGTAACCTCACTCACACAACGCAACCGTCGTTTCAGTGAGGTCTTGGTATCACTCCACACGAGCCGGCCTATTTTAAGTCTTATATATTAAGTCACATAAACATATTAAGATCTATTAACTGCAAAACTAAACTACTCAAAAAATAATTGCGAACCAGAAAATCAAACCAGTCGCCAACCAAAAGTCATGACATCACAATTAACCTTACATCTTTCACGAAACCAGTTAGCAACAATATGGCTGTAATGGACATAATACTCCAAGAGTTACGACGTTTTTGCGTCATCATCTTATCTAAGTGGTCAGACCGTCTGATGTAACCCACATGCAGACCAAGGTCAGACGGTTTGAAGGGTGTCTGACCAATAAAGGTGAGGCAATGGTTGGCAAACCGGTTCTTTTTTTTAAATTAAAAGGAGAAATGTGTGAGATTATCCGTTGCAGTTGATTCCTTTTGTGAATGGTTGAAAGAAAGTTTGTGTTTTGTTTTTTTATTGGTGTTTGGTAAAGGGTTAAATGTCTGGTGTTGATTTTTGAAAGGGGTATTGATACTTTTTGGGGGTTAAGAGGGTGATTTTTGTTGTGTCTTTTTTTTTAACTGTCTGGACTTACTGCAACTGCATTATTATATCTTTTTTTGCGTTTATGGTTCGACGTTTGGTCGCTAATCGTTGATTTAGTTCTCATATTTTGACTTTGTATTCTGACTTCACTCTTTCCGTGGGTGTCTACATATTTTAACTGTTTAAACTCTTTAAACTGCGATACAGAACCAACTATATTATGTTTGTTGAGGAAGCCCAAAGGAAAGCAATGGACTGTGACGAATTGTAGATGTTTTTGTTGACACTATTGCCTAACCTAAATTTCAAACATCAGGCTATTAAATTATACATAGGTACTAATTAATATTTAATACCCAAAAAAAACTGTAAACACAAACCATATCCCACAAACCATGTCGATATTATATTGTGTGTTTTTAAAAGTCCTAACACAACAAAAATCTTGATCTTTTAATCGAACCCGAAACCACATGCAATCTTGCATCAACAGCCCATTCTCAAGTAATTTCTACACGACTTCAGACCTTGACACGTTACGTCATCAAGGTGAAGAACGGTAACTGTAACGTTTGCGTTTACGTTACGTTGTTATGTAATCGTTGGTTAAGTAATCAGTATCCGATTGATCATTACAACATGCAATGTTGAAGATCTTTTTTGAACTGAGTTTTAAAAAAGGAGTTTCAGTTTGGTTCTATTTTGAGTTAGGTAATTTGCATTAGAGGCGTTGCACCATGAAGGCTTCGAGATTGATCTATAAGAGGGTTCTCTTATACCGGGTTCGGTACAAAGTCAAAGTATTTATTTCAATTAATCCTAAATTAGGCACTTTTGCAACGTCAAATTGAATTGTTCGTCAGTCTGTCTGTCAGTGAAGCTAGGTGCTCGTTCCAAAGTGTATCTTCGAATGGAGAAGAACGAGCAAGAAACTCCATCGTTATTCTTTTTTTAAATATCTTTGATACCATTATTTGATCATTTACCTGTTGTACATATTATGTGAGAACAATGTAACGACAATACAGCGTTAAAACTAATGGGACTCCTTACCTTACCGTTCCTCCTCCTAGGTGCAGACGTGGCTACCGGGAGGTTTTAGTGACGTACAAATCCAACACACTAAGCCTTTTCCCAAAAAACCTCTTTAAGCTTTAGGTTCCTCCCCATTAACAAGAAAAGTGAAGTTACTCTTTCTAGTTTTCTTTTTAAAATAAAGAAAGAAATACATTTATTCGGTATCGGCATCATTGCAAAACACATAAAAAAATTGATTGCATTGGTCTTTTACATTTTTTTGGCAATACGTTGCCTCTCTCTGAAAATAACTTGATTGAATAGTTGCAAGCCTCAAACTTAATACCTACTAAACATTCTACATAGTGACGCTTTCTGAGTTTATTTTTTTTAAACTTAGCTACCAAGTGAGAAAATTATGGAAAGCCTTTTTATGTAGAGGATTCTTTGATGACTGTCTCGTTGATCAAGAGGTTGCAAGCGCGACTGCTGGGCAAGGGGTATCGGCTTTCGATTCGATTTGATTCAGGGTTGGGCATAGTATTACTGGGCTCTTTTCGTTTCATTTTTCGTTCGAGCATAGATAGTTCTCTTCATAACACGCTGAACGACTCTAATTAGACAGAACGTCTTATTACTATAAGTTGTCACTGGCAACATACACTGATTAAACACCCTGGTCTTTAGGCACTGAAGGATTTTCGACGTGAAGACTCAACGTCGTTTCCTGAACGCTGCCCATCATTATTACATACCCATAATACTTAGTTACTACCAAAATGTACCTAAAAACAAATACCTTCATACCTCTTCTACAAAAACACACATTACATTATATACAGCAATTTAACTGCAAATATGTACATGAGGTAACACATAAGATGTACATAATGTTCTTACATTATGTGGAAACTACACTCGGGATAGTTTGCAACATCCGAGCATCGAACCTTGACCAGGCATGACCATCTGCGATAGTTTGTTTAGAGAATGTCAAAGTGTATTGAAATGTAGGCATTTTGTGTACAGGCTGTTAATATTTTAGTCTTGATTTTTAGGCCTATGGTTTTTTAGTTCACTAGTTATTATACTATATCTATACATATAATAAAATCGTAGAAAAGTGCTGTCTGTACATTGAAAATAAAAATAAAAAAAATAGCAGGGGTTATTGTTATGTCGATGTCGAACCCAAAAATGTAATTAACTTTTTTTTGTCTGTTTGTCTGTTTGTCTGTTTGTCTGTTTGTCTGTTTGTCTGTTTGTCTGTTCGTCTGTGCGCGCTAATCTCAGAAACGGCTGATCCGAGTTGGATGCGGTTTTCACGAATATATTGTGGGATGCTTAAATTTACATTTAGTGTTTGTTTCATGTCAATCGGTTCATAAATAAAAAAGTTATGTCAAATTAAAGAATCACGTCGAACATTCTATGCTTATACCATTAATCTCCGCAACTATTTGACGGATTTGGTTGAAATTTGGTACAGATATAGTTTAGAACCTTAGAAAGGACATAGATATATTTTAATTTCAAAAATCAAAAAATAAAAATAAGAAATAAATTATTTATAAATAATTCTATGTCGATCGTTACACGACTTCGGTTCATGTTATTGTTTTAATTTATCGAAAAAAAGTAAATAAATAGTAAAAAGGTATGAAAAAAATAATATCAATATAATAAAACATTTAGTACAAAGAAAATGCTCTAACGGAGTATAAATAAATAATCCAAGTTGTCTTTATCCTCGATAGATGGCGTTGGGATCGAAATAGATCGCGCTATGGTTTCGTTACATTCATTTGGTTGGGTATCGGCCGAGCGCTTCGGTACTATCGTAGAAAAAGTGTATTATCAGTCGTATGATTATTTGTCTGTAGTGGTCCTGCTGTTTCATATATTCTAAATTGGTTTCGTTGTATTTGTCAATTAATAAGTTTATTTGTTGGGTTTTCCTGGTTTTTTGGTTAAACTATTTAACGTAGGTTTAGTTTGATATCGATTATTAGTAGTTACTGTAGTTAGTTTTTTTGATAAAATTGTAATTCTAATTATTTTTTTAATTAAATTAGATTTAAGTCGTTTCTTTTAAATTATTAAGTTTAAGCTTGGTTATTATAGCATAGAGGATAGGTTGTAATATAGTTTCTTTTTTAATTGTTATAAATTCGTAATTCGTAGCTTTCTTTAGTTTTAAGTTAGTTTAAGTCCGTTTTTAAACTATTTTTTCAATGCCCTAAGTGAGTATACATCTATTAAATTCAAACGCAGAGCTCATTATGTTGATTTTTGAAGAGTTCCCTGGAATATCTTCCACATCTCATTTTTGAAGAGATCCCGCGAGATCGGGAACTATGTGGTTAAAACCAAAAATTTGCCGGAAGTCACTATTCCACGCGAACGAAGTCGCGGGCAAAAGCTAGTTAGGAATAATAATTAATTATAGTTCTGATGTAAACTAAGATTTAATGAATTTCAAAAGTCCGTTGAATTCTGTGTAGTTAAATTCAAAGGTAAATTACCGGCGGTATTACAGTCAATTGCAATGTCTCTGAGAGATAAATCCCATCAAATAAATAAATAAAACACAGATTCAGCACACATTTTCCTACTTCCTATATACTTACTATAGAAAATACATGTTTATCCAACTTTACCTATATATTAAAACAGTCACGAAACACCAAAAAGAACTCAACAAAAACAAAAACACCATATATTCACAGCGCAACTAAAACTCACACCCTATACAAACGAGGTATATCGCAACATCACACCGTTTTCACATAAAGGGGCTACCAGACATCAATGTCACTCAATTTACACTTACTGAAAGCAACTATCACTACACAAAAATTTCGGCCAAGGGTGAGATTAGGCAAATAGTTATTATTGTTTCCAAAAATACATATATTATGCAAGTGAGAATAAAATGTACCTAAAATTTTGAACAATATCAGCCATGTTTTTGGTTTGTCTAAACACGATTAACTCGAAAACTGCTGAATGGATTTCCATGATGACTTATGACTTGCAATAATGAATGGAATTATTTGTGAGGAAAATATTAGTGTAAAATAGAGTTAATGAAATGAATTCGAATATTATTTGTCGCACTTTTTTGCGTAAGAGCCAACTATGGGACTACACGTTTAATTGAGACCAGGGCGCAGCTCTCCTTCATACAACATCTATTTCCAGCCCTACTAAGCATTCCGATTATAGTAAACCTTCTTATGAAGAGAAGGGCCAAAGCCCAGGCGAGATAGCAGCCAAAAGTCGACCTAGCAAATGAAAAGAAAAAGTTAGTAGTGGACTATTATGGGCTTTTAAAAATGTCTACTAGGAAACAGGTCCTAAAATTCAAATTACTGTCCTCGTACTTAGTTGACTCGAATTTTAGCACATTAAAATTATTTTTTATAAACTAATAACTGACCCGGCAAACGTTGTTTTGCCTTATAAATTACTTCGTCAAAAAATTATAATGGTGTGCCTTATTACTTAGGGGTGTAGAAAATATATATCCGATTTTCAAACCTACTGAATACGCAAATAAAATTTGGTAAAAATCCGTAAAACCGTTTCAGAGGAATACGGTAACTAACATTGTGGCATGAAAGTTTTATACATATACTAGCGGACCCGACAGACGTTGTCCTGTCTACACGTCTTTAATTTGAAAATTTTAAACTTTTTTTAATAAGCTAAAACATTCTGGACCATTTTGATGAAAATTGTTATTCAAATGTTATGACAATATCTAACGTCATTAATATTTGACACTGCGATAGTAGCGCCGTCTGTCGGATCCAATGTAAAACATTCCAAAATCAACAACTACTAATAAATTAAAAACTAATTAAAAAAACATTGTCCAGCGGACAAAATTGTGAATCTAAACCATTCTCAGATCCCCTTGAACATACACAAAAAATTTCATCAAAATCGGTCCAGTCGTTTAAGATAAGTTCAGTGACATACACACTTACAGAAGAATTATATATATAAAAGATTATATTTTCAACACCCAATTACACACAAAGAGCTTATCTAAAACCAATCACAGACCACAAACACTAAAAGTCGCATGCTAGCTAGACTAATCCATAGTCCACGGCCATAGGAGACTTAGCTATTGCGTGCGCGCATGGAACAGGTTCTATAGTTCTATTGGCTCAGTAACCTATTTTCTCAGCCGGTTTGTCGATTGCGGGAATAGATTCTACGTTAGAAGCTTTATTTCTATGATGTTTACTATATTTGTGACTCTTGTGACTACAGGGGGCCTACTCCGGTTCTCGAATTCGAAGTTTTGTTTAATTTTCGGCCGTAGGTTTTATTGATTTACTAATGAAATTACTTTAAATAACGCTGTTTTTAATTTCAAATTAAAACCTATTTATTTATCTTCATTTCATTTGTTCAATTTGGTTCACAAAGGTTCGCAATAAATGGAATTGTAGTACCCCGTTTGTGAAGTTTCGGACAAAACTTCGTTTTTCGTTGAGTTAGAGTAGCCCCAGTCTTTGTGACTTTAATAACTAGATACAGATACTTTAGTTTTGTTAGATAGGAATTAATATATGAATATAGCAATAGACTGCACGGTTGGCGTGGTGGCTCAGTAACTGGCTTCCGCTCAACGTGTAGCGGGTTGGATACACGCACGGAACCACCTTACATGGAAATTTAATTTAAATTACATTACAAGGAAAAGCATTTTCAGCATAGATGTGCTTTGTAGCTATGCTACGAATATGTAAAAGCTAAGCTATGAAACTATGTGTCCGTTTTCACTGATACTAAGCTAAGTAGCCACTTAGCTTAAGTACAGCACCTTTTTAGTTCTACACCCTTCTAGTTCCTCGCACAGCTGTGCGAGGAAGTTGTGCAGCTCAAATATGCAATGGAAAGCCATCCATAGCACGCATCTTTCCATATAAAAAGCATAGCTTAGCTGAGTCTGTTTCCATCAGTGCTAAGCTAATACCAATGAATATGATTAGTGGAAACCAAACGCATCCACAGCAACGCAACATAGCACATCTCAAGGACAAAAATCCGTCACAATACAATTACATACAAACAAAAAAAAACATTTCTCATTAAAACAGAAGTTAATTAATTTGAAATATGAGTACAAAACAATCATGATTAGATTAAAGAACGTGTCGAAATATACAGCGGCAGTCATTTCTTGCGCGCGATGGAAATGCAACAGGTCAACTAACTCTGGTGATGAAATAGCGCCGGAAGGTCTCGAGTTCATGCGCTGAATTTTGCTGCGATATTTCAAGTGTTTTGTGAAGTAAAATGTAGTTAAAGTTTGAAGGAAACTCGTGGTTTGAGCTTGAGAGTGATACCACTTCAACAGAAAATTGACGTGAAATAACGCTAAAAATTGTGATGACACAAATATTTTAGGATTCACTTGGATGGATGATGAAGAGCCTACCAAGAAAGCTGCCTAGTAACAAAAACTATAGTAAATACTCATTTTCTGTTCAAAGTTAAAGTCAAAGCATTTATTTCAATTAATCCTAAATTAGGCACTTTTGAAACGTCAAATTGAATTGTCAGTCAGTCGAACGAACTGATAGAGAAGAACGAGCAAGAAACTCCATTCGTGCCACGAGGTTCCTCGACTAATTTCAAGCCATGTTAAGGTTTCAAAGTTATAAGCAATATTGCGCTGCACACTATTAAAAAGTAGTCGATTTATTATGAAATTATAACACCATTGTACATATGTCCAGATTTTAAATATTTTTAAAGTTAAAAACAACTTAAAGGAAAAAGTCTTAAAAAAATTGCCCTAAGTCTTCCCCAATTAACACAAAGAAACCTCGTATGGCTAACCCAGAGACAGGTGACAGAACATGTATCATAATGCAAATGAATCACCTGTAATTTTTTTTTTTTTTTATTACACGAAAAACCACGTTTCTAGTGCGTCAAACTGAAATCCACGCTTCGCAAACCTATTGAACCACGTCAATTAATGATAGTCGTACCATCAATTAGTTATGATAGCCTTTATTTTAAAAGCAATAGGAACTATTTTTCAACATCACAAGTTAATGAATCGTACTATGATTCGTTCGTAAAGGATGAGTAACAAAATCTTTGGATTGCAATTTGGTTTGTTTATTACATCAGATTGTCGGCGAAAACAACATAAAAAAATAGATTATTTTATCAATATTAAAAGACAAAATTGATAAGGTTATGTTAATACATAGAATGGACATATTGGACGTATTTTCAGCAGTCAAACTTAAAACTAACCGACAGTCAGCTCATACCCTGTCTGTATACCAAATATTGTCAAAATCTGTTCAGTACCCAGTTTCGACGTGATTAACGGGTTTGTCCGTTAATCACGTCGAAACTGGGTACCAAACAAACAAAGTTGTTATTGCAAAACTAAACCAAATGGCGCTTTCCCGTCTTAGGTGAGGCGAGAAGAAATATCAGACTTTTACTGACTAAATACCATCCCGTTTATACTCCCGGGGTAACTTAAGAACCTAGGCCAGTTGTGACCCGTGCGCGCCTCAAAGAGCCATCAAACCACAACAGATGGGGCCCAGTAGGTCTGATGCCTGATCCGGAGCTGCGGACTACCTGGCGGGTTTACTGGGGCTCCCGGCTCCAAAAGCAGGAGTAGGAACGGGGTGGTTTTTAGTCAGTAAGACTCTGACTCTCTCTTTCGCCTCGCTCAAGGCGGGAGAAGTCATTGGATGATTCCACCCCTTAATAAAAAAAGACCAGTTATGAGCCTCTCTATACCCTTCCAAAAACCTTTTAAATAATATTTTAAAGCTCGCACATACATCAGCCGCTAAAATAATACCACTTATATGTATATTTGAGTAACATTAAGTAATACTATATGTATGTTTGTGTTGACATATCTACGGAACTATGGTTACGACAGTGTTGCTATTAGCGAAATATTTCGCTAATTTTACACTTGGCAATTACATCAAGTTTTGCAAGATGGCGGGTGGTATATTGTAATTCTGTTATGTTGATATCAAAATAGCTTTTTGTAATAATTATAATGTAACTTTGATGTTAGATAATTATATGTTAATTAATTTATTTCTGTGTGGTTTTATTAGTGTTAGAATTTTTTGTTGCTAAGCTGCCTATGCGATTATTTTGTGTGATGAGATGTTTTCGGAGTTCGATTTCTGGCTTAAATATCCTGATTATTACTTTTGTAGGTGGGTACTAAAAAATTTGGAAATAGGTATTATGTGTAAAGTTTCCAAAAATTATGCTAAAGACAACAATGGGTTTAAAAAAATCATTCATAAAACATGAGTAAAATGAAATTGGCAATCAATTGTAGGATGATTGCCTCCTTATCCACACATCGCCGTTGTTAACCAAGGAGTCAAACCCAAAGCACTGTTTGCAGCAGTTCATCTACTAACCACTCGACCAACAGTAAATATTACAAATAACAAAACTAAACCAAATAGAAGTTTATCCTTGAATTCGTAAATTTTACACTTTCCGCAGTTGTAACCGGTAATGTTTACGAAATCGATAAAGTAATCGATACGAAATACACTTCGGTGCTCGACTAGTCGCAAGCGCTACTGAACTGTCGAACCGAAGAGTTTCAGGTTCAATTCCCAGGTCATGTTGGAGCTAGGTTTTTGATTAGTAAGATCGCTCTGAAGACATGCTTGAAGTTTTAAATAAATGAGGTTTTAAATGACAGAATATAATCCAAAAATAAATCTGTTTTTATTTTTCTTTCTTTTTGAGGAGGCGGCAGGAGATCCAGTGACTTCTCCTTGGTCGAGAAGGAGCATCAGACTCTTACTGAACAAAAACCACCCCGGTTTTACTCTTACTTTTTCAGACGGAGCCCCGGTAACCAGCTAAGTAGACCGCAGCTCCGAGTCTTCGCATGACATCTGAAATTTTAGCCGGAATATGACAATTGATCACAAAAAGCTGCTAAATGCAGGTCACATTTAACCGGCAGATCTAAAAGTCATTGGAGGACAGCGTTCAGCAGTGAGCTGCACACTACCTGGTGGGTTACAAGAGCACCGGCTCAAAAGGCAGGAGTGGTGGTTTTTAGTCAGTAAGAGTCTAACACTCTCTCTCGCCTCGCCCAAGACGGGAGAAGCCATTGAATGATTTTCTCCCCTTGAAAAAAAGCGTTCACGTCAGTGGACGTCTTTTTAGTGATACAATGATGATGATGATGAGAATCACTGGCAATCATAACATAACACTCGTAACATTACATTAAACTCATGCACTTCTCCCTACCCCTTTAACGAATAAAAGTCGTGATCTCAAGTTAAGAAATATCGATTCGATCGTATTAAAAATGGACAATCGATTTTGTAATACTTTACTCGTAGATAGGCATATTTAGAGATTGAGTCATAACTACGAATATTATTGATATTTGGTTTGTAATATAACCTTGAAGTATAGAGGCTTCTTATTGTAATATCAGACCTATTATTCTGTAATGAGGTAAGTGGAGAGGGTAGCTGTTTGCTTTAAAGGGGATTTGGAAATAGTTATAATAAAAAAAATATTTGTTTGAAGAAGTATTTCAATAGACTGAATGCTCTGATACAATATTTTTATAATAACTATCGTAAGACATACTAAATTAATTAAAACATCAAGGTTTAATATTAATGGCGAAAAGCTCTACTAGTTTCGAGTCACAGAGGGACTCTTCACATACATGTGATACTGTTGACAATTTTGCCCAGCAAATATTTACAATACATTCAATTTAAAATCTCAACTCAAGTTTATCAGTTAATCTTGAGAAATTAAGATATTCGTATGTAAGATTAAACTTAACCTGGGAATCGAACTTGATTACTCAACAAAAGACCTAAACAAAAAATCTCATAAACATTTTGAAAAACTAATTTATTAAGCCCTTTGGCACAAAATGTAGTCAGCAAAACCGTAAGACAAAACTAGTCTTCTAACAACTCCACCTGTTCAAAACATTGAAATCTTTATCTAGATCATAACTAGACTTTCGATAACTGGTTCAATTTTAGCACTAAACTACTATAAAATTTAACGTAAATATAATATATCTAAACTGTAATCTGTCTCTATAATCAAACAAGTTAGTTATTAACATTTCTAAGTTTAACCAAAAATTTAACTATATTTCACTATGATTTAAAACTGTTATGCGACTTTGAACCTTATTTTTTGAGTGTTAAGAGTCGTTGTTATAGTGTAGACATGTAAACGTAAGTTTGTGGTAGGGTAAAGGAGTATGTACATTTGCAGAAATGACGTTAATGTGTTATTTTTAGGGATAAAGCCGCTTAATCAGTTAGCGTTAGGTATAGTAATTTACTTCTGGAAATTGTTGAGCTAGGAGTTCAGATAAAATTTTCAATTTCACGATGGATTCAGGAACAGTGAGTAAAGTTCCCTAGGAAAGGGAGGATCCTCCGACCAAGCGAGGTGATCGTGTCTGGCGGGCTTTCTGCCCAACTGTTGTTCGTTGGGATTCTCTATCCATGTTTATTCGCATGTGAACTTCGTAAATGTGTGATATAGGATTTATGAAGTCAACCCTTGATTTACTCGTCGATCGTCTATGTGTTACTGCTGTCATCTCCCATAATATTATGGGTCGCGGACGGACCCACCTTGGGCAAGGCGAGAGTGTCAGACTCTTACTGACTAAAAACCACCTCGTTCCTAATCCTGCTTTTCAAGCCGGAGCCCCGGTAAACCCACAAGAGTCTGCAGCTCCGGATCAGATCAGATTTCAACATCATCACCCAATGACTTCCAGATAGGCAGCAACACAACATAAAAAAATAAAAACTTATACAAACTAGACACCAGTATATAAATCGCAGCGACAAACAAGCAAGTGTGCATGCTCCCCTAAATGCATTCACAAGGGATGTCGTAAGTCTACAACCTTGCGTGGTTGCAAAAGACGTTGCGTTACCGTTGCGTTCATTACAGCAAGTGGAGCTTACGTACTGTGCTGGAAAAACTTAGGTCATACTATCTAGGTAGCCTAGGTTTTAGGCTGTAATTGGGTGGAGAGAAATATGTTGAGGTATTATTAAGATTTTTAGTAGTGAATTGAATTATGTTATTAAACCTACTCTGAGTATTCATGGTAGTATGTGTGTTATGTAAAAACAAAGTTTTTTCATTATATCTAGTGGCTAATTAATTGATCTAAGAGACATTTTTTGTTTTGATATTCGATTAGATATTGAGTCTACATACTACATCTTTCGATGTAGAAAATTTCGGTGATTCCGAATATGTATATTATAAATCAATATCGCAAAAAAATTTTGCTTAGATCAATCAGCCTTTCAATCATCGATATGTATAAAAGGATTATAAGTACATGTAAAAGTTATCTTTTAGTTATTTTAAAAGGAACAAATTATTGTCAAATGTACAATACAGGGTACTCCTATTTAGATTTCGTACTGTCTTTTATAAAAACTAAAAAATCGAAAAACTCAACCACAATAATAATTATTAAATGATTGCTTACCATCAGGTGACCCGTCGGGTCGTTTGCCACTATTCCATAAAAACAAAACAAAATTGATAATCATTAAAAACAAAAACAGAATATATACAAAAACCTATCCAAAATCCAAAATACACTTAACAAACACTAAAGTCCAAACTCCAAAAAAACAATAAAACGTTTTATTATCAAGGTTAAACAAACCCCCATTAACCACCCACAGCAAAATCAACTTTAACACCCAACAATTTAAGTCTATAATCCTACACTTTCACTCTTATTAACTGGCTATAGTATTATTACCTAATTAGTCACATAATTATACTGTGTGTGTATGTATGTATGTGGTAATACGCCTGTAGTGGACACTTGTCCAATCAAGTTCACGTGTGGACTGTTTGGACAGTCGATAACTCACGTGTGGTTTCAAATTAATGCTTCAATACACGATTATAATATTGTTATACTATATATTATGTATAATAAGGCATCCAGTGTTATACGTCATAAACTTGACTGTAAGGTTGGCGCGGTGATTGGGCAACTGGTTGCCGTGCAATGGGTTAGATTCCCGCATGGAACAACTCTTTATGTGATCCACAAATTGTTGTTTCAGATATGGTTGTCATGTGCATGTATACTTGTATGTTTGTAAACGAACCCACGACACAGGAGAAAACCCTAGTGTGAGGCAACGTTTATAAAAAAACATAAAATACAAAATCTTTAAGCCCAAAATATTAATGACACTAAATCATACATTACTATTAAACTGTAAATTTAACTTAACTTTATACAAAACTTCTTACATTTTCTTACATCAACATCTCAGTAAAACAAGTTTAAACCAACATTTCCTTTTAACCCAGTGATTAGTAGTTATCGGGGTTAAATCGACCGGTGTATCGTCGGTACCTAACCCGGTCAGATCACGGTTAAACACTTAACTACCGTTTACTGGCCAGATTAAACGAGTCAGTTAAATTCTCTAGAACAGGAGCTAACCTTTATGTAAGTGGGTATTGGATCTAATAACATGAAACCTTTGTCTGCAAATGGGGTAAGAAGAGAAAAATAATTGTCTTTTCTTGTCACGACAACCACGTCTTGTACTTATATGAATATGAATCCTACCAGAACCAATACTAAACTCTAAATATATTCAAAACTGAAACAAAATACCAAGTTTTTATGTTGTTTTTGGTAACTTTTCTTAATATTCTTCCAAATTGTGCTTGCTTCTTGCATCTACCATTGGTTTGTCCCTCCGTCATCTAAAGGTTTGGCTGATAGAAGATGCCCACGGCATTAAGCCCACCTTATGTCCACATTTTCGTGCATAAAGAATTAAATCTTACTAATATTATAAACGCGAAAGTTTGTATGTTTATACACACAAGTCGTTTTGATGTGATTCAATAAGAAACATGTGTCCCATCATACATACATACGTATATTGCAAGTTAAATAAAAGATTGAGAAATGTATAAGCCTCTTGCGTGACGCGATACAATGCCTTCTGCATCCAACCACCGAAGTTTCAAGATGCGGGTGTACTTAGAAATTATATTTAGAAATTAAGTAATATAAGAACGGGAAAATACTGGTCTTAAGTGCGTAAAAAGTTGTACGTAAATACAGTTCTATTTATAAAAATTGTAGCATTTCATGACAGGTCATTTCGCGTCATTATTTTCATTGCATGTCATGCCACTCTGACCTCATGTCATGCCATGAGATGAGGTCAGTGAAATGACGTGATAACATGACCATTTAAGAATATGAAGTGTAAGCATATTATTATTAGAATTATGTCATAAATATGTAATTTAATGCGTCATACTGTCTACCTCTCTAATGACGATTGATCGGACCATACTTATTTACTTATAATTATATTCTGACGAGTCATTGTGATTTTGTAAATAAATATATATATGACTGACTTTTTTTCTCATTACTGTGACATGCATATCATTGAAATGAAATTATAGAAGTCCGTCCTATTTATTTACCATTCACGTACACACATACCTTTGCCGAAGTCTGTATATCCTGATGGGTATAACCTGGGTATCTTCAAAGCCCGAGTGAATAGGTTGCTTTTGGACAGACGTGCTCCATCGTAGGCCGCATCATCACTTACCATCAGGCGAGCCAAGCGTCGACCCATTAACCGTAAAAAAAACATATAGACAGAAATTTTAAAAAATGCTGTCATGTAAAGTCGTAATTTTATTACGAGCTCAACTAAGTACCTACATCAATTTACCAAAAAGTAAAATATTAGCTAACTTTAGTAACTTTAGGCAGTCAATTAAGTACATACGTTTTAACTGTACAAAAATACGAATTTACCTCATATAAAAATAAACATATAACAATAATTTATTATTACGTAATTTGTAATATTGTGGCTATGTCATAAATAACATGATTGTTACATAGTGGGTGTGGCTTTATTACGAACTGAGTTCCACGTCATAGAATAAAACATATTTATTTGTTCGTGTTGCGTAATTATTTAATTAAGTTGAGTAATTAGTTGACATCATTAACTTAGAATAATCCAGAATAGAGTAGCACATTTAAGTGTGGGAGAGCCATGCTTCGGCACGAATGGGCCGGCTCTACCGGAGTGATACCACGGTCTTACAGAAAACCGACGTGAAATAACGCTTGCGTTGTGTTTCCTTGTGTGAGTGAGGTTACCGGAGGCCCAATTGTCCTCCTTTCCATTCTTCCCAATTCTCTATCCCCAACAACTCTTAAATTCCTAACCGACAACGCACTTGTAACGCCTCTGGTGTTTCGGGTGTCCATGGGCGGCAGCGATTACTTACCATCAAGTGATCCGTCTGCTCGTTTACCGGCTTATACAATAAAAAAAATAATGTTTCAGCTTTACCTAAGTCCAGTAGTTTTGGCTGTGTGTTGTCTGTCAGTCAGTCAGTAACAAAAGAGATATATATATACAAAGATTAATACACCAAAAAACACCTCAAACACACGCCGAATTAGTTACAAAAGGCGGCTTAGTTCAGGTAATACCATCATGAATGGATACCTTATATACCATACGTTATATACAAAGTCTATAATTGGAACATTGTGTAAGAGAAACGTGAACCGCCGGGACACGTGCACGCCGCCTTACAAACGTGTTTATGTCACGCTTCTATGTATTATATACAATATATATTTAGGTATATAGTTAGGTAATGTTGGAGGTTTTAGGTCTGCCTACTGAAATCGTTGAAGCCTCATTTTTTTGGGAACTTTATTTGGTAATACCTGCTGATATGCATTGTTTTTAATCCCACCTTATGTCTCATCCGGAGCTGTGGACTACCTTGCGGGTTTACCAGGATTCCGGTTCGAAAAGCAGGAGTAGGAACAGGGTGGTGTTTTAGCCAGTAAGAGTATATGACACTCCCTCTCGCCTCCCTCAAAAAAAAATAACTATTTTCAGAAAGTTAAACAATAGTATTTGCTTCGTGCAATAATCAAGCCTAAGTCAGCTACTTATCAAGCAATCAACGACATATAGGAATCGAACATACATTGCATTAAAAAGTAACATAGACACAGCATCAATTGTCCAGCCAATTGTCTTCGTCGCGTTTCGTGTGCGCCTCAAAGAACCATCAGACCACCACAGATGGGGCCCAGTAGGGCTACTAGCAGCAGGACTACTTAGCAGGTTGCCGGGGCTCCGGCTCGAAAAGCAGGAGTAGGAACGGGGTGGTGTATAGTCAGTAAGAGTATGACACTCCCTTTCGCCTCGCTCAAGGCGGGAGAAGTCATTAGATGATTTTCCTCCTTCAAAAAACATTATTCCCACCCGATCCTACTCCTGTTTTTCGGAGCCCCGGTAAACCCGCTAGGTAGGTACAAAATACCATTCACCTTTAGTCCTCCCCTTTGGGGGCAAAACACGCTTACATAAGAGATAATTAACCGAAACATGTCTCTTAACCTTGAGAGTTCAACCCTCGAACCGACATATGTAGCGGCACACGTGAGCTGAAAACTGTCAGTTACGCAACTTATAAGCCTGTGTGCACATTGATTTGCGAAAATTTACTTTATAGACACGTAAGTAGGTATATTTTTCAGTAATAATACCTAAGTAATCTTTTGTCGTTTTTTGTATTGTAGTTTGAAATAAAACATGTTTGTCTTAAGTTTGAAATTACGTAGTTATAAAACACCATAAACACTGTTAGTATACAGTATGGAAATCACTCATATGATTTAAATAAAACTACAAGTATTACTAGTCTATAGAAGCATAATACAACTAAATATTTCAACGAAAGCCGAAAACATACGCGGCTATTATAATGCCGTATTTGTGAAGAGTGTTCAAATTAACTTACAGATAATAATGCACTTGGCTTAACTACTGGGCCTATTTCCCATATTCGTATATTATCAGCCAAGAAGATAACAAATATGTGGTTTAAATAAAGTCATAAGAGGTTTCCCCATACGATATAACATAACACAATAAAATATAAACGTCGACTCAACATTGCAGTATTACGTATGAAGCAATCACAATAATTGTTGATTGTAACGTTATAGCACTCACGTTTCTGATCATGTGTACGTTACACATGTGTGTGGGTATTGCAAGATCCGTGCATATGCACACTGCACATGACTCGCACGTTTTTCAAAGGTTTTAGTGCTGTGACTTTTATTTTTTCAGTATTAAAACCGAATAATCGCGATTTGATGCGATTGCTGAACAAGGAGCTTAGATATTTGAAAGTAGGAATTGGAATGGGGTGTAGTTTTTAGTCAATAAGAATCTGATACTCCCTCTCGCCTCACCCAGGGCGGGAAGAGTCAATCGATTAATTATTTTTCTACCATTATAAAAGGAGCCTAATAGCACGGAGTCTGGAATTGAGTTTCGCGTTAGGTAACAGGCTCATCCCCTATTATAAGGGGTGTATAATATAACTAGGTAGTGCAAATTAGAAATGACGTTGTATAACTGTACCTCCTTCCTTCCTTTCCGAGGACCAATTCCTTCTTCGGGGATAAAAACCATATAAAGCAATAGCGTAAATTTAGAGACTCTATACCCAGTTGTATGCAACTTATGGCTCGTGGACGACTAGTTATCCACAGAAGTAAGAAATGTCCACATTCACCCATAGGACCCACTTAATACTAAGTCAAATTTCCGTGGTGCTTGACGACTTCTCCCAGTTGTGCCGTCTCTTTTGTGCCCTTAGGCCCAAGTCGTTCTGTCTCCTGCATTCAATTCACCTAAGAAAGTGAAAACAATCCTTTTCTTTTCGCCTCTAATAATAATATATTCTGATTTATTTCGTCGCGGGATCCAAGACTAGTTATTCGTTTCTCTGGGACGCGCCGGACTTCAGTGTTCTGGTGTTTTCATGGTTGTATCTACTGTAGATCCTGGCTTACAGGAGTTTCACCGATTTTGAAAAGTTACAGCTGGCTTGTCCCATTAAAAATAATATCATTTTAGCCTCATCCCAAACCATTTAAAATATAAAACAGCCTTAACAAAAGCAAATAATAATTAAAACACATAATTCAGTTGTACAAACATACATACACACCTACTTAAAAACATATTTATAAGTGAAACAGCATAATAATTGAGGCATTTTATATATTTATGCAAATTTAGCACTTTGACTTTCAAATTAATTGGTACTACCTAATTTTGAGATGACACAGCTGTTTGATAAATACTTATTACAATTCAAAATTTATATTAAATGTGTTAAAAATATTTTTTTTTTTAGTTTGCTTTTTTTATAACACGTGTTTCTTACAGATCATCATCATATCAGTCACAATACGTCCACTGCTGGACATTGACCTTTTTCAATGATTTTCAGATCAAAAATTATTGAAATTGGTAACAATGACCTCCAAACTCTTAATAAAGAGTACACATACATACATAGCCTCAAGCCGGTCTTCCTTGGGCATAGGCAGAGACAATGGGCTACGAATATTATTTACGAATATATATTATAGGTACTTCTTTTATTTCATCAACAGTCATCAGTCTTTTAATGCATGCTGGTCGTCGGTTAACGGTGCTTATAAGAAGGTTTCAATTTCAGCCATGATCGTCCCACTACATAGCAAAGGCCTCCCTACCCTCCTTCCTCTCTGTTTAAAGCTTTTTACGGCCAATCCTTGTCATAGATGTCGAGTTCGTCCCGCCATCTCCTTTTGGGCGTGCTGCGACGTCTGTGGATGTTGTTCCACTCAGTATTATTATTACTTATACTATATACTTATATTTATAGTATCTATACTCCTTTCAAAACATCGATCTCCTCTGGTGATACGGGTATTCATTAGGACAATATCCCATAACTAAAAATCAGTAATATCCAACATTACTAATATACTTCAGTGACGCATATAGAGAAAATTATGTGATTACTAAACATATTTACAGTTATACACTGAACCGGTTGACTAATGAGGTACATACACAGTTATATCAAAATATAACTACGTTATAGATCCTGAAACAATAGCTTCTGTTTCTATAACAAACGGAAAACCGTTATGTGATAGAAATAATATAATAGCTATGTACTTGTATATAAATGGCTTCTCTATTATATATGTTTGTTTTAAAAATAACTAGTTTTAAACCGCAACTTTAGTTGTCACTAGCTGTTGCTCGCGATTTCTTCTGCGTAGAATGACTTTGTGGCAAAATTAGAGTATACGAAACAAACAGACAGATAGACAGATAAAACTTGTAAAAAAATGTGAACTGGGTATATGTGTCGTATCGTTTATTCATATACATGAAGTAAAAGTTTGTGAGTTTATGTGTATGTATCTGTGTACGTTTGTTACTCAATCAAGTCAAAACGGCTGAAGAATTCGGGATGTAATGAAGTGTAGATTATAGTCTGAAATAATACATAGGATACTTTTTACCACACGAGACCGTGGGTGAAGCCGCTGACAGAAGCTAATACAGTATTATATATGAGAAGTCAAATAAAAAAATGGCACTAGGGAAAAGTACCTATAAAATATCCTGTAACCTTCAACAAAAAGAAACAACGAGAAATTTTCTCCGTCATCCATACAAATCCCATAAAGGATTATTTTTATAAATTCAAACGTGAAAACAATAGCGACCTACCCACTGTTACGTCTGTCGAAACGTGATAGTTACGTGTTCGTATCGTTAAACGAGCCAATCACGTGCAACCCTACAAATGCTGTACTCACGTGACGCTATTGAAAACCTAATATAACCTATATCGAAATTACTTATACGCAATTTTCAGCGAATTTTCCACCTGTATACAGAACTTTAAGGTTCATTTTTGAAGGTTAGGAGCGGTGGTTATGACGTTTTGTGTCGTGTTAGGACGATTTTAACAATGAATAAATGAGATGTTATGTAAAATGTTATTATCTTACAGTGGGTGGAGGGGGGGGGTTAATAAACGTCGGTCCACTTGTTTTTCAGTTGATATTGCTCGTAGAATCTGGTTACAGATTGTAGAGGCATGTTACTCTAGTTTCGAAAAAACGTTTTTATTTTTTAACGTTGCATCACACTAGGATATTTTCTTGTGTCTTGGGTGCATTTACAAACATACAAGTTCACATATACATGACACCCAGACCCGAAAAAAGAATTTGTGAATCACACAAAGAGTTGCTCCGTGCAGGAATCGAACCCGCTACACTTGTCTCAACGGTCTCATCAAGTGTGTTTCCTTATCTGGAAAAGTATTATTAAGCGTTACAATTTCGATTTACCCATTGTAAGTATGTTTAATAGTGTTACTCATGACATGACATGACATGGGTAATCACCATTGGAATTAAATTGTAATATGTATGACGACTTGATTAAGGTCGCAGGGAGCCGCTGGATGCAGGTCGCTTCCAACCGGCCTATCTGGTATTCATTGGGGGAGGCCTATATTCAGCAGTGGACGTCTTGTGGCTGATATAATGATGATGATGATGTAGTAGTAGGTTTTGTAGAACTAATCGCGATACATAACTAAAGTGGGAGTTCTGTAAATATAAGGTGAGGTGACACAATGGTCATCTTCGATCACTCTTTTATTTATTAATATTTTTGAGGGGGAAAATCATCCAATGACTTCTTCCGGCTTGGACGATGGAAAAGTGTCAGACTCTTATTGACTAAAAAACCACTCCGTTCCTACTCCTGCTTTTTCAGCCGGAGCCCCAGTAATTCGCTAGATAGTCCGCAGCTCCGGATCCGGCATCAGCCCTACTGGACCCCATCTGTTGTGGATTGATGGCCCTTTGAGAAGCGCGGAGAACGCAATGTGCTGTACGCACGGGTCTGGTTCTGGTCGGGCGGCGAGCTACCCCTATTCGCCGTCCGCAGACACACATTTACAGTGGCCGGATGTCATGCCTATGTGAACTTGTATGTTTGTAAACGCACCCAGGACATAGGCAAATATGCTAGTGCGAGGCAACGTTTTATAAAAAAAAATACATATTTAGGAAAAGTTTGACGAAAATTTAATTTAGTATACTTATTAGACAATAAAATCGACCATTACTAAAAATCTTAATCTGCCAGTACAAAACTCCCATCAACAATTAAAAAAAACTACACCTAAACTAGAAAAAAACAGATAACATAATCAAGAAAATCTAGGTATTTCCTATAAATTCTAGGTTAAACCTATTAACTGAAGGTTACACTATTATATATTCTAGTCGATATTACGGAAACTGTTAGTCGGTCGTTATGTGTTACTGATTTACCTTAGTAAAGCCTTGTGGCCGAGGAAAAGTATTTAATTTGTTTATTTATAGAGATTGTGGTAATGAGGATTGTCTGTCTGTCTGTGTGATTATGTATGTTTTGTACCTGTTCTTTTAATTGACTGGTCACTAGAGCTATTGACAAGCAAAGGGTTTTAAGATTCATTCTCGGTTCAGGTACAGAAAAAGTTTTATTGGACGCTTTTCAGCATTTCGAATATTTCTATGTAAAAATTCTATTTAATATTTTTTTAAGTGTGAAAAGTCATCCAATGTCTTCTCGAGACGAGAGAGAGTATCAAACTCTTACTGATTAAAAACCATCCCTTTCCGATTTCATTATTTTACCAAAATCTGAACAATCTACAGAACCGTGTCAGTGACAAAATCTAAGTAACAACAAAATATAATTTTGCCTCACCCAATAATGGAACTCGAGACCTTATCACCCGTACAATTTACCAAGTGAAACCAATAACCTACATAATTACATAATACTGATTACGAATTCACCTTCAGTCCTGCCTGACCCGTTCGAGGGTTAGGATAAAGGTCTCTTACCCGTATGCTGCGCACACGCACGGAAGCAACCAAGATGATATCAAATCGAACCTTCAATTTGACATTGAGTTAATAGGGAAAAGTTGACATAATGTCAAAATGTCAGTCAAGTTCGAAAATAATGTGTCAATCTGTTGTAATATTTTATTACTGAAGTGTAGATTAGATATTAGATAGTTAGATTTAATTGAGGAATAAGTATACACAAAGTGTTAAAAGACGGTAATGGTAAAGGTTTTATTTTAAGGAGGAAATCATCCAATGACTGTTCACGCCTTGGGTAAAGCAAGAGGGAGTGTCAGACTCTTACTGCCTAAGAACCAGCGTTCCTACTCCTGCTTTTCGAGCCGGAGCCCCGGTATACCCGGTAAAGTTCTTAGTCTTCATCCCACCTGCTGTACCTGAAAAAAGAGAGAACAACACTTTCTGACAAATCTGACTAAACTGCGGACTTCAGTGCACCTGCCAAGTCTGGTGATTATGGCAATCCCCTATATAAAGGAGGTTCATAGTCCAACATTAGAACATCACGAGTTATTGGTATTGATAAGATCAATCTTTATCTCATTATTAATCCTAATCATTAATTGTGTAACTTCAGACGTCAATGTTTTACATAATACAAGTACATAGATAGATAAATACCACCTGTAATCTGTCTATTATATACTACGGCATACAATACATTATATAAGTAATTATCTAATTTAGATACTTATCTAGGTAACATTATTATATAGTTACTTCTTTTAATCCACAAATAAAAGATTAATTATCATTTTTATTAATTAACATAAGAATCGTTCATAAGACGGACGTCATTCTAAGATCAAAATCTAGGAAGGCATTGAAGCAACCCTTACTCCTCTACGGAGTGATACCACGCCGGCTTGACTGGAGTGATACCACGGCTTCACAGAAAACCGACGCAAAACAACGCTTGCATTGTGTTTCGTCGAATTAAATGAGGTTACCGGAGGCTCATTTACCCCACTCCCTAATTCATCAAATTCTTAACACCTCAAAGGCCGACAACGCACTTGTAACGCCTCTGGTGTTTCGAATGTCCGCGAGCAGCGCAGATTGCTTACCATCAAGTTATCCGTCTGCTCGTGTACTATCTTTTCCGATAAAAAAATTCACGCTTACGACTTGAGACTCGTTCAACAAAACGGTGTATTCAGTAATTATAGTGTTATCAAATAAAAAGATTAAAATCTGCTGACGCCATAGGAAGTATTAGCGTTATATAATTATCATGTCATGCAGGTAGCTTCGCGAGAATGACCTTCCAAGAGGTCACTTTATAAGTGACCTTTTTCAAGGTCAGTGCTAAGGTCATAAGGATGATAGGTTTGCAGTAACTGGTTTGATTATCGTGTTACGTATATCAGATTTGGTTCATCAATCATTTATAGTAACAATCATTTACACACGAACTGATTTCCACTGTTTTTCATTCTTTAGAAAGGTCTCGGGCTCCGTGAGGTTTAAAGCAAATTCAGGACTTTAACATTGGTGGCGAAACGGAGTTCGACCGGGTTTGCTAGTTTCATATAAACATACATGAATCTATTCTTGACTGATAGAAATGTTTTCTGACAAAATTGTTAGCAAAACACTCGATTTTCACCATTAATTCCATAGACATAATTATGTACCTATTGTCTATAAAATCTATGCTTTTATTACAGATGGTTCATATTGCATTCAAAATCTTAGACTATACAGATAATTGCATACAGAATTATAAACAAACATACATAATACCAATTACAATTCCAAGAAAAACCACATAGGTAACATACTAACAATATCTACACGAGAATCGAACACGAGACTTCTACATCAGCTGCCAAAGACACTGATCATTCCACATGTCAGTTACAATGTAGTGGAAAACTTGGCATACATCTTCAAAATATGTGTTATGAAAGTGCTGAAGTTCATATAATGGAATTATCGTATACATAATATTATTAGATTATACCAGTTCCACTGTTGTGTAATGTGCGATCTCTTCTCATACAGAGAAGGGAGAGTATTTGCAATAAATTATAAGTCCAGGTTTCTTCGCGATTTTTTTAGTATGTATTTTTATGAATTAGGGGGTAAACAAGCCGACAGATCACCTAATGGTAAGCGATCAGCGATGCCCGTGGACAACCGCAACACCAGAAGAGTCACAAGTGCGTTGACGGTCTTTATATAAACGTAGTCGGCATCTAAACGTAGGATGCACATAATAATAGGTTATTCAACTAATTTCAAGCCTCGAACAGAGCCCATACTAATGAGCACCAGCATGCTAGTGATATACATTTTAACAACTTGAGTAGCGAAAATCAGACGTTCCAAAATCTTATACTTTTATTTTATTTTTGATCAATTACTAATTTTTTTTTTTTTTTTTTTTGTAACGATGCAATTAAACTGTTTTTCAATCTTTCTTTCTTTCTTGATTGCTTGAAATTGGTCGAGTAACCTGTATTTGTACGTTTAGCATTTAGTATTAGTACGTTTTACAAAATTACATCAAGATTTTCACCATTACTGATTCAACAACACTCATAATCTCTAGTCTAAAAATAGTACTAATGAGAATTACATAGTTGTGCAATAATGTGCCATAAGTAGGTGTGTTTGGCTGAAGAAGTGATCACGTTTGTTGTACTATCAAGCCCACGTGGGGGTAGGCAGGACACGTGGCGTTATTGTATTGCGTCGAACGATTGATCTACAAGATTTTCAATGGAAATTATTTTGTTTTGTTAAGTGAAATGTTTGTGGAATATTTTGGAGTTTAAGAGTGGTTTTCCATACATCTCTGGTGGAAAAGCACCATAAGGATCTTAGGTATATTTTTACTGAACGTGTGAACTAAATTTTAGTGTGTATGTCGTGGTGGCCTAAAGGTTTAAGATGCCTTCATGCTCCAATGCTTCTCATGCATAAGAATGCGGGTTCGAAACTTACCAACAGCAAGCTGCCCGATCTGTATTAAATTAAATTTAAGTGTGGGAGAACCATGCTTCTGCAGAAATGGGGCGGCTCGACTGGAGTGATACCACGGTCTCACAGAAAACCGACGTGAAACAACGCTTGCGTTATGTTCCGTTGTGTGAGTGAGGTTACCGGAGGCCCAATTACACCCCTTCCCAATCTTCCCTATTCCCGATTCCACGACAACCCTTAAATTCCTAACCTCCAAAAGGCCGGCACTCCACTTGTAACGCCTCTGGTGTTCCAAATGTCCATAGGCGGCGGCGATTACTTACTATCAGGTGATCTGTCTCCTCGGTTACCGGCTAATTCCATTAAAAAAAAATATATAGTTGACTCTTACTAAGAAAGACTACTCTTAAAAATGTATTCAACTCTGCTATTACCCCACCAAAAGTAAACAAACCAGTCCCTATCGCTACCCACGGAAAGAGAGTGCCCTATTCATAGCCAAGGTCCAATGATTGAGTAATCTAATTAGTCTTGGCATGACTATAGTCACGTTTTGCACATCATCATGATTCCACGCGTGGATTGGACGAGAGAGGGGTGTGAGGGGGTGTGAAAAGAGAGGGGTGTTTTTACTTATTAACAATAATGAAGTGGATCACACAAAGTATTGGTATTTATGTTATAAGTACCATGTAATAGGGGGTAAGCCTATTGCCATTATCGGTCACATTTAGGACACTGAGCTAATACTGAGATTTTTTTCGAAAAAAACCCATCAATACTATGCCTGACCCGGAAATCAAACCAGAGACCCCTTGCCCGACAATCGCACTGGTGACCACTCGGCCAACGAAGCAGTAGCAAGAATTTAGTTTTATATAAAAATAAAAAAACGAAAACTCCGGAAATAATTTGACCGACCCGAAAATTTAACTCGATGCCCCTTGCTCGGCAGTCACACTGGTGACCACTTGGCCAACGAGACAGACACAAGAACTTAGTTTTATACAAAAAAATTAATAAAAAATTCCTTAACCTGCCTAAAAGTGTACTTTTAACCCACCATTTCTACTTACCCCACAAAAGCATGATGACATACAAAACGTGACCCGTGCCAACTGCATGCTATTCACATTACGCAACTATTGCTCGTGATAAATTTATCAACCGACTATGTACTTCCTATTATTGTTTTATATATAACATAAACATTATCTATACATATATAACATCTGTGTAAATGTGTAAAACAAAGCTATATTAGTTACACCGTTTGTGAAAATATATCTCGAGAACAGCTGGATAGATTATGAAGATACAAAACAAAATATCACGTCTTTAAGGTCCTCACTACTAACGTTTAATGCTGTTTGCCTCAAAAAAATTACAAGCGTTTACAAGCAAGCGAGCGTTTACAAGCAGACAACTTCACATACACATGACACCCAGTCCCGGAACAACAATTTGTAGATCACACAAAGAGTTGTGCGGAGACCGAAACCGCTACACATTGCACGGCATCCAGTTGCCTAGCCACTGCGCCAACCGTGCATCAAGACTTTGATAGTATGTCTCCCACTAAATTCCTTAAACATATATGTTTCTTCCTACTCTTAATATTAATATACAGTATGGAGATTACTCATATGTACTTTTTGGCTTACCGACTGCAATTCCTTAAGAAGTAAACATTTATGTTACCTCATATGTACTTTTTGGCTTACCGACTGGGCCTATTTCGCCCATTTTTCGTCTATCGTCAACCAAGATGATGATGACAAATATGTGGTTTAAATTAAGTTATAATAGGTCACCCCATACATTATACCTTTTACACCAAGATAAAGGAAAGTGTATAAGGTAACCATAAACAGCATCACGTGACCAGGTTACTCGTCCACTTGATCTGCAGTAACGGTACCGCGCACGTGGCCACATGCCTGCGGTAATGCATCATGGATGCAGTTGCATGTAACACGGCGCTTGGATGCAATCATTGCTGATTGATGCTCATGTATGATGATAATGATTTGTTATATAGTTATATGTATTGTTATTGTCGTCAAGTTATTATGTAATGTGACAATGAATTTTCGTCAATTATGTTGTATATCTTATGTACTAGAGGATGGACTCTTACAATAAACTCTAACTGTGGGAGAGCCGTGCTTCCGCACGAATGGGCCGGTTCGACCGGAGTGATATCTTTCACGGCTTCAAGCCAGAAAAAAACCGACGTGAAACAATGCTTGAGTTGTTTCGTTGAGTTCGTGATTGAGGTTACTGAAGGCCAAATTACCCCCTACCCAATCTTCCCAATCCCCGATTCTCCAATAACCTTTAAATTCCTAACCCCAAAAGGCCGGTAACGCACTTGTAACGCCTTTGGTGTTTGGCCACAGCATATTACTTGTATAATAAAAGCAAAAGTTGCTTGAAGAAATACAAAAAAATCGACATCTATTCTCTTAGCATAAAAAGGTACAATAGAAAATCTGTATAAAATTTTCATAATACATACAGTCAATAAAATAACACCTAGATACCTATTGAAATGTTCAATGAAACTGAAAGTTTCATGTTATTCAAATAAGTTTTCAATAAAATATAGATAAACAAGCATTTCGTTTCTAGTGGGTACAATGTATTCCACGTGTAACGACAAAGACTGAAAATGGTTGAGTAAAATTTTGTTACTCGACTGTAAAAGTAATACTAAGATTTTTTTACACTTTACCCCACACTAGGATTTTCTCCTGTATCGTGTATGCGTTCATAAACATACAAGTTCACATACACATGACTCCCACACCCAAAACAACAATTTCTGGATCACATAAAGAGTTCTCTACACATTGCGTGGCAGCCGGTTGCCCAGCTACTGCGCCAACTGTGTAGTCAAAGAAAAAGAAAAAGATTAACCATTATGAAATATTTTTTGAAAATGTAACTACCTGGATAACCTTATCACCAACCCGTGACAGTCTATTGCAGTACTGCTGGACTATGGGCATCCTCAATACACGAAGATAAGTCTCCTCCATGCTTAACGGACAGGTTGAAGATCGCAATTTAAAATTGTGTAGTTTACTAAGATACAAAAAGTAGCATATGTATTGTTCCAGACCATAATCCGCTCCTATTCCAAATTTTATCCCGATCTCTTTAGCCGTTTTAACGTGATTGAGTAACAAACATACACACAAATACATAAACTCACAAACTTTCGCATCTATAATATTAGTAAGATAGTACTCGTAAGATCAGAGAACGATGCTGCTAGTCTCTGCCAATTGTGTTCCCTTAATTGGCTCGTACAATACCCGAGGAAAGAATAGGGATGGTAATAACTTTCGTGCGACATACTACATTAATTATTATGTTATCGGCTTACTCACGTAACTGTTTGACGAGGAACTCAACTAATTTCAAGCCATGCTAGAGGCTCATATTCATGAGCAGCATTCCACGATACTACTGTCTTGTTTACTTTAAACTAGCCGAGTTCCTCGTCAAACAGTTACTTGAGTAAGCCGATAACATAATAATTAATGATAATGATTTAAGAAAATTCTATAAAAAAAAATATTTATTTCTTATTTAACAACTGCAATCTTGCAGCACACAGCTACAAATCATGTAAAAAAAGAAAAAGAAATGGTTTTTCAAAACATTCCATTCATTAAATTTCATACACGGTCATAAAAACGCAATCAATGGAATTCCTAATCATTAAACATTCATACACCAGTTTATAGGCTTTAGTAAACTGCAGTTACAGTTTACAATTACAACAATACTAAGTTATAAAATATGATTAATAAATGACAGTTTATGAGACCAAAAAATATATACCAAAAAGGAGGAGGCATTACGCATTCTTCTAAGCACTTAAATGCATAAATTAAACACATTTTTTTCTTACTATTACTTTAAAACTTTCAGGTTATTTGAGGTTATACCATAATTTATTCTATCGTGATATACCTATATCATAATTATGTCATGGTATGTTAGCCAGACATAAGTAAGATCTCTATCAGCGATTCTCTATAAGCTGATTATAATGATAATATTGCCATATACCGTCCCTATTTCGAAATCAAACCCCAATAATCCTTAGCCCAACCATAAATCAAACCCAGAAACAAGTGACTGAATTCGCAACTTTCATCCACCAGTCAGAGACAGCCCTAGCTTATCGCATATGCGCCCGCGCACGATCATGCACACGTGAAGTACAACGTGTTCGTCCCACGTGCCGACTCATGCGCATACATACATTATACAGGGTGTTCAAAATAATACACCATACATATTAAACAGTCAAAAAATTCTAGAAAATTAAAATAGAAAAACTTCGTTTTCATTCATTTATGGAAATTATCAGTTTTCGCTGATTTTATAAAGAAGTAGTATCGAAATCTTTTTCTTCTGAATTGTTTAAAATAATGTTTTTTTTTCGGTAGAACGGATGTTATGTCACTTGTTTAGATACGTTTAAATTATGGTGTTAGATTTCAGTTTTTTTTTTAATGAAATTTCCATAAAGAAAAAATCTAAATAAATAATTTCAGAGTTCAACGCTTTAACGGAAGTGGATTTACATAAATAATAATTTAAAATAGAAAGAATTTTCGTAGGTTTTGTTGAGGTTAATGACATTAGGAATTATCATAGACACTGCATATTTTTATAGTTAAACTGATAGACTAAATTGTCCAAAGGTTAAATTCCGCTAAAAATAGATACAGACTAAAATAGAAACACCACGAACCGTGATATTCCATTACTTAATTAACTGATAATCACGGTTTTCTCACGTAAATTAATAGAGAAAAGCTCTTCTAGTTTCGAGTCATAGAGGGACTCTTCATTTTGAGCAGCGTGTGCAGACGCGGCGACGTCTTGTAGCCTACAGTCTTCTATAATCCAAAACTAGTACGCTTTTCACAGAAAATCGGATCAGGTGACATCAAATTTTCTGTTCTGCGGACTACCTTTCATCCAATCACTGTTCCCACCTTGGGCAAGGCGAGAAGAAATATCAGACTATTACTGCCAAAAAATCCAACCCGTTCCTACTACTGCTTTTCAAGATGGTGCTCCGGTAAACCCGCTAGGTAGTCCGCAGCTGGGGATAATCCTCAATATATTATGAGTCCCATGTAACAGAGGGTGAGTCTATCACCACACACCGACCCAGACTGTATACCCTCTAAAAACATAACCTTAAAACTTGAACAATGGTTAAAATAACAGCCCGGTTCAATGTTAAGGTTACAGCTGTAAGTTAACTATTATATAACAGTTAGAACGTGTTCTAGTAGTTAATTTAAACTGCTAGGTCACGTGGCTCCGCTCTCACACTTGATGCGTGATCCGATCATGTGTTTGAAAATGGCACGAGTTACAAACGACTTTGGATTTTGGACTTTCAGACTTTTTTAGGGTTTTAAGTTAAGCTGTATTTTTATGTGTGAAATTAAGGTTTGTTTTTGGTTAAAAGGTAGTTTAATGATTAAGTAATTTGGATTAGTAATGTTATATTATGTTACGATAATTTAAAGAAAACTAAAAATGTGGTCTGGGTTTCGTATCTGAAATCTCTTACCTTTTTGAGGTCAGAAAATCATCCAATCGTTTCACTCGCCTTGTGCGAGGCGAGAGGGAGTGTCAGACTCATTCTGACTAAAAACCACCCCGTTCCTACTCTCCTACTCCTGAAATCTCTTACCTTCGGTGATTAGACTATCTCACCGCCGTACTCACAGTCATTTAATGGTTACTTAATCCAGTCCTTAGCAATTGTTTTCAATACAAACTCGTCACTAAGGAATAGTTTAAATAACCATTAAACGTCCATGAGTTAGGCAGGCAGTGTTATATTACCTATATCCACTATTTTATATCGAAATTTCGATATTATTTATCTTTCTCGCATAAATAAATAATGTACCGTACAAAACTCAAACCCATCCCCGATTATTACCAAAAAGTATCACACCAAAAATAGACCATCATTTTCTACCATACCAACACACATCTTTATGATATAATCAAAACATATACACTATAGAACAAATCACTCCATATATTATACATACACGCCTATACATTCCTATAATACACGTGCAACACTGCAATGTGCATCGAAATAGATGCAGCCACTACTCTAGTGTAATTGCGCAACTTGCGGGCAAACACTACAGATTTATGACTAATCATATTATTGTTATTACGTGTTGTAAACACTATTATATAGTGTCATGTGTTTTATCCCGTGCAGTCAATTAAGTGTTTTCTTTCCTATTTGTTAGAACGTTATCCTTTTTTTTGAGGGGGGAAATCATCCAATAACTTCTCCTGCCTTGGACAAGGCGAGAGAGAGTGTCAGACTCTTACTGACTAAAAACCACCCCGTTCCTACTCCTGCTTTTCGAGCCGGAGCCACGGTAAACCCCGACGCAGTCCGCAGCTTTGAAACAGTACGGTATCAGCCCTACTGGTCACATCAATGGTCTGATGGCTCTTTGAAGTGCGCAACGTGCCATAGAGAGGGTAAAACTCCTCTCGCCTTGGGTGAAACAAAAGGGAGTGTCAGTCTCTAACTAATTAACAAGTAATACATAAATATATTGTTTTATGTTAACCGGTTTTAATGGGTTTATATTGTATGGTCATCAAGATTAAGAGTGTGTACCAAATATCATATCGATTAATCATATTAATTGGTACATAATATAGCTTAGCACTGGTGGAAACAGACTCAGCTTAGCTATGTTTTTTATATGGAAATATGCGTGCTATGACTTTGAATGGCATTCCTACTATCGATACATCGCATACAAGAGCAAAAATTTGGGTGGAGGCACCCTAATTTTTCCTCGGGAGTTTTTAGAGCAGACTTCTGCATTGAATGGTATAAATTCTACTGCACAGTCCCCACATAGCATTTTTAAAGACACAAACAATTTCAAATTGCATTTATGTAGGTACCTATTAAACATAAACAATGACGTTTAAACACATAATAATTATGCAAATGCTAATTACATTTTACGAGTTTCATATTATAATGTTAGCAAAAAGTTGTTATATCATATTATTATAATAAAATATTATACTTTAGTACCGACCGGCATGACAAGCTACACTGCAATATCGAATATCTACAAACGAATTTCAACTTTAAAACGAAGGAACAAAGTTTAAAATTGGATGAAGAAATGTGATACTTAGGGGTAGGTTGATATGCCAGTGTCTGTTTGAGCTAGACAGAAAAAAATAAGGTCACGTGATCTAGTCACGTTTTGTTATTTTAGTGTCTGTCTTGAGGTAATCGGATTAGTTTTAATGCGTCATCCTGTAGACTACCTACTTAGGCTAGCGGTCGTAGTGACTTGGGTTCGATACCCGGAGCAAAGTATTAGGTAATAGTGTATTGTAGATTTGAATTGGTTCTTAAATTTTTTTAAGTGTTTTTTTATTTGTATCCGTAATATATGATAATAGGCCTTTTCTTTATTATTTCCAGGTAAGGGGTGAATTTTTATACCCACTTTTCATTGATTTTTCACTATTTGTGTATCATAAGTCTTATATAATAATAATTGCAAATATACTTAAGCAATTTGACTTAACGCAAACAATTAAATATAATATTATTATGGAAAATTTTCATTTAAACAATACACGAGACATTCCCTTGTACAGTCGCACATCAAGCTATACTGTTTTCTCAAATATTCCCAATTCATTCTCAACTCTATTACAAAGCTGTAAGATTGAAAATCTATCGTCAGTACAGTAAACAGTTGGCGTATTGTTTGAATACAATGAAAACTATTTCATTAGACTTAATTATGTAAAAGAAAAGCCAAAAATTAATTAATGTCCTTGATTTTGAACTAGTCTAGGATTTAAAGGGAGAAACCTACTTCGACAGACTACCTAAATCTTATTTTCAAAAAAAATTACTAACCTAAATTTTCAAAGAAAATAATTCATCTACGGCCTATAATATTCCGCTGTCGTACTATAAGTCTCTTTTATGTAAGCGGGTTTACCATAATTAGTCGTTTGACTGTACAATCGGAGAGTAGACAGTTGAACCCGAGATCCCAATACAATAGCCCAATGTTCACAAATACAAAAATGGGAATTTTTGTATTTGTGAACATTATACATATATCTGCACAATCTATCGCACTCCCGTTGGAAATGTGGTAAGTAATATATAACTGTTACGAATTTTCCCGGGTACATTTCCATTTAAAACAGCCAACTAGAAAATCAATAAACACACAAACACAACCATTTTAACACGTATGGAACATGTCTGGAACATTTGGTCACGTGACTGAAAACAACGTCACACCATGTAAGAAGTTTCCACAAAACTACGCCACACGTTGACAACAATACGCCACGTATTAATAATAATACGCAACTTATTAACAATAGTACGCCGTCGATTAAATGTTTAAGTTTTCACGTGTTATTCCTAGTTCGCGATAAGTATATAGGTTAGTTGTTTGTTTGTTACCTTTGAAATTATATTTCCTTGAAAGTTTGAACTAAAATAACAATTTGTTGGAAACCTTATACGTTACGTCTGGGATTTTTCTCAGAACTGTATAGGAATATTTTCTCTAGAAATTATGTCGTTAACAGGAGACAAGTACCTCTGGCAGTAATACTTTCTGTTAAAGGAAAATCTATTACTCTTTGATTGATATTCCACCAATCCCCACAAAGCGTTTTGCTTCGAATTTCCTTGTGCGCACGGCTAAAGGATGGAACTCCTTGCCGGAGTCTTACTTTCCTGAAAAGTACAATTTAGGTGTCTTCAAGTCCCGAATGAACAGATTGCTCATAGGTGAGCGTGACACATCATCAGCCACATCATCGCTCACCATCACGCGAGATGGTGGCCAAACGCCATCCCATTAAGTAAATGATATTTATTCTTGCAAATAGGTTACAATGTAACACTTTTACACGTTAATCTCTTAAATAACTAGACGAGGCCGGCATTTCCTATCGGACTACTCTGAGAAGAAATGCCGAAACAAACTCAGAAAATAAAAACTCCAACCCGAAGATTATGGTAAACCCTCTTACGTAGAAGAGATCCCCAGTCCTATAGCGGCCTGTCACTAGCTGCTGGGAAAATTCCCAAAATCTTTACAAATTCAAAACTTCTCACCACATAATTATCCTCCAAATTACAAAACACAGGTTACCAAATAACTCAGGTATAATGTAAGACCTATATTATTGAGCATACAATGTCAGTATGTTTGTGTACACGTGATCTAGAAAACGTGAGCCGGTCTCGTGTTTATAATTGTATAACCGTAGATAGGCCACGTTGAAAATTTCTAGCATATCCTATTAAGTGGTAAGTTGTTGTTCTGTTTTCATTTAGTTTTTTTTTTTGTGTTATTACGTTATTTGGTAATAAAAGAGAATCTGATACAACTCAAGTTTAATGGTTAACAATATTGGACATCTACGTGTCATCACATACATATATCGGCACGGCGTTTTTTGCTTTGGAAACAACACAAAAATGCAGTAAGAGTGCTGTAAGCCCGTGGACGGCGCGCTTACAGCTTTTTTGAATTGATATACTGAAATAAATCATATGACATTAAATTTAATGTTCAAATTTAAGTAATTCTAGGTTGGATTGGTGTCGTTAAAGTGTAATATCCCTTACATCGTCATCACAGGCTTCACAAGTGCCACCCGTCGCTGAAGACACTCGGGACGTCGGGGATCACGCCACGATCTCCGGCCACCGTAAATGCGTGTTTGGGGACATCAAGCATGGGTAGCTCGACGCCCGACCAGAACTAGACCCATGCGTATGACGATCAGACCACTAGAGACACATCTCCGGGTCAGCGGACTATCTAGGGGTTGTCAGAGCTCCTCTCTATTTTTCATCTAGCGGTTCCATACTACAAAAACGTTGCTAATTGTTCACATTTTAATGTATCGCTTTCTGAGCGCTTAAAACCTATATCTACAAGTTTTTACTTATAATATCATTGGGCAGGGCCGCTTTTTTCTATCACATTATGACATCTACTCTTTGTACTTGCTTCATGTCTGTGACAGTCGTTCTTTAGTAACTGAAATTCAGTTTTAACACCTAAGATTCTAAGTACAAAATCATATAACAATACCATGACCTTGTTTTCTCTCTAAAAACAAAATTCTATTGTATATTTGTTTGTCAAAGGCGTTTCCTACCAAACAAGAAACTATTAAAAACTATTAATAATACAATACGTTATGTATAAGTCTATTATTATGAAACAATAATAGTGATTAACAAATAAGGTTTCAAACTCGTGACGATTTGAATAACGGGTATTGTTTTTGTTTGGTTACATAATACACAAACAAGAACAAACAATGTTTGATACGTGTTTTAAGTGATTTGTTGATTAGCTAGCAATTACTGGAAATTTTTGTTGAAATTATATGATTTTGCGTGTAAATGATGGTTTATATTACTTTCTTCAGCATTCACTTGGTCAACTGAACTCATCATCAATATCAGCTTTTTTCGCCCAATGCTGAACAAAACCTTTTTTATGGAGGGAAAATCATCCAATGACTTCTCCTGCCTTGGGCAAGGCGAGAGGAAGTGTCAGAATCTTAGTGATTAAAAACCACCACGTTCCTATTTCTGCCCTTCGAGCCAGATCGATATAACCGCTAGGTAATCCGCAAACGTTTAGGCGTTTTTGCCATACCTATTATTGGACGCAAATATACTTAACAGCTCCCATAGCTCCGGATTAGGCATCAGCCCTACTGGGCCCTGTCTGTGGTGGTCTGATGGCTCTTTGAACGCGACGCGCCGTTCTTGTTTTGGTCGGGTGGTGAGCTACCCTTACTCAATGCTGAATAAAGATGGAATAAAATTCTCCTCATGTGGAAACCTCTATTCCTTTTTTTACCGCTGACAGAACTCTTAATGCTTTATTTTCTCTAAATAAAATGTATTTTACTCTATCGTCATTAAACGTATTGCGTAACAAACACAACTAATATCACATCGATCTCTTTATCTAGAAACTAATACAAATATTTGCCTATATAAACGAGTAATGTACTAACATTCTTGTTATATAATACGTGATACATAACACATAGTCTAACGCGTTATGTCACGAAGTGATAACGTTTTATCTCAATTATAAGAATAAGATAAATAGACAGACTATTGATATAATTGGATATCGCGGTATTTTGTATAGGTCTGCAGTTTTCTTGTTGAGGTATTGACATTCTTTGCGATGTTTTATTATCACATTATTTAATGACACGTTTTGTAATAGGTGCACATATTCATATGTAATTTTCCACTATCTATACTAATAAATAAAATTGGAGTGTCTGTTTGCAACATTGAAATTACTTTTTACTACTTGCATATGAATATACATACGATACATACACCAAAATGCGATCGAGCTTACTTCGGTAGTTCGGATTGATATTTACAGAATAGGTTAGTAGCAGCCGGTTGCCCAGCCACTGCGATAATGGTGTAATATTCTTTATGTATGTTAAATGTGGGAGAGTCATGCTTCGGCACGAATTGGCCGGTTCGACTGGAGTGATACCACGGCCTCACAGAAAACCGACGTGAAACAACGCTTGCGTTGTTTCGTTGTGTGAGTGTGGTTACCGGAGGCCCAATTACCCCCTTTCCAAACTTCCCAATCCCCGATTCCTCAACAACCCTTAAATTCCTAATCCTCAAAAGGCCGGCAACACACTTGTAACGCGTCTGGTGATTCAAGTGTCCATGGGCGGCGGCGATTGCTTACCATCAGGTGATCCGTCTGCACGTTTACCGGCGATAAAAAAAATATTTTTTTATGTTTTTTCCCGAGGCTATCACTGACCACACTTAACTCTAATCGAAGTGAAATCTTTTTCGAAATTATCTAAGTACATAATACATAATATATCTATAACAATATGTCATGTTTAAATATATAAGTATCTATTATATCACTGAACAGAGATATATATTATCGATTTATCAGAAATATTATGTTATATAAGATTTATTGGAAAAATGACTGCGATACTGACTTGGTTACTATGTCGATTGTGGGGGACAAAGTTCGATTCTCCATTTGAGATAACATTAGTTTGTATTTCTAATATTTATTTTTCGAAAGAAGACTTTTAATGCCTGTCTGTTACGCTACACCGTTGATTTAGAGATCATGTTGATCATAGGTTCGACTCCCGAGTCGGACAGGGAAAGTATTTTAGATTTAACAGCTATGCTTACTACTGAAGAAGTTATAATTATGGAAATTGAACCCACTACAATTATTTTAATTACCTATACGATTTTATATTGATTTATATGCTTACATCATTTAATCTAATTCTTTAATAGTAATTCTACCAAAATTCAAAATAGACATTTTTTTTAAGGGGGGATCAAATGACTGCTCCCGCCTTGGGCGAGGCGAGAGGGAATTTCAGATTCTTACTGATTAAAAACCACCCCGTTTCAACTCCTGCTTTTTAACCGGAGCCCTGGTAAACCCGCTAGGTAGTCTGCAGCTCCAGAAAAATAGACAACAATAAGGGTGTTTTTCCCATACCATGAGTCATTACTAAAGCACGTTTGACCTTAACAATAAAGTTATCTTTATCGACCCAATTTGACCTCTATATACTTGTTAGTATTATGTAATGCTAAATTAAATATACAAGTGTCTAATTACTTCTAATTACGATGTTTGTTTGGTTTATAATTGAATGTAGGTAAGTTGTATTTTGTAGTGGAAATACTACGACAATAATTTCTAGCTCTTTGTCTGTATAAAAATCTATTTAATCCCGTTCCTTTAAAAATTTCAGGCAAATGTCTATTATACTTTTATTTCTTCCCAGTAGGTAACAACATAATGCTATATCAAGTCATTTATCCCCGAAGGGGTAGGTAGAGGCACACATTACGGCGTGAAATGCCTGAAACTAGTCAAATAATGTAAGCCTCTAGTAGCCAACGGGCCAGCGAGTAGTTGATGAATATAATAATTAATTAATAAATACCGCTGCAACTCCTGTAAGCCGGGATCTATAATAGATACAACCATTAAAACAGCGGAACACTGAAGTCCGGCGCGTCCCAGGGACATGAATGACTGTCTTGAATCCCGCTACGAAATTAATTTAGTATGTCTCACGAAAGTTATAATATAAACACCGTGACTCATAAATAGCCAGCCACATTCGCAGTCTTTAAAAAAATACACAGTACCTAACATTCAATGTAAGTGTATGTTCATTTTACATACAAAGTAAGGTATGCGCATATATAACATTCCTTTAAAGATATGATTCACATTTTTAGTTAGAAATATAGATAAGGCAAGTACCTTTATACATAACAATAATTATGTAATTCTTTCCACGTAAAGTGTATCTGTGTTGGATATTATAACATAACTAAGGACGTACTCCTCTTTAAAAGGCCGGCTACATATCTGTGGATCCTTTGGTGTTGCGGGTGTGCATACGCTGAACGCTTACCATGCCCATTTATGCCATAAAAAATACTGGTAAACCGCGAGTGAGGGTGTGTACGTACATCCATCGTTTGTACTTCTACCAACCCCTTTTTAACGACCCATTTTAGTCTAGATAATAATCATCATTTTAGTCTAGATAATAATCATCATAATCGCACCTAGACGCCCTTTGTTTTGACCTCAAGGTGGGGAATCATGAGCAGATGAAAGAGACTGTCAGTCTCTTACAGACTAAAACTCAGCCCGACACAACTCGCGCCACCGTCTTGGGTGAACTGGAACCTTTAGAATAGGATAACTCGGTGTTACTACTAGACGCACTGTGCTAAATATAGGCCCCAAATACCATATCTAAACCTAGAGTCACGCAGCGTAAGAGAAAACTTAACCTCACTTATTACCGGAATTTGATTTCACCAGCGGTGCGGTATGATCCCTTAATTTAAGAGTCACCATAACAGTGTCACTCATTCGTTGGTTAAAACTAAACTATGACTAAGTGTCACCTATCTTAGGTTAAGGATTCCTCAAAATGTAATAAACATTGGTAAAAACGGGTAACGGGGTACGTCCCCAACCTCAAAATAAAACACCCAAACAAAACCACCAACAAAATGTTATCACAAAACGGATTTCATAGAGAAACGTGCCGCTTCCAATGCACGGCAGTGTAACAGTTGCAGCGGTATGTGGGAACGTGATACTGTGGCGACCAAGGTCAAAGCCACCGTGCTACCGACTCACGTGACCACTATGTAATCTAATTACTTGTAATCACTAAATTATTATTATGTTATACACGATTTTCTGGTTAGTAGTAGTTTCAGGTTCACTTTTTTTGGGTTAAATAATTAATTGACTTCAAAATTTCCATTATAATATTAAGTTTAAAGTCAGAATACTGACAGGACCAAGACAAAGATATTGGGCACTGGCTTTTTACATGCTTTTTTTATTACTATTTTTATGGTATAACTAAGCTGGTAAACGAGTAGACGTATCACCTGATGGTAAGCAATCGCCATCGACCAAGTATTTGGTTATTTTTATTTACAGTAAGAAACACCAGAGGCGTTACAAGTACGTTTATTTATGGTACAAACAGGTAGAGGAGCAGACGGATTGTAAGCAATCCCAGACCAGAGGCATTACAAGTGCGTTGCCGGCCTTTTGGGGTTAAACAATTTAAGGGTTTATATAATAAAACAATTTTAAATTGGACAAGTCTAAATTTGATCCTGTTACTGAAAATTTTACTGGCATCTGAAATATTTTTTTCAGAAAAAAAATTGTATGTTATCACTCATAATTTACTTGGTCACTGCAGCAGACCGGTAGTCTATACGAGTTATAGTACCTACCAGAAAACAAATGTATTTGTCTATACATAATTAGGTCAAAACATGTTAGGTTAATTATTTATTGTTTACATTCTCATTTTAATATAATTGGTTATTCGAGAATGTTGTATGTCATACATACACATTTATGTGTATCTGTGTGTGTATTTGTGTATAACATATAATTATATGTGTTACTATAATTGCACTACAATGTAAAGTAATTCGATATTATTGCTACGTCACTTTGTTGTTGTTTTTATTCATTGACTGCACGTGGTCTTAAGTTCGATTTTATTGCGGGTCTGTAAACGGCAAGCAAAGGTAGCTCGCCGATGGACCAGAACCAGACCCATGCGTACGGTGCGTAACATGCTACACGCGCCTCAAAGAGCCATCAGACCGCCACAGATGGGGCTCAGTAGGGCTGATGCCTTATCTAGAGCTGTGGCCAACTTAGCGGGTTTACCGGGGCTCCGGCTCAAAAAGCAGGAGTAGGAACTGGGTGGTTTTTAGTCAGTAAGAGTCTAACAGTCCCTCTCGCCTCGCTAAAACGAGAGAAGTCATTAAATGATTTTCGCCCCCTTAATTAAAGGTCACATTACAAATCTAGACTAAAATACTAACCTATTTTAAGATCTAGAGAATCTAAATTGAGTTCGGTTAACAAGCGACCCCATCCAGTTATAACACCATGTATAAATAGCAGCATAACCCGGTAAACTTTGCCCTTATATAAACGTTATATATCGCGGTTACCTTACATAAGTAATACGGTACTAATTTCAATATCGTTACAGGTTTGTTAATTGGGCAGGTAAGGGTTTGGTTATATTCTTTATATTTTAAGGGTAGGTCTTGTTACATAGGATTTTATATTTTGATGGTGGAAAGGGGGTGTTATATTTAATATATTATTTATGTCAAGTAATTTTTCTCAATGAAACCATATACTTAGGTACTTTTGAAACGTCAACAAAGAAATAAATAAATTATAGTCTGTCCGTCAGTGAAGCTAGGTACTCGTTCCAAAGTGTAGCTTCGAATAGAGAAGAATGAGCAAGAAACTCCGATCGCGTTTCTGTAGATTAAAAGGTCCTATCCTATCACCCAAGTCAGCTCATACTCTGTTTGTATAGCAATTTCATTCAAATCTGTTCAGTAGTTTAAGTCTTTGACTGCCAATAGAAAACTGTTGAAGGCAAATCCTCCGCTAACGTCGGTCACCGGTGACCACCACAGCGTTCAATGTGTTAAGCGTGATTGATGGACAAACATTTACACAAACAAACTTTCACATTTATAATATTAGAGTGATCAAGATCATTCAATTCATCAGGATTTCAATCGTTGCATTTTTATTTTCACACTTGCTCAATGCGGATGCGATTTCAAACTTGAATTTGAAATTAAAAGCCCAGGTTTCCTCAACTTCACCGCCTGTTAGTGGTGTCTAAATAATCTTAGAAAGTACATATAATTCGAAAAAAGTCACATTAGTACTTTCCGCTGGTAGGTTGCGAACCCACACTGTCATGCATGAGAAGCAGAAGTTTTAAACCTCGGCCACCACGAATTTATTAACATCCCTTACTCTAATCCAGTCTTCCTTTCAATCTAGATTTAAACAGTACCTAAACACGGTACTACAATAAAGCACGGGGTATCAAAAGCCCATGTACACACGTGCCTAAAAGTTAATTAACACAGCACGAGAGAAGAAAATTGTTTTCAATGGCAAACAATACTGAAATAAAGTAAATGGGCGTCAATTGTTACTACTTTGTGATCAACGTAACAATAATCCACCGTCCAACGTGATCCGGATCACGTGGATCCCTACACGTGAGATGGATCCCATTCGGAATATTATTACGTATTTTTTTTAATATCAGTTTTGCGTAGTTTTCACTTCGATTTTCTATTTTGTGTCCATTGATTGTTTTGCTTATATTTTTTTTAATCTACGCCTCTTTGAAGCAGCGATGTAAAGCGATGTTTTTTAACGGAAAATTTGGTCGTTTTGTAATGAATTTCCGTTGAATTTCGTTACGTAATTTCACTTTTTTCGTTGTGTAATCGGAAAATTCCGGGATTATGACCACAAATGGTGTTGTAAGATGTATTTATACTTTGTTTGGAGTTTACACATTTGTTTTAGAGGGATGTGAAGTTTGAAGGCTGCTATTAAAATAGTAGCTTACGTATGAGAAACATTGTTTTAAATAACATGTCTGATGGAGGTTTCTGGTAGAAACGTGTTACATTACTTCTTTCTTTTTTTTTAATTGCCACACATTAGTATTTTCTTCTATGCGTGCGTATTCAAACAAACAAGTTCACATACACATGCGGGTAGAAAATATAATTGCTCGTTTGCCTCCTATTCCATAAAAAAAAGTGTTGCTCCATGCAAGAATCGAACTCGCTACACGTTGTGCGGCAGCCGGTTGCCCAGCCACCGCGCCAACTGTCAGTATATTGCAGTCAAAATATTATAAATATGGTATTAAACATTAATATTTTCTCTTCGTAAAAATGATGGAATTTGACGACCGACCGACCTGCTTATACCTGTATATCTATAGTACCTTTATACATTTGGAATACTCCTTTTCCGAAATCATGACTTCATTACCTATGCACAATAATATACTTACCAAAATGTATGTGTCCTGATGGTAAGCAATCGCCGCCGCCCATGGACACTTGATATACCAGAGGCGTTACAAATGCGTTGCCGGCCTTTTAGGGGTTAAGAATTTAAGGGTTGTTGGGGAATCGGGGATTGGAAAGGGCGTAATTGGAATTGTACCTCCGGTAACCTCACTCACACAACGAAACACACCGCAAGCGTTGTTTCACGTCGGTTTTCTGTGAGGCCGTGGTATCACTCCGGTTGAGCCGGCCCATTCGTGCCGAAGCATGGCTTTCCAACACTTTATTAATATTTTATTATTAATAATTCAATATTTATTAATAAACAAATTCTCAGTAAATGTGACCAAAGCAATAAGGTGACGACAACAGCGTTCTTCTTTGTGGTTTAACCAAATATGGTGAATTTAAACGGATGATGGATTGTCATAAACAAAAATGCGGTTTATTAAGTAAGTTTAGATTTAGCAAATATTGTGGTTTGTACAGGCATCTTCCCACGCAAATGCGTACAATTATTGCAGTACTTGCCATGTGCGGCAATGAAGAAGTGTCACCACCCAAACTCTCCCCACTGATGTCGTAAGAGCTGACTAAGTGACTACACATTTGACAGAGACCGGGCAGCAACGCTCTATAAATAAACCTCGTCCTCATCCACGTCAAAGCTGTTGCAAATTCCTTTTTATGGGATAAGTAAAGAAACGAACAGACGAATCACTTGATATTATACAATTCTTCCGCCTAGGGCAATTCACAACACTAGAGTCAGGAGTCCGATGCCCTATCCGGAGCGGCGGACAACGTAACAGGTTACCGGGACTCCGGCTCAATGCAGGAGAACGAACGGCGTAGTTTAGAGTCTGACAATCCCTCTCGCCTCACACAAGGCGGGAGAAATCATTGGATGATTTTGCTCCACAAAAAATTTCAAAAAAATCCTTCCGATGTTTTCCTTTACCATTTGTTAGAGGTGTCAAAATAATCTTAGAAAGATACAACTAACGTTATATAGTATAACTCGGAAAATGTTTGAAGTAACTTAAACTCTCCTCCATGAGAATTCTATAACCTCCAGACCACCACAACATGAACGTTATACCCTTGGAACATTATACCCGTTTAAAGCGGAAAATAAATTGGAAACATGACAACTGACTGCCCTAAATGATATTCAAGTAATTAGATCACTGATAACCAGATTAAAGTACATTCTTATCAGTACGTGCTGAATTTGTTTTTCAATTTTTGTACTACACATACCCTTAGGCTAAGGTAATGTCTAAAAATAGATTTGTTGACTAATTTTACTTGAAGTTAATTCTTTGTTACTTAATGCGCAGTCTCAATAACGTTATCAAATCAAATCACTTTAATGCATCCATAGTGTACAGTGTGGTCTACAATTTTAATACAGTAATATGTCCCTATCTAGTTGCAGATTTGAGTACCTACTAGAGATATCACATCACATCACAACATTTTAAGTGTGGGAGCCATGCTTCGGCACGAAGGACCTGCTCGATCGAAATCATACCGCCTCACAGAAAACCGACGTGACACAACGCTTCCGGCCCCCGATTCCTTACCATCAGGCGAACCGTCTGCTCGTTTACCGACTTATACCATAAAAAATCCACTATAAGTTTGAGTATTGGCGGAGAAGGATTGAGTATTAATCACCACGCTTGCGTACGGCGGGTTGTCTACTAGAGATATATTTTTTCATATTATTTCAATAAGAAAATTTAAATATCCGATCTTAATCTAGAGATTTTACATTGAGATCGATTATTAAAATCAACAGTACCTAAGTCATTAAATCGGAAAATACCGATATTTTAATTTTCAATAGTCATTCAACAAATAAAACGTACGCATTAACAATAATGTGACATAAATTCGACTTAACCTACATTACTGAAATAAGGTTAATCAAAGTAACGATTAAATAATTAATCATTTTACATAATCATACTTAAAATGTAGTTGTCAAACATTGATGGGCTACAAAGATAAAGAGATATACGTTGTTACGAAAACCAAAAAGGTTTAAAAATTTCGTCATCAGTATTAGTTTAACCTAAGTACGAAATAAAGACATTACAAGTTTAATTTTGTATTACAATCAAAGCAATATGACTTTTATTGCTTTAATAATAAGACTTACAAGTACTGCTAATAGTAATTGGTATTACCAAGACTGAATTTGCAGTTATAAACGTCTTTAAATCAATGGGATAGGGACCATAATTGAATGAGTTGGCTTTATATGGTCTCGTTAAGTATCTATTGCTAGTAAATTTATCTGGAATGATGTAATCGTAACTCTAGCTAAGAGATAACATCAAAGATTGCATACCTTACGTTATCTAAGAATTTTCATGTAAAGGGAATTTAAAATATTTCGTCAAGTTTTTTTATGAGATAAGCCAGTAAACGAGCAGACGGATCACCTGATGGTAAGCAATCGCAGTCGCCCATGGACACCCGAAACTCTAGAGACGTTACAAGTGCGTTGCCGGCCTTTTGGGGATTAGGAAGAGGGGTAATCGGCCCTCCGTAACTTCACTCACTCAACGCAAGCGTTGTTTCACGTCAGTATTCTATGAGGCCGTGGTATCACTCCGGTCGAGCCGGCCCATTCGTGCCGAAGCATGGCTCTCCCACAAATATTGTGTCGTTATCAAATTTCAATACCGTACGTAGGTAGTCTGAAAAATGTATTTATGGAAGGAAAACTTAAAAGGAAAATTCTTGTTGAAACTCGTGAAGTAAGAGGGAAGTTACGTGATATATTTAGATTTTGATATTAAATGGATAGGAACAACTTATAACACGAGTAGTCGTAACCAGAATTCAGAATAAATCTGATAATAGAACAGTTCCAACTTGGTTACTAACCTAGAATTCGCACTGGATGTTTATCAGTCAATCACGCTGAAACTACTGAACATATTTTGATGAAATTTGGTATACAGACAGGGTATGAGCTGACTTGAGTGGTAGGATACTTTTTATCCCACGGAAATGCGAGCGAAGCCGCTGGCAGAAGCTAGTATTGTATCACCCTCAAAAGGTCGTATTAGGGTATTGTAGAGGACGGATATCAGTCGTCCATTTGAAATATTGTATGATCGGTATAAAGCCAGATGAATAAAATTGTATTAAAAAACTGCATGGCTATCTCTTTAATTACTAATGACTGCACGGTTGGTGCGGTGCCTGGGCAAACAGTGCCAGCCGCGTAACGTATAGCGGATTCGATTCTCGCACTGAAAATATTCAGGTCTAACAGGTAAAACTTATTACTTGCCACCATATTTAACCAAACCCCAAAACCAACTAATTAAGGGAGTAATTACATGACAATACCATTCGCCGTAACGGCATTACATACCAACCCGACCCATACACATCTCACTGGTAATTTTCCTCAAAATGAAATTGAACCTCAACTTATATAACAAAAACCCTTTTCAAACCAGAACATAAGAATTCAAAGACGAAATTAGCATTTTTCTATAGAAACCCGACAACACCTTTTGAAACTTACCCCAGACAATTTCTATTTGAATTTTTACGTTGTATAATACGGTCTTCGAAGGCTTCGCTTCTGAAACTTTCAGGCATGTGACTTGACGTCACGTGGCCTGAAAAAAAAACCGTGAACGCTTACATAAAAGCTCGGATCTAGAAAAAAAAAGTTAAGAAAATTTTCCATTTAAAAATATAAAAGCCGTGAAAAGATTTGAAGCCTTTCCAGTGTTGAACTTCCAATTGTTTTTTTTAAAGTTCATAGAGTTTGTAGTCGCGTGAATGAGGTACAAGTTTCACAATACAAAATTAAAGTGTGCGATGCAAATAGAATGGACTTAGGTTTGCCTGTTTCGTAACTAGGGTCTGGAGGGTTATTTGTGTGTTCTGTTTGCTATTTCATGCTACAAGATTGGGTTTTGATAGTCGAATTCAAAAATAATAAAGCAATTTTTCAAGGGGGGGATATCATCCAATGACTTCCCCTGCCTTGAGCGAGGCGAGAGGGAGTGTCAGACTCTTACTGGCTAAAAACCACCCAGTTCTTACATCTACATTTTGAGCTGGAGCCCCCGTAACCCGTTAAGCAGTCCGCAGCTCAGATATAGGACGCTACATGTCGGTTTCATCAAGACTTTATCAACCAGCAGCTTCCAATGGTTTCACCCACGTACCCATAGGATAACAAGTATTCTATCTCCCAAGTCAGCTCACATCTGTATACCAAATTTCATCAAAAGTACCTTCAATAGTACCTTGTTTATTAAGTTCACAAAGGAACAAAGAAAAATGTAGCATTTAGTTTTACAGTCAAGCAAACATAGACCAAATATATCTTAGTTCTATGTTTCTAACAAAGTTGTACATACATATTACACAGTGTAGCTTCAACTCCAAACAGCCTAATTATAGCAATTAGGGCTCGGCCTATTACATACAATTTGTATGATTCTCCTACGTCATACATTTTAAGTTGAATTATTACAAAATTTGAGCTGTAATAGTTATTTGTTTATGTTATGTAGATTGTTTGCGAATTCATCAGGGATTTTAATGAGATTTTTTTAATAGGATGTCAGAAATAGTAACTGGAGAAAACTCGTCAAGTAGATAGATTCTAGAATACCTGTTTAAATTAGTAATTTTAACTAGTTTCTGTCCTTAGCTTCGTTGGCATTCCCGAATATAAAGCATCCTATGTGTTATTCCAGACTACAACCTATCCCTGTTCCAAATTTCATCCCGATCCTTTCAGCCGTTTTGACGTGTTTTGAGTAACAAACATACACACAATCTCACAAACTTTCGCATTTATAATATTAAAGAGATTTAAAACGGAAAATACAAATCTCGTGCTTCAAAAACGTATAAAAGGACACAGGTATTACCTGCACATACATATAAGTATAAAACATATCATACATACATATATAGCAAGTATGCCTACGTTATTGTTTAAAATATTCATTGTTACATACATACAGGACAAAAACATATTTTTAAACACATAAGTCACGTGTATACGGCATCACGCCTGTCCATATTTGAGCAATTTTTTATACTTATAAAAACACTTGAATGGCTAGATTCTTTCGATATTGTTATTGATGTTTTTAAATTAGGTTTCGCGATGTTTCTTTTCTAGATTTGTATTGCATCATCTTCATATCGTCACGCCTTTTATCCTCGAAGAAGTAGGCAGAGGTGTACATTACGGCACGTAATGCCGCTATATAATGTACACCCACTTTTCACCATTTGTGTTATAAGTCCTATGTAATAGGGGGTGAGCCTATTGTTATTAATTGTGTAATACATTTATGTATTAAATAGGTTTACTTTTATTGTTTATGTGATTTGACAATAAATGATTGATTGATTGATTAGAGATGTGCTATGCCACGTTTCTGTGGATGCGTTTGGGTTCCACCAATCATATTTATGAGTACTATAGATATGCTATAGATCAGTACTATTGATGTGTGCTATAGATAGCTTCCCTGCTATCAATACATTGCATACTCGAGCTGCGCATCTTTCTTGCACAAAATTCTTCCGTCAAGAATCCTTCCGTTAGCTTCCTAAATTAGTATCTTTTATGAAACCTCACAATCTTGCATTGTAGACTTGATGAATATAAATATACCAACCTGACCATACCATTCAAACACTCATAAAATGCAACACAAAACTAGCTCAACAGGTATAAACTACACCACAAATAAATAAATAAATACAGACATATTAGAACCATACATAAATAAAAAAACCAACATTTTGTTTATACGAAAACGTGACTACAAAAGGCGATTCGCACGGTACGCCTAGATTAATAGATAATAGACAAGTCCATAGACTTTATGTTACGTAACGCGACCTTGTGGGTTGCGTAACGATCACGTGTTGCGCCGGCGCACGTGGCCTGCGCACGCGACGATGTTTATGCGCATTCAGTGGTTAAAAGGATGCAATGTAGTGCTTTTTATGGGATATTTCGGGTGTAGAAATGTTTTTTTTTAATGTTATACATGGCTTGGTTTATGGGCTTCAAGTGTATTTTTCTGATGAGGTTATCATAAGTCTTTCATCATCATCAGCCTGTTCTCGTCCACTGCTGGACATAGACCTCTCCAATGGCACGCCACTGAGCTCGATCTTCAGCTCTACGCATCCAACCACTACCAGCCACCTTGCGGATATCGTCACTCCACCTAACTGGAGGGCGCCCTACACTACATAATTATATGTACATAAGTCTTTATTATAGGCCATCTTATATTTTTCCTTTGTCCTCACAGGTTGACCAGTGAGGTACGCAGTTTATCCGTTTATAACTCAAAAACAGCTGGACAGAATATCATGACATTTTGGATTTGTTTCTTTATGTCAAATGTTGAGGAAGATTAGTATTTTCCGCCTTGGGGTCATTGGCCAGGGAAGACAAAGAACGTTTTATTAAAACTAGCTTCTATAAGCGGCTTTGTCCGCGTTCCTGTGGGATTAAAAGTATCCCATCATCCAAATCAGTTGATATCATGTATGGATTTTGTTCGTGAAAATCCGTTCAACGTTTCAGCATAATTGACGGACCAACATCCAAACAAACAAGCTTTCACATTTGTAATATTAGTATGATTTACTGACTAAAATATCATCCAATGACTTCTCCCGCCTTGGGCGAGGCGAGAGGGAGTGTCAGACTCTTACTGACTAATAACCACCCCGTTCCTACTCCTGCTTTTCGAGCCGGAGCCTAAAAACCATCCTTCCTTGCACAAAGGCACATTAGTGATGAAAATTCAATTAATTTCTTAAACATTTTGTTAACATTAACAATCATTGGTTTTAACTCAAGAAGTTCGTTGCTTCAGCTAGTTAATACATATAATATATATTCATATATGTAAATATATTTACATGTTATGTTACTCTTAAGGGCAATGAACTTATATATTCATTAATCATCAGTTTGTTGGTGGAAGAGCAAAGTCAATATCACAAATACAAAACCTTCGATTTTCAAATTCAGTTTAATGAATGAATTTGAATATGAGTCCCGGTATGACTTGAAATTGGTAGAGCTTTTTTTTCTCTAAATTCTGGAAAAGTTTGCGTGATTAGGTAAATTACTTACCTTACTTTATTTATTAATTTTAGCACTTGAAAATAACTAAGCAGATTTAGCAATATATTTTTTAAATAGTATTTTCGGAAAATCACAATCACAGACAATGTTTATCCAGCCAAAATATGTTTAAATAATAGTTTTTAACTAAAATTAAAGTTTTCTTTTCTCGGCAAACTAAAAACAAATACCTATATAATAGATAGGTAGATAGGTACACAGTTGATATCTAAAAGATAAAAGTCATAAACCGATGAGTTAAGGAAAATTATTTAAGAAAAATAAAGTAATTTATTTTATTTAATGAAGTTTCCTCATTAGTCATTCGGTTGCACGATACTACGGAATTTCATTGACTTCCTGAGTCAAAGAATCATTTTAATATATTTTCAGAAATAACTGTATAATGACTTAAATCTATTTTTCTGATTCATTTGATGACATTACGGAACCTAAGATAGTTATGAGTTTTTGGGAAAATCATCCAATGATTAACTTAACTTCTTCCGCTTTGGGCATGGGGAGAGGGAGTGTCAGTCTCTTAATGATGCCACTGTATAATATGGGTGTATATTACTTTTCACCATTTATGTTATAAGTCCCATGTAAAAATGGGTGAGCCTATTGACATAGACTTTAAATTTAAAAAAAAAACAGTTTAGAAATGTCAATTAAAATTTTTTTACTACTTTTCTGCGACACACGCTGCTCATGATAAAGAGTCCCTCTGTGACTCGAAACTAATAGAGCTTTTCTTCATTAATGTACGTGAGTAAACCGTGATTTTTGGTTAACAAATATAGTGTTATGCTATGTAACACCTAACCTTGAACAACATAAATGTTATTGAAAATACATTGTAACCATAAAAAGTTACATTTTGTTGGAATTATTACAATCTTGGATCACGTGTCAACACGTGCATCGTACTTTATTGAACTAGGAAACATAATATAAAAAGTAATATTAATTTTGTAACTGTGACATTTTCATTGTCAAACGTATAAATCACTCTGTGACTTACGGAGAAGCAATGAGCATTTATCACCATGCTTGGTAGGGCAGATTAGTGATTTTAAGATAGGACAAAATCAATCCTTTTTAAACAAAGGATGATACATACCATCCTCTACATGCTAGCTATGAAGGAGGCGGGCGCGTGAAGGAAAGAACCTCCTTACACCCCAGCCGTCACGAGAGATACTTCGGGCTACGGCGAGCAAGCATAGCAAGACTAGAGCCAAACTCGTGTGTACGGCGTGACACGTTCCGCACGCACCTCAAAGAGCCATCAGTTCACCATAGATGGGGCCCAGTGAGGCTGATTCCTAGACGGTTACCAAAGTCAACCCTCCCCTCTAGTCTCACCCAAGCCGGGAGAAATCATTGGATGATTTTACCCACTAAAAAGACCTAATACTCAGCATAGGCGCAAGCGGTCTATCGACTATAAAAGCAGTGAAATCACATTAGGATATCATCACATCTTCTAAACAGCATTATGTACAAAGACGTCTGCCAAACTCTTCGGGAAATAACTGGCATAATGTTATGATCTGAAGCTTTTCAGGCACGCCATTCATTTCCTGAATGCAATGAGTTAATATGCCAATTCAATGAGCTTGAATCTTGAGCACACGCCAAACTTTGCTATATGGTATTAACACTAGTGACACGTGTCGGTTTTATACGACTTTATTTCCACTAAAAGTAATAAAATAATAACAAATAATATACCAAAACATTCCTTATTAATTTCTCTATCTGTCAGTGTAAATTTCATTAAAATCCGTTTAGTAGTTTTTGAGATAATGGCGTCTAAACTAACACATTTGATAGTGAAATAGTTTTAAATGTGTAGTTATTAGGTATCAGTGCCAATTTCAAGATAATTATCCATAATATTGTGACGTGTCGTTTAAATGGTGCCAACAGGGATTCCATGAAATGTTTGTATACATAATATTAAATTTGTTATTGTGAAAATTATTGATAATAATGAAAATATCTCTTTTTTGATGGGGGATAATCATGGAATGACTTCTCTCGCCTTGGGCGAGTCGTGAGGGAGTGTCAGACTCTTACTGACTAAGAACCACCTCGTTCCTACTCCTGCTTTTCGAGCCGGAGCCCAGTAAACTGCAAGGCAGTCTGTAGTTACGGAATATTAGACCTTGAGTTTTATTGTTCTTGACAGAAAAAACATTTGGTATTTCCCGTTCCTTTTTCTGCTTTGAGCCGAAGCCCCGGTAACCTGTTACGTTGTCCGCAGCTCCGGATAACGAAAATGACTTTGACATATTTTTACTTCCTAGTTTTTATCTTTTTTTTGGATTTTGTATTGGATTAACGTGATCACTAACTTAAAGGTAGCGCGTCGTCGCATTGCAGATTTGTACGTTCCTTCAGCGCATCGAATTTCCACGATGCGTTGTGCGGTGTCATAAATTTTTACAATGCAGTATTGTGGCTTCGCCCTTATACATGTCACGCTCACTTCTACCTACCCCTCAAGGAAAGTGTCGTGAAAAACTAATTATTATTTATTATATGATTTTCCAGTTATTCATATTTAAATGGCTATGGATGACACAATTCAACTATGTAACCTTTGCACAGGAAACCACAAAATATTTGTGTACCCCAAAAACAATAAGGTAGGTACCACAAAGAGGCAGTATGATTAACCCTTATGCTTATGCCATTGTCCATGACATCACCAGAAGTAATAACACATATAATTTACACTAATATATAAAACCGAAGAGTTCGATTGTTTAAACGTGCTAATCTCCGGAGCTACTGGTCCAATTTGAATATTTTTTTTTTTGTGTTGTGTAGTGCATTTGTTAAAGAAGACTGTACGCTATAAAACATCACGCTACGATCCATAGGATCTGAGCAGAGCGGGTGAAACTGCGCGGGAGTACCTAGTAGACGATAAAATCAACACTTATTATTTTCTCTTAAGAATAAAATCACAAATGTTTGTAACATACTCTACTCTAAAGTATTTTATCTATTTGTACCAAAATTTATCAACATTTGTTCCATAGTTTAGACGTTTTTAACCAAACAAAACAAACTTTCCGTCACATTTAAATCACAGTTCATACAGAACTTCAAAATATATGTCTCTGAATCATCATCTAGGTATTGGCCATTCATCAAAATCGGTTCATCGTTTCAGGAGATAAAGTGTAACAAACAATCTGACTTACACAGAAAACATTAGCTCGGATTTCCGCATATAAAAAACCAACTTAAATTGACACGCGGAAGAAAATGGAACTACAGAAGAATGTACGAGAATTCTGAGTATTTTGTTCGCCAGTGGCGCCGGAGTGAGTTGCCAATATATGCTGGTCTTCTTATACCTACAGTGGTAACGATTTCCGCAGTTGGCATTGTGTCAAAATTTCCTCGATAATATTGTTAGTTAGTATTGCTCATATATTTTCCACGTAATTTTATTCTGTAATTGTTGAGCAATTTACATATTAACGTCATGGTGTAAAAAACTTCCGTTTAATTGGTTTATAAATCTTTATTAGATTAGTTTTTTTTTAATTAAACTGTCAATATTGGTTGGCGTGGTGGCTGGGCAACCTGCTGCCTTGTAACGTGTAGTGATTTCGACCACCCCACGGAGCAACTCTTTGTGTGATCCACTAATTCTTGTTTCGGGTCTGAGTGTCATGTGCATGTGAACTTGTATGTTTATAAACCCATCCACAATACAGGAGAAATGCCTATTGTGGGACAACGATTGTAAAAAATGTGACACTTTAGGTCCATGGGCCGAGACGATTGCTTATCCTCAGGTAATCCGTCGGCTCGTTTACCATAAAAATAATACTATTTAACTAAAGCAATACTATGTATACAAATCAAACTCGCCGTGTAACCTATTTACTACATGTATTATTTATTTATAATTAAGATATCATCTAAATCTATCAGATTCAAAACAATTAAAAACACGCCCACATTTTTTTCGACTCAACAAGTTATCGTACCCGGAACAAAGCATTTAAACCTAGCGCTTAAATATTCAACAAAAAATATATGACAAAGTTTAACAAGGCAAAAAATCTAGTCTTAACAAATAAATGTCGTGACGTTCATCACTTCTTATAAATAACTAGCTTTTGGCCGCGGTCTCGCTTACTTTAAGAAGTATTATTATTGAGATTGAGAGAAGTATTATAATTTATCAAAATCCTTTCTTAGGATGCCTACGTTATAGAAGCTTTATGCATGCAAAATATCAGCCCGGTTTAAAATTGACAAACTTTATTGTTTGACAATTTTTTTGGTTATTTTATCAAACTTTTATCTCCTTGCAGGTGGAATTGATCAAAGTCCTTTCTTAGCGGATGCCTACATCATAACATCTACCTGCATGCGAAATTTCAGCCAGATACTTCAATTAGTTTAGGCTGCACATTGATAGATCACCATAACAGTCAGTCAGTCAGTCTCCTTTGAGTATCTGTGCTGTTACTAATTTTCAAACAAAAATATATCATATTTTGATATTACTATCCACGAGATCACACATAAATAATATTATTAATATTAGTCCCATGTAATTCTATGAAATCACACGTGACTAATACTCCGCTTAATGTACAGATACCGAAAAAAAGGGGGAAAATCTTTTCTTGGTCGATTTTACTTCCTGGAAAAACCACATACCAAACAACTTTCCCCATTCATTATTTTCGGTTGTAAACTCACTCAGACACTATACAAGTAGCAGAGTAGCTGTACAGCGTTTTTTCCTACGACCTTTCCTGTTAATCTTTTCAAATGCATTAACTAAAAATCACAGCTTACTCACGTAAATGAATGGAGAAAAGCTCTATTAGTTTTGAGTCACGTCTAGGAAAGAAAGAAAGAAAGAAAAACAGTTTATTTGCACCATTTAAATAAATGGTAATAGGCTGCGCGACGTCACCGCGTCTGCGCACGCTGTTCATGATGAAGAGTCCCTCTGTGACTCGAAACTAGTAGAGCTTTTGTCCATTCATTTTAGTTAATTTAGTAGTATCTTAAGATAATTATTAAAAAAGATACTTTTAAACTGCGTGAGGTAGAGGACAAACTGTTATGTAGAGGAATACTGTAGTCCAGCTCCGGATTGTTCAAAATCAAGATAACATAATCACCAGTCTTCTTGTTCAGGATCAAGATGATATAATTACCAAACAACTTTTTTAGGATAAATTATCATGCAGTGAATAAAAATCTTAACAATAATATGATAGGTACATATAAAACCTAAGTCACGACTGCAACAAAAAAAACTAGTAACCAAACCCACCTTTCAAGATTAATTAATTTTAAAACCCAATAAAATTTTACAACCAATCACAATAAATTGTCATAATTACCCAAAAAAACATCGAATAATCATGAGCCATATTATAAAAATATTAATGACTAGCTTCTGCCAACAGCATCGCCTGCAATCCCGTGGTATAGAAAGTGTCCTATTTGTTATTCCAGACTATAATCTACTGATCCGGAGCAGCGGACTACCTAGCGGGTTTACCGGGACTCCGGCTCGAAAAGCAGGAACGGGGTGGTTTTTAGTCAGTAAGAGTCTGACATCCCCTCTCGCCTGGCCATGGCGAGAGAAGTCATTAGATGATATTCCCCCTCAAAAAATAAAAAAAGAATATAATCTACTCCTGTCCCAAATTTCATCCCGATCCCTGCAGCCTGACAAGTGACAGATGACAGAAGTCGCACATAGACTATCGATGAGCAAATCAATGGATGACGTCATAAATATCCTGCATCGTACATGTGAAGTTTACATGCGAATAAACATGGATAGAAAATCCCAACGACCAACAGTTGGGCAGAAAGCCCGCCAGGCATGATCACCTCGCCTGGTCGGAGGATCCTCCTTTTCTAGGGAACTTTACTCACTGTTCCTTAAACTGGTGATCCCGACATGATATGAACACGCAACATTCTGATTTATTTTACTCACTGTTCCTTAAAGAGTATCAAATATACACACATATCTACACACAAACTCACAAACATTCACAATTATAATATTAGTAAGACTAACGATTTAATTAGTGACGATGATACCAAGATAATTCCGTCATTTTTGGGGAACCAAATGACGATGACGACAGACACTGATGACATCATCAAATCGTGCATAGAATATTTTATTGTATTTTTTACTACTTAACATAGTGGTTATGCTAATCTAGAATCTAGATTTCACTGGAAAAATATAATTGAATATTGTTTGGAAACCTAAATAGCGTTGATGAATACCTAATAATTTAGCATAATTTTAGTGTTTCTTCCAAGGGCATCCATGTCCTGTTCATTGAAGAATTCATGAGCAATTATTAATGGAATCGTCATCATGACTAACAGCACATAAAAGTACACTGCTTTTTTTGAAGGGGTAAAATCATCAAATGACTCTCAGCCCTGGGCGAGGCCAGAGGGAGCGTCAGACTCTTATTGGCTAGAAACCACCCCGTTCCTACTCCTGCTTCAAAGCTGTATGCCATTACGCTTTACCTGCAACCCCAGCTTTAGTCCTAATGGGCCCCGTCTGTGGTGGTCTGATGGCATGACACTGCTACGTTCATTGCTGGACTGTGGGTCTCCTCGACATAGTCATGTGTTCAAGGTTTTCTTAAAGGCACTTAACAGACGCATTAAAGATTACTGTCTAAAGTTTCAGTTTTATCTGAGAACGCTACTGCCTGATCAAGTCACTGCCACGCAACGTGTAGCGGGTTCGCTTCCCGCACGGAGCAACTCTTTGTGTGATCCACAAATTGTTGTTTCGGGTCTGGGTGTCATGTGTATGTGAACTTGTATGTTTGTAAACACACCCGCGACACAGGAGAAAATACTAGAGTGGGGCAGTTTTATTTAAAAAAAAAAAAAGTTGCCACAAGCGCAACTGCAACGAAGGGGTGTCAGGTATGATTCCTGGGTGAGACAACATAAGTAATATTGCTTCACTGCCTATACCTTTGGAGACTACTATTTACTACTACTATTTCTGTTATATTCTGATAACATATGTATATAAATAAACCTCAACTAACAGGTTAAGCAGAAATGAATCATATAAACATGTTTTTATAAACTTGCTTCATCATTTTACCTTAACAGTTCTATACTTATATATGAAAAAACATTACATAATATCGCATGATGACGACAAAGATTAAAGCGATAGTCCAAAGTTCTTTATCTGTGCCAAGCAAAGTCCATTTTCCATTTAGTAGTATTTTTTATCGAAGTATATTTATCATTGTGATAGGTACGATTGAGCTAGTTTATCTACAGTGAGGTAAGCGATATTTCAGCCCCGCTATTCATAAGCAGGGTGATGATAAGCCCCATTGAGTAAACCACTAAAATGAGGCGCAGTTTTTTATGTTATCGCAACAGTAACACGCCCACTTTTCACCATTTATGTTACGTCTATCGATATAAGCCGTGTCATGACGATAGAGACGACAACGTTGTTCTGCGGGTGTGATACACACAATTTTACTGAGAAATATTTATTGTTTGTAAATATCACAGTCGCGCTTATCCCATAAATGTGATCGAGTTCAATTTCTATCACACTAATATTAAAGTGATGAAATTTTATTATCATATATTTGGATGTTTGTCCGTCAATCACGTCGAAACTATTGAACGGATTTTGACGATATTCAGTTTACAGACAGGGTATGAGCTAACTAGGATAGGATACTTTTTATACCATGGAGACACGGGCGAAGCGGCTAGCAGAAGCTAATACACCATAAAAATTGCTACCAGGCATTGTGGGAGAGATGGTCTACCTATCTCTTTGGGGAATGCCTGGAAAGTGCAATAAGGAAAAACTACAACAAAATTATTTGATTGTTTGTAATGCTGATTATTTGATCCGGGTATTTCCCGAATCTGCATCCAGAGCCACTGGGGATCAGATAGCATCATCAAAATTTCTCCATAACCAGAATTCCATATGTTCAGCTTGAAATTTTTAATTTGGTTAAACCCATTCGTAGTACAATAGTGGTCCACTACGCCAACTAATGATGATGATGGTGATTGGTGATTAATGCTCATACTTTCTTTAATAGGATAAGAGGCCTCTGGTCAGCTGTCTATAGGCTGTTGATATGATGAAAGTATATTATTGCCATCAGCTAATGATGACAGATGATCACATCTGTTGCTTCGGGGCTGTAACCATATACCTTCAGCAAATGATAGGCATGATGATTTAAATAAGGAAAAATATGCACAAAATTGTTTTGTTGTTTATGAAGATAAGAACGCTCTGACTAACGGAAATAACGCCCACCCTGGCGCCTGCGCATTCAATGTTACGAGGCTGAATTAACTGTAATATTTCCATCATGAAATCATGGTGATGACACTGTGTCATTATCTGGTTTTTCAAGAAAAATCTAAAATTAGAGCTTGAGTCATGGCAGTATGTATGAATGTACTGAATATTTTAAAATATTTTTGAGTTCTACTCACTGGTTAAAATCATCATCATAATCATAAAGGCCGGCAACGTACCTGTGACACCTTTGGTGTTGCGGGTGTCTATAGGCGGTGCTGATCGCTTACCATCAGGTGACACGTCTGCTTGTTCGTCCCTTATTCCATAAAAAAAATCAACAGCCCGCACAGTCCACTGCTGGACTATGGCCCTCTCCTATATAAGAGGATTTGTCATAGCTTCTACGTTTGATAGATGGGTTGCAGAATTCAGTTTTAAAAGGTCCATCCAGGTTTATCAGAGAGAAGTTTTGCCCGGTCTTTGCCAAAGCGTAGAATAATGGTCAATAATAATTAATCAGGGTTTAAGACACCCGCAAGAAGAATAGCGGTGGTTTCAAAATATACATGACTTTATTAAAGTACGCGTAAAAAAATAACCGCTTAGTAATTTGGATAACCCCCAAAAGAATCGTTCGATTCCCGGGAACGAAGAATGTCGCGAAAAAGTGTGCCAAGATCAAACCGTTGAGTAATACTCGCAAAAACACTTCACCTAAATATTTTCACTATGATATTTGGATTACTAGAAAAATGCTATTACCGATCTATTTTAATTTTAAGAAGGTTAGTTATTACCGTCGCAGTTTTTAAACTGATTTCTTTTTAAACATTGCCACACACTAGTATTTTCTTTCTGTGTCGTGGGTGCGTTTACAAACATACAAGTTCACATACACATGACACCCAGACCCGAAACAACAATTTGTGGATCACACAAAGAGTTAATCCGTGCGGAAATCGAAAAAGACTATAATATACTATCGTTGATAGTAACGATTTCATTCAAATCTGTTCAGTAATTCAGGGGTAAAGTGCAACAAATATTTGATTGATAAACTTCAATAATATTACTAAAATAAGTACGAATAACTCATTACATAACCACCAACCCTTAAAAAAGGTTTCATAGTAAAAAAAATCTATTAATTTAACACAATTTTAATCAAATAAATTATCCTAATCAGCTATATACATACGTCGCATAAGAATTCTTATCAATCAGATTAAGATTACAATTACAATGACGATGTAGGAATGACGTGTTGAATTATTGCACAATCATTACATACATAGGTATATGGACTATTAATATAATTTCCTATTATTTTTAATAATTGGTATGTCATGACTCATGTGCAAGGTTCGAAGGTAACGAATGCTAATGTTTTTGTAACCTATGAGGTTATTGTGCAACAAAGAATATAACTTAAACTTACCTTAATTAATTTGAAAATTAAATTAGGTTTTATTTCTAACGCCCTTTTTGAAGGGGGAAATTCGTCCAATGATTTCTCCCACCTTGGGTGAGGCGAGAGGGAGTGTCAGACTCTTACTGGCTAAAAACCACCCTGTTTCTAGTTCTGCTTTTTGAACTGGAACCCCGATAACCCGCTAGTTAGTCCTACTGGACCCTATCTATGCCTTAGGTCATGGAATACAGTATACCTTATCTTTTCGTCTATTGATTATTTATACTAAATTAAACTAAATTATATTAAACTGGTTTTTGCCAGAGGCTTCGGCCGCGGTCCCGTGGGATAAAAAGTTCTTTTGACGTGATTGAATGACAAACGCACAAACGCACTTCCCAATCCCCGATTCCCCAACAACCCTTAAATTCCTAACCCCCCAAAAAGCCGGCAACGCACTTGTAACGTCTCTAGAGTTTCGAGTATACATGTGCGGCGGCAATTGTTTACCATCAGGTGATTCGTCTGATCGTAAACGAGCAGCTTATACCATAAAAAATATAGGTATAAGGCAAAAAGAACCTTTAGACTGCACCTGCATTTACAAAGACTTGTTTATTAAGAGTGACTTTACGGAAAACAATTCAAAATATCACTATGACTCTGCTAAAACCGTGAAGGTCGTCAGATTACAAAGAGATTAATAAAATTTTATCAAGAAAGTTTCCAAAAATATTACGAAATAGTCATTGATTTTAAGAATTATATTTTTAGAGAGTTTGGTCAATATTTCTTTCATCATTCTTGTTATATATTTTAAATATAAAATAATTTAACTTGTTAATTAAACAAATAGTCAGAATCACACTGAATATGTTTCATAAAAACAAAAGAAGATCATAAAATAGTTGCCACTCTCATAAGTGACTTAACAGCACAGATAATTGTAACAATTCCATTGTGTCTTTCTGGCTGAAATGTGTGGCTAAAGGCCTTCACTCTCAGGTGGTCACTATTTTATCATCGCTCTTTGTAATGGGACAACCTCGCGACAACCTCCCGTACCGCTGCAACTCCTGTAAGCCAGGAACTACAGTAGATACAGATAGACAACCATGAAAACGCCGGAACACTAAAGTCCAGCGCGTCTCAGAGACATGATGGAGTCTTGGATCCCGTAACGAAATAAATCAGAAAATATTATTAGAGGAAAAGCCAAAGAATCTGTCATCATTGTGTTGTTCTGTTCTGATGTTGCGGGTGTCTATGGGTGGCATTAATCGCTTACCATCAGCTCATTTGTTTCCAATTCCAAAAAAAAACTACTGTCGTCATTCAACCAGTCAAATGTACCTAAAGCTGGATTTTTTTCTTTTTGAGCGGGGTTAGTCATCCAATGACTTCTATCGCTTTGGGCGAACCTAAGGCTGGGTATAGAACTCCCTTTTTATTTCATACATCAAGGTTTTAAGAATTCCCAAACGACCTATTTTGGTCGATCAAAATACAAGAAAAACCAAATAAAATTTACCCAAACTAAGATTAGAAAACCGAATTCCCGTGCACAAAAATCCACTCGACTCATCATTTAAGACTCATAAGTGTGGGAGAGCCATGCTTCGGCACGAATGGGCCGGCTCGACCGGAGTGACACCACGGCCTTACCGAAAATCGACGTGAAACGAGACGCTTGCGTTGTGTTTCTTTGTGTGAGTGACCGGAGGCCCAATTACCCCCTTTCCAATCTTCCCGATTCCCGAATAACAACCCTTAAATTCCTAACCCCCAAAAACCCGGCAACGCACTTGTAACGCCTCTGGTGTTTCAAGTGTCCATGGACGGCGGCGATTGCTTACCATCAGGTGATACGTCTGCGTGTTTTATAAATAACATCGAAGCACAATGATTATTATTATAGTCATAATGACATCTAGAAAAAGCATAGGATTAGATACTATTTTTACGTTTTATTATTTCGTTTCCAAGGCCATCAGTAGATATCTGGAAATATGTCGATAAGTAGATATTATTAAGTAATGTTATTATTTTAACAACAGCATGTCAAAGTATACTGATAAACGAAGTCGAGCCCCCACATATAATACCCATATCGTCACACCTAGTACCTGTCTCCTATTGGGGTAGGCAGAGGCAATAGATCCACTAAATGAAATGATTCTGGCATACCTCTTTCGCTTCATCGGCATTCACCAATCTCTTCATGCAATATTAAAAATGGTCGAATTGGAAGCACACGCTTTTTTGATGGTATATGCCGATAAACAAGCAGTCGGATAACCTGATGGTAAGCAATTGCCGCCGCCCATGGACACACGAAACACCATAAGTGTTACAAGTGCGTTGCCGGTTTTGCGGATTCTGTTCAGTTTGTGTACCTTATGAGGGTTAGGAATATATGGATTGCTTGGGAAGATTGGGAAGGGTGATTGGGGTGGTGAGGTAATTGGGCCTCCTCTGGCTAACCTCTACTAAATTCACCATTATCACCTTGCAATATTAAAAATGATCTAATTGGAAGCTCGCTCTTGACAGACACGCGATTCAACGTGTAATATCGTTTCTAAATAAAAAAATAATAATATTTTATTAAAAGTTCGTTTAATTGTTACCTCTTTACAACAACTCTAACATTTTACACACATCATATTTAGGATTACGGAACAGGTCGTATGTTACCTTTCATGGGATATTCGCGCGGTCAAAACCATAGGGTAAAAGCCGTTTATAATATAATATACCTAAAACATAACCGAACCAAACTGCTGCCGGCAAAAACCCAACCACTGAGATAATTCTAGGAAAAAGAACGGAAATCGATATACACAGTGTACCACAGTCAGTCGAAATACTGAATCAAATCATGAAAACAAAAAAAAACATTTTTTTAAGAGATAAGCCGGTTATGGACCGCGTATCACCTGATGGTAAGCAATCGCCGCCGCCCATGGACACTTGAGACACCAGAGGCGTTAAAAGTGCGTTGTCGGCCTTTTGGTGGTTAGGAATTTAAGGGTTGTTGGGGAATCGGGGTTTTTGAAAATTGGGAAGGAAAGAATTGGGCCTCCGGTAACCTCACTCACACAACGCAAGCATTGTTTCACGTCGGTTTTCGGTGAGGCCGTGGTATCACTCCGGTCGAGCCGGCCCATTCGTGCCGAAGCATGGCTCTCTCACACTTAATATAAACATACACAAATTACTATCTGATAAGCTGAATTGAATGTCGCAGTAAGGTATTTAAGGTGCGTAGTTACAGCCCTTGTTGTAAACACCCTTATTTCTAAACAATTAAGGTTCATAATCCCTACAGTATTGTCTTGCTCGAAATAAAAAAGACGTATGCGCCATTTTATCAAGGACGGGACGTAGTAATATGACCCCTTTGTTATGATTGCATAATATTATTGGAAAACAATGCAAGGAGATTGTTATTGTTATGCAATAGTGATAAAAGTTTATATTTGTATGATGTAAAGTAGCACACTAGTTAATTTTGTTAGTAGTAAATAGATCACCTAATTTTAAGTGGTAGGTGCCGCCCTATTTTCCCATTCTGGGTGAGACGAGAGAGTAAGACTCTTACTGACTAAAAACCACCCTGTTCTGTCTCCTGCTTCGAGCCGGAGCCCTGGTAAACCTTACAGGCTGTACCATGTACCGTCCATCAGAGGAATTACAAATAAATATACCGATCTTCATTAATCTAACTAATATTATAAATGCTAAAGTTTCTGTGTATGTTTGTTACTCAATCACATCAAAACGGCTGAAGGGATTCGGATGAAATTTGGAACAGGAATAGATTATGGTCTCGAATAAGAAATAGTAACGAATAAGAAATAGAAAGTGAGTTTTATCCTACGGGAGGCGGATAAAGTCTATATGATAATGAAATTCTAGAAATGTGTTAACAGATTTACAGGCTAGGATGGATGAAGGCTTGGTTGTAGGAATTAATCGTAGGAAATCGTAGGAAGGAAAAGATTGTATACTGTGCCCATATTTTAATGAATCTAACAGATCCATAGTTATTAAGTTACAAAACTTTTTTATCCATACATAAAACGTATGTTGGTTTATCCAAACAACAAATTTTTTATCGACATACAGAGGAAAATCAGGAATTGTATGTACCTACATTATTTTGTTATCCTGAACTGGGTATGAGGTACCCGGTAACGGTACTATGTCAGTGACCATATTAGGGTTAAGGTTACGTGATTTTAACCACGCTTCTATATTATACGTGAGTTAGGTAGAAACCGTATGATGAGCCTATGGATCATGAAATTACTATAGCATGACTTCATAGTTAAATAAAAATATTACAAAATTATTTCAATGTAATTTCAAATTCGAATCACTTATATTTATTAGCTCCTTATAAAAGGTGAACGCCTTTTTAACACGTTAACTGCCACGTATGTCACCGGTGACCTACATTAGTGGAGGATTTGCCTTCAACAGTTTTCTGATGGCAGTTAAAGGCTTAACATTATGCACAGTTGGTATTGAAACTTAGTATTAAAAAAAAACAACTTAATAATTTGCGCCTAAGCTGCGAAGCGAATACAATTAAAACCGTCCTGGCAGTAAACGGGTTGGTGGCTGACGCAAACTCATCAACGTGAAAAAAACCCATTTCCTCGTTTTATTAAGAAATTATCTACATTTTTTTTTTATATGACTTATAATTTCCTAAAAATTACCAGAAATGTTCATCACATGGAAACTTCGGAACTTGTAGCAGTTTTGATTCCCGCACGGAACAACTCTTTGTGTGATTCACAAAATTTTTGTTTCGGGTCTGGGTGTCCTGTGTATGTGATCTGTTTTTTTTTTTTTATAAAATCGTTGCCCCACACGAGGATTTTCTCCTGTGTCGTAGGTGCGTTTACAAACATACAAGTTCACATACACATGACACCCAGACCCGAAACAACAAAGAGTTGCTCCGTGTGGAATTGAACCCGCTGCACGTTGCCCAGCCACCGCACCAACCGAATCGTGAATTTGAATGTTTGTAAACGCACCCACGACACAGGAGAAAGAAAGAAATAGCGATGTTGTTGGTTCATCACATTTTTCTTTTATGTTAATTTCTTTATCACAAACAACACGTATCAAATAACGTAACTACCTAAGATAATTCTAAATACTTAGCTATCATTGGCTGGCTTAGGGGAATAACATAAAGCCTGTTATGTAAAAACAAGTAAATATTACATATAGATTAGAACAAATACTTAGTATTTAGTCCGAAATCTTAAAATAATTTATATTAATTACCTTTATCTGATTAAACGTGTGTATAAAGAAATAAACGAGTCATTATTGAATGGTTTTATCTAAACACCTGTGGCTATGTTTAAACTAGTGTTTTGCACGCAGCTTTACTCGTAGATTGTATAAAATTTAGTTGATTTTACTCTCTAAAAACAGGCAAACAAGTGATAGTAAAAAACGAAATTTATTAAAAAAGGAATTAAACGTTTATTCTACGTAATAATAGTTGTAATCTATTGGTAAAAAATGTGTCTTTTTCGGGAGCGTTCCTTCTACATCCTTATCATCATCAGCCTATAAGTAGTCACTGCTGACCAAAGGCCTCTTCTCTTATATAATGTATAATAGTATTGGTTAAATTAAAAATAAGCCGATTGGATTAAAAATAAGTCGTAAAATATCGTTCAAGTTTTTTATTTCAATTCAGTTCCAATTTTTATTTCAAAAACCTTTTAAACCATCCTCAAATATATTCGCCTTATACTACCTTATTGATCTGCCAAAAAAAATCAAACAGAAGTTCAACTCATGCGCAAGACATTAATTAATTGGATTTTCCTTTTGATAGTTGGAACAAACATTTTCACTTACATCCTGTTATGAATAAAAATATGACGAAACACACGTTTTTGTTATCGATAAAGAAATCGATAAGAGTTATCGATTCATTTGTCATCGTTTGAGGGAGGCGAGTATACTTGACATACCTTCGGAAAATGATAAGAGATCTGCTTACCTCTTTTCTTATGCATAGCCTTTCGTGGGTGTGGTCGGATATGAAATATCAATTGGTTCAATCGTTAAATGTAAAGCTAAAGTTTGTTTGAACGCACTAATCTCCGAAACTACTGGTTCAATTTGAAAGAAGAAGTAAAAGAGGGGATTTTGTAGCAAAAGCACCTCTTTAGGCAGGGGTGCACATTACGGCATGTAATGCCGTTATACAATGTATGAACATAACGTACTTTAAACCATTTGTTGTAAAAGTATTAATATGAAAAGTAGTAATAAAGTAAAGTAGTAATTTTATTATGACCACATACTGGGCACAATTCCAGACTCCGTGCTACTACTAAGAAATTTTCGCAAAACCTAAAGAATTCGAGATCTCCTTTTTGTTTTTTTTTTGATCCCTTGGTAGGAAATGTTCATGGAGCCCCGTCGTCTGGGTATGACGTAAGGGACTGTCAGACTCTTACTGACTAGAAACCGACCCCGGTGTCCCGTCTCATACATGGGTACGAACGAGGGTGTGGGAAACGAAATTCCTCCCAGCCCCCGTGGCGTGGCGACCTGCGTTGCCAGGACTGCGGAGCTGCGTTACCTCAAGATGCACAGAGAAGTGAGAGGTTGATCTCCTCCGTGCTACGCTTCAGAGGCGCACGTGGACACAACACGAGCCACCATGTCGGGTCCTTTAGAACGGGGTGACAGGGACTTCCCCAAGTCCACCGTCCCCGGACCCATTTAGGACTTCTAGAATGATCTCCTACTTCTCACCCAAAAAAAGTATGCAAATCCAGTTCCCATTTAAATGAGGAAAATCTAGACCTCCTATCTATCTATCTATTATCACCTATTTGTGACAAACCCACGTAAAATAATCGGTGTATTTTTCCCAACCTTTGGACTCAAAATCTGCTGATTCATTATCGAAATTCGATAAAAATATTAATTAAATTTTCTATTCATGACTAATCAAATATCATCCGGTTGGAGTAATGACCGTTTTTCGGTTTTATCTAAAGCTGTTTTTATCAAATAATCTTTTGAAATTGTAGACAGATTGTCGATCGTTCAAATGTATGTATGTAGGAGGAAAAATGTGTAATAAATTTGTACATTTGAGAAGAGATTGTAATGATTTGGCATTAATTTTATCAGTACGTGTGGAAGTTGATTTTGTTGGCAGGCAAATAAGTCGTTATTACAATGGGAATTATCATAAACATTTATAACAGCTTAACTTTTCTTTTATACTACTTTCGATAGCATTAAAGTTATAGCAGCCTAAGATGTGAGGGTCTGCGGATGGCGAGCAAGGGTAGCTCGCCGCCCGACCAGAACCAGACCCGTGCATATGGAGCGTCACGTTCCATGCGCGCCTCAAAAAGCCATCAGACTACCCAGAGGAGGTCCAGTCTAGTAATATTGTTACTGGGGTTACTGGGGTTCCGGCTCAAAGAGCAGGATTAGGAACGGGGTGGTTTTTAGTCAGTAAAAGTTCCGCCATCATTTTCGACAAGCTCTCCTCCCCTAGAATGAAATATAGGTGCATGCATACTGCACAATCACTACAGCTAAATATGTAATGGTACATCTCTACTATGTTTGTAATATTTTACATTCCCAACAGACGTATTTGTTAGTACGGCGAACCACTTTTTTCCAATACAATTGCACATTACATAGTAATTTGTGGCTGACCCAAAATGTGTTTCGGGAAATCGAACCCACTTACCCGCTACTCCAGCTATACAGTCTAATGTTGTTCATAATTATTATTAATTATAATTAAAACAATTTACCTGTTTCTAAAATGGTATGCACATGATGCAATCCCATTCACAAACGAAACCAAATTGTATGCTACAAAGAATTTTGTCATTAAAATTTCCAGTTAAAATAATAGTTTGATCCACCATTAACAACCTACTTATATGTCATGTCTAAAACGATTCTAACTTTGCTACGTCATTCCTCACGCCACGTCACGTCACATCATCCGAGTCCGGAGCTGCGGACTACCTAGCAGGTTTACCGGGGCTCCGGCTCAACAAGCAGGAGTAGGAACTGGGTGGTTTTTAGTCAGTAAGAGTCTGACACTCCCTCTCGCCTCGCTCAGGGTGGGAGAAGACATTGAATGATTTTACCCCTCTAAAAAAAAACACCATCCCTGTATCGGTCACCAGGGGGTCTACTCTAATTCAACGAAAAACGAAGTTTCGTCCGAAACTTTGCAAATTTCGTACTACAATTCTATTTATTGCGAACTTTCGTGAACAAAAATGAACGAATGAAATAAAGATAAATAAATAGGTTTTGATATGAAATTAAAAATAAAACGTTATTTTAAGTAATTTTATTAGTAAATCAATAAAACCTGCGGCCGAAGATTAAACGAAACTTCGGATTCGAGAACCGGAGTAACCCTAGGTCACACCATTAAATCACACCATAAAATGACGTCACAAAAATGGTACGACATAGTACAATGCCATTCTGGAAACCATTCCATAACAATATGGAATGTTAATACTGAAAATCAACAGATCCTTTTCCCCATACGTCTCGTATGATCTATGCGTCATGAATCGTTAATAGAAAGGTAGGTCATGGCATGATTTTGGAGCGTCAATCATTACAAATCAAGGCTTATCTGCGTCATATATTAACATACGTCATATAATATTAACGGCTCAAAGCAGGAGTAGGAACGGGGTGGTTTTTAGTCAGTAAGAGTCTGACACTCCCTCTCACCTTATCCAAAGCGGCGAGAAATCATGAATGAATATTCACCCTCAAGAAAAAAGAAATAAGCATTATAAACAGCACGTAACAGTTTATTACTGGAATATGGACATTTATCTGTATATGGGGTCTCCTATATAAAAAGAGGGTTACTATAATCCCAAAGATTGACAGACAGGTACGAGATCCTAGTTTTAAAAGTTCATCAGAGAGCGCTGCTGCCTAATTTCTGTCAATCCCTTGGTCAGTTCTTACGACACCCGCAGGAGTAGTAGAGGTGTAAAATTATGATAAATGAGAAGATCTAAGCATTAATCACCACGTTTGCTCAATGCAGGTTGGCGATTTAAAACTTATAATTATAAATTAAAATATTTTCTGTTAGCAGCTGTGGAAACCGCACCCTAATGCATGAGAAACGGACGTCTAAACCTCAGGCCACCACGACAACCACAGGATAGACCACCAAAAATGTCATTACACAATAATATGACATAGTGCAATCCCTTTTTTGGACACAATTCCATTATAGTGAGGAATGCGACTGAAAAACAATGAAAGGTTTTCCCCATACCAATGAAATGAGGAGTGACTCATCAGAATAAACAAATAGACATGTCAAAACCTGTCACGCCTCTCTACGTCACATTAATATTCTACGTCATTATCTAATGACCTCTTTAGGTCATACCACTAAAATGACACCATGATATGCACTTATGTATATAGTGCAATCCCTTTCTAGACACATTTCCATATTAGTATAGAATTCAAATGAAAAAACAATGATGAATCACGGAAAACTTTTATCCTATTAAATGACCCACATAATATATTATGTTTGCATTAATACCACAATTGTAATTATATAATACTAGCTTCTGCCAGCGGCTTTGTCGGCGTTCCCGTGGTAAAAAGTATCCTATCACCCAAGTCAGTTCATACCCTGTCTGTAAACCAAATTTCATCAAAATCCATTCAGTAGTTTCAGCGTGATTGACGGACAAACGTTCAAAAAACAAAACTTCCATGTTTATAATATTAGTGTGATTAATGGAATTTGTATGGTAATTAATTACTTTTATGGATTTCTCAATAATAACAAGACTCATGCGTTGTACTGGGTATATGACAATAGGCTCACCCCTTATTACATAGAATTCATACCTAACACAAAGGGTAAAAATTGGGTGTCACATAGTAAATGACAACCTTTTTGGGAACTAACAAACTACGTTTAAAAAACCGACTTCAACCTCCTTTTTTGAAATCAGTAAATTTTAATAAAGTCACTTTATATGCTTAAACCTGTTCCCAAAGTGACCCGGAGCTGCGGACTACCTAGCAGGTTTACCGGGGCTCCGGCCCATAGGACAAAACTAGGAACGGGATAGTTTTTAGTCAGTAAGAGTTTGACACTCCCTCTCGCTTCGCCCAAAGCGGGAGAAGTCATTGGATGATTATCCACCCTTAAAAGAAATATTTCACTTTTCTAAAAACCGCATCAAAATCTGTGTCCTCAATCACGAAATAAACTAAAAACCTCCTTCTTTTTAAGAAGTCTGTTAAAAAGTATGACGTCATGTTATGTTTTTGTATCATGTTCAATGACACTATTGGACTCATGTCCAAACCTGTCCTACCTTTGCTACGTCACTTCAAATCATCTCATGACACAAATGACCTCTTGAGTACAAACATCAAAAATGACGTCACAAGAAAAAATACTAATCGTACGATTGCATGGTGACGTGTTAAGAGTTCAAAACTTTTTCGATGCGTCACTTAGTGTTTACGGATATTAAAGAAAAAAGAGTATGCGGAAAATAAGAATTTAGTAGTTTTTTTTTTTTTATTTATCATCATCATCATACAAATCAGCCATAAGACGTCAACTGCTGAACAAAGGCCTCCCCTAATGACTTTCAGATAGGTCGGTTGGAAATGGCCTGCATCCAGCAGCTCTCTGCGACCTTAATCAGGTCGTCTGTCCACCTTGTGGGTGGACGTCCTACGCTGCGTTATTTATTTTAACTAAAAAACATGGTTTTCTCAAGTAAATTAATGGAGAAAAGCTCTACTAGTTTCGAGTCACAGAGAACAGTACGAGTAGGCTGCGTGACGTCACCGCGTCTGTGCACTCTGCTCATGTTAAATAGTCCCTCTGTGACTTTAAACTAGTAGAACTTTTCTTCGTTAATTTATGTGAGTGTTCGTCTCTTCGTGGAGCTTTTCGTGGCCAATCCCTTTCATTGGCATCATCGTTTTCATCATCAAGTATTTTCCGCCATCTCCTTCTGGGCCTGTCTCAACGTCTTTAGACGTTGAGTGGGCTCCACTCAGTGGTGAGTTTTGCCCACCGCTCGTTCAACATGCGGCAGACATGTCCAGCCCAGCTCCACATCAAGCTTGCGGCTTTCTGACCAATAAATTTTTGAGAAACCAAAAAAAATCCGAAACCTGAAAGAATCCGAGACTTAACGGACACACAACTACGCATCATGATAATGCAAAACCAGTATAAACTAACATTTGAATGTACGTAAAGATCTTAGACAGCGAGCTCACGATAAACTGGTTTTAAATAGCTGTGTTGTCACGGCAATACGTCCAAACGATACAATTAATGCGTCACAATACAGAAAAAAGTTTTAATGAACCCCCCCTTGCCTGAATCATGATAACATTTTCCCCACAACACAATGACGTCATCGTTCACGAATGACGTATGACTCATGCAATTTGCCCCCAAGTTTGAAACCGGTTTCTCATATCCGATGATCTTAATCGGATTGTTTTCTGTGGACTTTGGCCTTATCATGTCTATTTTACTTTATCATATCTTTTATATATTGATTATTAGTGTTCACATATTTTTGCGGTTAATAATCAATGTGTAGTTCCGTTTTGATCCTATCTTGGAACCTAAGCCGTTTCTATCTGTGTAGTGAATCTTTGTAAATATGTAATCCCTTTTTGTAGATTTTAGATTGATTTGAAAATGTGTGGTTTTATTATTTCTATTTAAAATTTCCCTAAGAATTTTCTATAAATACTTCTTATCGTCAGATTGTTATTTGGATAGTTGAGGGTCAAAGAGCTTTTCTTTGACCTATAAAAATAATTTATTAATAAAAGTTAGACCCAGTTTTACTTTCCATAATACTATAAAATTACTTGATAAAAAAATACTGCGTTCATTTAGTTTTTTAGAAAATTTCTCAATAATATAATTGCATGGAGTCTAGAAATATAGCAATAGGCTCACCCCCTATTACTTGGGACTTAAAATACAAATGATGAAAAGTGGATATCAATGTACACCCACTTTTTACCATTTAGCGGCATTATGTGCCAAAATATGCACCTCTGCCTACCGCTTCGGAGATTAAGGCGTAACATTGCATAATCTATTATATAAAAATAAGTCGGGTTTTCCTTTCTGACGCTATAACTCCAGAACGCACGAATCGATTTCCACGGTTTTGCATTTGTTGGAAAGGTCTCGGGTTCCGTGAGGTTTATAGTAAAGAAAATTCAGAAAAAAATCAAAAGAAAAGCAGGAAATCAGGGAAAATCATTGATGGCGAAACGGAGTTCGCCGGGTTTGCTAGTACTTAATAAAACAAATTCAGGGGATAAACATTAAACAGGTGCAATACAATTTAAAGTTACGTAATCTTGTTGTAAGTATGTTTGTATTATTAGCAAAACAGTTCTTTATCAGGCCCCTAATACGTGGAACTAAAAACGTTGCAGAACGTTAGTAAACACCTCAGCCTACCACTTCAGAGAATAATGCCTTGATGTTTATTCTTACACACATTAAGTCCACTATCTTTTCAATCTAAGACCACACAAGTAAAGGCACGCTTTTTAACATTAATTAATGCGTATTAGTGTAAACAAACAACAAAATTTACATACGAGAAAATGTCTGACGCATCGCAAAATTTACAAATTCGTGAAAGTATGACTCGTAACAAAAAGAAATTCCGTTTAAAAGCACTATATTACTAGACATATTAGTTACTACGTAGAAGCTTCGAATAAAATAAACTCTATTTAATTTGATTCATCGAAGAACGTGATGACTCATTTGGCGCCAAATCTGACAGGCCGCCATCTTTGGATTCTTTTTTTTTTGCTACGAATGTCACTGACGCGGCTAGTTATGCCTTATGCAATACGTTTTGTTTATTATATAATATCTGACGTAATGTTGGTTTTTCTTATGATACAAGGTTATAGAATGAGTTTATTGATAAAGTTGTATGCTCAAGTGGTTGGGTTACATACTAATGTTCTTCTAGTAAATTTGTGACGTCATGGACACGCCACGCTAGATTGTTATTGATTCATTGTTTCAAAAACGTGATATTACTTAAGTGTTATTCTGTTGTGTAATTACTTATCGATCTAAGGTTAAGTGTACTAAAATTAGATAGTCCTTGGTCTAGCAATCAACACTTTCTATAGCTAACTTTGTAGTTGGATAACACTTGGTCGACTCCGTGGTCGTATTGTAAATTAAAAAGAATGCCTTTTTTTGAGGGGGGACAATCATCCAATGACTTCTCTCGCCTTCTCTCGCCTTCTCTCGCCTTCTCTCGCCTTCTCTCGCCGAGGCGAGAGGGAGTGAAAAAGAAAGCCTTGTAATGAAAATATGATCGACTCAACACCAAAATCGCCAGACTTTATGACGCTTGCAAGTTTTAACCGATAAAACAAGAGTTATCAAAAGTTTTTATAATAATTGAAAATGTCATTCAATTTATATTTCATTAATAAAAGTGATTATCATTGTACGTACAAACTTTTCAATGAAAAAAACTATTATCTTGTAGATCAGGACAGTTTACGCCATGAACGCCTCAATGAAATAATAGATTATAATAATACTTCATATAAATCGATAAAGTTATTAATAAAATGTCACTATAAAACTGCGCAGTTCATACTAAACATTTACATATATACAACGCTTTTTATATAATATGCATTAACCCGTTGTCTGTCGGAACGCAGATCTACGCGAGACACAATGTGTTTTCTATTGTGTCTTATATACCGACAGACAAGGGGTTAAAGAGTAAGTAGAGACTTACGTCTCATTCATTTGTATAAAGAAATATTAACTTGATCCCTCCACATAATATCATATGCCCCCAACTTAAGGGGTCATAAGTTCCGGAGTTGCGGACTACCTAGCGGGTTTACCGGGGCTTCGGCTCGAAAAGTAGGAGTAGGAACGGAGTGGGTTTTAAGTCTGACACACTCTCTCTTGCATCGCCCAAGGCGAGAGAAGCGATTGGATGTTGTTCCCCCTTAAAAAAAGACGGTCATAAGTCCCGAGAAAATATTTGATTCCTATAAAACTCCTTCCTATAAAGCCAGTACTAAATACAATATTATACATTAATATAATATACTTGTAATTTGATTGATTATTTGCTAGGCACGTGACGAACGATATCTTAGACAAGAGCACGAGCTTTACAAGATTTAGGCAAATTGAAAGAAAATGGATTTACCTTAATTGTTTTTCTTATCATTTTCCTCATATTGATATAAAAGGAAAAAAATAACAATGCCGGATATTCGGCAATACATTGATAAACGGTATTATCTTGTTATAATTGTTGAAATCTTTTGTTGTTTGTTATAATTTTGTTTTTTCAACATTTTATATCTGATAGCCGTATCATGTTAGGTAACATAAATTATGTATATCTGTGTCCACGAACTGATATATGTACTTTCTAGACTATGTCATCGATATAAATACACACCCCCTTTATGTAAACAGCTTGACAATTTTGATAGCGTTACCGTCCAGTACACTATTAAGACTGTGATTCATCGAATGGGTAGATAGAGGTTTAATGTAATGTGAACCCGAATGACCACCGTTTACCCTTAGTTTCATAAGTATGTACCTATTGCCATAACTGAGAAATTTTCGAAAACCCAAAAAAGAGCCCAGTAATACTTTACCCGATCCGGGAATCGAACCCGAGACCCCATGTCCGGCATTCGGACTTTTGACCACTCGACCAACGAGGCACTCAAATATATAAATGAGTATATCCCGGTATAATGCACTAAGAACTGTGGTGTGGCGTTGGTGCAGTTAATTTGCTCATTTCCCTATACACCATTTTTAACTTGGAGTTCTTAGTACAATGATTTTGAAATAGAAAAATATTTAATTTTGATAACACATAATTATGTTTACTCGTTTGAACCTGAATTCCTAAACTCAGAAGTCAAATTCAACTTCAATGACTAAATATGTACCTACCAAAGCAGACAGTCAACCAAATCACATATCCAAATAAAAATTACGTCAGTGATTACGTAGCAACAAGCAGTTATAAATTTAACTATATGACTTTATCACGCGTTGATAAGTAATCTCTCAGCAGTTTTTGTTAAATAAATCGTTGTAGTACATTCTTACATAATACTAATAAAATCTACGTCACTACTCAGTTATTCAGCTCTCAAATTTCTAGCAAGCTCATTTGGGGGTCGTTAGTCCTTAGTCAGTATAGACCCCCAAAATTTTAGGGGATAAATAATTTTTTTTTTAATTGCTAATCCTATAAAATAATACGTACATTGCATAGCGGCATTATGTGCCGCAATGTGCACCTCTGCCTACCCTTTCGGGTATAAAAGGCGTGACGTTGCTTTTTTAATCCTATAAATTTTTTATTGTACTGTCTTATAAAAATCCTTGCTCAAACATTTTTAACCGATTTTCAACTTTGAAACCATACTACAAAGTTTGAAAATTAAATGAAAACAGATTGGTATTGGACCACAAGTCCTATACCTAAGTCCGTTTTAATGCGCATGAGTTTTGTCACGTATCACACTCATTACGAGATCCTCTAAATAATACCACAATCAAACCATTAGTAGTATTAAATAATACTTATATGGAAACATAAAATCATGAAAAGGAAATAAACATAAATAACAAAAATAACATAATTGTATTGATCAAAAACGTACTGCAGTGTTTCCCCAAATTAGTACCTAAATGTGTGGAATTGATCTCGAAACAGCTCATGTAATTGAATCTGGTATTGGTTGTATAAATTAAAGAATTGTTGTATTAAATAATAATTGAATAAAATAGGTATAAAATAAAAAAGATAGTTATTATCTGTGTGTCTTTTTGTAATATTGAAATAGCCGCTTTTTACTACATATATTTATGAACATAAACGATACATATGTATACCAAAAGAAGATTTTTTTACAATTTTTGTGTTTCTCTGTCTATTCATTTGTTCCGGTTAATCTCTAAAATGGCTGAACCGATTTTGACGAGAATTTAATTGGTAGGTAATTAGTGTACTAAGGAGTAGCTTAAGGTACTTTTATTTCTTTCTTCTTTATACTTAATTCCCAAGGTACGTCTCACAATAGTTTCAAACAAAATGCTTTATTATATAGGTATATTATATAAAGTAGGTATGTATATGTTACCGATAACGGCCGAGACGACATTATCACCGAACCAACATATTGTTTTAAAGCCATATTTTATTATTTCATCATTTTTATCGCAATAATTTGATTATATTGTCTAGACTAACTCAGTTAGTAACTTCAGCTAACTATCACCCATTGGCAGACTGACTGCTAGACGCAATCACACGAATTCTTTTATCGGCTCTTTGATTTATTTTACAATGATTTTTTTATGTAACGGGGGTTTTATGCCTATGGACACCCGAAACACCAGAGGCGTTACAAGTGCGTTGCCAGCCTTTTAATTGAGTGTTAGGAATTTGGAGCTTCGGACTACCTCCGGAGCTGCGGATTACCTCCGGAGCTGCGGACTACCTGGCGGGTTTACCGGGGCTCCGGCTCGAAAAGTAGGAGTAGAAACTGTTTGGTTTTTATTCAGTAAGAGTCAGACACTCCCTTTCGCTCGCCCAAGACGGGAGAAGGCATTGGATGATATTCCTCCTCAAAAAAAGGGTTGTTAAAGATTCGGGAATTAGGGAAGGGTTGTTCTCAGCTCGCTTGCTGTTGCTGGAGAGAGTCGAAGTGGCTCTGCTTCCCGTGGGCCCATACGGGCCTCAAGTCGGAGGGTGTCGGGCTCTGAGTCCGATTCCTCATCCGCATCAGGCGCTTGCTCACTGCGCAGCGTGAGCTCGCAGCGCCCGAAAAGAGGGACGTTTAAACGTCCCAGGTTGGAGGAGGGTCGAGGGCCGTCCTCCAACGAGCAGGAGGCCCCAGCCCCTAAGATCCCTACGGCTTCGCGGGGCAGGGGTAAAAGAAAGGGCAGTGAGAGGCTGATACCCGCTACTCAGACCGAACCAACCGAAGCCGACTCCTCTGAAATGGAGGTGTCTGGCGGCGAGGGTTCAGTAGGTCAGAATGATGTTGGAACTGGCGAGGTTAGCCTTCGCAAGACGGTTATGGAGGCACTCCGGATGGTGGCTGGACAGAAATCCCAGAACGCCCGAAACGGAGTGCTGAGACATGCGAAGGCTACTATTATGAAGGCCGCTCGGCAAAACGGGGCGCCTTTAGCAGCAGGGCGGCAGATGACCGCCTTACAAAAGGAGCTGGGGGAGATGCGGCGGGAGATGGCCCGGTTGACAGCCTCCAATGCGGCTATGGAGGCCGAGCTTCGGTCGGCTAAGGCCGAGCTCGCTGCTGCTCGCGGAGGTCGAGGCCAGCCCTCACAGTCAGCGGAGGCTGACATGATCGGCCTGGTGCGGCGAGAAATGGCTGCGTTCCAGCAACGTTTTGACGTGCTGGAGAGCAGGATCCTCCGCCCCCCACTTGCAGCGAGTCAAGCACAAGCAGCCCCAAGAACTTTTGCAGCTGCAGCGGCGACCAATTCTGGTCAGTCAAGCCGCTCTGCTCAAGGCCAACCGCCCGTGAGAGAGCTGGTAGCCTCGCGAGCCCAGGCTCCGGCTGCACCGGCTGCCAAGGCGCCGATAGGTCGTAGGCGCAGGGGCACAGTGAATCAGCCGGCTGTTGCCCCAACCGGAGTAGAGCCTACCCTGGTCTCGGATTCTCCTGTTGATGGCGGCCAATGGCAAGTGGTTGGAGAGGCTAGGAAGGCCGCCAAAGAGGGACGAAAGCGCCGCAAAAAGGAACAGCGGCAGCGGCGGCAGCAGCGGCGCAAGGAAAAGCGCGCTGCGGCAATGCTTGTCGCCCCTAAAACCGCGGCGGTAGTGATAACGCTACAGCCGGACGCGGTTAAAAGGGGCGTCACGTACGGCGACGTCCTCGCGAAACTGAAGGCGGCGGTAACTCCCGCGGAGTACGGGGCCCCAGACGGGTTTTCGATGAAAGTCACGGCGACTGGAGCCCGCCTACTGGAAGTCCCCGGTGCGGACAGCGGTCCATCCGCTGACGCTCTTGCCGAAAGGCTCAGGGCGTGTCTCGGGACCGACGAGGCTCGCGTGTCCAGGCCCACCAAGTGCCTAGACTTACGCATATTGGGCCTGGACGACTCCGTGACGGCGGAGGAGATAGTGGCTGCTGTAGCCAGGACGGGAGGGTGCCCTGCAGACCAGGTGAAGGCAGGCACCATCCGTGCAGACAATTCGGGGCTACGAACGGTTGTCGTGAGCTGCCCCGTCTCAGCGGCTAAGAAAATAAAGGAGGGTCGAAGGCTCCTGGTGGGCTGGGTCTCGGCGCAGGTCAAACTGCTCGAGCCTCGGCCTATGAGGTGTTACCGCTGCCACGTGGGTCACCACGTGAGCGTTAAGTGCACCTCAGAGGTGGACCGCAGTGACTGCTGTTTCCGCTGCGGTCAGCCCGGTCACAGGGCCGGCTCGTGCTCCGCCCCGCTACACTGTCAAGCATGCGCGACAGTTGGTAAGCCGGCCAATCACCGGGCCGGGAGCAGAATCTGCTCCCCTCCTGCCAAAACCAGGGGCAAGGCTAGGCCCTCCGCCACCGCCGTCGTTCCCGCCGCCGCCACTGCAGTAGCAACCGCTTCCCCTACTGCTGCTGTCGCCGCGGCCGCTGCCGGCTGTAATGCCGCCGAGGAGGTCGTGATGGATTGTCAATAGTGACTCCATTACGCCTCCTCCAGGCGAACATCAACCACTGCGCTGCCGCTCAGGACCTACTACTCCAGAGCATGGCGCAGTGGACGATTAATATCGCCGTGGTCTCCGAGCCCTATTTCGTCCCGCCCAGGGATCACTGGGTGGCGGACTTGGATGGCTCGGTGACCATCATCTCGTCGGCCGCCGCCGGTACCCCGACTCTTGAGGGTGCTCAAAGAGGCCGGGGTTGTGTCGCAGCACGGTTCGGAGAGATCGCTGTGGTGGGCGTGTATTTCTCTCCGAACCGAACTCTCGCCGAGTTCCACAACTCCCTGAGGGAGTTGGTTGACGTCGTCGTCGGGTTCCGTTCCCTCCCCGTGCTTGTCCTCGGGGACTTCAATGCCAAGAATCTGGCTTGGGGTTCCCGGATCACTGACACGCGGGGTAGGATGGTGGAAGACTGGGCTCTGGAGACAGGCCTAGTCGTCCTGAACCGGGGTTCTGTCCCCACGTGTGTGCGGATGCAGGGTGAATCGGTTGTGGATATTTCGTTCGCGAGCCCCGCTCTGTCACCGCGTGTCGTCGACTGGTGTGTCATGGAGGAGGTGGAGACATATTCCGATCACCGGTACATCCGGTTCGATGTTTCCGCTGAGTCCGCGGACCCACCAGTCAGACAGGCCCCATGTGGCCCGCGTTGGGCGCTGAGGCAACTGGACCGGGAGCTATTCCTGGAAGCCGCCATCGTGCAGGCCTGGGTGATACCACCGGACAGGCCTGCCGACATTAACGAGGAGGCACGGTGGCTCCAGGACGCCATGTACAGGATTTGTGACGTGGCGATGCCCCGGGTCCGTCCAGGACAGCGGAAGCGCCAGATGTACTGGTGGTCGCAAGAGCTGGCTGCTCTGCGCAGTGCGTGTGTTGCTGCGCGACGCCAGTACACTAGGCACCGCAGGCTTCGTATCCGTCCACCGGACGCGGAAGCTAGAGAGGCGGAGTTATATGAGGGGTACAAGGCGGCGAAAGACGCCCTAAAAACGGAAATCCGGCGGGCCAAAAACCAGGCCCGCCAGGAGATGCTGGAGACTCTGGACAGAGACCCGTGGGGACGCCCTTACCTAATGGTGCGTGACAAGCTCCGCACACAGGCTCCCCCGCTGACACAGAGTCTCCGGCCAGAGGTTGTAGAGGAGGTGGTCACCACCTTGTTCCCCCAATCACAGAGGGGCTACATCCCTCCGTGCATGACTCCGCCCCCTGCGGTGCCCGATGCGGGCCACAGCGACGACGACGATGACACAGCACCAGAAGTGACCGAGGCAGAGCTGAGAGTGGCGGTGCGCCGGATGGGCGCCAAGAACACCGCCCCGGGACCCGACGGATTGCCTGGCAAGGCGTGGGTCCTGGCTTCGGAGACTCTCAGGCCTCGACTAATTGGTCTCTTCAGCGCATGTTTGGAGAGGGGCCAGTTCCCGCTATCATGGAAGGCGGGTAAACTGGTCCTTGTGAAGAAGCCGGGGCGCCCTGCGGACTCTCCGTCCGCGTACCGGCCCATCGTGCTACTCGACGAGGTGGGAAAACTGTTTGAAAGAATAATTTCAAACCGCCTCGTCGCGCACCTGACGGGAACAGGGCCGGACCTCGCGGACGGCCAGTTCGGCTTCCGCAGAGGGCGCTCCACGGTGGACGCCATCATGCGCGTGAGGGACCTTACGACGGGGTCTGCAGTGTCCAGGGGTAAGGTCGTCGTGGCGGTGTCTTTGGACATCGCCAACGCCTTCAACTCTCTGCCCTGGAGCTGCATTTTGGAGGCACTACGGTATCATCGGGTGCCTACCTATCTCCGTCGTATAGTCGAGGCTTATCTGACGGACAGATCCGTCATCTACCCCGGTCACCGAGGTGAGTGGAACCGGCGAGAGATGTCGCGCGGTGTTCCACAGGGATCGGTCCTGGGACCGCTCCTGTGGAACATAGGCTACGACTGGGTGCTGCGCACCGACCTCCCGAGCGGCGTCAGCGTGGTTTGCTACGCTGACGATACGCTAGTACTAGCACACGGGAGGTCGCACCAGGTGGCGGCCGACTTGATGACGAGAGCGGTTGCGATAGTCGTTGCAAGGATCCGGCAGCTGGGACTCGAGGTGGCACTTCATAAGTCCGAGGCCATGTGTTTTTATGGCCGCGGGAATGCGCCACCTCCGGGTGGGTTCCAGATCATGGCAGGAGGGGTTTCCATCGGCATCGAGGTGACGATGAAGTACCTGGGACTCGTCCTCGACAGTCGGTGGAAATTCGAGGAACATTTCCGACGTTTGGCTCCCAAGTTGGAACGAACGGGGGCTGCTCTAAAGCGGCTCCTACCCAACCTCGGGGGACCAAACGCCTCCTGCCGGAGGTTGTACGCGGGGATTGTGCGGTCCATGGCCCTCTATGGGGCCCCGGTGTGGGCACCAAACTTAAGGCGACGACCAGCTCGCGCGCTGGTTTCATCCCAGAGGGTCATGGCCATTCGGATGATCCGTGGGTACCGCACGATCTCCGGGGAGGCGGCTAACCTCCTTGCCGGATTACCGCCGTGGGATCTGGAGGCGAAAGTTCTCGCGGACGTATATAGGTTACGTGCGGAGGCGCATCGCCGGGGCGAAACTCCGCTACCGCGTCAGATCAGTGCGTGGCGGGATGAGCTCCGGCGGGATCTCATGGCGGAATGGAAGCAACGACTGTCGCAACCGAGGGCTGGGCTCGCTGTTATAGCAGCGGTAAGTCCCCTCTTTGAGGAGTGGCTAGAGAGGCGTCACGGCGTCCTCACCTACCGCCTGACGCAGGTGCTTACCGGACACGGAAGTTTCGGTAGGTACCTGTTTCGGATTCGGCGGGAGGAAACGCCCGGGTGTCGGCATTGCGTGGATCACCCGGAGGACACGGTGGAGCATACAGTAGCGGTGTGCCCTGCATGGGCTGAGCACCGCCGTGTCCTCAGGGATGTGATCAGCGACGGTGACCTCTCGCGTCCGGCTTTGGTTCAGGCCATGGTGCGGAGCGAGGGGGAATGGGACGCCGTCTCCTCCTTCTGCGAAGCAGTCATGCAAGCTAAGGAGGAGGCGGAGCGCGTGAGGGAACGATCCTCCTCACGCCCCAGCCGCCGCAGAAGACACTCCGGGCGTCGGGGATCGCGTGACGATCTCCGGCCACCGTAAGTGCGGGTCTGCGGACGGCGAGTAAGGGTAGCTCGCCGCCCGACCACAACCAGACCCGTGCGTACGGCGCGTCGCGTTCCGCGCGCGCCTCAAAGAGCCAGACCACCACAGATGGGGCCCAGTTGGGCTGATGCCTGACCCGGAGCTGCGGACAACGTAAAAGGTTACCGGGGCTCCGGCTCAAAGCAGGAGAAGGAACGGGGTGGTTTTTAGTCAGTAAGAGTCTGACACTCCCTCCCGCCTCACCCAAGGCGGGAGAAGTCATTGGATGATTTTCCCCCTCAAAAAAAAAAAAAAAAAAAAAAAAAAAAAGGGAAGGGATGTTCCGCCCCCTCGGAATTGGCACTCCGAATGGATGTTCATGAGTGGCGCTAACAGCTTACAATTACGTGATCAGTCAACACGTTTCTCATTGAAAAAACCTATCAGTAATGTTGTGTATTATGTTGTAAAACTACGTATTTCACAATTCCAAAACAAAACATTTGTTATTTTCCTATAGTATTGTGTACTAATGACACACCCACCGCCACCTGGACTTTCTTCCGCGTACTTCCCAGGTATTATCCTCAAACCAACCTCGACTCCTGTCTACCCAATTTCCTCAAACGTCAAACCGCGTAAATTATAACTAAAAACGTGCTTAAAATCACGTTAACTTGGAAATACCAATATTGTTTTATCGTTTATTAATTGTTATTTATCCTTTAGATGTGATAAATACCTTTTTTATATAAATATGTATATGATGGGTCGCGGGCTGGCTGCTATCTCGCCTGTTGGTAAGTGATGATGCGGCCTGCGATGGAGCACGTCTGCCCATGAGCAACTTATACCTACCTATGTTCATTATTTTCCGTAATATAACTTCAAAAATATTACCTTCTTTTTTTACCCAAAAATATAAGCAAAGTTATTATTATTATTACATAATATTTTTTATGGTATAAGCCGGTAAACGAGCATATGTATCACCTGATGGTAAGCAATTGCCGCCGCCCAATGGACACTTGAAACACCAGAGGCGTTACAAGTGCGTTGCCGGCCTTTTGGGGGATAGGAATTTAAGGGTTGTTGGGGAATCGGGGATTAGGATATTAGAGGAACGTAGGAAATGTAACACCTATTCATGGCACATGACTGGTTCTGGTCGGGCGGTGAGCTACCCTTGCTCATCGTCCTCAGACCCGTAACATTTATTTTACTAATATTAGAAATGCGAAAGTTTTTATGTTTGTTTGTTCCTTCTTTAAGTCAAAACTGCTGAAGGCATCGATATGAAATTAGGAAAAGGGTTAGATTATGGTCTGGATAAACAGACATGTGGCTTTTTATCCCACGGGAACGCGGGCTAAACCTACTGGCATAAACTAGTAACATCATGCCTACATAATGTTTAAAATGTAGGCAGAAATCACAGAGTTATTGCGATCCTCATTAGCTTATAACTAACTATACCTAGGTAGGTATATATGTGTTTATATACAGAATGCAATTAATCATTGGTACAGTTTTACTAAGTATCATCCAATTAATGTGACTTTTCGCACGTATGCACGGAATACTAAGATTTCAAATTGTTTATGTACTTTGCGTTGTTTCACGTCGGTTTTCTGTGAGGCCGTGGCATCACTCCGGTCGAGCCGGCCCATTCGTGTCGAAGCATGACTCTCCCACACTTAAAGTTATTTTTATTATAAAGTAATTCTTTGTAAAATGTCTCATTAGTAGTCGGAGTCTGGAAAAATGCCCAGTATATGGCAATAAGCTCACCCCCTATTACATGGGACTTATAACACCTAAGGGGGAAAGTGGGTGTACATTGTACAGTGGCATTACGTGCCATAATGTGCACATCTGCCTACCCCTTCAGGGATTATTCTTTGTGTCTGTTAAAGTCACGAGATTCATCTAAATAAATCCTATAATATTGTACCTAATTGCGCAATAAAAGAGATCTACGCATTTTATAACAATAATATCACGAAGCCATTGTCTCAATATGACACCATGGGGACATTTATTACACAAATCCACAAATACTCTAAATATGTCTATACCTATTCAATTGTAATTATTTACAATTACTATATATCATGTTTGTTATTCCCCTAAAGCGGAGAGAAGTATATAAGTAATAGGTACCAGTTATGTTATTTTTCCTATTACAAAACATTGTAAAACATTAAAATCTATTTAACAATTTTTCTACTTCACTACATAGTATAAAACAAAGTCGCTTTCTCTGTCCCTATGTCCCTTTGTATGCTTAAATCTTTAAAACTACGCAACGGATTTTGATGCGGATTTTTTTAACAGATAGAGTGATTCAAGAGGAAGGTTTATATTTATAATACATGCGTAATATATCACCATTGTACCCATGTGAAGCTGGGGCGGGTCGCTAGTTCGGAATATGATAGGATACTTTTTATGCAATGGGAACGCGGATGAACTGCTGCCGCTGACATAAGCTATTTTTTTTATGAAACACGCCGGTAGTCGAGCTGACGTATCACCTGATGGTAAGCAATCGCCGCCGCCCGCGTTACAAGTGCGTTGCCGGCTTTTTGGGAGTTAGGAATTTAAGGGTTGTTGTTTGGGAATTGCGAAGATTGGGAAGGGGGGAATTGGGCCTCCGGTAACCTCACTCACACAACGAATTACAACGCAAGCATTGTTTCACTATAATAAAACTATGTGGCTTTAACATATGAAAGATACATTATAGTTTTTATTTTAATTTACCAAAATTTTATTATTATAAAATTTTATAAAGCGTAATTCACATCCAAAATATGAACGAAAAGAACTAAGTTTATATACGCCATACTATCACATATCGTTTTACTAAACAAATGTTCTATAAAACATAATTACTTAGGCAGTTTAATGTTTGTTTGTTTGTCATTTTACTGAGAATTTCAAGTTATTTTTAGCCATACAATAGCCAAATGTCCGATGATGTAATTCAAGACCAACTAACGGAAATGCCAAACAATTTTGTGGCCTATGTCATTGTGGCAATAAGTACATAATAACAATACATACATTAATTACATAAGGATGTTTTTAAGTAGCAAAGAATATACGGTGAAATGGAATGCATCACCCCTGCTCTTCCCGTGGGAGTTCCAAGAGCCGACTAAAGGACTAGGTATACCATAGAAATAATACTGTTTTAATAATTTATGTATATGGACTACACAATTGACAATGACCGGGCAACAGTGCTCTCTACGCCGGTAAGAAGGATCACCTGATGGTAAGCAATCGCCGCCGGCCATAGACACGGCTTGACATGGCTTGCCTTTTGGGGCTTAGGAATTTACGGGTTGTTAGTGAATCGGGGATGAGGAAATTGGGAAGGTGGATAATTGGGCCTCCAGTAACCTCAGTAACCTCACAACGCAAGCGTTGTTTCACGTCGGTTGTATATAAGGTATCACTCCAATCGAGTCGGCGCATTCGTGCCGAAGCTTGGCGCGCCCACACTTAAAATCTCGCCTGGTGGTAAGCGATGATGCGGTATACGAAGGAGCAGGATTGCCCATAAGCAACCTATACAGGCTTAAAGATACCCAGGTTATATACCCTCCGGGAATCACAGGCTGCGTCATAGTCCAGTAGCTGACTGTCACGTAGGTACCACATTATAAATGCGAAAGTTTGTGACTTTGTATGTATGTTTGTTACTCAACTACGTGAAAACGGCTGAAGGGATCGGTATGAAATTAAGAATAGGGGTAGATTATGGTCTGGAATAACACATAGGTTACTTTTTATCCTGCGGGAATGCGGGCGAAGCCGCTGGCAGAGGCTTGTGTTGATATGTTACTCATTATTAACTGACATACATAACACATTACATTATATAATGTTTCCATGTAGTCTCGATGAAATTCCAGGACTTTCCTCATATTTCTAGGTTAAATTATAAATCATTAAGACTAATTAACCCGTTTAATGTTTTCGTTTGAGGTAACTACATTAGGTTATGTTATGACTGAAATTAATGGATTATTTATGACCAACATATTTATTTACTAACTAAAAATTAAAATGAAACATTACAAACGATTTTTCCGCATTCGACTTTGCCCGCCTGTAGAAGAGTTTTCTCGAATCTCGATTTTCATAGAAAACCGACGTGAAACAACGCTTGGGTTGTGTGTCGATTGTGTGAGTAAGGTTACCGAAGGTCCGATTCCCCCTTCGCAATCTTCCCAATCCCCGATACCCGAACAACAACCCTTAAAGTTCCTAACCCGGAAAAAGCCGGCAACGCATTTTTTGTGGGACACCTCTGGTGTTTCAAGTGTACATGGGCGTGCGGCGATTGCTTACTATCAGAGTGATACCGTATGCTCGTTTACGGCATGCTTCATCCCCAAAAAAAAGCATTGTTATTAGGCCGTAGTATCACTCCGGTCTAGCCGGCCCATTCGTGCCGAAGCACGGCTCTCACACATACGATCAAATACACAAACATCACTCAATTTTTAGACGCTCCCAAAAATAGTTCTGTCTCTACAAATTCCTTATAAAACGGAGACAGAAAGATATTTAAGTACAACTTAAAATTTATTATCGTTTCAGTATTTGGGCAATAGTGTTATACAGACTACGTAATTATAGGGGAATACCTCTTTATCCTCTAGATTAGTTTAGATAATTCTAGATAAAACCGAATAAACATGTCTGTCTGTACATTTCTTTGTTTCACTTTATCTATCGACTGGATAATATTCGTCTGATAACTACCAATGTCATAATAACCTGGAAATCAGGTTATTGCGTTATGAAAAATATGTTTTTTTTAGATCTGAATACTGATAAAAGTGAAATTACGCAGAAGAAAACGATTTGTTTATGTATAAGTGGTTTTTATCAATATGTTGCAACAGGTTACTAAGAAATTATTATTGGTATCTTTAAAAGAAATGCAAATGTGTTCAGGAGTCTTTTTTTAGCTTTCGAAGAAAATGAATAAGAATGGAAAGCAATTATTTCATTTTAACGGTTAATCTTTGAAATGAGTGGACCGATTTTGACGGGACTTTTATTGGAAGATAGTTGATGTAGTAAGGAGTAACTTGGGCTAGTTTTGTTTTAGAAAATGAATGTACAGAGTCCGAAATCCACACGGACTTTTTGCCAAGCTGGAGAAAATCTATCAATTGACTTTGGGAATTTCTAAAACCAGTAATAAGTACCTCTAACGAACAGGTAAAGGGATATACAAAACAATATTTTGTTAGAAACTAAAATTACCGGGGCTCCGGCTACCTATTATCATTAACTGGCAAAATTTTCGTTAAGGTAACCCTTAAACGTCCCCTCAAATAGGTACCTATAAACGCAACTGCCAATATTAGTATAAAAACTAATATCTCTAATATATAAAATATCCATGTCACAATGTTAGTTACCATACTCCTCCGAAACGGCTTTACCGATATTTACCAAATTTTATTATTCAGTATGTCTGAGAATCGGCTACTATCTATTTTCCATACTCATAAGTGATAAGGATTGTTCACCTAATTTAAACCAATAAGGCAAAACAACGTTTGCCGGGTTAGAGTTTTTTCTCAATTGATAGTACATTGTCGCACACAAGGTTACAGTATTCTCCGATCACTCATAATAAAACTATATGTTAACAAATTAATAACATAACGAACATTTTACGTAGTAACATGATAATAACTATAACATTCGTACATAACAACTATATAACATTTATTATATAAGACACAAACGTAAGATTCAAGATAAATCATGTCACTATACAAATATAGTCTATTTCAGTCGATATCAACTACTCCAACACATATTTGGGTCACGCCCGAATCAGCCAATCAGCATTCGTAAAAAAAATAACACTCTGAATGCGCCCGCGCACTAAAAAAACCCGAGTTTTATCAATAAAACGTTACATTTCGTAAACATATAATGACAAATGACATAATTGTACTAAAAATACTTGCGTCGTAATTATTTTTGTGTCGATAAGATATAATTGTTATAATAATTATGTTTTGTTACCTTTGAACACTGCTTTGTTTTATAATTATCTAATTAATTGTTATTTTAATATAATGTAACGACACAATTATAACAGGTGTACCTGCTAACGTTACTACATCACTTTTTGACAAGAACCTGTAGAACAGAACATGTAGTAACGTCTAGCGTTACTACATCACTTTTTGACCGTTTATGGGATAGGAGAGAGAGATTATTTATTTAAAAAAAACGTTGCCCCGCAATAGTATTTTCTCCTGTGTCGTAGGTGCGGTTACAAATATACTTGTTCACATAGACTGTACACATGACACCCAGACCCCAATCGAACCCGCTAAACGTTGCACGACAGCCGGTTACTCAGCCACCACGCACCAACACACAAAATAATAATACTTTGCCTAACCTGAAAATCGAACCTAAACATTTTCAACAGTCATACTATGGCCAGTTAACTAAATGCAATAACAACAATAATTAATCATAATACAAACAGAAAAAATCAAGGATAATAAAAAACTATACCAATTAATATTCATCGAGATTTACCTGAAAAAAACAACTGGCTTTACGAAATACAGGAAATATTGTTATCAGTGTGACATTTTCTTATCGATTCCAAGGCAACATCTTTGATTACTGCCCCAGTTTCAGTTGAGCTGAGCTGAAACGCCATTCGTTGTAGAGTCATAAAAAAATTACGTCACTTAAATTAACCTTTTACTGAAAAAATCCCCGAAAAGTAGGTTATCTGAGAAAGAACATCGGGCTAAAAATACTTTTGTATGGGACACTTACCTACGGCGAACAAAAATAAAATTAGGTACGGTGGATAGGCAATTAAATCTAGTTCACAATGGTATAGTTCCCATATCTGTGGGTCGTGGCAATAAGGAGAAATTGGACATTTAAAAAATATTTATAAATGTTTTTGGGCAATAATTGAAGAGGAAAAAGGGAATCAAAAATAATTAAAACCCCATATTTTTCTCTTAACTTTTGGCGAAGGACTGCGATGATGATGACGAAGGACTGCGATGTAGTAAGATAAGCTAGCTACCTGCGCGAGCGCAACATAATACCAGTTTTAAGACTATGGGCGAGAGTGAGAACGAACCATGCACATCAACTTGACGGATTTAGTCTGATTGGGTTAATAAAAATAACGGAGTGATATTTTAACATTACAGCCAGTAAATAGGAAAAAACTATACTTAATTATATCATTTTCATTTTACTAATTATTTCCATTTTCCCATTATCGTGAATCAAAATAACTACACAATATTAAATATGATTGCAAACGCTATCATTTAAAAAATTTTGGTTTATGTTCGCCTTTTAAAAAATCGGGTAAAAAACGCTCGATGTCCTTTATGCTAAAACATCTTTTTTAACTCAGGTTTGAGAGAGTACAGTTGTTAAACATTATGTAGGCACCTATCTATTAAGGTATTCTGTTAGGGAATAATCCCCCATTTCTAAACGGCCAGCAAAGTACTTGTAACTCCTCTGGTGTTGCAGTGGTCTATTACGGTGCCGATTGCGTAGCATCAGGCATCAGTCTGACCGTTTATCACCCTTTTTTAAGTGGGGGAAATTCATCCTATCACTTCTCCAGCTTTGGGCGAGGTGAGAGAGTGTACTCTTACTGACTAAAAACCACCCTGTTCTTACTTTTCGAACCGCAGTCCCGGTAAACCCGCGTGTTAGTCTGCAACCGTTTATCACTGACTATGACATAAAAAGTAAGGAAATCGTATTTCGTGACACAACCATTAAAACCTGTTCAAAACAATATCAAACATTAGAAGGAAAACCACCTCAATGACCGTATCCACTACATTTTTTTTTTTTTTAAGGATGAAATATCATCCAATGACTTCGAGAGGGAGTGTCAGACTCTTACTGACTAAAAACCACCCCGATCCTACTCCTGCTTTTCGAACCGGGCCCCGGTAAGCCCGCTAGGTAGTCCGCAGCTCCAGATGTATCCATTACCTACAATACAACACACAACGCCTAACCAGAAACAATGTTTCAATCAAACAAAATCACAATTGTAGAACAACAGCAACAAAGAAAAATCAAAGTAACACATTTTTTTACAGTATTGTTTTATAATATCTAATAGACATTCCAATCTTCTAACATAATAATTAAGATGAAACAAATAGACAATCGACGAGGCATGCAAATACTAATGTGTATTTAGTAAACTAAATGTGACAATGGACAATACTGAGTGACCTGTATACATTGTTGTGTGTTTGGGTTGAGCGCTGCCCTATTGTATAAGCCCTACTAGGGTCTTATTCAAGCCCTATTACATATGAGATGATACATTGAAATACGATTTGGTAGTATCTAGTAATATTGTTGCATGGAATTGTTTGTGGTTTGCAGTGCAGTATTTCGTAATAACTATTGTGAGATGTACTAAATTAACTAAAAATCACGTACATTATGGTATGGTACCCGACCAGTAGGCTTTTTATTGAGGGGGGAAAATCATCCAATGGTTTCTCTCGCCTTGGGCGAGGCGGGAGGGAGTATCAGACTCCCTCCCGCCTGACTAAAAACCACCCGTTCCTTCTTCTGCTTTTCGACCCGGAGCCCCGGTAAACCCTCTAGGTAGTCCACAGCTCTGGATCAAACCCTACCAGTAGGTTGCGCGACGTCGCCGCGTCTGCGCACGCTACTCATGATGAAGAATCCCTCTGTGACTCGAAAGTAGTAGAACTTTTCTCCATTAATTTACGTGAGTAAACCGTGATTTTTAGTTAATAGAATTGCAGTTTTTATCTTTCTTTTGGTAGACTGGGTGCGAAGGCTACATAACGTTCCTTAAATAGATAATAGCGTCATGAAATTAGTGGATTTTTGTCTAAAATTCTCTATAAAAATACTCAAGTAATGACGACATTTTTAACTAACATCAGTCTACTTTGACCATCACGCGATTTTTAGAATACATACGTAATTAAAATGACATCACATCTTCATCACAAAGTTCCACAAAAACGAATACGTTTTCATTGAAAACTACGTATCGAGAACCGTTCGTATATATGAGTCATGCATCGTGTATTAAAAAAATAACATTCACACATACGAATTTACCGAGAACAACAACCGAAAACCCGCGAACTTGTATGACGTCACGGAACAAACATGGCGCGGGTGACATAACAAAAACAGGTCTTATTTATCGTTACATAACTTTATTACAAAGTCATTCACGTTTTCTTAATAGATTCCGCGATTAATAATAAATAATAATAGATATGTTCACGTGTTTTCTCGGATGATGTTGTTTTTATCTTTGGCGCGAATTAGAAGACGCCATTTTGGATTTGGGCTGATTATTATCTGTGGTCTTTAATTATTTTTGTTTAGCCGGTTGAGTAGAGGTCGTGTGTGTTTCGTTTGGCGAAAATATGTATGTTTGGATTGATGACGTCATTTTATTGGATTGGTATGGTAATTTGGGCCATTGTGCTGGTGGTTATTAGAGTACAGTTTAAGAATTATTTTTCCAAATTGTCTGATCTTATATTACAACTTGTTTACAAAATGGAGACATTAGGCTGAAAGGTAATTTTCAGGACTAAACGAAACTGAAAAAAAACCTATCTTTAAAATAAAAATAGGAGTCGATCAGCAGCGGGAGCATTGTCCAAACTGCCAGTGGTTACGGCTCCAAAGACAGAAACATTTCAAGCCGTTTCAAGGAGAACTGTTTTCTGTATCAACCGTTTGATTCATCCGCCCAACGCCAAATACCTAAGAATGTAGTTCGAGGCTATTAGGTATTAATCTATTAGCTGACACTGACTAAGTATATAATAATAATGACACTCCACATAAAATGCTACCAAACCGGCAAAACTGGTAATCATTCAAATCCCCAACGACCTACCTATACAACAAATAAATTAAAAAAATACACAAGTATTCAAAGATCTTTCCTTAGCAATAAGCTTCCAAATAATAAGACCGATGTATTTAAATTAATTCCAACTCAACCTTGATGTCCCAATTCTTAGTAAACTACTAAAGAACTACAAACATTTTTCCACTTAAAAAAAAACATGAATCGGAAATGACATGAAATACTTGAATGACTAAACCATTACATAATACTATTTAGGCATTTAATTCTCCGAAGTAGTAGCCAGAGATGCATATACATACAAGCATACATAAGTTTTATAGATGTGTACTATGTCGGTAAATATCGGCGCGTCTCGAACCGCGCGCGCCTCAAAGAGCCATCAGACCACCACAGACAGGGCCCAGTAGGGCTGATGCCTGATCTAGATAGTTTACCGGGGCTCCGGCTCGAAAAGCAGGAGTAGGAACGGGGTGGTTTTTAGTCAGTAAGAGTCTGACACTCCCTCTCGCCTCGCCCTGGCGGGAGAAGACATTGGATGATTCTCCCCACTTACAAAAAAAAAAAGACTGTAAATAAATAAATAAATTGTTGCCAGCCAAGATATTACAGGGACTTAACCTATTATCATACACAGGGCATCATTTTAGACTCTGCACTATCTATATCTATACTTACATATCAATATATAAAGCTGATGAGTTTGTTTGTTTGAATGTCCGATGTAATCTCCGGTCCGATTTGAAAAAAGATATTTGTGTGTTGGATAGTGCATTAATTGAGAAAGAAAGACGTATGCTGTAAAACATCTTGCTACGATTAATAGGAGCCGAGGAGAGCGGGTGAAACGGCGCGGGAGTAGTAAGTTAATGATAATTTAGGAAAAACAAAAGTTAGGTATGATAATTTTTTTATACTTGTCGCTTGCTAGAAAGAAAGAAATACAGTTTATTAGCACCGTTATAAAATATTTCAGGCAAAATAAGAAAAATAATTTCAAAAGTAAACAAATAAGCAACATGTGACAAAAACGCCAGTGCTCAGCTAAAATGCCGTAGCAAGAGCACGACAGCTCGAGTCACGGCGCTGATTTTCAGCACTATTTGTAATACAATTCAAAATTATAATAATCCTACCACAGCTATGAAATATTTCAAGAATTTGTCCATCATCACCGTCAACCTGGAACCGTCCTCCTGTAGAGAAAAGACCTCATCTTACACGAAGAACGTCCGATTCCGAAATTAATTAGTTTATCTTACCAATGCTTACCCACCTAATGAAATAAAATAAAAAATACTTTTCTTAAAAAAACGTTGCCCCACGCTAGAATTTTCTACTGTATTATGCATGCTTTTACAAACATACAAATAAACATACACATGATATTTAGACCCGGAACAACAATTATTTGTGGATCACACAAAAAGTTGCTCCGTGCGGGAATCGAACACGCTACACATTTGTAGCACAACCGTGCAGTTTTATTAATTAAATAATAATTGACGATGTCATTATATTATTACGCAAATTATATTATGACATCACAATTCCCAGTCCCATACAAAAATTTATAGGAAAACCATGAGTTTGGTTAATTCCCAAAAAAAATTAAGAATTTGGTAAAAGGAAAGTACGGTGTTATGAGAATGAATATACCATTTTTCATATAAATTGTTTGGTTGGTATTTTGTATAATGTAACTAGAAGAGGTATATGAATAACTATTACCTATATGAATGAATAACTATTCACATAAAATGGAAATAGGACACAGGAACCGCACTATTACTTAGAAATTACCACGAATTCAAATAAATAAGAATATTAATTTGTTATGGAAAGTTGCTCATGCAAACCAATAAGGTAAATTGTTACTTTCATTATTATTTTTATGTATAACTAGTTGAGTAATAAGTAGCCTAGGTTACTCCTTAGTGAGCTGCGGACAACGTAAAAGGTTACCGGGGCTCCGGCTCAAAGCAGGAGAAGGAACGGGGTGGTTTTTAGTCAGTAAGAGTCCGACACCCTCCCGGCGGGAGAAGTCATTGGAAGATTTTCACCGCTCAACAAAAAAAAAAGGTTACTCCTTAGTACCACTGCTAGCTGCCAATAAAAATCCTATCAAAATCGACAGATCAGAACAGACAGATAGTAATAGAAAAACGACGTGAAACAACGCTTTTTTTAAGGGGGAAAATCATCCAATGACTTCTCCCGCCTTAGGCGAGGAGAGAGGGAGTGTCAGACTCTTACTGACTAAAAACCACGCCGTTCCTACTTCTGCCCTTCGAGCCGGAGCCTCGGTAAACCCGCTAGGTAGTCCGCAGCTCCGGATCAGGCATCAGCCCTACTGGGCCCCATCTGTGGTGGTCTGATGCAACGCTTGCTTTGTGTTTTGCCATATGATTGAGGTTACTAGAATCCCAATCCACCCCACCATCCCTGAACCTAAAATTCTTAACCCAATGCACCTGTAAATCCTGTGGTGTTACGGGTATCCTTGGGTAGAGCTCATTGCTTACCATCAAGTGACACGTCTGCTCATTTTTCCCACTCAAAAATCATACATTCAACAAGTCTTTACAATCAAAATAAGTCTAATACAGTCATTACTATCAAAACAACGTGATCGCAACACAATGACACGAGACCGAAACGTTTTTACTGAAGTTATTTACGCCGCAACCACCGTCAACGCCATCTATTGGTCAGACATCGTAAACTAAGTACAATTTTTCTTTTCGATGAAATTGTTTCATGAAAATGAGTGTTAAAGGTATTTTTTTAATGTATATTAAGATTATAATGATTGTATAATAGAATTAAGGTATATTTGATTGTTTCTTTCGAAGATATTTTTGGTAAAAACACCAATGTCAAGAGTTCATTGAACTTTGTCGGCCGGTGTGGCGAAAAATTCTAGTTTCGATATAATCAAGTTGTAACTGATTGAATGTAGATGGTTTTGGTTAAATATAGAAATAGTATTATTAACGCTTTTTAGACTTCGGAGGGATAAGTAGAGACGTACAATTTTAGTCAACCAAAATCGGGTTCGATTCCCGGGTCGGGCAAAGTGCCACTGGGCTTTTTTCGGTTATTCCAAATTCTCAGCAGCAGCACGGAGTCTAGAGTGCCCAGTATATGGCAATAGGCTCACCCCCTATTACATAGAACTTATAACACAAATGCTAAAAAGTGCTTGTACATTGTATAGCGGCATTACGTGCCGTAATGTACACCTCTGCCTACCCCTTCGGGGATAAAAGGCGTAACGATGTACAAAATCGTTCAATTGTTTTGTAAACACGCTGTAACTAAAATAGGCTAAATCTTCTGTATAATAAGCCAAACAACTTTGGTACAAACAAAGAAAAAGTCGTCTCAAGCCGTTTTGTAAAAATAGAACTTCTAGGAAACCTAAAAATGTATAAAATCTAGAGACTCTAGACCAAAACACGTGAACAAGGAACGATGTCAAGGTTAAATAAAACTATAAAAATTACATAAATCATAATAGATATATAACTATGTTCTATGTGTTGTATGAAAACATACATTATTTATTGTCTTTTAGTCAATAGCTAGGTAGGCGTGCTCCATCGTAGGCCACATCATCGCTTACCACCAGGCGAGATGGTGGCCAAACGCCATCCTATTAAGTATAAAAAAAAACAACTGAATAGGCTTTTCAGTCAAAAAAAAAGTTTATGTTAATATAAGTGTCAACCATTTTGTTTTTTCTATATCTTATTCACTAGTCACATTGTTAGTCCATGAATCTTATTCCAAAAAACGGATAAAACATTTCTTTTCTTCAAAAAAATACCAAATTCCAGTTTACCTAAGTCAGAGATCAAACCCAACACGTCACATATGCATGGCGCCTACCTATTCGATCAACAGAACAATCTGAATATAATAATTATTATTATTACCAAGAACAATGATTCACCATACCACATGGTATATAAAGTTCCCCTATATTCTATATATTACATAACCATGGCTATTTAATGGTAATAGACCATTTAGGGAAAACCATAATATCATGTGTTTCCGTGAAAGGATAAATTGATATTATAGTTTAATTTTGTAATTAATCCTAATCAATCTATTATCGTATTTAATCTGAAGTTTAAACCACACTGTTAATGTGTATTTTGAATAAACATTACATCCATTTTTCCCCCTGTTATTTTAAAAGTGACTCATTTCAAAGAGGTATTCCTCGAAGCGCAACTGTTTTGAAGCGCACCTCTCCAAGCGCACCTATTTTATTCCTCGAAGCGCACCCGTTAGTTGCGCTTCAAGGTACTATTAAAAATATTAATTTTTATTTCCTCGAAGCGCACCTATGTTTTATTTTCGACTAGAGAGGGGATGCTAACTGAAACTATCGATAATAAGATATCGATAATCTGATACACGTAGCGCTATCTATGAGCAAATAAGGTTAAACCTTTAAAAATAGTTTCTTGTCGATGTATGACATCGCAAAATGAAATGTTCCGCTTGAAACCGCCAATCAACGACTTTTATTAGTTATTTTATACAATATTCAAGAACTCTGTACTCGTCGACCATAGATTGTTATTTTTTTTTAATAATGATCCTAATGAGTGGACAAAGACCTCAACCGAAAGTATTAGTATAATACGTATAATTATTCCTGTATGCACTATGGAAGTACACCAAAGGACAATCCCCGGCTGATGCAGGACTATTGTGAGATATGGTAAAAAGAAAATGATAGGGATATGGGTGTGGGTGGCTGTGGAATAGTTAACCGGTTAACTGCCCCTGACTAGTATTGATACATACGGATAAACAGGCAGGAGTGACTAGCAAACTCAATGAAAGGGCCCCTAAAAACGGCTGCTAGCGTGTAGCGACAAGAGGGCTATCAGAGCACTCCCGGAAGTACGGTCAAGACCCCTACCCGCATCTTACTGGGATACATCCTTGCCCAAGTGGAGCTGAAGGCAACTTCACTCTTGCGAATCTCCACTCAAACCAGCCGGTTAAGGCAAGAATGAGGCAGGAGAGGCTACTCCGGATAGTCACGAGTACTAACCGGAGTTACAAATTAGGGCCTCTCCCGGGAGCCAGGTCCGTGGGGTCGCCACTGCCCAAAAATGGCTACGGCTTGACTGTCTTTCTATTTGTCTGTGTGTGTGTATGTGTGTGCGTGCGCGCATATGTGTACACTGCTCCCGCAACACGCGCATCTATTGTCACAAATTTAAAGGTGTACGTATTATACTAATACTTTCGGTTGAGGTCTTTGGCCACTCAATAGGATCATTATTAAAAAAAATAACAATCTATGGTCGACGAGTCGACGCTTCGCTTCAAACTTCCTAGTGCGAACTGCTAGGGATTGGAACTCCTTGCCGGAGTCTATGTTTCCTGATGGGTATAACCTGGGTGTATTCAAAGTTCGAGTAAATAGGTTGGGCAGACGTACTCCATCGTAGGCCGCATCATTACTTACCATCACGTGAGATAACGGCCAAACGTCGGCCCATTTAACAATAAAAAAAGAGTACAGAGTTCTTGAATATTGTATAAAATAACTAATAACACTCGTTGATTGGCGGTTTCAAGCGGAACATTTCATTTTGCGATGTCATACATAAACAAGAAACTATTTTTAAAGGTTTAACCTTATTTGCTCATAGATAGCGCTACGTGTATCAGATTATCGATATCTTATTATCGATAGTTTCAGTTAGCATCCCCTCTCTAGTCGAAAATAAAACATAGGTGCGCTTCGAGGAAATAAAAATTAATATTTTTAATAGTTCCTTGAAGCGCAACTAACGGGTGCGCTTCGAGGAATAAAATAGGTGCGCTTGGAGAGGTGCGCTTCAAAACAGTTGCGCTTCGAGGAATACCTCATTTCAAAGAGGTATTCCTCGAAGCGCAACTGTTTTGAAGCGCACCTCTCCAAGCGCACCTATTTTATTCCTCGAAGCGCACCCGTTAGTTGCGCTTCAAGGTACTATTAAAAATATTAATTTTTATTTCCTCGAAGCGCACCTATGTTTTATTTTCGACTAGAGAGGGGATGCTAACTGAAACTATCGATAATAAGATATCGATAATCTGATACACGTAGCGCTATCTATGAGCAAATAAGGTTAAACCTTTAAAAATAGTTTCTTGTCGATGTATGACATCGCAAAATGAAATGTTCCGCTTGAAACCGCCAATCAACGACTTTTATTAGTTATTTTATACAATATTCAAGAACTCTGTACTCGTCGACCATAGATTGTTATTTTTTTTTAATAATGATCCTATTGAGTGGACAAAGACCTCAACCGAAAGTATTAGTATAATACGTATAATTATTCCTGTATGCACTATGGAAGTACACCAAAGGACAATCCCCGGCTGATGCAGGACTATTGTGAGATATGGTAAAAAGAAAATGATAGGGATATGGGTGTGGGTGGCTGTGGAATAGTTAACCGGTTAACTGCCCCTGACCAATATTGATACATACGGATAAAAAGTCAGAGGGTGACTAGCAAACTCAATAATGAGTCCCCGGAAACGGCCGCTAGTATGTAGCGACTAAGGGGCCATACACGCTGAGCTGCTTGGAAGGAGAGGTATCCCACGGCTATCAGAGCAATCACGGAAGTATGGTCAAGACCCCTACCCGCATCTTACTGGGATACATCCTTGCCCAAGTGGAGCTGAAGGCAACTCCACTCTTGCGAATCTCCACTCATACCAGCCGGTTAAGGCAAGAATGAGGCAGGAGAGGCTACTCCGGATAGTCACGAGTACTAACCGGAGTTACAAATTAGGGCCTCTCCCGGGAGCCAGGTCCGTGGGGTCGCCACTGCCCAAAAATGGCTACGGCTTGACTGTCTTTCTATTTGTCTGTGTGTGTGTATGTGTGTGCGTGCGCGCATATGTGTACACTGCTCCCGCAACACGCGCATCTATTGTCACAAATTTAAAGGTGTACGTATTATACTAATACTTTCGGTTGAGGTCTTTGGCCACTCAATAGGATCATTATTAAAAAAAATAACAATCTATGGTCGACGAGTCGACGCTTCGCTTCAAACTTCCTAGTGCGAACTGCTAGGGATTGGAACTCCTTGCCGGAGTCTGTGTTTCCTGATGGGTATAACCTGGGTGTATTCAAAGCCCGAGTGAATAGGTTACTTCTGGGCAGACGTGCTCCATCGTAGGCCGCATCATTACTTACCATCACGTGAGATAACGGCCAAACGTCGGCCCATTTAACAATAAAAAAAGAGTACAGAGTTCTTGAATATTGTATAAAATAACTAATAACACTCGTTGATTGGCGGTTTCAAGCGGAACATTTCATTTTGCGATGTCATACATAAACAAGAAACTATTTTTAAAGGTTTAACCTTATTTGCTCATAGATAGCGCTACGTGTATCAGATTATCGATATCTTATTATCGATAGTTTCAGTTAGCATCCCCTCTCTAGTCGAAAATAAAACATAGGTGCGCTTCGAGGAAATAAAAATTAATATTTTTAATAGTTCCTTGAAGCGCAACTAACGGGTGCGCTTCGAGGAATAAAATAGGTGCGCTTGGAGAGGTGCGCTTCAAAACAGTTGCGCTTCGAGGAATACCTCATTTCAAAGAGGTATTCCTCGAAGCGCAACTGTTTTGAAGCGCACCTCTCCAAGCGCACCTATTTTATTCCTCGAAGCGCACCCGTTAGTTGCGCTTCAAGGTACTATTAAAAATATTAATTTTTATTTCCTCGAAGCGCACCTATGTTTTATTTTCGACTAGAGAGGGGATGCTAACTGAAACTATCGATAATAAGATATCGATAATCTGATACACGTAGCGCTATCTATGAGCAAATAAGGTTAAACCTTTAAAAATAGTTTCTTGTCGATGTATGACATCGCAAAATGAAATGTTCCGCTTGAAACCGCCAATCAACGACTTTTATTAGTTATTTTATACAATATTCAAGAACTCTGTACTCGTCGACCATAGATTGTTATTTTTTTTAATAATGATCCTAATGAGTGGACAAAGACCTCAACCGAAAGTATTAGTATAATACGTATAATTATTCCTGTATGCACTATGGAAGTACACCAAAGGACAATCCCCGGCTGATGCAGGACTATTGTGAGATATGGTAAAAAGAAAATGATAGGGATATGGGTGTGGGTGGCTGTGGAATAGTTAACCGGTTAACTGCCCCTGACCAATATTGATACATACGGATAAACAGGCAGGAGGTGACTAGCAAACTCAATTACTGGGCCCCCAAAAACGGCCGCTAGCATGTAGGTAGCGACAAGAGGGCTATCAGAGCACTCCCGGAAGTACGGTCAAGACCCCTACCCGCATCTTACTGGGATACATCCTTGCCCAAGTGGAGCTGAAGGCAACTTCACTCTTGCGAATCTCCACTCAAACCAGCCGGTTAAGGCAAGAATGAGGCAGGAGAGGCTACTCCGGATAGTCACGAGTACTAACCGGAGTTACAAATTAGGGCCTCTCCCGGGAGCCAGGTCCGTGGGGTCGCCACTGCCCAAAAATGGCTACGGCTTGACTGTCTTTCTATTTGTCTGTGTGTGTGTATGTGTGTGCGTGCGCGCATATGTGTACACTGCTCCCGCAACACGCGCATCTATTGTCACAAATTTAAAGGTGTACGTATTATACTAATACTTTCGGTTGAGGTCTTTGGCCACTCAATAGGATCATTATTAAAAAAAATAACAATCTATGGTCGACGAGTCGACGCTTCGCTTCAAACTTCCTAGTGCGAACTGCTAGGGATTGGAACTCCTTGCCGGAGTCTGTGTTTCCTGATGGGTATAACCTGGGTGTATTCAAAGCCCGAGTGAATAGGTTACTTCTGGGCAGACGTGCTCCATCGTAGGCCGCATCATTACTTACCATCACGTGAGATAACGGCCAAACGTCGGCCCATTTAACAATAAAAAAAGAGTACAGAGTTCTTGAATATTGTATAAAATAACTAATAACACTCGTTGATTGGCGGTTTCAAGCGGAACATTTCATTTTGCGATGTCATACATAAACAAGAAACTATTTTTAAAGGTTTAACCTTATTTGCTCATAGATAGCGCTACGTGTATCAGATTATCGATATCTTATTATCGATAGTTTCAGTTAGCATCCCCTCTCTAGTCGAAAATAAAACATAGGTGCGCTTCGAGGAAATAAAAATTAATATTTTTAATAGTTCCTTGAAGCGCAACTAACGGGTGCGCTTCGAGGAATAAAATAGGTGCGCTTGGAGAGGTGCGCTTCAAAACAGTTGCGCTTCGAGGAATACCTCTTTCAAAGAGGTATTCCTCGAAGCGCAACTGTTTTGAAGCGCACCTCTCCAAGCGCACCTATTTTATTCCTCGAAGCGCACCCGTTAGTTGCGCTTCAAGGTACTATTAAAAATATTAATTTTTATTTCCTCGAAGCGCACCTATGTTTTATTTTCGACTAGAGAGGGGATGCTAACTGAAACTATCGATAATAAGATATCGATAATCTGATACACGTAGCGCTATCTATGAGCAAATAAGGTTAAACCTTTAAAAATAGTTTCTTGTCGATGTATGACATCGCAAAATGAAATGTTCCGCTTGAAACCGCCAATCAACGACTTTTATTAGTTATTTTATACAATATTCAAGAACTCTGTACTCGTCGACCATAGATTGTTATTTTTTTTAATAATGATCCTAATGAGTGGACAAAGACCTCAACCGAAAGTATTAGTATAATACGTATAATTATTCCTGTATGCACTATGGAAGTACACCAAAGGACAATCCCCGGCTGATACAGGACTATTGTGAGATATGGTAAAAAGAAAATGATAGGGATATGGGTGTGGGTGGCTGTGGAATAGTTAACCGGTTAACTGCCCCTGACCAATATTGATACATACGGATAAACAGGCAGGGGGTGACTAGCAAACTCAATTACTGGGCCCCCGAAAACGGCCGCTAGCATGTAGCGACAAGAGAGCATACGTTGAGCTCCTTGAGGAAGAAGAGGCATCCCACGGCTATCAGAGCAATCCCGGAAGTACGGTCAAGACCCCTACCCGCATCTTACTGGGATACATCCTTGCCCAAGTGGAGCTGAAGGCAACTCCACTCTTGCGAATCTCCACTCATACCAGCCGGTTAAGGCAAGAATGAGGCAGGAGAGGCTACTCCGGATAGTCACGAGTACTAACCGGAGTTACAAATTAGGGCCTCTCCCGGGAGCCAGGTCCGTGGGGTCGCCACTGCCCAAAAATGGCTACGGCTTGACTGTCTTTCTATTTGTCTGTGTGTGTGTATGTGTGTGCGTGCGCGCATATGTGTACACTGCTCCCGCAACACGCGCATCTATTGTCACAAATTTAAAGGTGTACGTATTATACTAATACTTTCGGTTGAGGTCTTTGGCCACTCAATAGGATCATTATTAAAAAAAATAACAATCTATGGTCGACGAGTCGACGCTTCGCTTCAAACTTCCTAGTGCGAACTGCTAGGGATTGGAACTCCTTGCCGGAGTCTGTGTTTCCTGATGGGTATAACCTGGGTGTATTCAAAGCCCGAGTGAATAGGTTACTTCTGGGCAGACGTGCTCCATCGTAGGCCGCATCATTACTTACCATCACGTGAGATAACGGCCAAACGTCGGCCCATTTAACAAAAAAAAAAAGAGTACAGAGTTCTTGAATATTGTATAAAATAACTAATAACACTCGTTGATTGGCGGTTTCAAGCGGAACATTTCATTTTGCGATGTCATACATAAACAAGAAACTATTTTTAAAGGTTTAACCTTATTTGCTCATAGATAGCGCTACGTGTATCAGATTATCGATATCTTATTATCGATAGTTTCAGTTAGCATCCCCTCTCTAGTCGAAAATAAAACATAGGTGCGCTTCGAGGAAATAAAAATTAATATTTTTAATAGTTCCTTGAAGCGCAACTAACGGGTGCGCTTCGAGGAATAAAATAGGTGCGCTTGGAGAGGTGCGCTTCAAAACAGTTGCGCTTCGAGGAATACCTCATTTCAAAGAGGTATTCCTCGAAGCGCAACTGTTTTGAAGCGCACCTCTCCAAGCGCACCTATTTTATTCCTCGAAGCGCACCCGTTAGTTGCGCTTCAAGGTACTATTAAAAATATTAATTTTTATTTCCTCGAAGCGCACCTATGTTTTATTTTCGACTAGAGAGGGGATGCTAACTGAAACTATCGATAATAAGATATCGATAATCTGATACACGTAGCGCTATCTATGAGCAAATAAGGTTAAACCTTTAAAAATAGTTTCTTGTCGATGTATGACATCGCAAAATGAAATGTTCCGCTTGAAACCGCCAATCAACGACTTTTATTAGTTATTTTATACAATATTCAAGAACTCTGTACTCGTCGACCATAGATTGTTATTTTTTTTTTTAATAATGTTCCTAATGAGTGGACAAAGACCTCAACCGAAAGTATTAGGATAATACGTATAATTATTCCTGTATGCACTATGGAAGTACACCAAAGGACAATCCCCGGCTGATGCAGGACTATTGTGAGATATGGTAAAAAGAAAATGATAGGGATATGGGTGTGGGTGGCTGTGGAATAGTTAACCGGTTAACTGCCCCTGACCAATATTGATACATACGGATAAACAGGCAGGGGGTGACTAGCAAACTCAATTACTGGGCCCCCGAAAACGGCCGCTAGCATGTAGGTAGCGACAAGAGGGCTATCAGAGCAATCCCGGAAGTACGGTCAAGACCCCTACCCGCATCTTACTGGGATATATCCTTGCTCAAGTGGAGCTGAAAGCAACTCCACTCTTGCGAATCTCCACTCAAACCAGCCGGTTAAGGCAAGAATGAGGCAGAAGAGGCCACTCCGGATAGTCACGAGTACTAACCGGAGTTACAAATTAGGGCCTCTCCCGGGAGCCAGGTCCGTGGGGTCGCCACTGCCCAAAAATGGCTACGGCTTGACTGTCTTTCTATTTGTCTGTGTGTGTGTATGTGTGTGCGTGCGCGCATATGTGTACACTGCTCCCGCAACACGCGCATCTATTGTCACAAATTTAAAGGTGTACGTATTATACTAATACTTTCGGTTGAGGTCTTTGGCCACTCAATAGGATCATTATTAAAAAAAATAACAATCTATGGTCGACGAGTCGACGCTTCGCTTCAAACTTCCTAGTGCGAACTGCTAGGGATTGGAACTCCTTGCCGGAGTCTGTGTTTCCTGATGGGTATAACCTGGGTGTATTCAAAGCCCGAGTGAATAGGTTACTTCTGGGCAGACGTGCTCCATCGTAGGCCGCATCATTACTTACCATCACGTGAGATAACGGCCAAACGTCGGCCCATTTAACAATAAAAAAAGAGTACAGAGTTCTTGAATATTGTATAAAATAACTAATAACACTCGTTGATTGGCGGTTTCAAGCGGAACATTTCATTTTGCGATGTCATACATAAACAAGAAACTATTTTTAAAGGTTTAACCTTATTTGCTCATAGATAGCGCTACGTGTATCAGATTATCGATATCTTATTATCGATAGTTTCAGTTAGCATCCCCTCTCTAGTCGAAAATAAAACATAGGTGCGCTTCGAGGAAATAAAAATTAATATTTTTAATAGTTCCTTGAAGCGCAACTAACGGGTGCGCTTCGAGGAATAAAATAGGTGCGCTTGGAGAGGTGCGCTTCAAAACAGTTGCGCTTCGAGGAATACCTCATTTCAAAGAGGTATTCCTCGAAGCGCAACTGTTTTGAAGCGCACCTCTCCAAGCGCACCTATTTTATTCCTCGAAGCGCACCCGTTAGTTGCGCTTCAAGGTACTATTAAAAATATTAATTTTTATTTCCTCGAAGCGCACCTATGTTTTATTTTCGACTAGAGAGGGGATGCTAACTGAAACTATCGATAATAAGATATCGATAATCTGATACACGTAGCGCTATCTATGAGCAAATAAGGTTAAACCTTTAAAAATAGTTTCTTGTCGATGTATGACATCGCAAAATGAAATGTTCCGCTTGAAACCGCCAATCAACGACTTTTATTAGTTATTTTATACAATATTCAAGAACTCTGTACTCGTCGACCATAGATTGTTATTTTTTTTAATAATGATCCTAATGAGTGGACAAAGACCTCAACCGAAAGTATTAGTATAATACGTATAATTATTCCTGTATGCACTATGGAAGTACACCAAAGGACAATCCCCGGCTGATGCAGGACTATTGTGAGATATGGTAAAAAGAAAATGATAGGGATATGGGTGTGGGTGGCTGTGGAATAGTTAACCGGTTAACTGCCCCTGACCAATATTGATACATACGGATAAACAGGCAGGGGGTGACTAGCAAACTCAATTACTGTTTTAATATTTTTAAATCCTGGCCCCCGAAAACGGCCGCTAGCATGTAGCGACAAGAGAGCATACGTTGAGCTACTTGAGGAAGAAGAGGCATCACACGGCTATCAGAGCACTCCCGGAAGTACGGTCAAGACCCCTACCCGCATCTTACTGGGATACATCCTTGCCCAAGTGGAGCTGAAGGCAACTCCACTCTTGCGAATCTCCACTCAAACCAGCCGGTTAAGGCAAGAATGAGGCAGGAGAGGCTACTCCGGATAGTCACGAGTACTAACCGGAGTTACAAATTAGGGCCTCTCCCGGGAGCCAGGTCCGTGGGGTCGCCACTGCCCAAAAATGGCTACGGCTTGACTGTCTTTCTATTTGTCTGTGTGTGTGTATGTGTGTGCGTGCGCGCATATGTGTACACTGCTCCCGCAACACGCGCATCTATTGTCACAAATTTAAAGGTGTACGTATTATACTAATACTTTCGGTTGAGGTCTTTGGCCACTCAATAGGATCATTATTAAAAAAAATAACAATCTATGGTCGACGAGTCGACGCTTCGCTTCAAACTTCCTAGTGCGAACTGCTAGGGATTGGAACTCCTTGCCGGAGTCTGTGTTTCCTGATGGGTATAACCTGGGTGTATTCAAAGCCCGAGTGAATAGGTTACTTCTGGGCAGACGTGCTCCATCGTAGGCCGCATCATTACTTACCATCACGTGAGATAACGGCCAAACGTCGGCCCATTTAACAATAAAAAAAAGAGTACAGAGTTCTTGAATATTGTATAAAATAACTAATAACACTCGTTGATTGGCGGTTTCAAGCGGAACATTTCATTTTGCGATGTCATACATAAACAAGAAACTATTTTTAAAGGTTTAACCTTATTTGCTCATAGATAGCGCTACGTGTATCAGATTATCGATATCTTATTATCGATAGTTTCAGTTAGCATCCCCTCTCTAGTCGAAAATAAAACATAGGTGCGCTTCGAGGAAATAAAAATTAATATTTTTAATAGTTCCTTGAAGCGCAACTAACGGGTGCGCTTCGAGGAATAAAATAGGTGCGCTTGGAGAGGTGCGCTTCAAAACAGTTGCGCTTCGAGGAATACCTCATTTCAAAGTCAAAGTTCAAATTATTAATTTCAAATAGACTGGGAAGGTACTTTTGGGCGTCAAAGCAAAAATTCCAAAAAAATATCTGTCTGTCGATCAGTCCTCTAGTGAGCTATTTGCCTGTTCCAAAGTGTAGATTCCTATAGAGAAGAACAAGCAATTGTCTTGGCTGACCCAAGAATCTTGAAGAGCTACTAACATGACCACGTAACTAAACAAGACAACGACCTCATGAAACACACAATAATATTTTTCTCAACTCACCAATGTACTTATGACCTCCAGACCAATGAGGTAGTAAACAAAACGCAATTATTATCATTCTGATAATTTATGAAAATCATAAATTTCGAAAAACATCACCATTATCTTATCACTCGGTTCTGTCCATCTGAAATAACTATAGCACTGTTTATAAATATCCAAATTTCCCCGTAAAACTTATTTCATGATAAACATCTAGACATTCTGTAAACCAGACGTAATGTCATAGATAGACTGGCTATTAGTCATAATCACAAACACGTAAAATTTTCAATAACAAGTTCAACCTTGTCGGGACAAAACACTACCTTTGTTACAACCGATGTCATAAACCTATGACGTGGACACAACTCACGCTTGACCGTTTCGCAATAGTTCCTTATTTTGATGTAATATTACATACCTACTGGGCAATGACGAACTATCTCGTTTTGGAACCTGTTTTACAGTTCTAGAAGTCAGAATAGGTTTTTACATGAATCATGAAAATACCTACAATAAAATTAAGTGGTATTATTAATCAATATAAGTAAGGCTTAAGCTTAAATCTCTGCCAAATTAATACCTAGAAGCTTAAATAATTATAATTAATTAAATGAAAATAATTTATAATTACTTTTTTATCTAATATTCGTAGACCTGCTACGCTGTAGCAATTGCGTAGCCCGTAGCACTCGAAAAGTACGAAAACAGTAAACTGCGTATTATTTTTATTAATAATAATAATCTACTATCTTGTTTACTAACTTCAATAAAAATAATACGAAGCTAAAACAAAGGAACAAACAAAGATAATTCGTCAAAATAGAGACAAAATTACGAAATATTTTGAAAACAAAATACTTTGTAACAAACAGCCAATAGGCAATTACGAAAATCCATTACCGACAATACCGTTTTAAAAAAATTAACATTTACCCAACTTTTCGTAGTTAAAACATTGTAACGCCGTAAAATACTAGACCGAAATTCTTACGCCACGTAATTGTCCAAAACTAAAGCGAACGCTTATCAATCGATTAAATTATTTCATGGAAAACGCAAAAAGCGACAAACATATGACTCAATAGTTGTGAATTAGCTAAAAAATCGGGCACATTGACTCAATACTGCTAAAGTGATTATACGAACTCCGTCAGGGCATTACGTAAATATCACACAAGCGCAGGCCACGCACACAGGCGCACGGTGACGCACACCACGATAGCGGTGTCGGTGTGTGCGTGTTGCAGGCTGGGTGTAGAGCGACCCCACTACAAAATTTAGTCGCACTCGAGACTTCACGCAGTACGGACCTGTCCAAGCGATTGGAACACAGCGCCATACGCAGTGGATATTTCGTCATACAAACATTGTGATAGTGACAAAAATCATTCAGGACGTGATTAAGTGGGAGTGAAACATTGAATTTTATATTTATTTACTGTTTATAAACTAACTGTGAGCGATAAGAACGTTGTGAATTACTGTTTTGTGGATTATGCTATTGTACCCACGATTTGGATAATTCCGGATAAGGAGTGCAAAAACACCGCAAATATTTTTGTAAGTATCTCATTTGTTTGTTTATATTTTTTCTTTTGTAGAGTTTCGTGCAAAAACTGAATGTCGGAATTTTTTTAAAGTTTTTGGGAAAAATTTTATAAGTCCAATTAGAATCGTGATTTTCATTTTCCAATCAAATTGTTATTCAAAGTTAATGGATCTCCTTAAAATAATTAATTTAGAACAGGATACTAATAGAAAAAAATATTTTCGAAAAATTCAAGATAGTAAAAATTTCAAACAACAAAATTGTAATATTAAAATATTTACATGACAATGCTAATGAAAACAAACAATATTATGCAGATTACAAAAATTCAAAACTTCTTAAAATAGGAATTCAACAATAAAAAAAAATTAATCGTTCTTTAAACGAAAAAAAAATCGTATTTGAATTTCGACACCAAATCGAAACGTCAACCAGTCTAGTAGGTAATTACGAAAAATTATAATTTTAAAAATAGAATGCAGTAGATTTGAAATAATTTTCCATTTTCCTCATCCAGAGTCATTGACATCGCTACGAAATCTGTTTATTCATCTCATGAGCTCCGTGCCAAAATGCCTTGTTAATCATTTTATTTGTTAAATTCTTTATGTTCTTGAAACTTCTCAATGTCGGCCCTCCGTGTTTCACCTTGTTTTCAATCTTTTGTTTGCATTTCTGCTTCCTCGATAATGTTTTCGTCGCATTTTATGTACGTTACATACACAATTCGTTTTTTTTTTTTTGTACAATTGTTTACTCGAATACTATCCTGTGTTTCGTTTATCTAACGTGTTACGAAATAATCTGATAAAGGTGTATTTAGCCGAATAGTGCTGTGTCATTTTTATTTTTATTTTCGTGATTTTTTCGTTTATTTTTCGTTTGTGTTGTAATGTAATGTTGGTAAAGTACAAGTAATAGTGGTGTGTAGTCAGTTTAATTGCGGGATTGCGTTGGTTGGTGTCGTAAGTTGCGCCTGGCACCGTTCTGTCGTAAGCCATTGTGAGTCGCTTACACAAGTGGTTCAAGGTTCCGATCCGGCGTGCATTCGCCCGCGGATGTACGGAAACTAGATTTTTTGTTAATATTGCACTTTATTGTTTAGTAGTTGTTGCATTGCACGCATGTAGTATTTTTAGGATTTAGTTTTTGTTAGATTTTTTAAAATATATTTCCAAGTAGGTACCGCGTTAAATAAAAACATATTATAGATTCTTGTAATATTTTTCCATAATAAATCTTAACAATTATAAAATACGAAATTATTTTTGAAATAATAAATACTGACAATAAAAATAATTTCCCAACTCTACAACATAAAATTCACAACACCCAACGCAAAAAAAATACAACCAGAACAGAACTTTTAATTCCCTTACCAAAAAAAAAAATAAACTCAAAAAAAGAACAAATAGGAAAAAATAAAACGTTCGAATCGCATTAGCCACCACCTGTTCCATAGACATGCAGTATGGGTGCAACAATCGATCGCCTGTAAAGGTCGCCAATACAATGACGTAACCCCCAGGGTGTGTGTTGCACAACCGACTGCAATACAACGTGACGTCTACCACGTACTAAACGTACAAACTAACAAGCCCACGCTAAAACCCGCTAAAGAACAAAAATGGCGAAGGTTCAACGAACTCTCAACTGTCAAAAATGACCAAAGACAAATGAAGGTGCCCAACACATTGCTTCATACAGCCACGTTTTTTACTATCTTGTTTATTCCACAAATAAAACTTCCGTAAGTCAGTAAAACGCACCAAAAATACATTTTTAATTTTAAATAGCTACACAATCGAACAAAGGCGTGTCGAACAGGTAGATAGAGTTATCACGAAATGCATTGTAGGCATGTGATGTAATACGGAACTAAATACAAGGTTGTACGGAAAGCAATACAAACGCTGGTAAGGTCGCAACGTTTATTTAACCGCAAATCGACATGCATTTATCGGTATCCAGTCATAATTGAGTCACTCTAAACGATACCTAAGTAAACATATTACATTCAGACACCATCCACTAAGACCGTCACCTAATTAGCAGAATACGTTAGTCAATATTGGCAAAAGATAAAGAAAAAATCCAGCCAGGGTTACACAAAATATAAATGTAACGACATTGGGATGTAACCCTCGACATATTTGTCTGGATTATGCTTTTTATACAACAGTTACGTAAGTATATTTTTTCACGCGCAATAACAAGAGCGATAATTTCATCGACGCGAGGACAAGCAAAGATAACTTGACCTATATTTTTTTATCTCGCACACTGCGTAACTGTAACCTACTTAGTGATGCTCACGTGTATGCGTACAACCAATTGCGATGAAGTGGACCGCTGTGACGTGGCCCACTGTGGACACAGCAGCTCCGAAATATCAGTGATTGATGCTTTAGACACCAAGAAACTAGGACATTTGCATTCGTTGTTTCAGAAAAACAATTCAATTTAATGGGAATCCCCGTGAGTCAGAAATGATAATGATACTTCATTATTATGACGGCCGATACTAAGACCCAAAAATTGTTTCTTATCTCGACACGAATGACCTCTCGGAACAAAACACTCGCTCCTCTTACAACACTTCCTCGAAGTAGGCCTCTTATGTAACTACAAGCTTGACGAATCTAGCACAAGGAAATAGGTTAAATGTTTCTTAATAATGTAGCAATTAGCAGGTAGAGCAAGGCCACGTAACTAGGTCTCTTTGTCTTAAAACTGATTCACTCAAACAATTGTTATCATTCGTTATCTTTTATTTAAAAAGACAATTTCTACCGGAAAAGCGGAAAAGCCTTGGCACATATATGTATCGGTGTTACGAAATATAACCTTGACACCAAACCATTATCGTGAGTCGACCGATAGAGGCCGCCAGTACCGAAATAACGCTCCCGACTTTAATTAGGTCTTGCGCGCGAAAAATCGGTCAAGTATATGTGTAATATTTGTTGTAAAAATGTTTGAAATATATCAAGGGGACGACGCTTCGAAGATGGTAAGTTAAAATAACGTGGATACGGTAACAGACGGATTCTAAGACATAACATATGACTCGACGCGCACAAAGTTTTCAAAACATTCGCATCTTGACATAATTCATAACCACAGACAATGAGCCATTGGCGCCAACAGGAACGTCATGTAATTATGCAACAGTTTTCTATTTCTTGCTAAGTTTTCATCGAGACTGTTACCCGGAAAAACATTTGTCGCAGAATTATTTTCTTTTCTTTTCTCAGTATTACTTTTTCACGTACCAAACGTTGATTTCAGCGATTCAGTGTTACCGTACAACTATTATTCAAATAAAAATATTTAAAAGGAAAAAATAAATGTCACGATGTATTTTTTTCAAATGAACTAGCACGATTTAAATGCCTACAGAATTATAAAAAGTATTAAAAAAAGTAATTCTAACATTTCATAGCTGGTGGTAAGCGTCAAATCAAATATGGCGGCCGTCCCACTTTTCCCGCGCAATAAACGGCAAGCGCGTGGAAAGTTACCGCTGTACTACTTTCTCTACTTTTTCCAAGATGGCGCCGATTATATATTATTTAAACTAAGGTCAAGAGCGCTGTTATTTATTTCTACTGACACGAATGCTACAATAATTATACTTGACTTTGTTAGTTTCTACAAGTTTGCCAAACTCGTTTATTTTTTCTTAAATTAACAGTTAATAATCCAGTTTCTGTCTTAAACTCATCAACTTAGTAGAACAACAGAGACAATATCCCTAAAACAATCGAATTTCAGAAGAAAATAAGCAAAAAAACCCGTATAAATATTCGATGAAAACAATGCCACTGTCAAAGCCAAGGGCAACGCCATTAAAGGCAATTAATAATTAAATTTCACGTTCTTCGATCACGTTGCAGTTTATATAACTATGTAGAGAAGAGCAAACGTGCTTGGGTCGGTTCGTTGCGCAACACAACGTGAGGTTCAAGTACAGCGGACACGTGTTCGTGGCCGCGTGACCTGACCACGCTTTGGCACGTGTGGTGCAGGTATAGGGACGAACAAATCACTAAAGTCAACAGGGCTACCTCCCTACACTCTGGACCTCTCTCTCATGAGTCTGAGTCACAACACTATCCGAAAAAAAAAAACGTTTGACGTCGAACCACAGATAACAATATCGGGTGGGGGCTTAGGAACTATAAATAGAATTCGAACAAAATTTTAAATCGTTTTTTTATTAATAAACATTGAATAGTAATTAAATTCGATTATAAAAATACTAAACGTTTATAGTGCACGAGACTTGTCTATTTCTAATTCTAATCGCGGTTCTAATGACATAATCAAAGGCAACCTCGTGCCTAAGCACGTGCATAGTCTATGACGCTGATGTGTTCTGTGCATTTGCATTTATTATGTCACTTTGTTGGTGGAATTTAACAGGAACTAATTAATCTGGAATTATTGAATCATTCTATAATTATTATATAGTATTATTAATTGTGTAATATACTAAAATATTTCCTATGTAAATAAATGCTATCAGTATTTGTTAGATAGAACTTTGTACAATGACTCAGTAAACACCTCACTAGTCACTTTGTTACGAAATGCCTTTGATAAAGAACTTGTTCTAACTAGAGTCAATTTTAACATCTTGATTCAAAAACACGTGACAAAATAACTTTAAAGAATTTAATTAATATAATTAATGCAAACACTTGAGCGAAATAAATTTTATTGTTTCTTCTTTTTCTCATTGTTTAATCTTAAACACACGTTTTCAACAAAACGTGTTCGAATGTTTAATTAAAATAAAATTATAACAATAACCCTCTAAACGCGACGCGGTAAAAAGTAGCAACCTTAAGTTTCGAATGCACATTATTTACCATAAATATAAAACAACAAGGAATACACGATTCAATGCACACGTGACAAAAATTGACGCATTTAGGAAATAAGAGCGAAGACAGTAAAAACTATACTATATTTAGACTGGAGGGGTCGACACGTGTGGAAGCCGGCTCTCGACCTATGACACGTGCAGTGTTGCGTAGGTCCAGCCCTACACAACGTGACTAGAAGGAACTAGACACAGTTTCAAATCGATTTATTTGAAGCCAAATATTTTCCCATCACGGTCAATAGCAGCGGTCTAACGGTTACACAATACGTTTGCTAGCAACTATCAAGCGGGTTTTGACAATCGACAGTTATCACTAATCGAGTACTTTCTCGCGCTGCCGCACCGTTATCCCAAAAGTGGGTTCGTACGGTACAACCAAAAACGGTTTTTTATGCTCATCACTGATGTCTAAAACTCGTAATACTGTTATGAAACGACTATTTAGAGTGTCGTCACCGTTTGGCGGTTACATTATATTTCTAAATCAACGTTTGGTTAATCTAATATATGATTTACAGTAAGTGTTAATTGGTACGTCATACTAATGTCAGAAAACCAGTTTTCATCGTTGTTAAGCCAATTAATTTTGCTATATTAATTAATGTTATAAAGATTTTAAAATAATAGTTTATAAAATCCGTAAAGTAAACTCATGAGTTGCAAAGAGGACGCATTAAAAATTTCCTCATTAAAAAGTAACAACAAAAAGTTAACAATGCTTATATTTTTATAACCAATGCTAAATAGTAACAGTTCGGTTTGAAACGGTGTTTAACTGTCTGTGCTCCGCCAAGCGTCAACAGCATAACGGGCGGTAACATTTTTCTCTTAATCTCTTTGCAAATGGAGCAAAAAATCATAATTTACTGTATAAAAACGCATTTTTTACTCAAACAGATTGCGATCAATTTGCAATTCCAAGTTTAAAAAGTGACGTTTCAATTTTGAAGGTTGGTAGTACCGGCGATCATAGACTGCATAAAAGAGGTTTGTTTGTTTTAAAGTCCATGTCACCAATGAGTCCAAAGTCCCGTACGTTGTGACGAAACTATTTCCATGTATTACGAGCTTGAATACTGTTTTAAATTAACACCTAATAAAGTGGGCGTTTCGAACGGGGCAACCGACAAAAAAATGTTTGAATAGTTATATGTAACTGTACAATATAGTAATATTGAACTAACGGAACTTCGCTTCTATTAATTCAAATCAACATAATTTTAACATTTCATTAAAACTTTGAAGTTAAACATTTATCTTATTTAATTGGTCTAAATTATAACCTAGATTCGAACTGATTAACCTTAATCCAATATAATTAAGCACAACATAGATCCCACTGTCATTTTTCAATAACAATGTATAGCAATTAAAGTTGGCGCAATTATTTAAACAGTTAGACGGCATAACGGGCGCCGGCGCATCTGGGCCGACCTACTGACACCGATCTTGTCGTGTCGTGGAACGGAACGTATCAATAACACAATCATTCTTTTTAGCAACTTTGCTTTATGACATAGAGAAAAAAATTGAAGCAACCAATCTATTGCCTATTCAGCCTCTAATACTAAATGTTCTTCTTAATATTAATTACTGTTTAAATCTCGAAGCTGGCGGATATTGGTTCGAAATTTAAATCGATTTGAAATTTACAAACTTAATTCGAAATTCAAATCAGTTGATCCGCGTCCTTTTTATTGAACGCACGTGTTTTGACACATTACAATCGACAAAATGCTGTGGAAAACACATAATTTTTCTTTTAAAAAACTAACTCTCACGTTGCCTGCCTTCAGACCGCGTGTTATCAAACGTGATGGAGTTTTTTTTCTATGCACAACCTAGTGCAACTCTCATTGTTTTAAAATCATTTGAAAAAACAATCAAACTAAGTCGCCACAATAGGCACTTACAAATGATCCTTACCATTGTTAGTTTTGGATAATAAACTTGATAACAATGTGTACTGGAACATTTTTTTACACTTCCTGTATTACCGGCTCATAATTGATCGTTAATCGAATAATGTACATGATTTATGTAAATCGATTGTCCTATCGAGCAGCCGCATTACATAAAGGTGAACGACATTGTGTTGAGTGATGCTTTCGGCGTATCACGCGTCGACAAATCAGCTAATTTTAGCCCACGTTAATATCAACGTGACTGTTACGAAAGCTAAATATTATTGTTAGTTTAACCCCAATGGAGGAAACTTATTAATTGTCACGTGTTTCAAGCATGGTAAGGTAAATTTCGAAATATCTGATCCAAATTCGTCTTGAAAAAATTACTCGTAATTAAATTCGAATGGGTATTTCAATTAATTTGTCATGTAATCGATAATCATCCATCAGTCGCCTTCGACGTCAGTGTTCTGCAATCATTCTATTTTAAAACGTCCATCGTAATATTAGTTGTTAAGCAAAATCAATGTTCAGCAATAGGAAGTGAGTTTTGTAACGGAAGAAATCCGCTGTAACCTTAAAATTGGTTACCAATCCATTGTAACACGGTAAAATTAAGAAACACGACTTATTAATGAGTTTGGCTAACATGAAGGGAGTGAAAAGCGTTGAAATGTGGCAACATTATTTCACAAAGGTGATCCACGTGCAACAACTTTGCAGCGGCGGGATCTTGCGACATTCAGTTTTTGCAACCGACCGATTTTGTAACAGCGACATTATTTAGACAACTGCAACGGTTAGCGAATTTTTTTACAAACTGTAACTAACGTAACTTCTCTCTTGTTTCAGAACCACAGTGATAATTCGTGCGGACCCATCGACGTCCGCCGAAACATGGTTGCCGAGTTCATCCTGAGTCAGCAGCAGCTGCTGAGCGGAGCGGGTGGCGGAGCCCTGGGCCCCGTGCCACCCCCCTCCCGCGCACCACCACCTCCAAGAGGTCGCCATTCCGTCTCCCCGCACTTCCCAATGGACCAGAGCCAAGGCCCCGTGGGGAGCCCCGGCGACCCAAATGACTACTCTCCTTTCGAATTCAACAAACGCAAGGAGTTCTTCGGCCAGCGCAAACAGAGGGAGTTCATACCCGACAGCAAGAAAGATGATGGTTACTGGGACCGTCGCAGGAGAAACAACGAAGCTGCCAAGCGCTCCCGAGAAAAGAGGCGCTTCAATGACATGGTTCTGGAGCAGCGCGTCGTAGAACTGTCAAAGGAGAACCACGTACTCAAAGCACAGCTTGATGCTATAAAGGAAAAATATGGAATATGCGGAGAAACCCTCATAAGCATAGACCAGGTGTTGGCCACTCTACCTACATGTGACCAAGTTCTCTGTGTAACCAAGAGGAGTAAGCTGACGCCGAACGCACTGTTCCCCGCGCCACCACCACCGCCCCCAGCAGCACCTGCATCGCCCCCCTCCCCGCCACCCCAGCGCCAGCCGGAGCCCTACCAGGAGAGGCTACCGGCCCCCGAGGCGTACTACCCACACCCCGCACACTACGAGCCCCCCGGCTCCGTTCTCAATCTGTCCAGATCTCGCCGCGTGCCCTCCCCCTACGAGCTGTCCTCTCTCTCAGGCTCAGGGGATGAGACCGCTGAACAGTACGCCCCCGAAAACAACGGGCTGCCGCTCAAACTTCGCCATAAATCCCATCTCGGCGACAAGGACGTCGCCAGCGCCCTGCTCTCCCTTCAGCACATAAAGCAGGAGCCAGGTCCCCGATCCTCACCCTCATGGGACGGGGAAGGTTCTAGTGACGAGAGAGACTCCGGGATCTCCATAGGCGCGGAGTTCAGGCCGCAGCGACCGGACGACAGGCTAGTGCCCGAGGAGGACGACACACACCTGAAGGCGGAGCTGGAGCGGCTGGCGACGGAGGTGGCCACGCTGAAGAACATGATGCACCAGAACAAGGCGCGCGTGCACGAGCACTGAGCAGCCGCCGCCTGCGCCTGGACCGCGCAGCCGCCCCCGCCCGCGCCCGCGCCGCGCCCCGCGCTCCGCGCCCGCGCCCAGCGTCGCACTCGCTCGTACAAACTGTCTCCCCTCCCAGTAGATGAAGTTACCACGTTGTAAAGAGATGAATATTATATTTGTATCATATTGTGCAGCTGTAAGCGGCTAAGCCGACGCCTATTTGTAATCCTTCCTATTAGTTGTCTGTCGTGGTCGATGTATAGTATGTACTCGTGTAGGGTAGGCAGAAGTAGTGGCAGGTCGTCGTAGACGCGCCTCCTGGACCCTTTCATATGAAAATGAGACTAATTATGTTCGGTTTACAGACTTTTCGAACAGATAAAACTTGTCTACTCAGTGATAGGATATAAAAAATGCATTTTTAGTGATGAGCTATGTATGTATATGTAATTAAGTTAAAGTAGTAGATCTGTTTCATCTTTTCGAAGACTCGATAGTGAAAAATCGATGGCTAAAGACTATGTTCTTATAAGTAGTTTGTAAGCTTTGATCTAAGTAAATTTAAGTCCAACTTAGATGGTTATTTATAAAATTAATGTATATTTCTCATTTCGGATTGCCCCGTTAAGTTTTGAACCAAAAAGATGATAGGTCCTCTGGTGAACTGGTGAGAAATCGCAAATAATATGTAAGACATAAATAATACTTCATACATTAAATCCTATAATGGCAGATGTATTGATAAATATAACAAAAACAAGAATACCAGTGCCTTTTACAATACATACCTACCTTTATAAATAGCTACATAAAGGAATATTTTTGTACACTTATTAGTAAAAAAAGAAAAAAGCGATTTCATCTTTCGGGAACCATGGTCGTTACTACGGGTTCGTGACTCACTGCAACTCGATCGGTAGATCTATTCGTTTCCTTTTGAAAAGCGAATGGTAGTTGATAATTAGAGTAACAGCGAGATGTTTTCGAGTTGTAGTGAGAAACGGACTCGTGGTAGACACAAGATTAAATTTGTAAATGTATCGAATCCTAAGAGATGCTAGTTGGCAAGTATTTCAGTTTAATATTGTAAATGTTACTCCTAGTATTGCTCTAAAGGGCATGTGATAGGACTGAGAAGATGGTATACTAAGTATTTATTTATTATTCGGACCGTGAAAGAGGATTTTACAATTTATTATCTTTGTATAAGAACACTATACGATATGAATAAATTGTGTACATTACAATTATTTATGAATTTTATTTCCTTTCTATAACCCTAACTTGATGATGCAGAGCAAACACACACCTAAATACTACAAAAATGATACAATAACTAAAAAAACAGATACCCTACAGGGTTGATAATACTCTATGAGTTTAATAATATAGGTAAGACAAGAAGACACAACCTTAATTCATCATCAGATCAAACTGATGTGATTCACATTAATTAGAAAACGAATAGTACCTACTCAACAGAGAAATAAAATTGAATGAACACTACAACAAACACTTTAAAAACACTACAAACTACTGCAAAAATAACTGAGTTGAAACAGTGGTACTCTATATCAAAATAATATAACACAAAATATCAGGAGATTATGCAGAAGGCTAACTATAGCCCATTCACGTCACTAATTACCAGTTATGTTATTATTAACATTACCAGAGCATTATAACAAGCTTAATAGTGGTAAGACAGATAACCAAAGTAATCGATATAGGTGCCCCAAAGCATAAGCCAACAATTGTAGCAATGGAGACTACGTCAAATTCAGTTAAAGGCGAGCTGGGTGCCGATATCCGCAATGATGAGGTTAAACAATATAACTAAAGAAATAAACACGATATTACTAGCTAGCCAAAATAGCCTATATCACTTTCTAGTCTTCTAACTTCTCTGGCCAGGGTTATGCGTCAAGCACAATAATATACCGAGGTTCTAGCCCAACTCAGGAGTAGGAACTGGTTTGTAATTAGTATGACACTCTCTTCCGGATCAACCAGGGCGAGAGGAGACATTCCATAATTTTCTCCTTAAAAAACCCTCCAGACTAGCGTGGTTACTGGAGCTCCAGCTCGAAAAGGAAAAGTAGGAACGGGGTGGTTTTTAATCAGTAAGAATCTGGCACTCCCTCTCACCTTGCTCAAAGCGGTAGAAATAAGAAGTCATAGGAGGATTTTCCCCCCTTAAAAAAAAGACTTCCTCAAGCCACAAAAACCATTCCATAAAACCGATGCGTTACGACGTAAAAGAAAGACCATCAATTGCTTTCGCATTTCTAATATTAAAATCAATGATACTTACTTCTCTGACTCACCCATTAACAAAACACAGGCGCAATACTATGACATGTGTCAGGTGTTATGTAAAAATCATCAGACCAGCTAAAAATATGAGATCAGCAGATTAGTACATGCGTCTATCGCTAGGTAACCTACTTACTTACTTCTCTTAATCAGTAAAAAAGGTCTAGACATGAATACCAAATATGGCTGATTAAAGCAATGTTTTATTATAAATCTAATTAGTCATTGTATAAATTAGCAATTTTAATTTAACGAGTAAATGCTTTGGTTCTGCTCTTTTAAGCAAAGAAATTACTATGACTATAGTGACCATTGATACAATGCTTGCGAGATGTAAAATAGATTTCACTTAATTATATTTTAATTCCTATGATACATTAATAACAATAGCTCATCATCATCACATCAGCCACAAGACGCTCATTGCTAAACATAGGCCTACCCCAATGACTTCCAGATTCCAGACAGGCCGGTTGGTAGCAAACTGCATCCAGCGGCTCCCCACGACCTTAATCAGGTCATTTGTCCACCTTATTGGTGGGCGTTCTACGCCGCGCTTGCCGGTACGCGGTCTCCACTAGATATAACTTTTCTGCTCCAAATGCCGTCGGTTCCCCGAACTATGTGTCCTGCCTATGTGCCACTCCAGCTAGTTTATCCACTGGGCAATGTCGGCGACCAATGAACAATAGCTATCACAGATATAAAATCTCTTTCATAGCCAAACCAGTACACAAATATGTGAATAAATATACCAGCTAGCTACCAATCTACCCTTTTTTACCAGTTATTTTACGAGATCCATGTCATTTCCAATGGTACAAATCAGCTATGTATGTCCCTTCACATCCCTTTAAAATTCCATAAAAAATACTTCAATCCAAAACTCTGTTCCAACGAAAAAAAAGAACAAATAAACAAACAAACATACACATTCAAATAATAAAATATTATATTAGATATAGATTATACAACTTGTTACAAAAATCTGTACTATGCTACGTAATCGTATTTTCAAATTAACTACATAAACAATAAAAATCACCTGCTGAATGTAGTTCATGGCATTACACGTGCTGTTCCTCAAATAAGTAGAGATCATCGTCATCATCAACAGCCCGGTAAACGAGCAGACGGATCACCTGATGGTAAGCAATCGCCGCCATGGACACTCGAAACACCAGAGGCGTTACAAGTGCGTTGCCGGGTCTTTGGAGGTTAGGAATTTAAGGGTTGTTGGGGAATCAGGGATTGGGAAGATTGGGGATAATTGGGTCTCCAGTAACCTCACTCACACAACAAAACACAACGCAAGCGGTGTTCACGTCGGTATTCTGTGAGGCCGTGCATCACTTCGGTCGAGCTGGCTTATTTGTGTCGAAGCATGGCTCTCCCACACTTATGTTGGACTATGAGCTTTCTAAGATTATTTAGACACCACTGACAAAGGGTAACATCGTGAGGAAACCTGAACTTATAATTTTTAATTATAAGTTGAATTGTTGCTCAAACCTTCTCCGTGAGAAGAGGCCTTTGGCCAGCAGTAGCCACCTTTAAGCTGATAATGTGATGTTTTGTGTCTCAATAATCAAACTGAAAGCTATTAGCTCGCTAAAATCTATTTGTCACTCTAGTAATTTCTAGACTATAAAACAAAAGTAAAATGACAAACACATTGACACACATCTCTACATTTTATGTGTTAATTGTCAACAATTAGATTGTATCTATAAGATGCCTTGCTTACCTGCTTACCTTGTTGTGAAGGAAACAAGGCGTGAAGTTATTTGTGATTACCACCGTGTAATAGGTTTTGGAGACATTGTGACTAAATACTTGCTTGTGAATCAGGTTAAGTTACGCTAGACACGGTTGCTTTGTGGATGGGTGACCATAACATCTCCAAAAATGTTAAAAATGTTGTCATCTTGATTGTCATACCTGTGGCTGTGAATTCATTATAGAGACAGTATTTATTAATTTCGAGGAGGACACTCGATTAGTTTCAACTCTCGACATGAGCTCATAAATATGACCAGCTTGCGTGGCGACCAATATGGCTACTTCTTTCTACACTGTACATACAGACTACTGAGAACTTTAAAATGGCGCTGCTTAACTCGAAAATCGAATAAAACCTATTTCAACAGTCACACCAATTTTTATTTTAGGGGGAAAATATACAATGACTTCTCCCACCTTGGGAGAGAGAGGGACTGTCAGACTCCTACTGACTAAAAACCACCCCGTTCCTACTCCTGCTTTTCGAGCCGGAGCCCCACTAACGCGCTAGCAGCCCTCCTACCTACATACAGTCACACCTTTAACCACCTACGAACACTACCAAATTACCTAAGAAATAAAATTAATGCAAAACAACTGTCTAGTCACCAAGTACACGATGATAAAATAAAATCACGCAATAAAACGTCTTGTCCCAATTTTTATTTTCGTTTATTTAAACACTAGTGCTCTGCCAGCGACTTCACTCGCATAGAATTTAGAATATCTGCCTAGAATCCACGTACATACATAACTTCACGCTTGTCTCCCATGAGGGTAGGCAGAGACAATGGAACGCCAATTGCTACGAATCTTACATACCTCTTTTGCTTCATCAACAGTCATCAGTCTTTTCATGCATGCTCGTCGGTTAAGGATACTTTTAATTTGGCCCTTGTTTAATATATCGCCAATCTGGTCTTTATAATTATTTGCGGCTAAGGCCAGACACATTGCAGTGCATTTTTCAAACATACAAATTCACATCACACCTAGACCCAAAAGACCCAAAAAAAAAAAAAGGTTGCATGACCCAAAGATGGTCAAAGTGGTTCTGTGCACTGCAGTCAGTATTCAAAACAAACAAACAATCAAAATTATTTCTCTTTATTATTATGAGTACAGAAATTGGTGGTAATGTGAAGTAATGTCACCACTTGTCTCAAAAATAAATGTCTCGTGACCGAATTTTGTGTCAAACGGCCATGAGGGAGGATTCGCCAGACTACAGCGCAGATACTGTGAAAACACACACAAGACGTGTATGTGTGAGTTTAAGTAAATATTGCTGAAAACACTAAGAATAAATGTAATAAATGTAAGAGATTGTTAATTACGACTATATTTAATTAAGATGAGTAAGTACTCGCAATACTTTTTTTCTTTTGTTAAACGCTGTTCCATACTAGGATTGTCTCCTGTATCGTAGGTGCGTTTACAAACATACAAGTTCACATACACATGACACCCAGACTCGACACAAAAATCCAACAAGCTCAGAGCCTCAAAGAGTCATCAGACCTCCACAAATGGGGCCCAGTAGGGTATCCAAAGATGCGGACTACATAACGGGTTTACCGGGACTTTAGCTTGAAAAGCAGGAGTAGAAACGAGGTGGTTTTTAATCAGTATGAGTCTGACACTCCTCGTCTCAGCCAAGGAGGACTCGTCAGTCATTGGATGATATTTAACCCCTTTAAAAAATAGTGCCAATAATGTGAAAAGCGAGTAGTGTTGAGCTTAGTCCACAGCCGCAATTTTAATCACTGAACAAGAGTTAAACAATCTTCACCAGTTCACTACACATTACACATGATTTAAAAATGAATACGTATCTAGGGAATTCGGTCAAGGTTAAGCAGCTTTCTTTGTTATCAATTCGCCAATCAAATGGGGGCAGACGATAATAATTATGGCTACTCTTCTTTTTTGTTTTTACGCCTAGATCTTTTGAGTCTAAAATTAGGATAGTCTAGTCTAGATTTTAGACTAGATTTTAAATGTTAATGAGGTTATTGTTGTACAAGTAGATGAGGTTTGAGTCTGAATTGTGATTTGGATTTGTAGGTTGAGCTATTAAGTTGTAATTTTGGTTTTTTATGTCTAAGGTTTTGTGTGCAAGTTTCACTTGGGGTCTTGATTTGTAGGTGGCCTAAAGAGGTATTGATTAGCTTGTAGCTTTCTTCAAGAATCATTATTAAAAGCAGGTGATGGTTTACTGATGTGGTATGGGATGTGAGTCTTTTCTAAGTAAGAGAATCGCAGTTTTAAAGATATTTAGTAAGGAAATACTGATATTATATACAGTGGCGTAGCGTAGTGGGGGCGGCAGGGGCGGCCCGCCCCGGGCGGCACTTTTTAGGGGGCGGCTAATAAAAATATTTTGTAAATATTTCAACCATTTTATATTTTTTTCGCAACTAGAGATCGGTGAAAGTAGTGATAGTGGGGATAGAACCTTCAAACCTTCAAGAAAAGAGCGTATTCCTTTTTATAAGGCAAGTAACGCACCTGTGAATACTCTGGTGTTGCGGGTGTCCATGGGCGGTGCTGATCGCTTACCATCAGGTGATCCATCTGCTCATGTCATATGCCTCCTTTCCCATAAGATAAACTCATATTTAGGTATCTACTAAATAATTAATTAGACCATTGTTTACACAAACGCACAAACATTACGAAATAAGGTTTTCCCAAAAAAAAAATATGTGTCAGCTATTTGTAACTAAAGATTTTACGCGAAGATAATGTTTTCATGTTTTTACCAAAACAATTAACCTTCAGAAATACATGGAACGATGCGTCCACGCTTTCCCAGTAAGCGAGTGATAGAATAACAAAAATATTTACATATTATGCTTGTGTACTGTCGGCTACACTTTACTTACAGTCCGTCTGAAATTCACGACGTAGTAGTTTTCGAATACATACGTACATACATACATAACCTCTCGCCTGTCTCCCATGGGGGTAGGCAGAGACAATGGAACGCCAATTGCTGCGATTCTTACACACCTCTTTCGCTTCATCAACAGTCATCAGTCTTTTCGAACTCATATTGAATATGGTATTAGATACATCACTAACGTTAAAAAATATTTATTCTTGAAATCCTGTCGACTTCCTATAGCTAAGCTGTGAAACTATGTCACCGTTTCTACAGATAGCTGCCCAGCTATACGATGCTGAGTATACGATGTATCGATAGTAAGAAAGCAATCCATAGCACACATCAACAGCACGCATAAATAGTACATATCTTTCCATACAAAACCATACCTTAGCTAACATAATATTAATACCTTTCTAGTAAGTATCATAAAATATCATCACAGACCTTTCATTTACAAACACCAATTACTTAGGCCGCGTTTCCATTGACGCGGAGCGGGGCGGAGAAGAGCGGTGAAGAGCGGTGAAAAGTTGTCAGTGTTTCCACTGACGCGGAGCTGGGCGGAGAGGGGCGGAGAAGAGCGGTGAAAAATGGTCAGCGGAGTGGAGTGAGGCGGAGCGGAGCATACTTTTGGAATCATATTGAGAGATTGACCATGTCTAAATACAATAGACCCTTTATCGATCAAATATCGCAATCGATATTTTCATTTAGAGTTTATTGTTTTTTTTATATGATATATTAAACTAAATAAGATTTACAAATATAGTTAATTTTATAAACGACTAGCAAACCCCGGCGAACTCCGTTTCGCCACCAGATGGGCTTTTCTCTTGACTTTTTTCTAATTTTTTTTTTTTGCTATAAACCTCACGGAGCCCGAGACCATTCCAACGAATGCAAAACCATGGAAATCGGTTCGTGCGTTCTGGAGTTATAGCGTCAGGAAGGAAAATCCAACTTATTTTTATATAATAGAATATTTCGACATGAAAATAAAACTAAAAGAAAGTATTTTCTCAATTGAAAGTTATGATTTACTTGAATATCAATTATCATTAACGACTATTTGAGTAACGACTGTTTAAGAAAATTTAAAACATCAATATAACATTGAAAATAAATATATTTTTGTTTGATAAGTAATTTGTTTCGTAGTAATCGATTTTAAGAAAATCGATAAACAACACCCTCACACACGCTACTTGGAATCCCTTTTTGGTTACTTCGTGAATCTTCGTGTAATACAATACTCAACAATACTCGGTACTCGATTATATGTCTCTGTCACACGTTAGCATTGGCGTCGTGTTAGTGTCACTATCCTTGTCTTAAGTACAGTACAGTACCGCACCGCGCTGCTCCGCACCGCTCCGCTGTCCTCCGCATAGCACCGCCCCGCTGCCCTCCGCACCGCATCGTCTCGCTATATATTTTTATGAATATCCGCTCAGCTCTGCTCTGCCCCGCTCATGCTGATTCCATTGAAGCGGAGCGGAGATTTCGAGCATAGTGATTGGTCAATTCGTGCACCGCTAAGCTCTTCTCCGCCCCGCTCCGCTTCAATGGAAACGCGGCCTTAGTCTGGCCATAAATACTGTTCACATAAAAAAAATTACATTTGAATTTGGAATATGTAATTTTTATACGATTGTTAATTGTGTTTTTTCAGTTTGGCGTCAATACATTGTACAATATATATTTTTTCTTTAATACAATATTTATGGCAAGACTAGGTATATTAGTTAAACAAAAAACAACGATCCCAAACTCTTATTGAGACGTAACTAAGACAGTATTTAGTCTGTATTTCCGTCTGTAACCCGGTTACCGTTACGTGACATAGGTATTCGCGTACAGGAATGTGATGGCGCCTAATATTAGACCAGTGACTAACTAGTTATCTCACAAAGGCAGGTATCTACATTATCTTAAACGCTTACAAGATTATTTCGACACCAGTGATAGACGGTGAAGGAAAACATCGTGAGGAAACCGGTTTTTTTAGGGAAACCAATGACTTCTCCCGCCTTAAGTGAAACGAGAGAGGCGCTAGGTAGTCTGCAACTCCGGATTGTGAGGAAACCTAGACTTATAATTTTCGGAGCTGCGGACTGCCTAGCACAGGGGCTCCGGCTCGACAAGCAGGAGTAGGAACGGGGTGTTTTTTAGTCAATCAGACTCTGACATTCCCTCTCGCCAAAGGCGGGAGAAGTCATTAGATAATTTCACCACTCAAAAAAAAAATAAATAAAAGCGAGTTGACGATTTCAAACTTATAATTTCTAATTACAACCCGCCTTAAGCGTGGTGATTAATGCTCCTTCTCTAACCTTCTCTTCTCTCTGTAAGTGCCGATTGCAGCAAAGGACTCTTCTTGTAAGAAGTAAGAAGAGGTCTTCTAAGAAGACACTCACTTGTAGACTGATGATGATGATGATGACTAACTAGTTATCTCAGAAAGGTATGTACATTATCTGAACGTGATTACAAGTCAAAGATTGCGTGCACAAATATTTTAAACCCAACAAACGTCATGTCTTACGTGATGTTACTTGGTAAATGAGGAAAACTGTGATCATGTAGGTGAGAAGTGGTGGAGATCACGCTTTAAGGCAAGCTTATTTTAAGTTTTGAACCGTGAATAGATACAGTCCAATGATTTAACTAGTGTAATACTTTAAATTACTTTAGGAATAATAGTTGACAATATACATATACAAATATTTTTTACTAGCTTTCGCCCGAGCCCGTAGGATTAAAAGTGGCCTATGTAGTAATCCAGACCAAATTGTAGCTTTATTTCAAATTTCATCCCGATCACTTCAGCCTTTTTGATGTAAAGGTGTAACAAACAAAGAAATATACAAACTTTTGCATTTATTAAAAACGACACTTACGACATGAATAAAAATGGGAGATAGGCGTGAGGATATGTAAGTTGTAGTTAGTCAGGAATCGGTATTTGAAAAAAATATGGGCCTACTCTACCATACAAAAGATTCCACTCCTAACAACAATTCACGTTTATTGGCAAAAATAGATCACAAGAAAAAAGGTTCCATTATAGTGAACTGATAATAAACTAGTTAAAAATATACGTAAAAGAATATCTATAAACGTCTCTGATATACTCTACGTGAACTAAAAGACGTGTTTATATGATTATTATCAAACAGATTACGTGCACAGTAATTTAATTCTTAGAAACGTCATTTGTTACGTAATTTTGTTGGTAAATGAGGAAAATCTACAGGTACGTAGTTAACTGAAGACCTGATCATAGCTAGCTACCAAGAGATGAGTAGCAGCATCATCAAAAGCATCAGCATTTTCCTGACCACTATCCCCTTGCCAAGACCTGGGTGCTTACTCTTAAAACCAATCTCAATGTCAATGCAATTTCAATGCAATAAAATCTCAATAATTATTCAATCTTAAAACAATACTACCCCAATCGTAGCTGTTTTTCTATAGTATAAGCCTGCAAACGAGCAGACGGATCACCTGATGGTAAGCAATCGCCGCTGCCCATGGATACCCGAAACACCAGAGGCGTTACAAGTGCTTATAATATCGTCATCATATTATTCAAAGCGAGAATAAGACAGGAAAGGGACATGAAAGGCACTATTAAACGTCAGAGTAAATATATTATATCAAAAAATGTCTGTCTATCGGTCAGTCCTCTAGCGAAGCTATTTGCTCGTACCAAACTGTAGATTCCTATTGATAAACTATTACGATAATAGGATTATTTCTTGGGTTTTTTAAGGTAATTCTTGTCTTTACAAATACAAGTACATAACAGGTGTTATGTACAATGACATCAATAGTAAATAACTATATAATCAGATCAGATTACAATACATACATACATATTATAGATAGATACATATATGAGATTGCATAATATTTTTTGTACTTTGATATTGTTATGTATGTTTTATCAGCCATTAAGCGTTCGGGGAAATACCTAATTATTGTATTTGATTGGATGTTCTATCTTTTTGTCTGTTTCTATAATGGTTCTATAATCTTTTGTCTTAAAGATTGGGTTTTTTAAATCGATATTACATCATATGCTTAATTTAATGTTTTATTATTGTCTTTAATTTGTTTCTAATATTAACAATTTGGAAATTCTAGTGAAATAAAATTTCCCAAAATAATCGATAAATTATTGTCAATGACTGTGACAAGTCCACTGCTGGACTATGAGCCTCTTCTACATAAGTGGGTATGCCATAATCTTTACGCCTAGCTGGTGGTTTGGACGCAATTTCAATTCAAGGTTCGATTTATCCAAAGACATCTTTTTACGTCTAATGGGTCGACGTTTGGCCACTGTCTCACCTGATGGTAAGTTATGATGCGGCCTAAGATGGAGCACATCTGCCCATAAGCAACCTATTCACTCGAACCTTGAAGATTTCGATCAAGTCGGAACACTGATCGCTAACTTCTCAACTCTCTACCACTTTCTAGTATTAATCATTTTTTTATAATAACTATCGTGTGGCATACTAAATTAACTAATAATCATGTTCCACACACGTAAATTAATTGAGAAAAGCTCTACTAGTTTTGAGTCACAAAGGGACTCTTCATCATGAGCAGCGTGCGCGACGTCGCCGCGTCGCCATTGTATGATGTACCTGAGTAAATCGTGATTTTCAGTTAATCAATAAAAACCCTTAATAACTCATTTAAACTTTATTGTACTACATAATTATTTAGATAAGAACAATAAATATATACATTTACATTTAATATAGTGAAGATTTTGCGAGGATTCATTCACATTGAGTCTATATCAGGTACTTTACTTAAAAAGGGTAGGCAGACAAGAAGACAACCCTTAAAACCAGTTATGATAATTCAATTGAAGGTATATCGCCATATCCAACCCATAGTTTAATCATTTAAGCCATAAAAACTAATAAGTAGACAATACTGACTAATTTGCCTTACTAGGTATCAAATTTGAGCTGCAGCCTACCTAATAGGTTAGCGGGGCTGCGGCTTGAAAAGCAAAAGTAGGAACGGAGTGGTTTTTAGTTAGCAAGAGTCTGATAGTCTCTGTTGTCTAGCCCAATGCGGGAGAAGTCATTGGACGTTTTTCCCCCCTTAAAAGAAGGGATAGAATTTCGTAATGTTTAGAGCTGTCGAACATCTAACTCTCTTGTAACACAATTTGATAATTTTAATGTTTTAGAGTTCAAATTAAACTAGCTGTTTAATAATCAGTATTCTATTTTGAGGCATACCAAGAAATCTGATTTGTAATTAATTTCATTTAACATTACAATATAATGATAAACTTGTCATATTTGACAAGAACATAATATTATTATAAACTAGAGTGCTTAGTACGAGTTTGTTTTACGTTTAACGAGATCGAAACGAGAGTGCGTTTAGCGTTCTGATTGGTTGGTTTATTCGCACCGGCCAATCAGAGCACCGAACGTGCTCTCGTTTCGTTTTCGTTCAACGTAAAGCAAACTCGTACTAAGGGTACAGAGCAATATTGTTACATTAGACGAAAACTAAATAATTTATTATCATTTTAAAATCCAAATTATATAAATACATTTTTGATTCCTCCCTTCCCCAGATCTGGAAATTTTCTCTTTCTGCTTAGCGGATTTGTGCCTATGGACCTTATTCGATTAAATAAGATCCACTTATTTACATCTCAATTAATTTCACACATGTTTCGCCCAACAAACAGGCTAGAAAAACTACTTACATAAAAGAGCTCCGTTTATGGGATTAGATCTAGAAAAAGATCTCATAAGATTACATCATGGAAATCCCAAGATTAAGTTACAATAAACCTAGACTCAATGTGAACTAAACCTTACATCTTTATTAATATTAATTATTTTAACCTAGCTTAGCTAGAAGATCACATAATTTGACGATATTTTGTAACATGATATCCATTAAACACATTCAAATAAACAAATTCCATAACTAACAAGCATATTCAATTGAATTATATTGATCCAATACAGTTTTGGACATAAAATACATTGTGATGACATTTAAAAACAAACACACGAATATACAATAAAACAACATCAATACGTCAGTGATTAAATTATTCAAAACATCGAAAAACAATCAAAAGCTTTCGTTTAAATTTTTTATATCATTTAAACACTTATAAATACAGATACATTTTATGTTAATACACAGAAGCACCTCTGCTTATCCTGCGGACACAGCGTCATAATATAATCCGTCCCTTGACCAAACTTTTTTAAAGAAATCAACGTCAAAAGCTGAGCTTCTAACATTGAAATTCCTTTTTAACACACGTCCGTACCGCGCGGCGTTCACGCGTCATCTGACAAAAATTTCACTATCGAGCGAGCATACCCTATTGCCGTCTCACTCGCACTTGGTATGAGTATGCTGAGCTGGACAGTGAAAGGGATAACTTCACTCAACTGCCGCTGGTACCATTTCTCCGCAGCCAAGAGTGTGGGTGGCGTCTAGAACTGGTAGAGGAGCGGTTGGTGCTCGGAGACGAGCTGAACTGAGCTCGTTGCATTGCACCCAAAGCTCCAACTGGAATTAAAAAAACAATATCTGACTTAGCTTAGAATTTACGAGGGTATTTCAGATAGTCTAAGAACTGGCAATCATAATGGGGTGGTCATCATTAATGACTTAAACATCTCCGTTTTGAGCAATATGGGTAATCATGTCCCTATTTCCTTTATTTTGAGAGCAAATGTTGAAATAAATATGTTAATTTGTCTCTATTAATAGCTGAAAATAAAATGGAGTAAGGAATTTCAAGGGATGTGGTCAATGATTAAGGGGATAGAGGAATAGGGACATGTGAAGGAAAGGGGAAGTCATGATGTAATGGAATAAGGGCCTTATGGTTAATCAAAGAGCAATCAAAATTGAACAAAATATACATTAATCTGGAATATTGAAAGAAAATAATTAATGTGAAAGAACAATTTAGAAGTCGGTACCAACTATAGAATCTACCAATGCTATCCAGAAATCATTAACAAAACCTTTTCAACCAAGTGACATAAAGTTCTATTAGGAAAACCTTTGACTTTGTCTCCCAGAAATGCTATATTTTTATAATAACTATCGTGAGACATACTAAATTAACTAAATATCACGATTTACTCACGTAAATTAATGGAGAAAACCTCTACTAGTTTCAAGTCACAGAGGGACTCTTCATCATGAGCAGCGTGCGCAGATGCGACGACGTCGCGCAACCTACTGTAAACTAGAAACTAGTAGAACTTTTCTCCATTAATTTACGTGAGTAAACCGTGATTTTTAGTTAATCCAGAAATGCTTTTTTTAGCGTTGATAACTCTGCGTTTGGCCACCAACCCGCTTACTGCCATTTACTTACTAAGCGAGGAAGTGGCCAAAGATATTTTGACCTAACAATAATAATTTGACGTTAAATTCTTAGTATCCTAGATTAAACCCACGTACCTCAGGAGGCATCTTCTCTGGAGGATGTTTGCAGGATCCTCCGCAGTGCAGCTGCAGCAGTAACTCTGCTATAGCGGCTGCAGAGGTGTCGATGACACGTTGCCGACATACTGCTATCGCATGCACGAAGCCACCGGGGCCAATGAACTCATGTTCCATGAACACTGTCTTGTCGTCCCAGAATATTGCCTGAAAATTAAAAAAAAAGTTGATTAGTATTTAAAATTATGTATCTATATTTAGCTAGACCACGCATACTGCCTTAAAACCTATGTCGGTCAGACTACACAAATAGCCTTATACCCTAACCTATGTCAACCAAAATATTTTAACCTATTTTCCTGTCGCATTTATACGACTGCGAATACAGCACTCTCTATATGTAAAATTTCTCATGTGCGAAAGCCAAACTTCAGCACGAATGACCGAAACCGACGTGAAACAATGCTTGCGTTGTGTTTCGTTGTATGAGTAGGGTTCCAAAGCTTAAATTCCTAACCTCCCAAAAGACCGGCAACGCACTTATAACGCCTCTGGTGTTTCAAAACCAGCAACGCACTTGAATCGCCTTTAGTATTTCGGGTGTCCATGAGCTGCGGCAATTGCTTACCATCAGCTGATCCGCCTGCTCGTTTACCGGCTTATACCATAAAAATACCATTTTAAACTATGCAGATAAATGAGAACAAAACCCCAAAGTAATACTAACCTTAGAAGTAATAGTAAACTTGGTGAAAGGTTTGAGAAACCGCCTGTATCTGATGGTGCAGGCAGCCTGAACCACAGCGCCGCCTGCCGCCTTGATATTGGCGTAGAGGCCTGTCCTCTCGTAGAAGTCAGCTCTTGCGAAGTCCAGCTCCCGAAGGTAGCGGGCGTTGTTCATGTGGTATAGAAGTGTGTCGATGTCGTTTATAAGACACCATGCTGTAAAAACACCATATACATACAGTAAGTGCCTTCAAATCACATCAACAGCCTATAAATGGTCACTGTTAACCAAAGGCCTCTTCTCACATGGAGAAGATTTTGGGGGGTAAGTGGCTTGCTCAGACGTTTTATAAGTTAACATCCTTTTTACATTGGTACTGTCAAGTGTCAATGATTTGTAAAAACAGAAAAGTGGTTGATTCCAAGCATTTAGTGGCCCGGGGCTGATAGTTAATTAAACTACCAAAGCACAAATGTAAAGAAATTACTGATATAAAGTGGATATACAATAAAATAACATTTTAAGTATAGAAAAGCCATGCTTCGGCACAAATGGGATGGTTCGATCGGAATGACACCACGGCATCACAAAAAACCGACGTGAAACAACGCTTGCGTTGTGTAAGTGAGATTACCGGAGGCTTAATTACCTTCCACCTCCGTAGTATCCATAATACAGACTTTCTTCTTGAAGTACCGTGCTTTAGCGACAGTGTACATCATCCTGGCGAAGTAGGCTACGTCTATACTGCCGTACAGCAGTAGAGCACCAGCCACCACGGCCGCTGCCCAGCCTGGCACGCATACCGTCCACATCTTAACCTGGAGCAGAAAGCAAAAGAGTGAGTATCCTAGACAACTTAGATATTATATGATGTAGTATAGAAAATGACGCTTTTGAGGCCGCATTTCCACAGACGCGGAACGGGGCGGAGAGGAGCTTAGCGGTGCACGAATTAACCAATCACTTTCGAGCTCAGTACAATCTCAACCAAATTTCGAGCATAGTGATTGGTCAATTCGTGCAAATATGGCTGAATATATTCATCATCCACCTCCGCGTCAGTGAAAATGCGGCCTAAGTCTAAAGCACGACTGTTATCCAAAGCTGCGGACTAGGGTTTACCGGGGCTACGGCTCCAAAAGCAGAAGTAGGAACGGGTTGGTTTTTAATCAGTAAGAGTCTGACACTCCCTCTCACCTCGCCCAAGGCGAGGATGACTTTCCTCCCTCGAAAAAAAAAAAACACGTTTTTTATCCGGAGCTGTGGACTACCTAGCGAGTTTACCGGGGCTCTGGCTCCAGAAACAGGAGTAGGAAGGTCTTCCCTAATATTAAGTAGTAGATATAAGAGCCTATATGTCATAAAGTAAACTATAAATATAAAGAAGCTGTTTTATAAAACAATATCAATTTAATTAAGAGCAAACATTGATATAACGAATGGAAATGAGCTCTGGATCTCTATAAATAGCAAGTAAATGTTGTCAAGGGTAAAACCAATCGACACGTAACGTAAATTATTTGCAATCAATGCTCCAGTGTACATATTATTTATCTTTAACTACCAATAGAGCTTTAATATGTTGGCACTAACTGGGAAGAATTACGACTGTCGGGCAATTGGATTTGAGAAGCTTTGAATTTGAATGAGATGCCGTCAAGAACTGTAAAAAAATTACGAAATTAAAGTAGTAAAAGATAGTTAAATTGTTATAATTTTTTCAGACCATCACTGATAGGCGCTAGGACTTATGCCGACCGGGAGATGCGGACAACCTAGCGGGGTTACGATCTGAGTAAGAGTCGGAATCTCCCTCTCGCCTCGCCCAAGGCGGAAGGAGTTTTTCGATGATTTACCCCGTCAAAAAAAATCTTAGGATTTCATGTATGATTTGATTTTTGTATTCCAGAACAGTTAGTTCTTTGACCACACGAGCGAAGCTGCCGGTAGACAACTAGGTAAGTACATAATTATGTAGGTATGTTACCTATGTATATGATAAACATGTATCTAGTTAGATGTTTGTTTTAATAAAACTCTTATCAATATTGCGTAGTTATTTGTAACATTCAGTACGATTATTACACAATATTACGCGCTAACCTTGTTTACTTCAATGAGTAAATATTTATAACGAAAAATATTCCTTTATGTACAACTATAGGCCCTAAAACTGCAGAGTATCCTCAATTACTTCAGGAACCCTAAGTCGCAATCTTAAACCTAAGAAAGTCGTAACATACATACAATAATGAACGTATTTCGCTCAGCCCCGGATCTAGGGGGGGGGCAAGCCGGGGCCCATGCCCCGGGCGGCAAATTCAGGGGGCGGCAAAATTCACACTTCACGGACCAGTGCACAGCTCATCATTTATTTAATTTTGACCACGGAATAAATATAGAATTTCATGGCCATATCAACTTGACCGATACCCTGAGCGCGGAGTGAGACGTGCTGCCCGAACATTTTATTATTCGCTAGGCGCGTAGGCATAGTACATAAGAGAAGAAGTTCGCCGCCTCTACGCGGGTGTCGTGCGATCGATGGTCCTTTACGGGGCGCCTGTTTGGTCAGCTCGACTGTCAGGCGTCCGACGTTGCAGAACGAAAATCTATCGTCTGCAGCGGAAAATGGCCATCCGTATCACACGAGGATACCGAACGGTGTCCTTTGAGGCGGCAACGCTCCTGGCTCGCTTTCCGTCGTTGGATATCCTGGCGGATATGGACGCGAAGGTCTACGACCAAATCCGTTCCGTCCGTCAAAACGGCGGTGGTAGAGTGCCAGGAGCGGCGTTCGTTAGGCTGAGGCGGCAAGAAAGGCGACACGCGCTTGAGCGGTGGCGTGAGCGGCTACAACAGCCAGAGATCTTACGCAAGCGCGTTGTCGAAGCCATTTTGCCGCATTTCGAAGCCTGGCTGAAAAGAGAGGAGCGCATCTCCTTCAGGCTCACTCAGGTACTGACCGGACATGGCTGCTTCGGTGAGTACCTGAACAAGATTGGGCGAGAGACCACGGCAAATTGCCACCACTGCGGAGGTAACCTGGATTCCGCACAGCACATGCTCGAAGAGTGTCCGGCGTGGGTCTCGGAGCGGCGGGTCCTGGTTACCAAGATCGGGCGAGACCTGTCTCTGCCAGCAGTAGTAGAGGCTATGCTGGCAGATACAGAAAACTGGAGGGAGGTGGCCTCCTTTTGTGAGACTGTAATGTCTCAAAAGGAGGCTGCTGAGCGGGATCGTGAGAGGGCTGATCCTGCTTATAGAAGGCGTCGAGGTGGCAACAGTCTTGACGCCTAATCCCGCCTGCGTCAACTGCAGGTAGACCTTTGGGGTCGCGGGTACCTAGAGTGGGGACTCTAGGTGCCCATCTAGCGACCTCAGGGAAGACGGTGGCACAGTGGTCACGTGCTGCCGTGCAACTTGCATAATGAGGCTAATGGGAGGTACATGTCTCCCTAGGGATGTGCCGTAACAGGCGTTGCACCATAGGGGCTCCGGAGCAGGTATAGTTAGAGGTCTCGGTGCCCCTTATCGGTGCTGAAGGTGGCCACCGGGGTGGTTTTAGTGAGGTAAAAATCCCACACTCCCTAGTCTTTCTCCCCAAAAAGCTAGGCGCCTTTTAAAGGTTTCACCCAACATCAAAAACAAAAAGTACATAAAGTCGATTAGAAATACGCGCCCGGCTCTTGCTCGCCTGCAGGAATCGCAGATCGGGGCAGCACGTGTTTGATTACCGTGAGATGAAGCTATGTTCGAAAACTTCCTCGTCGATTTGTCCCCACGACAGTGTTTTGTTTTAAAAATGTGAGTAGTTTGTATATTTACTATTTAGCACTTGTCGATTGTTACTTTTGCTCTTGTGATGTAAAGGGTGTCCATTCGAAAAACAAACATACAATTCAGTATCCTAATTTACCGTCTGCTAAACGACCTGTACCTCATGGACCAGGAAGTAGTAATGAAACTGGGAGCTGATAATTACGATTCCACATTATGGAGGTTATTTATTGATTCTTCTAAGAGAAGTCTGAAGGGTGTCTTGTTGTACAATGGTAATACCTATGGTTCGGTGCCTGTTGCTCACTCCGTGCATCTCAAAGAAACGAACGAGAGTCTTGAGCTGTTGCTAAATAAAATAAAGTATAGCGAATATTGTTGGCAATTCTGTGGAGACCTCAAAATAATATCTATGCTTTTGGGTCAGCAGTCTGGATTTACAAAGTATCCATGATTTTTGTGCGAGTGGGACAGTCGAGCACGAAATTTACATTACATTAAGAAAGAATGGCCTTTCAGTGAAAGACTTGTACTGGGACAAAAAAATGTGCACCAACCCAAAATCAGTTCTTTCACCTCCCCTTCACATAAAGTTAGGATTGATGTAGCAGTTTTGTCAAAGCTTAAAATAAACAAGGTGACTGCTAATACATATGCGACAAATTTCCTGCACTTTCTTAAGCTCAACTTAAAGAAGAACTTTTGTAGACCCTCAAATTCGAAATTTAAAATCGGATAGATTGTTCTAGAATACAATGACCCAGGACGAATCTGAAGTATGGAGTTCATTCGTAGAAGTCATAGAAGATTTCCTTGGAAATAATAAGTCTCCAAATTAAGTACAAAGAAATTGTAGCTAAGATGCTCCAAAATTATAAAAAACTGGGATGCAATATGAGCGTTAAACTTCATTTTCTGGATTCCCATGTTGACTATTTTCCCGAAAATCTTGGAGTTGTCAGTGGGGAACAGGGAGAGAGGTTCCATCAAAACATAAAGGAGATGGAGAGACGTTACCAAGGAAGTTGGGATATTAGAATGATGCCTGATTACTGCTGGGCCTTGAACAGGGCGCAGTTTTCAGGGAAAAAGAGAACGATTTCATTAAAAAAAACCAACGTCTGTCTAACGTAGGTTATTTTTTTTATGAGCAGCTCAATTTTGCAGTGTAATTTTCTTTTAAATATATCTTTAATAAATATTTTCTAAGATTTTTTTGGCAGTTTCTATGAAAAATTTTATTCACACTTTTCCTAAAAACCTGACTTGCTAGAAAAAAACTAAGCACAGATTCGTGATCAGCACACCCCATTTACTATAGGAGACCTATTAAACTTGAAACACTTTTTCGTGAAAAAGAAAATGTAGGCCTGTGTGGATGTATTATTTCCGGAAGGTAGGTTAGTATGTAGGCTTTGTCCAAATTTCAAGCCAGGAACGCTTATCGGGTCTTGCAATCTTAGCCATAGAAAATCGTATTGCACACGAGATAAATTACGACAAGGCTATAGACTTATTTGCTGACCAAAAACCTAGAAGAGTAACATTGTAATTTCTGTTAACAAATTTAGTATATAATATATTTTTAATTTTATAATGCATATTTTTATTTTAAACCCTACCCTGTTAAATACATATATATCCTAGGTTTAGGTCTATTTATCTGTAAATAATACACAACACAGAATGAACAATAATGGATGCATTATTTCCGGAAGGTAGGTTAGTATGTAGGCTTTGTCCAAATTTCAAACAATTTGTGGACATCTGATTGTTGCAATTATATGGGTGAAAAAGGTGAAAATAAACACGATTTGACTGCACGGTTGGTGCGGTGACTGGGCAACTGCCTACTGTACAGTATGTAGTGGATTCGATTCCCGCAAGAGCAACTCTATATGTGATCCACAAATTGTTGTTTCGAGTCTGTGTGCATGTGAACTTGTATAAACGCACCCACGACACAGGACAAAATCCTAATGAAAAAAAAAAAAAAAGTAGGTGGGGGCGGCATTTCTCAAATTTTGCCCCGGGTGAAAAAAAATGTAGATCCGGGGCTGATTTCGCTTGACAATAAAACACAATTTTACTAAACGAATACCATAAACGCCTATTGAAAAAGAATAGCAACTCGACTTTAACCAACATATTGCAAGAATTTTTATTAAAGGCATGTTGAATAGTATAAAAAGAATGTTCATGCAATAACCACGATCGATAAATACTGTTTACTTATAGAATGATGTCTATAACTACATATAAAGTCCTTGAAATAATAATAGATGCGCATTGGATTCGAAATGTTACGATTATAATTAGTTTCATTAAAATTCCATTTTGTACAATGTTCTTCAGCATTCTACACATTTTCATTTGAATTTAAGTAAATAAGATTTAGTATTATGTTATATTAAACCATCGATCTAGGTACTGGAAATAGGTAGCCTTGAAAAAGCCTGAAGTTTGTACCTAGAGTAATATAGAGCGGAATTGACTATGTAGGTATATAGAATGCTATGTCTAGAAACCTATATGAGTATATATACCTATATTTATCCGTTCCTAATGGTTGGATAAGCGCTCCCAACATGGTAACTGGGGGGTGAAAGCCTAAGCTTATCGATCAGCTGATGGCAAGCCCTAAAACGACTAACACCTTTTATTTTTAGTTATAAATCAAGCTAGCATTATACTACACAGCCCTTTTACTGTACCAGAAGGCCTAATTGTATTCTTACGTGAATACACTAAGTATTTCATCAAATATAACAACATACCTTTAGTTTCCAACCGGCGAAATACAGATAAGAAATTAATACACCATATCCACAAAAACTAATGTAAAACCATCATAAGACACTTATTTACTTCAAAAACTTTGCTTTAATATTATTTCTAGTAATTCTAATACATATATTTCTTTAAAACTTGTTAAAATAACCTAGACACAATGTCGCTATGGTATTTTTTCACGTACAATATTCATTATGACAGTTTTCCATTGCGCGCGCAGGCAGATCGATACTACAAGAAAATGTTGCCCGCGAATTTTGATACCGGTTTTTTAAGTGAACGTGGCCCTGATATTAAGGTATAATACGTTTTATAAATAAAATTTTATTTCCTGATTGTATATTTATTTTTATTTTGCGTAGTATTTGTAGGAGGCCTATGTTCAATAGTGGATGTCTTGCGAAGTTGTACCTACCTAAGTAAGAGCGAGGGCACACGATACGTTGCGGCGGCGGTGCGACGCCGGAGAGGTGTCGCTGCGTCATCTAACATAGAAATATCTGCGGCATGTCACATGATGCGTTCTGACGCCGTACCAGACCAAGACTTGCAACCACCAAGATGAGGCAGGTAGGGGTGAATGCGTTGCGACGTCGTAGCGGCACCGCTCACTAGTCTTGCGTCATAAGGAATCTTATATTAACAGACTGTCCAAGGCTGCTGCCGCGCCGCTGCGACATAACAACGTTGCGGCGCCGCACCGCTCTCATGTGCCCAATGACACGGTGAAACGTTTGCGCAGCGGAGCCGCAACGCGTCGTGTGGCCCCGCTCAAAGGTGATAATCAGGGGCATAGCCGTACCGTATCTGCCGTATCAATTATATGGGGCCAACATGCGTAAGCAAATAACAAAAACTTCCCAATTTTATATTTTATTTCAGAAATTACAGAAGTCCAAATAATCAATTCATTCAAAAGTTGACAGCAACATAAGTAAAATAATTAATGACATCGTAAGGGCTCCCAAATAATTATGGGCTCACTGTTATAGATATCATAGAAAAGTATCCGCCTTTTTATACAAATATTTGTGTGTGTAATGCGTGGTAGACGCATGCGAAAAGGGTGTAATCCATGGCAACGGTCCTGCATCATCACCATCACCATCACTACCATCATCATATGTATTATCAGTCACAAGACGTCCACCGCTGGTCACCCGCAATGACTTCCAGATAGGCCGGTTGAAAGCGAACTGCATCCAGCACGTTCCCGCATGCTGGACATGAAATCCGCACGATATTAAAAACACCCTAAATTATATCTAAACTGAACTTGGAAAAATCCCAATCCAAATCCCCTCATTCAAATGCCTGATGGCGGAATAGCCACATATCTATTGCAAGCATTGTTTTGCTATAAACTTACAAGCAGGCGTTGCTTAGGATGGTGCAGTAGTTACAAAACTTGTCTTAATTTATAACTTAATCTATTCAACTCCTAAATGAATATTATACAGTCAAAATGAATTATAGATTACATATATAGCCACAATAAATGTACGTTGTAACGATGTTCTTGGTAATTAAAATATTTTAAGAGCACTTTAGTTTATATATCTGCTAACTGCATACCTAATATAATAATACTTACACAAAATGCTGTGATAAAAAGCGTATCTGGTACCTAGACATGTCTTATACTTTTTCCCTACATTCCTTACACCCCCGTTCATAACACAGTTTACAATCTCACCCACGATTCGACATTTTGAGTGGAACAATGAACACGCATACCAGTAACTATTCGTCTGGACCTACAATACAACGCATTTCATATGGAGAGCAGGGTCAACTTACATTGGACGTTAAATGCTCGGTGCTGGCACATGGACGCGCCGCCATGTCGGTGACCTCGAACCGTGATTCTTTCTCCCTCACTCTTATACAAAAGAAGTGAGACAGCAATACAACGATCCGATCCGAGAAATGGTTATCCGTAGCACGTCGTAGTGACGTGTCAGACTGGGGTGTGTAAACAGCTTCGAGTTTACAACGAAAAAAAACTTATTTTCATTGTTTTATTCACTTATTTTCGTGCAAAAATGCGTTCTGTACGTGATTTTAAATACGATGTGATAAGTTTAATACGATTTGTGAAGGAACGGCCGTGTTTGTGGGATAAAACGTTGGAAAATTATAAAGATCGGACGGAACGGAGGAGCGCTTGGGAAGAAATATTCAACTTGCTGGATGACAGTTATGAAGTTATGACGGCTGAAGAGAAAAGGATCACGGGTATGTAATGGAAACAAACATGTTGGTTTTAAGTTGTTGCATTCGATTGTCTGTAGTATTTGTGTTTAGTTTCTAAAAAAATATTTACTAAGTAATATTCGAAACGATACATATTGATGTATTGCTATCAATGATAACGTGCATGATACGTATCACGTATGTAGGTGCATCAGAACTTGCTACTTACGTAGATACTCACGTTTTATTATTGTTTATGATTTAATGTAAACAATAAACTAATTTGATATAACTAAGACAGAGCGAAAATAAATAACTGATCAAGCTGACTTAATCTGAGTGGCACAACAGCCTCATACAAACCCAGCGTGATGCAACGCAGACCCAATCCCTTCTAAAAATGGCCGACATCGAACTATAAACGAGCAGACGGATCACCTGATGGCAAGCAATCGCCGTCGCCCATGGACACCCGAAACACCAGAGGCTTTACAAGTACGTTGCCGGCCTTTTGGGGGTTAGGAATTTAAGAGATGATGAGGAAGGGGGTAACTGGGCCTCCGGTAACCTCACTCACACAACGAAACATAACGCAAGCGTTGTTTCACGTCGGCTTTCTGTGAGGCCGTGGTATCACTCCAGTTGAGCCGGCCCATTCGTGCCGAAGCATGGCTCTCCCACACTTAAAAAGGTGTACCTACAAGGGCGGTACTGATTGCTTACCATCAGGGAATCCGCCGTTAATACTAACTAAGCAAATAAATAACATACTCTTCTTTTGTTACAGGCGAACTAATTCTAAACAAATGGACGAACATAAGAGATACATTTAACAAAACATTAAAAACTAGAATGGGGAAACCGAAGAAGAAATACGTATTACACGACCACTTAGAATTCTTAAAGAAAATTATACCGGACGCCGCGAATGAATGCCAGAGGGACCTGAGTTTAGAACCCTGTTATATGAAGCAAGAACCTGAAACAAGTTACACAATAACTACTGAAATAGTGCCTGAAACTTCAACTAATTTTACCATCAGTAATGTGACTAGTTTTGGCAGTAAGAAAAGTACTTTTGACGCCGATAAAGCAGATGATTCAGTCAGCGAAGTTAGCTATAGTAGCACGAAACGTTCAAAGCGGGATATCGACACAAAATCAACAGATGTTAGTGATTATAATTCCCGTAAAGGTAGGAATAAAAAGAAATCGAGCAGATTGGTTTATGAGGATGACGAATCTGTGTCTAGTCGAAAGAAATCAAGAAAGAGTAGTTATAAGGATACAAATGATGATTCCTCTGTAATGGATTCTATTAATGATATTAATTTCGTTGAAGTCGACACTAGTTTTGCGAATGATCCGCGAATTATGAACGAAGATGAGGCATTTTTCGCGTCTTTATTACCTACAGTTGTGAAGTATAATGAAAATGAGAGGCTTGAGTTTAGGCTTGAAGTGCTTGGGGTCATGAAGAAGTTAAGAGATAAGAGGAATTGGACTGCAGATTAGTAGATATATTTATATCCGAATGGAAGATTTAGAGAAGGAAGAAGAGAGGAGACCTTTGTAACACAAACAAGAGTTGCCAGTCTTTGAAAATGGCAGTTTAGGCTGATCCCACATTAGGCATGCGCGATCCTCAGGCATGTGAGTAGCGTGGTAGCTTAAGAAGGTTAACCGCCAAGGCAAACGCAGCGTGCACGTTACGCGGTCGCTGCACACACGTCACACGGCGGCAAAACGCAACGCTCACGCAACGGGCTCGCGACAAGCGCGCCGCCCCCGCTCTACACACACGCCTGAGAAGCGTGCACGTCTAATGTGGGGGAGGCCTTAGATCCGTCAATAGTTACTTAACACCAATTAATATTAATCATATTTTAAAGATACACGCGATACGATATAAAGAAACCATAACATAGTTTAAACCATAGTATGGTTTCTTTTGTTTTTTGATTTTTATCAAATTGTCCGTGCTCATTTCCAATTATTATGTACATAAATACATGTGTATGATTTTTATACAATCACGCGAAATTGATGTAATTAAGGCGCGGTGAATAGACAACTTTTATGTATTTGAGGGGGTGAAGCAGGTGAAGTGGGTCTCGTGTACTGAGGGGTGCACCGTGCAAATGTCATTGATACGCGTATTCCATTTTATTTAGGAGCGTAATTTCGCTACTATAGTTTCATGGACGAGTGGCCCAGTGCGTTGCTGTCTAGATTCGCGTTCCGTGATCCGTAAGATCGAATCTCATCACTCGTATTAGTTTTTGTTTTTTTATTTTTTCAATATTATGTTGTATACATTTTTATTTTATTTTTATTTTATTTTTTTATTAGTTTTTTTATGACTAAAACCGAAATCGAACAATAATTTACACAAACTTACTACTACTATAGTTTTTGCGCTAGTGACAGTTGCCTGTATGACGTTGACGTCTCTCAGTACCACATGATTAGGGATGGACATTAGAAAGGTCTTTTTTTATCGCTATCGATACTTTTTTTTTTTTTTATGGAACAAGCCGGCAATCGAGCAGACGTATTACCTGATGGTAAGCAATCGCCGCCGCCCATGGACACTTGAAACACCAAAGGCGTTACAAGTGCGTTGCCGGCTTTTTGGGAGTTAGGAATTTATGTTCGGGAATCGGGGATGGGGAAGATTGGGAAGGGGGGACTTGGGCCTCCGGTAACCTCACTCACACAACGAAACACAACGCAAGCGTTGTTTCACGTCGGTTTTCTGTGAGGCCGTGGTATCACTCCGGTCGAGCCGGCCCATTCGTGCCGAAGCATGGCTCTCCCACACTTAAATATTATACTCGCAGCATACATTGAATTCTCTTTAATTTTGTTATTAAAGTGTGTTGTTTAGTTGTGCAGTGTATCTGCGTGTATATAATGTCAATATACAGATACAGATTCAGATGATCCTGACTCAGATAATAATATGAGTTTGGACGAATAATAAGTAAATAATTTTGGTTTTAAGCAAGGAGCGTGTGTGACGTGTCGAAGATCTGACACGTTTGGCTCTCCAGTGCCCCGAACAGTCGCTACAGTCGAAGACAAGTTTTTACATTCAATATTCTGTACTTAGGGCCTATGCACACCACGCTTTTTAAACGCGCCGGCGACGCGCGTTTCCAAAACGCGCGTCGCCGGCCGTTTTTCTCCTGCAGTGCAGTTTGTTGTCGTTTGTATCGATACAAACGCGCGGCACCAGCGCGTGTGTATCGATAACACGCGCGTTTGCATCGCTTCCGCATCGCTACACACGCGTGTCTGTATCGCTACACACGCACGTCAGGTGTGCAAAGGTCTACAGGCCGCGTCTAACTATCGCGTCTGTAGCGATACAGACGCGATACGCACGCAAGTATCGCGTCAGTATCGCTAAAAACGCGCGTCGACGGCGCGTTTAAAAAACGTGGTGCAAACATAGGCACTTAGAAGCAGTAGGCACTAATCTTTTAAAAACTAAAAAACGGACAGGAGGATATATAAATAAAACACCAATTATGTATAAAATATGTATTATTCATCTTCAATAATTAGGAGAATGTCATCTAAGAATTGTGTAGGGGGCGGGGTACGTATATTTTCTTGGTATCTTTCCCAACTGAGATACCATATTATACAGGCTGAGATGCACGCCACTGACGAATAACTGATAAAATCGCCTCATCTTCCAAGTCTCTTCTGCCAATAGAGTTATTGCGACCAGTCGCAATCGTACAATCTACACAGCGATCCATGTCGTCAATATACGATTGATAGGCTTAAACAGTTGTCCAAAATAGAGAGTAAGGTAATTTAGATATGCAAGATCCGTCAAAAGTACTTTATAAAGCCGAGGTCGTAGGGTTTAACAATAAAACATGGAAAATACGTGCGCATTTAGAACGAAACACAACAAACAAGTGTCATCTGTCAATCGATGACTGACTGATATCAGACAGAAGTGTTGTAAGAAGTTTAAATCACAGAGTACTTATACGCATAAATGATTAAATAATCATTAATGTTTTATAACTTAATTTAAGTTTTCTCGCTTCCCAGATAGAAACAAGGTACCATATTTTGTGATTTCCTTTAGAAAAATATGACGGTTTTTTTAATATACATTTCAACTAGTTAACTGCTGGGCCCAAAAGTCCCCTTCTCCTTTCAAGAATGGTACGGAACGTTACTGAATGTGTCATCTGCACCATGCTACGCGGTAATAGTACTTATATGAAAAAAATAATTGTATTTACATAACTTTAAATCGATTTCGTACAAAAAAATATACTGACAACCCAACTTAGAAAAAGCTAATTACAAAATAAAATATTACAAACAGCAAAAAGATATGTTAGTGAATGATTATTTTCTGAGCGGCGATTGACACAAACTGACATAGGTCCACCAAGCAGCGCGCCTCAGCGGTCACTGCCGGTCCGCGTAGGAATGAAAGAGAAACGAATAGATGTCATGATCGGACGACGTTTTGTTCGATTCGTTCTGAGTTATTTATCATGAATTATATTAATTCTTACAAATATCTCATTTCAATCGACAAATAAATAAGGCAGATCCCTTTATTATTTTAAATTACGTCACTGTTATTAATTTTATTAAGATATGTTCATAAATAATATAGTTACAATGGCTAGAATTTCAATTTAAATGGTTAGTTTATGATTTTTTTTTATCGAGAAAATTTATAGAAATCGTGTTTTGAAGAAGGTGGTCCATTCATAAAAATGATCAAGATTAACATATTTTTTTTGTTGCTCTAACATGTAAACATTGGGCAAAAAAATCTGTTGAATCAATCCTATTTTGACTATGCACAGCGCCTTAAGCGTACCTGCTAAGTTGATTTTGTATTTTCGCATGTAAAGACTGAATAAATGTAATAAATTATTTTCATTATAGTCGTAATTGTGTTGTATTACATTAAAACAGAATTAATTTGCTTCCTTTCAGACGTTACTTTACGTTATAAAGTTATGATATGATCTACATTATAGTACACATTATTTTTCATGACTTTCAAAAGTTTCTTAATGGGGGCTTACCAGATGGCTGAAATATACTAAGTACATTTTGTCCAATCACTGCAGCTGTCAGATATTGAACGTCCAATAGTTTGAAACTAGCTAATTCTCGATTGGACGAAGAAAGAGAGTTCACACTAGTGCCAACTGAGGCAAAGTGAGCAAAAGTACGGTAGGCCCCATTAGTTTATATGGAAATTAATAGTTTACTCCTGAGCGCTTAGTACTAGTTTGTTTAACGTTTAACAAGAGCGCGTTCAGCGCTCTGATTGGTCGGTTCATTGGCACCGGCCAATCAGAACGCTGAACGCGCTCTCGTTTCATTTTCGTTCAACGTAAACCAAACTCCTACTAAGGGCACTGGGTGTAACCAAGTAAAAAGGAAAGAAAATAAATAAAATCGCCATAATTTTAATAGATAAGTTTTAATGATCATTTTTTCTGTAGCATTTTTAAAAATAATGTTTACAGTATGTAATCACAAAAACACAAATGTTTTTTAATTAAAAAATAATGAAACTCCCTAAACTTTTAATTAATAGTTTCCTTTTACAGCTAATAAATTTAAACTTCTAAGTGAAAAATATAACAAAAACGCTTTTGCAATACTGTATTTTTTCGTTCAAACTATAATATCGGAGGTACGACGCTACCCACAATATTACGAGTCACAAGAACAATAACAACATGCTGAAATATATAAAAAATTCGAACCTTACTTTAAGAAATGGCAGATTTTTTTCTTCCAAAACGAAATAATACGTAGGTTTCAAAAACTCTCAGAATAATTAATACATACAGTTAGTCGTAATATTGGATGTGGTAATTTTAGTGTCTTTAGCGGAGGCGGGCGTACGCGAGCCGACAGCGCGACGGACGCGTCCCAATACACTACTAGCCGTACACACTAACACGAGCTTACGACTAATTAAGTTGAACTATGGGCTCCATAAAACCACCCATCCAGTGCACATAATTACCCCATTACAATTTTCACTATACGACCCAAAACAGGTCGAAACTCACTAAATTCACTAAAATTTAAACACTCCCCCCCATTCCACTATTTACAAATTCGGAATGAACTTTGATTCTAAACGTCGAGAATTTAGTGTTTTATTCTTTTTTTTTTAACTTTTCCACACTTTATTCTTGTAATTAGTAACAAATGAACCATTATTCTCGTCATTACTAATACGGCTTTATTTACACAAGCGGTAGAATACTGTAAGGAAATGAATCATCGGCTTAGAGCCGGCCCGGGATGCCAGCGAGCGGCCCTGTGCTCGACTGGTCTGAGTAACACGTATAACGCTACAATATATCGGTACTATAGTGACTAGATCGTCCCCTAAACAAAAATTGGGGATCAAAAATTTATTTACATGTTTTACACTATGGATATCAAATTCACACTAGCTTAACACATTGCTACTATTAAATGTTTATATATTTATTTATTTATTTATTAAATACAGCGATATTAACGCCCTTTGGAAACGTAATGTAAAGCGCAGGTGAGTAGAGGGCGCCACATAAACTATTGGCACCGAAATATTATGATAAACAAAATCTCAAAAATAATTCAAATCACCAAGTTAAAGCTCCCATCGTGTTTATGAATAGTTCACTTTGTGCTGTGTCACATGGAAGTAGCTTACAACTAAAACTATGCGCAAATATACTACACTATATAAATAAATATACATACATATTGGCTCGAATCAAACGTGACCACGCGCTAATGAAACGAATCATTACCTCAACATCAGTCTAGCATCGTTATGAAGGGCTATTTATTATAAATGTTATAAATTAATACAACTACACCGCTAAAAGACGATTAAATTCATATTTGAGTATGGCCTGTAATCACTAACGGAAACACTTACGTCTATTAGAGGTTACCTATAGAAATACATTTTTATACAATTACATATATCGATACAAAATATGTTTATGGATAGTATATTACAAGAAATAAAAAAACAACGCTACAAGAGAATCCACGTTGGAACTACAAAATAAAAACGAATTTGAACTTATCGGTGACATACTTAGAAAATAATAACACGTAAAGGAACTTGCGAAGAATTATTCGATCAACTTTAACAAAAAAATATAATCGCGCGTATCCAAACTGCTGTGAACTTAGCTACCGGTTATTTTTTTTTTACTTATAAAATTATATACAAAACAATTTCAACAACTTTTTTTATAATACACCTAAAAAAGTGAAACCTCGTCAGTAAAGAGATCGCGTTTCAGTCTGGCGTGGCAGACGGAGTATATAATAATAATGCCACAGCCTTAATGTAGAAATCGGTAATCACAATGTGTCGTATGTCAGTTAGTTGCAGTAAAGTCAATGTTGGGTTTCCTCTGGCGGGGTTTCTTGGGGCGAGGCGGGGCTGGCTCGCCGTTGCAGCAGTGGCAGCCGCGCTTCACCACGCCGCGGCCGGACGCGCGCCGCCTGCCCTCCGCGCTGTCGTGTCGGTCGTGGCGGTCGTGTCTATCGTGCCTGTCGTGTCTCTCGTGCCGGTCGTGTCTCTCGTGCCTGTCGTGTCGCTCCGTGTGCATATCAGGCGAGCGCTCGCCCGCCCGAGTCTTCCCGGACAGGCTCCGCGCTGCGCCGGCGTCCAGCGCGTGATGGTACATGCGCTTGGGAGGATACGTACGAAGCGGCGGGGCGTGAGTGTCGTCCGCCGACGACCCATCGGCACTGCAACGCCTCTCAATGCCCCGCGCCTCTTTTATAACAGAGTCCAATCTCATATGAGCACCAATCCCGCTGGAATCCGTAGAATTATTCTCCTCGAAGGATGGGCTCTTGCAACATTTGTCGCTGTCGCTGCTGAAATCTAGTGCACGTCGTGTTTCGCGTTCTGACGCGGAGTTGGACTCCCAGAACAGTTCAGTTCGTTCGGGAGAAGACTCCTCATCTTCGACGTCTCCGAAATCTCTGGAGTCGTCTGTCATCATTTTGGTGTGGTGGTTGTGCATGAGGCCTTCGTGTTCGTCGATGAGGAACCGTGAGGTCTGTTCCCTCTTGTTGCCGTAGCAGACTCGCCTGATGACCTGTGTGGTGTTGTTGCCAGTGGCGTGGACGATGGCGGACGCGGTGTTGGAGAGGTGCAGTTCTCTATTGTCGTTGAGAATGCTGTCGAACCTTGTGAGTCCGTCGTCCTTGACGAGTACTGAGGATAGGTTGATGTTGTTATGTGTGTGCGGTCCGGGCAAGGAGTTGATCATGTTGTCGATGTCGGAGTACTTGACCGTGTTGTGTGGGCCGCTGGTCTCGGCGGTGGCCTGCGAGATGACGGTGGTCTGCGGCGCCGTCATCAGCACGGTGCCGGGGGCCCGGTTCGCGTGGAATATCGTCGATGTTATGTGACGGCCTTTCAGACCGCTTATTGTGAATGGCTGCACCTGGAAACAATTACATACATATTTAAAATACACATTTGATTGTCACACACACACAACAGAAAATATTTAAGCGAAACATGTTACATTGCAAATTAATTTCAACTTAAACTCCACTACACAAGACATATTCGAATTCAGTAATTATTTACCAGATATTTTAATACTCAAGTTCTAATCTACATACCTCTCCCTCATCCGTAGGCTCACTATGGAAGGTAGTATTAGGATGAGACCGGGCAAACTCCTCCTGGTCCAGCGCTATAGTGGCCTGCATCCCATCCTCGCTCACAGTGACTATGCCTACATCTTCGAGACCTAGACCTAGGTCGTTCTGGTCATCATGTATGTTCGTCCTAGGTAACAGCTGGTCGGTGGCAATCTGGTCATCTAAGTCCGGTTGTGATATGGTATGGTGCATCATCGGTTGTGCTGGAAAAAATGTTGAGAGGTGTTAAATAGTGTTGTAAAATTGTTTTTCTTTATGGGATAAGAATAAAATAGTTGGTATGACAATGGAGATTTTCTACTTCAAAGTTATAGTGTAAAAAGCAATCAATCACAAAGAAGGGTGTGCCAATTTTAAGTAAGTACCCAGATGATTTCTTCTCCTAAATTCTGATCGACATCCTTCAGACCACTCTAGTGTATTATAGATTCATTAATCTAAAATCTGCTTTTAGAAACCACATAGGCAACACAAACATTAAAAATATGTGTAATGTTACCAGTTTCATCGAAGAAAGTCATTATAGAACTTCATCGTATGGTTAATTTCTCTGTAGTGGTAAATCAAAAAGTATGACTTTTTCTAAACTTACGAGTATGCGAATGGTGTCCATGATCCTGTGTATGATCATGCGCAGGTGAGGCGGCGAATAACAGTTCAGCTTCAGGGAATAACTCCGAGGCGGATGGAGAGTCCACGCCCAAGTCCTCACACTCCTCCGACAACGATTTCTGAGAAAGAAAATCCTATTCGATACATGCGTATATTAATTAATAAAACAGAAAATAAAACACGTTGAAAATAAAATTTAAATTAGAATAATGATACAGAAAAAAAGACAGATTTTTTTGTAACTAAAACAATAATTATTGTATAATTCTTAAAAAAAAGTGAACACAGTGAGAACTCTACAAATTATGCACTCTTCATTTGAAAAAAAAACTGTTGTTTAAATGGCAAAAAAGCAAGACAAAACCATATCGATGAATTAATTAAAAGTGAACATAAAAAGATATTGTGTTTAGACATAATTTATTGCAAAAACTTTACATAATCATCAAAAAAAGTTAATGTCACCGCTCACGCTGCTATGGTTGGTTGCAGTTTTAAAGAAAAACTAAGAACATATTTAAGTATTACCTGTAATCTCAATTCATGTTCCAGAACAGCATATTTGTGTCGCAAAGCCGCAGCGGACACGTGGCTCAAACGGTGCTGCCTTTGTTGCGACCCATCTTTCTTCTGTACAACCTACACCAGAAGAAAACACGTCACAATTGTCTATGGTCAGTTTTGAATGAAGAATGTTTAGAATTTTATTTTGCTTTTATATTTTATATGGTCTCTTGTTTTAGGTATGATGTGAGAAATAATTTTAAATGTTATTGATTTATTTTTTATAGTTTTTTTTTTAGTTTTGGATACAGACAATTAGATTTTAAGCTTAAAGCTACAGTGATGAACGGTTGTCAAAGCCTACAAACATGATTATCCTGCCCAAATAATAAATGATACCAATGACGGCAAAGCAAAGCTTTTCCATTTTAAATAAAACACTTTTCAGAACAACAATATACCTTATAACTATCACATTAAGATTTAAACTTCACAACAACTAATGAAGGACTTCAAATACAATGATCCGAGTGAGGGGGTCATGCTGTAATGCGGGATAAGACTTGACAATGAAGTTACATAGTTGGATAGACGTTTGTCAATCATGCAAAAATTATAATCTAGACGCTAGAGAATGTTGTAGAAATGAAGCTTACTCCGAGGTCAGGAGCTTGACAAAATAAAAGACAAAGACTAGTTAATGAAGAGGGGAGGCAGAATTAATAAACACCTAATGTTTGTCCGTGTCCGATCAGCGGCGATGCCGGTACATCATTTAGAAGTGACATTTGCGAATCGGTGTTGTTCTAGTTAACGTTTCGGTGGAAACGCTACTACTAGTAACAACACTATAAAAAGCTAATGCGAAACGAACACCAAGCATGCGTAATGCTGCATATATTCAGCTTAAAGTTATTTGTATTCCAATATTCGAAATGTCGCATTTACATGATGTATATCAAAACGGCACACCAACGAACGAAGAACAGCTGACAAAAATAAATCGATGCGTGCATTCTACTAAACAGGCGACTAAATCGTTTAGGTTATCAGCGTCGGTTCTACGATACGGTGTACCTGATGGTAGCCCTTATCGTCGCAATCTGACGCGTCTATATCGTAGCCGCATCGCGGCGAATCGTCGTGCGAACCGACCATGTAAGACCGTTTTGAATCGACGTCGAACATCTTATCAAATATCCTTTGCGCCTCCATATCGGGACTGTATCTATCTGGGATCGGGTCCTGAAGTTGCAAAATGTGTGTCATACACGATACGAACGGCTTTAATACAATTTGGAACTATCAACGAAATATAATACATATATTTAGAGATAATAGTTCCAATACAAGTAGGGAAAGTGTACTTACAAGCACAGTGCGCTCCATGTTGTCGGTGCGAACCACCTCCTCGTAGCTGTAGTCGTGAGGATTGGCTGTGGCCGGGAGATGCCAAGGCTCTCCTCCGTCAGGGCTGGATCCTCGGTCAGGCTTCATATCCTGCGCATCACGATCCCTCCAAGGGGAACTGTTGGCCCTCGTCTCAATTAACTCAGGCGGGGCTGGTGCAGGAGCCGGAGAGGCGGTACTATCTGGCGGCTGTACAGTGGTGGCAGTCGCCAAGTTGAACGCTTGGAGATTATGAAGCGCCGCAGTTGGTAAGCGGACATGTCGCACCCCTGGACGTGCTAGCACTGGCTTCAGTCCAGCAGGACCTATAAGACGCTGCAGTAGCAGTGCATTCCCTCCACCTTCTCCACCTCCCACTGTTAGTAGCTTCGGGCCTCTGTTTGTCACTATTGCAATTTGCTGGCCACCTTTGATCATAGAAACTGGTAGGATGTAGTTAGCGGGCATGAGCACGGCGGCGGTGGAAGGTTTACCAGCCGTGCCTCGAGCCACGGTGATTGTTTGACCATCAGCAACAATGACGTTACGTTGTGGCTGTGGCCTAGGTTGAGGTGTGGTCGGTGTTTCCTGCTCAAAAGTAAGTTTCCGCACGACTTTGCGTGGACTGTCTTGAGGGGAATGGCTGTCAATGCAGCTGTCGTTGCAATCTCCCTGTGATGTACCACAGCTACTGTCCTCAGACCCCATAGTTCTACAGGAGTCGTCCGCAGGACTCAAATCTCGGCGACGATAACTGGAGCTCTTTTTGCGCTTCGAAGACCCTGGATTTGAAGGTGGATTGTTTCTTCGTCGCGGAGCTGGTTTGTCTTTGTCAGGAGAATTTTCCACCTGTTCTTTGTATTCAGCTAAGATGTAAAGAATTCGTTGCGTGGTTTGCTCATCTTCGGCCGGCTTTTGAGTGGATGGCTTTGGAGGAGTAGTATTAAGTTTTAGCGTATTCGGAGGATTCGATGACGCTTTTGGTCTTGATTTAGACTTTGAACTGGATTTAGATTTAGATGAAGCTGGAGCGTCAGATGTTGAGGGCTCGCTGGTAACCGTGTGGGGGATCTGACTATGTGACGATGAAGAGGGTGACGAGTCAACGATACCCGAAGAATCAGGTGACCTTGCGAAAGATGAAGTCGACGGTGTTGACGTAGATGATGGGCCTGGTGTTGCTGACTTCTTGTTCACGTAAGAAACATTCAAAGGTTGTGTGTTCCCGATGGAGTAGAGAACTTGGTGCTGCTTATGTGGTTGAGCACGAGACGACTCTCCAGAAGCTGAGCTAGTAGAGGCCGTTGAGTCAGTCTTGTCTTTTGACTTTTTCGAACCCTTTTTCGATTTGGGTTGCACCGTGCTCCTTTCTTTGACTTGTTCCAGTACTAAATCAAACTCTCTAAGCTGCTCTAGTGTCGATGAGCTCATAGACTCGGTTGATGATTGACTTTCGCTGGCACTTGGTGCAGTAGCAGCTGGTTTAGCTGGTTTGCTAGTTTGCTGGGTAGGTTGTTGGGTGGTCTGTTGGGTAGTTTGTTGCGTAGCCTGCGGGGTGGGCTGCTGGGTGGCCTGTTGGGGCGCTTGTTGGGGAGTTTGTAGGGTAGTTTGATGGCTAGCTTGGTGGCTAGTTTGGTGGCTCGTCTGGTGACTAGTTTGATGACTCGTTTGATGACTGGTTTGGAGGTTGGCTTGATGGCTAGCTTGCTGGTTAGTTTGATGGCTTGTTTGTTGAGGAGTTTGCTGTGCGGTTGGTTGCGAAGTTTGTGGTACTCTTACGGTTTGTTGCCCCAGCTGTGGAGCTGCTGTAAGCACCAACTGTTGATACACAGGCTGGTTGGTTCCAGAAATGACATTTCTTTGTATTTGGAAGAATGATGGCCTCACAACTCTCCCTCCAGAGACCACCTGTGGTGCTTTACTTAACATTGGCAATTTTATTCGCATTTGCGTCAAAACTGGTTGTTGCTGGGTAGAGTGGGAGTTTTCATTTGTCGCACCCATGAGTTGATTAGTTTCCTCATTACTCTCTGTATTGGCGTGAGTTTGTGTTTGAGGAACAATCTTTATTATCGACGGCTCCATCTCATTTTGTTGTTTTTGATTCGACTCATCTATTAGGTCTGAGCTGGGTACAGTGATCAAGTTAATAGTTTGTCCTCCAGAGAGGTTGACTGGTATTTGTCGAGTGTATATCACACCGCCGTGGATGTTCATTGGCGATATAGTTTGTTTAATTTGTTGAACTAAATTCGGTTGAGCTTGCGACGTAGAAGGCTTCCTCAATAATAGCGGTGGGCTTCCAATCTGGCCTATATGATCTAAGCTGATAGCATTATCATTTGCTTGACAATCCGGGTTTTCTTCAGGCGACATTTCATTCGCATTATTCATGTCGTTTTTCTGTCCACCATCTTGGTAAACTTGTTTCCCAAAGGCTTGATTGAATTTGGGTAAGCTCGTCCCCTTTTCAGGAGAATTGGTTTTGGGTGATGAACTTTGTATGAATTTCGCATAATTTTCTTCGTAAATAGAACGGGATTTTATTTCTGCGTCTTTGGCAGCGCTTTGGGTTGGACTGAGATCTTGTGACTCTATTTGTTTAGGCTGAGCTTGTTGTAGATTGGGTGTCTCGACCGGTTGTAGTCGGAGAACCATGCTCCGTTGGTGAGGCCCATTCAGCTGTATAGGTTTTCCATCAGCGGATTTACAAACAAATTGTACCATTTTCTGTTCATTTCCTCCTTGAACGTTTGTTAGATTAGTGAGAAGATTCACTCTCTTCAGTAGCTGACCGGTGTTTGCATTCTTTTGGTTTCCAGCGTTCACAATATGCAGAAGTTGATTGCCTTGTTGCAAGCCCGCATCTACTAAGGAGAGGCCACTGAAAGAATTTGTTTGAGAAGCTGGTGTTCCATTGGACGTAGGGCCGGGAGGTACAGTTTTGTTCTGCACAATATGCAAGACTGGAGTATTATTCGGGTTGTTTATAACCGATTGCTGGGTATTGTCAACTAGAGTGATTTGCTGATGGTTCCCTGAAGCACTCTTTCCTTGCACTATGTGTAAAACTTGTGGCGAGGATTGCTGACCGTTTTCCGTGTTATTTGTTTGATTCAACGGCGGCGGGAGTATCTGGGCTAGCGCCTGCTGTAACGCCATAGCATTAATAGATGTAGTTTTCTGAAAATTACTTTGCGTTTGATTCGTGGTGACGTTGCCTTGCCTTAGTTTGTGGGAGAACATGTTCACAATAGCTTGTGTTCTGTTATTTGAGACGGGTTCTGTAGTTGCAGTGATTCCCGCTGCACTCATCGCATGAGCAATTTGGTCAGTTTTTTCTTGTGATCCATTTTGTTGCAGCTGCTGATGTTGTTGCTGCTGTAGCTGCTGTTGTTGTAATTGTAATTGCTGCTGTTGTTGTTGCAACTGCTGTTGCTCTAGCTGTTGTTGCTGTTGCTGCAGCTGATGCTTCTGCTGCAACTCATGTTGTTGCATTTGTTGCTTTTGCTGTAGCTCTTGTTTCTGTTGTTTTAATTGTTGTTGTTTCATTTCCTGTTGTTGTTGTTTTTGTAACTTTAATTGTTGCTGTTTTAATTCTTTTTGTTGTTGCTGTTGTAGCTTGAGCTCTTGCTGTTTTTGTTGCTTTTGTTTGTGTTCTTGTTTCTGCAGCTGTTGTTTGAGTTCTTTTTGTTTCTCCTTTTGATGTTTTAGTTCTTGTTGTTTTTGTAATTGCTGTTGTTGTTTTAGTTCTTGCAACTGCTGCTGTTGTTGTTGTTTTTCTTGCGCCAGTTTTAGCTCTTGTAAATGTTGTTGGTGTTGCAATTCCTCTTGTTGCAGTTTCAGTTCTTGTAAATGCTGTTGTTGTTTCAATTCCTCTTGTTCCTTCAGCTCAAGTAAACGTTGTTGTTGTTGCCTCTGTTCCTCCTCTTGTTGTTGTTTGAGCTGGTGTTCCTGCATCTGCTGTAGTTTTTGTTGCTCTTGTTCAAATTGCAACTGGCGTAGTTCTAACTGTCGTTGCTCATATTCGTGTTGTTGCTGTTGCAGATGTTGCTGTTCTTGTTCATATTGCTCGTGTATTAGCTTCTGTTGGTGTTGGTATTGGTCCTGAACTTGATATTGCTCATGCTCTGGCTGCATCTGTTGGTATTGCTCGAGATCTGGCTGGAGTTGTTGGTATTGCTGCTCCATTTCTGGTTGATGCATATGCATGTGTTCGTGCTGCTTCAGATGAGGATATTCTTCATGCACAGGCACAGGCAGAGCCACAGGAGTCTGCTTATCAGTGTAATTATACATCATACTCATATTAGGATTGGGTTCCAAAGGTGGTAAATGCGTATGGTTAGTTTCATATGAGTAATCAACGTTGTTCATCATATTTTTCTCAAACATCTGTGGATACTCATTGTTCTCAAAATTATCATTTACCTCTTCCTTTATTTCAGGTGTTTCTTCCATTTCTATTTTAATTTCTGGTTTTATGTCTACATCGACGGTGAAATTACTAGCCATTGGATAGTTCATCTCATCGTGTGATGGTACTGGCATTGACTGGATATGCTGGACGTATTCTTGAGCCAATGGCATGCTCAAGTCAGCGGTTGTAAGTTCTGTGTACTCTGTTTTTATCACAGATTGGTCATCGCCGGGACTGTTTTCAGCGGAGCATTGAGATGGACTAACGTTCGACACTTGCGTGACTCGAGGATCACATGTCACAGGATTCTGAGCGGACGCGCTGACAGGTAATTGTCCGACTTGTACAACCTGAACAACGGCTTCGAATGGCGCAGGATCTATAAAATCTGGGTCTGTCAGTCCAAATGGGAATTTTGAATAGTCAAGCAACCCATTGGCATACGACACGTCTTTTTTATTTTGCCGTTTCATCCAGTCACAACTCAATTCTGCCATCGTCTGCTCAAAGAAAGATCGGACTTTATTCTTTAGTACAATGCATCTAATATTGTTTTTCATCTTGTCTATTTCATCATAGTTTATAGAATTAACAGATTTACGCACAAGTTTATAGTTAACATAACCTTCGGACAGTAAAAGCGGCTGAGTTTGTTTTACGTCCGACAGAGTCGCAGCCGAAAATTTTGTACCACATCCGTCTTCCAAATTTTGTATGACTCTGCCGGACCCCTCACCAAAACCCATATGGAAATTGGTTTCATTTGTATCGCAAGTTTTGTAGTCTGATTCGTCATATTCAGTGTTAATTTCTTCAGCTAATGTCAGCGACATTGGATCAGGTGATTTATCGTCCATCTGATCTATGTCAGTAAATAGCGCGTCGTCCGGTTCAGTCTCAGATTGTTCTATTTTACAAATACCTCTTATAGGCCATGCTTTTAATAGCTGATGTACGTCTATGTGCTCTTTATGAAAAGGGCGTGAATAAGAAAATTTGACGGAGCTGCAGTAATCCAGAAGACGCTTGAACTCCTTGCTATACGCAGAGTCACCCATAGTTGTGATGGTAATTTTCGGGTAGTCAATATTCTTTCCTTTCCTATACTTCTTCTCATACAACTTCACATCAGTCATCTCGGCTTTACGTTTCAAGCTCCTTGTTTTATTACCTCTAAAAACATAATCAAAATGGAGGCCATTCGGATATTTCTTGGAATACGATACCATAGGAACATTAAGCTTGATGTCTATTTCTTCAATCTGACCATGTTCATCAATTTGTTGTGTAATCAGTACACTGGGATGTTGGTTAGTGTCCCCATAATTCAATAGGCTTGGAATAGGATTCCATAATGCGCTTGGAGGATCATCGAGCGCTTTCAACGTCTTAACCTTCTTTTGAATAGGAACTATTTCTTGGCCTTCTATTTTTGTTACGTCTTCATCATGTGGCATTGGTTCTCGATTTGAAGATACAATCATTCGACCTGATGCATTAGCGATAACTGTTTGTGCCATGTCGTCATCAAGAATTTCATCGTTATGCATTTCCACGACTTCCTCTATTAAGTAATTGTTGTCTTCAACCAAAACATAATGACAAACTTGGTTCTGATTCAAAGCATCTTCTTCCGAGTCTTCCTTTGGGTAACGTTCATTATTTACTTCTATTGCATTAAGTACTTCACCTTCTTGGGTTGCGTCAGCTTCTGGTGCATGACAATCATTTTCACTTGTGTCATGTTCTATTACTTTAAGTACTGTGACGACTTCATTATTATCATCAACGGAGGGGGTCTTATCGATTATATTTTCTTCGGTTGTTATTTCATTAGCTTCTATGTCTATATTCAAAACGGGGTAATTGTTTTTCTCATGACCTCCCATAGTTTCCGTTTTTTCTGGTGTTACATTAGGAGCGCATGGAGAACCATACGAATGATCCATAACTGGGGTCCTCGGTCTTGGATCGTCAGTACCTTCGAAAATATTTCGCAGATACGATCGGATCTTCATTAAATTGTCTTCCCTTGCTTCTTGAGATTCTTCTATAGCTAGAGTATCTCTTCTTTCATTAATTTCTGTGTTAACATCTTTTGTGACAATACCTCCACAAATGTTCTGCAATGTTGACTCTATTTGCTTGTACGTTAAATCCTCATCTTCCAAATTAATTGTTTCTGATGCTTGAGTCGGCCTAACTTCCTCATCAGTTTCGTCTTCGGTATACTCAAAAATGCTTCGCAGATTTCTTTCAACTTCTTTTAGTTTTGCATCCATATCTTCTGCAATACTTTCCACGTTTGGTTCTGTACTTTGCCTCGTGTTAACTGTGTCTTCACTTTGTACAATGACATCTGTCTGATTACTCTCCAAAATCATCGATTCTTGTGTTGGTAAATCATTCATATTTTCTTTTTCTGATGGTGATTCAAGTTGTTCGATTGTTGTTGTATCGTCAGTTTCGGTATTATCTATAGCGGTTTTCACAGTGGTTTCGAATTCATTTTTAGTCTCTGGTGATTTTGTATCGACACTTTCAATAATGGTTTCAATTTCGTATAGCTCAGGAGCTTTGTCGCAAACTTCAATTTCTTGTGTTTTTAGATCACCAGTTTCAGAGTTTTCCGCAGCGATTTCCTCTGGAACAGCGTCTTCAACTTGCATCTCTTGCAATTGTATGTCATTTTCTGTTGTAACTTCGTGTGGCAAAAACTCTTGAGTAGCCACAACATTATTTACTAAACTCATATTATGATCGTTTTTCTTATCTGCCTCTGGAAAATTATCGATAGTATTGACAGTATTTTCCGTTGACAAATCTATTTCCTTCATGATGACATTTGATTGTACCGATGCCGATTCAATTTCAGATGTTGCGTTCAATGTCGTGTCGTCCCCGTCCATTTCTTCGTCTTTTCCGGTAGTGTTTTCGTCATCTGAGTGAGTTTCGCTATGTGGTTCAGTATTGCCATCACCAATGGAAATTATTTTACTGAAAATGATGTCACATGCTTTGACGACATTAGTGACCTCGGTGTCTTTACAGGCTTCTTCTTGAGAACTATATTGCATTGCGTTAGATTCTGAAAATAATTCATGCGTAGTTTCATTCGTTCTTTTATCACCTTCAACAGCTTCATGAATATCTTTAGTTTCAGCGATAGTATTAGCCTCTTTCAGTTCTGAATCGCTATCATTAATTTGAAATTGTTCCTTATGATTATCTATATAAAATTCAGTCTGTTGTAGATCATGCAATATAGAGGAACTGGGAGGGTCTTCACTTAAACTTTCTGCATAAGTAGTTGAGGAACCCAGTTCTATTCTTTGTTCTTGTAGTTCGTCCAGCATCTGGGAGCTTGCGCATGAATTTACAACAAATGCACGAGTGTTTATAGACTTTTCATCAACTGTTTCCTGTATAGTCGAATTATTTTCTGATATTTCCATTGCCAGAGGCTTGTAATTGTCTTGCTTGTCAGTCTCGCAATCAGTATTTACATCAGAAACAGATTCAGTATCATTGTCACTGATTTCGTCATGTAGCATTTGTTTCTTAGGTCTTGATGTGTTGCTATATTTAGACATTTTATTATTTGTCGTCATAATTTCTAGAGATTTTCTTTTTAGGTTTGATGTCAAATTATTACAATGTGATTTAGTTTCCTGCTTAGCAGAAGTTATTTGATCTAAAATTAAGTCATTTTGGAAGAGTTTTAATACCAAGGACTTGAGGGGCATTACTTTATCTCCATTTGTTGTAGTATTGTAAGAATGCAAGTAACTCTTCGGTTTGGTTATAAACCATTCAGCGTCGCATGTCGGCCTTACACACATTTCATTTCTTTCAGCTTTTGTAGTATGATCAACGTACAAAGGAGCAATGGTTTCATGTTCTTTACTAATTTGGTCAGCGGTTTGATCAGTATCGAGTATTTCATATTCGGTGAGAATAGACATAGATTCACAACGCATCAGATTAGTTGTCTCTTCAGTTGTACCAGATATACCATCGTCGGTAAAAATGACATCATCAGCATATCCAGCTTTTAATTCATTGGATGTTTTAATTTCATCACATCGAACCAATTTAACAAAACATTCTTTTAGTAATTTTAGATTTTCATATTTCCTTACGAGATCGTCACATTTTGGTACTTTTACAAAACATTCTCGCGTTTTCGGGAGATGGCTAGGCGAAGATTTGTTACTATCTGAAGCACCTTCAAGAACTTGGCGAGGCAAAGGCGAATCAAACAAAGAAAAGAATATGTCGCTTGTATGTGTAGAACTTTCAGCAGGTTCTTCTAGATTAGGCTCGTTTGGTGGCGTAGCAGTGTCAGCCAAATCTATACCAAGTTCTTTGAATAATAGATTTCTAAACTCATTTATCTTTTCTTCTACTGGTTTTGCGTTATCATTCATTTCTGTTGATTTATCGTCCTCCGAGGTAACGCTTATTGGTTCTTGTAGTTCTACGCTCTTAGGCGGCATCAGCCCTGTGATAGTTTCATTTTCGTCACTGGATGAATCATCGATCTCTATTACCTCTATTGGTTCTTTCGGAATAGGTTTAGATGTAATATTTATTTGATTTCTTGATCTAATGTTTTGATTTCGTATAATCACACTGGGCCGCAAAGGACGGTGTAGAATACGCCGTGGCCTGATATCAGAGTTAGATGCGCGCCGCAGGTCAATTTTGGTTATCGGTCTCACATCTGGCTCTGGTGTCGTTTGTGCGTCTGGTGTACGACCCGGTCTACCATCAGGTTTTAACACTAATGTATTCGGTTTAGAAACGGACTGAGGTTCGGCTGACTGCGATCGTGTTTTAGTCACGTCTGCCGTAGCAACTGGAAGCATTACAGAATTTGAAGCTGGTTGCATATCGGGCTTAGAAGCTGGTAAGAATTCGAGCATGGAGCCAGTTTTATCTTCAGATCGGGACCCAAGCTGCACGTTAACAACTGGCAGTATTTCTGAATTAGAGCCTGATTGCTCTTTGGCTTTAGACATCAGTTGATCATCAAGTTTAGTAACTGTTGGCACTTTAGATTGAGATACTGGCTCCTCAAGTTTTGACCCTGATTGCAGTTCGGGCTTGACACTGGATCCGTCACATATAGCAATTGGTGGTATTTCAGACTTGGCAGCCGACTGGTCTTCGGACTTGGATACAAGTTGATCAGCCTTTGGAACGGATGGCTCTGGAGATTTCGATCCTAACCGTAATTCGTACTTAGACCCTAATTGCACATCACGGACCACAGAAACTGGTTGCCTTTCAGATTTAGACGCAGTCTGCTTCACAGGTGGGCAAATTAACACATTAGAGAGAATTACTGGTCGACTTTTTGGTTTCGTAACTGGTGGCAATTCAGGTTCAGATGCCAATTGTACATCAGGTATCGTTTCGGGTTCTGGTTCAGGTTGAACAATTGATTGTACCTCGGGCACACTCATCGGTTGCACATCAATAGCAGCAAGTGAAGAATCAGCTTCTAATGCAGGTGGAATGAGATCCAGTGTAGATTGAGACATAGGTGAAAAAATAATGTCCTCATAAACAGATCCATCTAGAACCGTATCTTTCGTCAAATCATTCTGGCTGCTTGAACGACTAGATAGATTATCTTTTGTTAATTTTACAGAACACACTTTATCTAACACTTTTTGATGTTTTTCCAATAAGTTTTTATCTATATTTTTTACGTTGTACTTGCCATATTGTGTTTGAATGCATTGGGCTTCTTCGTCGGAGTCACTAAGTAAATCTATTGTGTCAACCACAATACCCGGCACTTCAGATGTTATGGTAATATTCTCTATATCACCTTCATTACCATCTGGTTTGATTTTTACGTTTAAAGTATATCTGTTTTTATGATAAATGTTTTTCAATATAGTTCTTCTTAGAGAATTGGACGAAAACAATGCATCGACGCCAAGATTCGTTTGACCATGGACGGTCGCCTTAAATACTTTTCCACAGGGCAGCTTAACCCGCAAGGCTGTACTTGTCGGATCGCCTTTATTTAAATGAGGTAGTTCATCCACTTCAATAGCATCCAAATAAGCTTGTGGTATGTCATCGTCATCAATCTTATTACGTCTCTTGCTTTGGGTGGTTTCATCATCATCGTCAATGCATATTACTTCATTTGCCATTAGTTTTCGAGCATTAACTACTTTCTTGTTAATAAACACTGGAGCAGATGTTTTGTTGTTGACTTGTGCTCCAACTTTTCGATTTTCACCTTGAACTCTAGTTGGAACTTCGGCGGAAAGTGAACTTGTGCAGTCCTCTGTACTGTACATTATTTCTTTACAAGCTAAACTTATGTGTTGTTTGTCAGCTGTATCTTTTATGCTATCTTCTAATTTTTTCACATAACTTTCAATTTCATCAACTACGTCAGGATCTGTTACTAATTGTTTATTGTTTGCATCAGTTACATTACCTTGCGTAGTGTCAGTTACTAAAGGGGCGGTAACCTCTTTGTCTAATGACCCTTCATCAGCATTTTTCTCAGGAGTAACTGTAGCATCCTTTGTGCCATCAGCCGGAGGCCGCAACAGGAGGCTAAGTGAATCATCATTGTCCAGAATACTTGGGCTCGTATTAACGACAGTGTCGCTTTCAACGCTTTCCAAAATCTCATCCACGTTAGGAATTTCAACTAAGGATGGCACAGGTTGGTCTGGGGATATTACTTTAAGGATTTTAGATGTTACTATTTGATCCTCAAGATCCATCATTACTGTGTGTTTGTTTGGTATTTCTGCCTCCTGAATCAAGTCGGGTTTATTGTCAATATTAAGCTTTAGCTTCGCATTTCTTTTAGGCTGGACTTTAGTCGCTTTCTTCTTTACTTCTCCTTTTTTGATAGTTTTATTAAGTGTCTTTTTAGGTGTTGCTTTCTTCGGTGTTTTTGGTTTATTTGTAATTCCCCCAGTGGTCTCAATCATTTTATTACCAGTTTCCGTAGAAGACTGTTTTATTCTAGCTTTAGATTTCTTAGGTGCAGCCACTTTCTTGGCTGTAACTGCATCTAGGCTGATTTCCTTGTTGCTAGAAGATCGCAATACAATACGACGCGGTGTCTTCTTGTCTTTATTTTCTTTGCAATTTTTGTTAGCGTCATGCTTAGGTTTTTCTACATTCAACACTTTAAGGTTCACCAGTGTTCCTAGTTTTATAGCTTGAATTGTATTGTCAATTTTAGTGCCAGCAGAAATATTCATTTCTTGAGGTACAGTTGGTACAATTTTAATAGCGATAATTGGAGCATACGTCAATGGGATTGCTTGCTTATCGCTTCGGTGAGTAATATTCCTATTTAGTATAGACATGCGTTTCTTTTGGAGTCTTTCTTGGTCTTTTAGTACTTCATTGACCTTCTCGCAATTCGTTCTTGATTGGCTCCTGGTCTTCTGTTCTGTTTTCTCAGCTACCTTCTGTTTCTCCTGTACTTCAGATAGGACCTTCCTTTCAGAAGTATTCTTATTAGAATTAATATCAACTTTTTCTTTGTCGGTTTTAGAAGTAATGTCACCATTCACGTTATCAACTGAGTTAGATTTAGGTTCTGATTTATCGGTTTTAGCATCTTGCGCATTCTTGTTTGGAACATTGTTTACTACTGCTTCGCTTTTAGTGACCGTTTGTTTACTTTCAGGTTTATTAACCGTCGCTGGTAATTTTACTGTAGCATTTCCTATGATAACCGGATTTACTGTTGGTGAAGCGAATTGTGTGGTCTGATAAATAGCCATATTTGACTGGTTATTAAATGCTACGTATGTGTTTTGGGTTGGAGCAGCCGTGCGAATAGGATTTTGAATAGTGCAGGGTTGGTATACAACGTCTGATTCGATAAGAACCATGTTTTTTAAGGTAGCTTGCCGCGGTGCTCCAGCTGTAGATGCAGCCTGACTCTTTGCTCGTAGCTGATCAATTTTAACATTAAGGCTTTGTCTATTTGTCTTCTTCGAAGAAATATTGACACTTTTGGGTAGCTGTTGAACTGTCACTGTTGGATTTGTAACATCAACATTTTTAGTGACACATTTCGGATCGATAAATCCTGGAGTATGTATTTGCTTAGAAGGATCAAAGGTAGCCTTTGGGATTTCACATAATACCACTTTTGGGTCGGTTTTCTTATGCACTGAGACATTATTAATCGCTGTTGAATTTGAGCGTCTTTCTTCTCGCACTACTGGAATGGACACATTACTCATATTGAAACACTTTTCTTTTAAGCCACGCATTGGAGTTGCATAACTCTCTTCGTCAGACGATAATTCTCCGATTTCTTGTCGTAAATCATCATCCATCAATTCCTCAAGGAGATCATAATCCGAGTTAGGTATACCTGAGATGAAAGGGTCGTCATGTTTGAAATACGTAGTCGTAAATGGTTTCTCATTATTTTTTAACTGTATTTTCTTGTACACTTCTGCCTGGTCTTTCGAGGAATGCATTGATCTCTTTTCAGACTGAGTTTGCCGTTTCGGCATTTCAGATTGTGTCGGCTTTATCTTCGACGAAACTTCTGTAGTAGTGGTGTTTACCGAAGCTTTCAGAAGACTCTTAGCCGGGGTCTTTTTACTTTTACTGGTTTTAATGACAGTTTCCGAGTTTGACCGACTTAGTGTGGGCGGAGGAGGGGTAGTTTTCGGGTCAGCATTCATTACCGTGTTAGCCTGACCTTTGGATATCACATTCACCATTTTGATTTTATTATCTCCAGTAGAGTTTGTCTTGACTATCCTTTGATTACGCAAACTTTGAAACGGATTTTCTGTCTTTTTATAGCTGTCTTTATTCAATGCCATGTCGAGAGCGTTTGGGCCTCGACTTGGGGTCTTATGGGACAAAATGGCGTCCATCACCTTCTCCCAATCAGTTTCTTTACTCTCACTAGCTTTAGATGTATCAGGTTTGTGCTTAGTCTTGCCCTCATTGCTACTAAAAAGCTCAATCTTATGTGTCTTCGGGTCTACCGTTTTAGGAAAGTTATATTCAGTCTTCACCATGTTTAAAGGTTTTGTTTGTGGTTTGGGATCACAATTATTGAGGTTCGATGGCTTTATACTTGGACTAGGTTTAGTTACTTGTTTGATGCAGACATTGCCTACAGTGACATTAGGAGTTTCTGAAGTCTTGTTCTTTAATAGCGACTGACTAGAACAGGGATTCTGATAGCTCGAAGGCGTGGGACATGTAATCGTCTGTGGGGGAGGAACTCTCTCCTTAACACATGGTCTTTGCTGATTAAGTTTCGATTGCTGACGCAATAGAAGAACTAATTCTTCTTGATCTTTTTCTGTTAATGCATTTATTGTTGGTGTATCTTGTGGAGATTCCATTTTACTATTTTTGTTATGAGTCTCAGGTTTATACGGCTTCGTACTAGATAGTATATTAGCCATTACAGGATTTTGCTTCGAAATACTTTGTTTTGGCTTATCAATCTTCCTTTGTACAGTCAGACTGTTGTCATGTTGCTGATATGTTTGTCTATCGTGTCTCGGCTCATTTTTTATTGATAAATATTTTTCTTTCGCCTTTCTCTGTTCAATTACAATCCGGTCTATTTCGGCATCATTCGGGGGATTTTGAAGCGTTTTACTCTGATATTCAATAAGGGCTTCGACAACGGGATTTACTCCGTTTATTTTATTCTTGTGTAGATAACTGAGGCGTGAAAACGTGTTTAAAAGATTATCAGATTTCTTTGGGGTTTGTTTGGCACTTTGGGGAGATGATTTGTGTTCAGCCTTCGCTGCGGGCAGTACTGGAGTGACCCTGCTCAATGGTTTAATTTCTTTCCTGCAAGGAGTAGGTTTACTTGTCTGTTCGCCAGCTCCTGCGTTAATAGACTCCTGAAGTTCTTTAAGAAATACGTGAAATTTTTGTGAATTGCCTTTTTCAGGCTTTGGCTTGTTTAAAATATTAGGACGTGCCACCTTTGTATCTGTCGCGGGTTTGTACATATCTGGTGGTAATTTGTGTACACTTGGGCTGGGGAACCGGCTTCCACTTGGCAGAGAATTATTCAACTGTACTGGCTTAGGGGTGCAAGGCACGACAGGTCTTGCTATTCCAAAGGTTTTAGCACTCAGTAAGTTGTTAACTTCATTCTTCAAATCTGTTAGTTGCGTTGATTGGGCCTGATTAATGAAGATTTTTGGAGCGTCTTGGGCATTTTGAGGTTTCGGAGAGACATGAGCTGGTGTTGGTGACAGTTGCACCGGCTTCGGAGAGAAGTGAGCTGGTGTGGGCGATAGTGGCACCGGCTTCGGAGGTTGAGGAGTTATCACTGGCGTATCAGTTCCTTTCTTATAAGTGTAAGTATGAACTACATTGGGTTGCAAGTTAATTTTTGGTTCCATATCAGGAAATGACTTCTGCCGCCTGTAATGCAGCAGTTTACTTAAACTTTCCTTCACAGACATGTTGCTTGGACTGAAAGTAGAAGTCAAATTGCTTGGAGAACTGGTTCTAGACTTCGGCTTTTCCTGTACTTTTGACTTTGCAGTCTCATTTGTCGGTATATTCTGAGTGATTCCAACAGGTGGAGTTATTGCATTAGTAATTTGTGATTCTGTTTGCTTAACTGGATTCATATCTGAACTCTTTTCCGGTGATTTTAATTCGTCCATAGAAAATAGGCCATCAAATAGGACATCAGGTTCGTTGGGCTCCGAGATACCAGAGTGTAGTGAGAGCTTGCCTTGGCTGTCATAGTCACTGTCTGACTGACTGACTGACTGGCTGACTGACGGCATTTTAGGAGGCCTCACAACCTCTGGTTTCTGGTTCGCAATCGTAGAAACCTTCATCCCAATCAAATTTGACAAAGAAGAGGGTTTCGCTTGAGCTGCCGGGGTCTTAACCACCTTTTCTTTCTTCTTTCTCTCCCGCTTTTCCTTCTTTTTAGGTTCTTTCTTTACCTCTGTACTTTGGTTTGCTTCTGATTCAGTTACCTCTAAAGGATCTTTGGGTTTAGCTTTAGGTTTTGTTCGTTTACGCTCTTTACTTCTTTCTTTGCTGTGGGGTCGTTCTTTCTTCTTTTCTATTCTTTTGGCTTCTGCAACGAGGCTGAGGGGGTCAGAATCGTCCTCTGAGGAGAGGGGTTTCTTGGATTTCCTCTGTATTTTCTTGTTTCGTACAGGGCTGTCTTCAATGTCAGTAGACCGCGCACTCTGTGTTCTTTCCGAATCGTCAGCATCTTGCCATATTTCTTCAGGGTCCTGATATTGTTCTACGAGATGCTCGTAGCCTTTTGACAAAATATTGTATTGTTTTATTAACAGAATTTGTTTTTTGTAGTTTAAAAATTAGTTTGTAAACTATTACGCGTTTTAAAAGACAGATTTAGTGAATAACCGCAATGTTTATCAGTTGAATTGATCAATATTAAATGTATATCAAACTGTATTCTTTATATGTTCGTAAATGTATTTTTAATTGACGTTCCAAGATAAAATTAAGTACTACAATTAAACAATGGCTGTCCTTACCTTTCTCAATCCCATAGTACATGTCAGTATCGTCATCCTCCTCCTCGGGCAGATGTTGAAACTGGCTCGGGTCCAGGTTCAAATACTTCAACTCCGTGGTCAACGCACAGGTACCGAACTTCGTACGCTCCATGTACGCTCGACAATTTTCCAATAATTTCTCCCTGAAACATTACAATATTGGACTTGTAAAAGAGTCATAATAAATAGTCAGTGAGAAGCCATTGCAGGACTTTGAACCTAGCATTTGCTATAATATGTATGTAGGTAATGAGGTTTATAACAAGGACTTACCTGTCCATGTCCCATGAAAGGGTCTTCAGTCTAGGGCCAGACAATAACACAGCAATATCAGTGCAGAGCTCCGGGCTGATCCCTAGGGCTTCGGCCTCACTGAATATCGCAGTCGACAGCACATTAGCCTGATTCTTCGTATGTTTAAGGTTCAAAGTCTCTGAAGTCTTCACAAAGTTTGTCTGCGAACGGGAATCGCTCGCCCAACTACCGAATTCAGAAGTTGGTTCTTCTTTCGTTTCGTGAACATCCTGGAATTGGGGTGAAATATATGTCATTCGTATTGTTTTGTTATTAAGTATGGGCGAGCCATACTTCGGCACAAACCGATTAGCTTAATTGGAGTGATACCACGGTCTCATAGAAAACCGGTGTGAAACGACGCTTGCGTTGTGTGCAGCTATGTGAGTCAGGTTATCAGAAGCCCAAACTTTCCCCCATACATATAATTCTCGAATCCTTAACCTGCGTAAGTCTATTGACGATACGATTGCTTATCATCCGATGATCCCATCTACTCGTTTGCAGCCATGCCATAAAAAGGACCATTACATGTATTAGGTTATTTGTAGTACTGAGTGCTAACATACCCGGGCGGGCGGCGGCGGCGGCGAGGCCCTGCTGACGCGGTCGTAGAGGTGCGGCGAGGGGTGCACGGAGAAGGCGGTGAGCGCGCACTCGGCCCGCAGACGGGCGCTGGGCGCCAGCAGCGCGCCCAGCTGCGTGAACCACCCCGCCAGCGTCTGCTCCGCGCCGCGCGCCTCCGCCTCCTGACGAAAAAAAGGAATCAACACAAAATTTTGTACAAGTTTATAACAATACTTCACATATCATCCACTAACAGTTCAAGAAACTGATCTGACCAATGGTTGGTTGGTGTAAACTACCACATTTCACTCACAAATATTATAGACACCACATCTTATAAACTGTCATAATATCAGCCGCAAAACGTCCACTGCTAAACATAGGCCTCCTCCAATGAATTCCAAATATTGGAAGGATTAGTTGGAAGCGATCTACATCTAGCATTTGGCACAGATTCCACATTTTACTGAGATAACAATTACAAGAGAGAACTAATGTGTACATTTTCGAAAGGGCCGAACAAAAGCAACAATATTTTGCCCTAACCCGGGAATTGAACCCGAGACACCTTGCCCAGCAGTCGCACTTGCAACCACTCAACCTACGACGCAGTATCGTCTGAATAATCGACATCTTTACAAAGCTTCACGTAAAAATACCAATGAGAAACTTAAAAAATACATTTTACAATATAAAATACAACACAAGGTATTCTGTATGTCATCAAAATACTTAATTTTCAATAAGACATACCTTTTCAGTCTTAAGTTTGAGCCTCTCAAGCTCGTTCATACCAGCAGTGATTGCTCGCACATACAACTCACACACAAATGGCTTCATGTCCGGGGTGCTCTGGAAATCAAGATTTATTATATTTATTAGATAGGCTGAGGGACCTTGTAACTCGGATAAACGAGACATAGTTTAATGTAACTGGTCACTTTGAAGTATCTTGTATTTGGGTGCCCGTAGACAGTGCTGATCGCTTACCATCAGGCGACCCATTTGCTTGGGGGCAAGCATATTTCATAAAAGAAAAGAAATGGAGAGGTAATGTTCTCAATGTGCAAAACACAAAATAATGTATGATTGCAACTGGCTTTTTTTTAACATTAAATTTTATTATAATTAACTCCGATCATTTAGACGACTTGCTACTTTGATTGTCTGATATGTGTCCAACAAATTGAACAAAATATGAAACGATCAAAGATTCCCTTGTCCTTGATGAGTTTCCCTGGAAGCTTTGTCCTGTATAAGAGTGTACCTGCGCATCGACGGCGGCGGCGAGGGTGTGCAGATGTCGCGCGGTGGCGGCGGGCGCGGCCAGCGCGCGGGCGGCGGGCGGCAAGCGCGGGCCCAGCGCGCGGACCAGCGACCGCGCGCAGCAGTACAGCGCCGTGCGCGCCACGCCGCCGCACGCCCCGACCACCATGCAGCGGGTTATTATCACCTGCAAATCAATTCCACGTTACTTTCTACTCGTCACCTTCTTATTTTAATATGTAAGACTTACATAATCATAATATATGCACAACTCTTGTATTCCAATATTAAGATTCAATACTTATGTGTATAAGTGCTGAGCACACCTGTAAGTGACAAGTACCTACACTTCGAATAATAAGATCTGTTACAATGTTTTCAAAAAGATGATGATTAATATAACAAGATACGCGCAAAAGCGACACGTTTCCTACAGTTGTGTAAAAATAATGTAGGTACACTTTCTTTGAGTGTTAAACAATGCAGATGTAAAAGTTGTGCAAATATTAAGCACAATGCAATTTGTCATTAATCAACTTAGTTCTAAACTATCTACATCAATTCACAACCACATTCAAACTTGCAAACATCATTCTATTATATGAAAACATATATTACATAACTGAATTACAAAACAATTCGTTCCACTAAACACACATCTTCGAATACAAGAAAGCATAGAATCAAACGATCAAACTGTTGCTTTAACTGGAATAGAATTTTAAATAAGTGAAGTTATCGATCGTATTGACCACGCGGGCATCGAACATGCACTGCTGAATTAATTACGAGACCCGATAGCCTTTGATACGAGAATAGCATGATTGTCGTTAATACTTCATTCCGACATTAGACTGTAACTGTAACTTAATGGTTTAGGAGTAGAAAATTATTAAGGACACAGGATTAGATTAGTCATTTTTTGAATAACTGTCACCAATTTTAGTGCAAGTTTTAATATACAAGAGTCTGTAGATTAGAATTTAAAATGAAAGACTACAATAGTGAAGTGAAAGAAGGATAGTGGTTGTTTCCAATTTCAGTAATGTAAAACCCCAAACCAAGTTTATGATTGATAAAGATCAACGCAAAAAGATATAAATATTGTACCGACCACTAACTTCAGATGTAAAACATAAATTACATTATAAAGAGATAAATCATAACTGTGAACATTAATAATCTTGAATAGTACTACATTTAAGTCAGATTTAAAAATTAGTTTGAATAGTCTTGTACATAAACGAAACAGGTTTTTGTGTGTAAATTCACATACAAATCTTATAAACGACAGTGGACACTAGATAAATACCTGAGCAATCAATGTCGCAACATCTTTGGCGTTCTTCCATAATTTCTTCTCTCGGGGCGAAGTCTCGAGCCGGCTCTGAAGCCTCTCCACCAGCTGGTAGCCATTGCGGAGAGGCGTTTGTTTGGCCTATAACAATAACGTTACATTGGTCAACCAATTCTATTTAATGTATGAGTCCTTAGACCAGTAAATACCAGTAGTACCTGAGATCAGTACTGATTCTACTGTAATGGAGGACCATTAGTTAAACCAAACCAGTCCTCAGATCAGTTGACACAATTCTAAAACTGGCGTGAAAGATACTTTTTATTTCCAATGGTAGAGTTGATTGGGCAATCATTTATGATATTGTTTTCTGTTGGTTATGTTAGCAAGAACTTTACAACAAAAATCTGTTTAATATCCGTTTAACTAAAAAAATTAGTACAGAAATTACAATATGTATACCACCGAGATGGCAAACAACTTTAATTACGGTCCTGTCGATGGAAAGTAGTTAAGGTAACCAATACAATGTCTGCCTGCAGCACCACAAGTGTAACTCTCGCGAGACCAACTATTTTTTTACTTCTGTACCCTCAGTACGCACACGAGAGAAGAAGAACGAGAGCGCATTCGGGGCTCTGATTGGCCGGCACTTATAAACCAACCAATCACGTTTTGATTACTTTAACGTCAAGCAAACTAAGGGTTCTGACCAGTCTTACTTAACTCTCTGTAATAGCTTTACTAGAGGACTGACTGACAGACAGAAGATTTTAAATTTTTATATCAGAGAGAGACTTTGACGACAAAAGTGCCTACCTGGTCTATGTGAAATAAAAATAAATGACTTTTTAGCAATTTTTTTCAATCGATCAATCAAGTAGTACTCACCAGTTCGATACAATGCGATCGTTTGTCTCCTTTATAGAGGAGTACAAACTCCATGTCAACAAGCAGTTCCAACACATCGACTGTGAACCCCGCCTCCGCCTTCAGGACATCCTCGAACGTCTTCTTTGAGTCCGACTTATCTGATGGATTAGAAAAAAATAAGTTTAAAAAAGTTATTTCTCTGTATCCTTTTCCAAAACGACTGAAGTCAGTTGACTAATGTTCAAATACTCTTAACCACTTGTATGTCGGTATATAAGACACAATAGAAAACACATTGTGTCTCGCGTAGATCTGCGTTCCGACAGACAACGGGTTAAAGACACTTAAGTGACCCTACAAATACTTTACAAAAAGACAGAGATAGCACGATATTTAAGTACAACTTAACATTGCGGCGCTTTTCAGTATTCAGGTGTAAGGATTATAAGAAAAATTTAACTGTTTCTTTTATCTCTTTCCTCGTTCCAGTCTATTGGAGAGGCATGTTGATGATTATGCCTTACCCTTAAGATCGGCGATGCCATCAGCCTCAGTGTCGGAGGTGGGCGGTGCGCAGGCGCGGACCCGGTCGAGCACGGCGGAGCAGAGCGCCAGCGCCAAGTCGTCGCACTTGGACGCCGCCAGCTGCCGCAACCGCGTCACGAACATCACGCCGCGCTCCTCCTTCAGCCATGCTAGTACTGGAACAATACATATTATGTAATACTTATAATGATGATTATGTATTTATAGTATTTTATATGTTTTAGTATAGTATTATTGTATTAATATGGGCCTTCGTTGCCTGATGCAAATCAATAAATAAAATACTTATGTAATATTATACTCATTAGTTTCAGTAAATAGGATGCCAGTTTGCATATAGACTACTGACTATGGTTGACTGTTCCGTTTCAAAAGCATTAACCGCGGCCAATGCCGCATGGGCATCAAGTGGACCGTAAGCTATTTAACACCAAATAGAATGAAAAATAAAGTTAAATTCCCTTCAAAAAGAAACCAGACTGATTCCTGTTAGATGATGATACACCCACTTATAAAAACTGAAACTTAGGGAATAAGACATTTTCACAATATCACCCTTTATCCTATTCTATTAAGATCTTACCTTCCTCATCCGAAGGTGGTTCTCCCCTTGGATCCAGCAACACCCTAAGGACAGGGTGTCCCCAGGGGTTGCTGAGGATCTGTTTGAAGAACTCCCCCCTTGCCACCAGCTGGACCTCCCAGGCTGGTGGACCTGCATCCTTGCTCGTCCGACCCCCACACTCCTTGATGAACGCGTTGATGGCATCCTCAAGCCTTTTGTGTTGATCCTTGCATTTTGGGGACTGCCATTCCGTCTGTTGGTTGAATTATTTTATGAGTGAGAGTTCTTCTATGTTATTGAGAAACAACTATTCATAAGTTTTTATTTAACTTCCAGAGTCAAAGTCAAAATTATTTATTTCAAATAGACCAGGAAGGCACTTTAGAATGGCACAGCAAATATAATAATTAAAATATCTGACTGTCGGTCAGTCCAATGTCAGTCTTTAAGTATGTATGAAGGTATCTTTATGAAGTGGAATGTTGTACCTATACATGTTTAGTTTGCATTCAAATGATTTAAATTCAATTGATGTCAGCTTTTCGTGAAATACCTAAGTATCTCGTAAAATTATTAAACGCCCTGATCTCAAAATTGCACTTATGCATTAGCAATGCATGTTGTTCTGACTTATATTTTAACCCAAATATTTGGAAAAGAATAACAATGGAGTTTCTGGTTTGTTCTTCTCCATTTGAAACTAAAATATGTCGTGCCTAATTATGGATTAATCGACATAAACGCTTTGATTTAAGCTCCGTTCGTATTTACCACATAACTTTAACACTTATACAATACAAAGAGAATATTGCCAATTCTATGCTTACCTGCAGCACAGTCTTAGCAGTGTGCCTCTGCAGCCATGTCAGCAAGTGTGGGTGTGTGGTGGAAGCCGAGTGCTGACAGAGACTGTGAATGCGTCGCCACGCCTCGCACAAGTGTTGCGTACGTTCGCGAAGTCCACAGTCGCTGTTCAGACCGGCTTCGAGCGCCTGGCAAACGAAAAAAATATGTTTAGAAACTAAATAATGTCATTTTAGTACATTTTTTACAGTTAAAATAAAGGTAACAATTTGTTTTTGAGTTTTAATGTCAGGAATATAGGTTGTTTAAATATTTAATATCAATTTTTGACATATTACAACATCAATAGCCATCACTAACTTAACATCTAAAATTTTCCTAACATACTAAAGTTAGTATAAAATGTTATCAATTCACAATAATAATAGAAATCAATTTAACAACGAATTTCTCTTATCATTCCACATTGTGTAAGCAATAACTACTTTATCACATTATCAATAACTTATAATTAACTTCAAAGCACCAAGAAATTACATAAAGCTATTATTAAACTTAGATATCGGTGTAATTGGCTTGTAAGTTGTTAACAAGCTCTTTAAGATAACATTTCAATGTGTCAGGAAGTCGTTTGATAACAAAACACAGTATATTACTGTGTGCTACAATAATTCGGTTCATTGAAGAAAAAATATAATAAGAATAACTACAAATGACAAGCTTGTATTTATAAGAATTAAATGTTTGTTGACGATTTATTGAAAGCTACAGATATTTTAACGCATTTTCGCGTTTTCTCATCGAAATTATCATTTGTAGTAATAGCAATATTAATCAATAGAAATAAGTAAAGATTAGGCCATTTTTTTTAGTCGGGAAAATCGTCCTATACCTTCTCCCGCCTTGAGCGAGGCGAGAGGAAGTGTCAGAGTCTTAATGACTAAAACCCAGCACGTTCCTACTCCTGCTTTTCGAGCCGGAGCTCCTGTAACCCGCTAGGCAGTCCTCAGCTCGGGATCTTTCCCAGCTTAAGCTTCCTTTAGCCATTACTAAGTAAACAGCCAAGTCTCTAAGTCCATACCACCCATTGGGTATTGTAACACCCACTTTCCACTAGTTAAGTTCTAAAAGACCCACATGAAAACTGATGGAATGAAATAAATTCGGCGTACAAACGTATAACATTAACCATCAGATAATCTGATAGTTAATGGATAATATTAAAAATTGTTTGTTGAATCTGACATATCTCAAGTATTTGATTGTATTTTGATAAATAATAATTAGATAAGATTTTATTGGAGAAAACTAATCTTTCGAATTAACAGTACTAACAGTTAAGTTTACTTAATGTGTTTTCAATGCGATCAATCATTTATCATTGGAGCCATTTAATATAAGTGATAAATAGAAGAAATCATTGAATAGAACTCTTTATATTACCTAAGAAACTAAACCCAGCGACACAAGTCTTCGTACGACTATGTCCTGCACTAAAACCACTTCAATCGCGACTAGTAAACTAAATATATTTAACATTATCAACAGCCTGTGACAGTCCACTGCTAGTGACTATGAGCTATGAACCGCATGAAAGGGGTTGGCATCTCCTGAACGCTTAAGAGGTGTTAGAGATCGTGTGACAAAGGCACACGGCTTAAAATGACGATTATAAGTAAGTGAGTAATACTATCTGTACCTGATACCGTAAACAGAGAAGACGTAGTATTAGAACTCAAAACGGGATATTTACCATGTTTTTCTAATTCTATGAGTGTTAGTGACCATGTCAGTTTAAAAACTCCTATAGAGAAGACGTATTTAACAGTTGGGAGTTTGCAATGTTGCATTGAAAGTACCTAACAAAATTAAATTGTAGTGTTTATGGACTAATGGACAAATAAAACATTTAAACGACTGTCTGCAACAATTGAAACAAATCAAGTATTTAAAGTAAAACCACAAACGATGCAAATGCAACCGAAAGCAAATAACAATTAGCATAATTTTAATTTAGTATTGATAATAATCTCCCATTCAATAAAACAATACGGTAATAAAATATCGCTATAACAGTATACTGCGAGATTTATTACCTTTTCATTTTAATATATTTGTTTTCTAGTTTGATAATTATGATCTGGAATTATGCCATAAAACCACAGGCGCTGGTTACTTAGAGAGTAACATACAGTTACTTTCTTGTCTAGATATTGCTTGTCCGGTGCCCGATATATGGCAATAGGCTCACCACCTATTACATGGGACTTCAACATAAATTGTGAAAAGTGGGTGTACAGTGGCATTACGTGTCGTAATGTACACCTCTGCCTACGCCTTCGGCGATTAAAGGCGTGACGATATGTTATGTTACGCAGAAAGGATTTCCCTAAATGCCGACGGGAACAAGAGAAACCTATTTGTGAATACGAAGTCGTTGGCAGAAGCTAGTCTATACTATTCCTATCCCCAAACAGGCCTGCAACGCACTTGTAACGGCTCTGGTGTTGCGGGTGTCCATGGGCAACGACGGCGATTGCTTATCATCAGGTGATCCGTCTGCTCGTATAGTCAGGGTTGAACACGCTACTTTTCGAGTACTTGCCCATAAATCGAGAAGGGCTATTGAAACGGAGTAGCATGTGACCACGCGGTAGCAGAACTTAATTAATTTCATTAATATTCCGAGTCTACTTTCAGACTCTGGATACGATTCGAAACTATTTGCCATATCAACATCTTTATTTAACAAATTTTTTACTACTTTCTCTTAATAAATTACATCAATTCATAAGAACATTCTCCTAACAATAACAAACACAACAAAGAATTTATCGAAATTAGTTCAGCTGTTCTCGAGATTTGTGCTTAGCAACACATGTGGCAACTCATTTTTATATTATATAATATGTTACACTAATCAAGACACATGTAAGGTCCTAAGTCAAGTGTGGAAAATCTGAATGAGTCATCTGTTCATACTAGTTATAAGAATTTGTTTGGCTTCCAATTTGATCCTATAGTTCAAGTTACTTTTTATTGTTTGTGTTTAGTAGGTATGTCATGTATTGTAGTGTCAATAATATTTTAAACATTATGGACATGTGTTTATTATTACAAAAAGTTGCTGTTTATGATTAGTAGTTGACATCTTAGATATTATGATGCTAATAATTATTAACTATAAAGAGTAAAGTATAGTTGCTTGTTTTCATTGACAAAACTTTGAAAATACTAGATAAATTACAAAAACTCTATTCCTACAGAATTAAAACCTACATTAATAAAATCCTTTAAAAAATGTAGGTGCAGCATATGGATATTTAATTCATTAGTAAATTACTTATTTTTGTTTGTTATAATACAAACAACCACATTAATCAGTGTTAAATGCTACAAACAATTAAATTAACTTTATTTACACACTAACATCTCAATAACTAATAATAATTAACAATACAATAATATTTATCTAGTTATAAGTACCATATTACTGTCAAGATGACATCATTCTTCTAGCCATAAAAATAAATAGGTCATATAATATTGTGTAAAGTCATATGTGTAAAATATGTAACCACAATGTTTTATTTTTTTGCAACTACAAAATAAATATAATGATTGTGTACAAATACTAGTAAATAAATCACAATTTCACAAAACATTACGCTGTTTACAATAAAACAAACAATAGTATTCTATAGCTTCTACGAAATTTTATAAGTAAAATAATGTGTGTGTAAATAAATATAAACAAAAATTTGCTATAATTTTGCTATTCACAAAACAAATCTGAATACAGTAATAAATCCTTCACTACACACCTTAAACATAAATCAAATACAATACAAACAATCCAACACATTCATATAACTATTCATACCTAACTAATTAATTGTCATAGCTTACTAAAAGCATACATAAAACCCACTAGAGACCTGACAATAACATTCTGAATATAAGTACTAGATCTCAACTGTAACCTAAGCTTTAAGCTCAAAGTTCAGATAGTTCAACCCAAGTTCATTGACCTGTCCTTTCCCTTTACACAACAAAATAATGTTTAGAGAAAACCCAGCCAACTGTGAAATTCTGAAAAGAAATTATTATAGAACTTATTTTGTATATGAATTGGTTATTGTGTTGTATTATAATTTATTTATTGTATAAGTAGTGTGTTGTATTTGTATTTATTTACGAAAATTGGTAAAAAAAAATATTATGGCATTTTTAACATGCTTTTGCAGTAACTTCGTAATATATGACCTATTTTCAAGTGTAATAATTAATTTTAAGCATAAGATAAAGAAATTAGGAATTATCTGATAATTATAATAAAGTTTAATATTTTCATTTCCTTCAATTTGAAGTCTATAAAGAGCTACCAAACATAACTACAGCAGTTAAATTCTTCCATACTTATGTGTACATAAGACATACATGAAGAAAATAAATAAGCAAACATGAAGTGTGAAACTACATACTTCATTCTTTAACTATATTTACTGAGTGCTAACTTATCATAACTTAGGTATGACTCACAAGAATCTGCTCATAATAACATTAAGTAATAGACGGCCATCATGATAACCCAACTGATAAGGAATTTGGCAACCATTCATTGATATTTGTTTTGCCAATTTATGGAAAATCAACTTCAAACTGTATTTTATTGTCATTATGGTTGATTTCGGTTTAACAAGGGAGTAATATGAATTAGTATTAAGTTGTGATTGTCAGTAATCTTACAAAAGATTATGGTGTGCGAGAATGACTTATCGGAGTATAATAAGGTCAACGATGACAATTATTATATCATTTTAATAATACTTTTAAGAAATTTCTATTGCAATATGTAAGTCTTAGACAAGCACAGCCAAACCGATGCATTTTCTTACTTCGTACAAGATGAGTTTTACTCATTTCCGAAGGCGATTTGCTCACACTCTTTGAAGTAAATAGAAATGGACAGTATACTAAATAGTATTTCAATTTTATTTAACTATTAAAACTATTGTTGTTATGTAAATCACACACTGATTTAAATATGTTTACAATACTCAATCTCTATTTCATACAAATACATAAATTCTATTTTGACGGACTAGTATGTCCGTTGTAATAAAGTATAATTTCTTGTACTAATATTTAATATGCTTAAATTTAATATGGTCTGATGGTGAAGATGAGATGAAGACGAACTAAAAACTAGCCATATAAACAGCTGATGGGTAAAACTCACACATGCAAAGGAATGTACACGGAAATAGATCTACCATATTTATTTACTAAAATAAATATTGCAGGAGACCTACGTGACTCCTTCATGTTTTGATATGGCTGTCCGTCATCGAAGTACCTACTGATGACTACAAAGTACATACTTAATTGTTAACATCTTATAGTATTAAGGCATAACTTATGTCTAAGGGCGAAACCGTATTTTTTGTAAATAAATAAACATTATTATCACTTATTTCAGGAGATAATTGCAAGTACCATCAAAATCAACTTCCAATTTTTCACAATACATACACTTGAAACATCTATAAAAACCAACCATTTCATAGCCTTGTTACGGCTTGAATATTGTAACGAATATATTCTTCTCGCACTACATTGTGTATTTCATCAAAAATAAGGAACAGAACACCGAAATATACGAAAACAAGAGTTAAGAGAAGACAAATATGGCGGCCACTGAGAACTTCACCAGCACAACGGCGTCTGATTCTGTACGCTAATCTTGATGATTATAAGAATAAAACTCACCTTGTAAAGTTCAATGTAATATGTTTTGCCTTTTGGGCCACTTGTTTGATTACTTTTCACGTCTTTCCCATCATTTGTAGAAGTCATTTCTTACGAAAATATCGCGGGGAGACATTTATGCGCTTGTGTTTTCGTAATTGTACTGTCAAAGTCAGTGTTACTATAGAAAAATAAGGTAACTACATAAAATTTGACCAATTTACTAGCAACACTGAAAGTATGTTTCAAAAAGTTTGTTTTCTTTAGCTTCCACGTGCTTTTACAGGTAAAGCCAACCATTCACTAGCAAAGCGTTGCCTACCAAATTGTGTCTTTTCTTTAGTAATTTACAATTATTTTTACATTTCGATTTCTCAATGCTGCGTTTTGTTTTTTTAAATAGCTGTAAAGTGAGATCCACGTAGCAAAAATAGTAATAGGTTTTTCTGATTGAAATGACTGCTAGCTCGGAGTCAGGAGGTAGTATTTTCGCTTGTGACCGTCGATCTCAGCTAAATATCGAGCTCAATGGCGTGCGATTGGAGAGGCCTATGTCCAGCTGTGGACGATAAGAAAGAGGCTAATGATGATACCTATTTATAGATGTTACTATTTACTAACATAAATCCTTTTTTGATTTTAATGCCTTCTGTTACCCTTTTTATGCGAGAAGCACCCCCTAAAAGCACAGAATAATAAGTACCAAAAGTCAGAACAGTCATATTATCTAATGACAAGCAATTGGTGCCGCTCATGGACACCCATAACACCAACAAGCGCGTTGCCGTTATAGAAGGACGATTTTTCATAAATACTTTAAATCGATAAATATCCAGTAAATACGGTAAAAATATTCAGTGTATGTATTATCTAGTGTTCATTCGATTATTTACTTAGTATTTATCCATTTTGAGTATTTATCTGAAAATTCTGTAGTTGTCGGCCTTTTGGATTTGAGGATTGGGAATTTGGGGACATTGAAGTCTTGTCTGGGGAATGGAGTAATTGGGCCAGTAACCTCACTCACGCGGATAAACACGATGCAAGTGTTGTTTCATGCTGGTTTTATGTAAGACCGTGGTCTCACTTTGGCCGAGCCGGCCCATTCGTGCCAAACAAACAATGTGGGTTCCCACACTCAAACCAGCTTTCTTTTGTTCATACTCTTCGATTTGCAATGCGATACTATTATGCAATACTATAAGTTGGTTTAAAACAAGGACGTTGACAAATATTTCAATGTAGGAAAACAATATTTTAACAATATTATTTCCATTTGTTTTTACGTGATGTTTGAAAATGTCTATGAATAGGTTTGCTATACTCTATGGCAATAAATAATTTTTGAGGTTGGCAGTATTGTAGTACAAAGCAAAGCGAGTTGTGTCAAGAATTACTGCGTTTTTTACGAAAAATAATCTCAAATTACAGTAGGAAAATGTAGAATTCATTGTTCACGTAATGTTAATTAAGTATGAAATAAATTCATTGATTATATTTCCAGTTATCATCGTTATCTCAGACGTCTTCGCTAATAAAAATTGATGTGTCAAAGTGCACGGGAATAGAAGGGACGATAAATTATCACTTTTTAAGCTTAATTAGACAGTGTATTATATTTTACTAGCATTATTTTGCGATCATAATGTACAATGAAGTGTAATTGAAGGATTTTGGAGACAAGGGTGGAATAGGGCGTGTGATCCGACTTGGCACATCTGGCGAAGTGGCGACCCTTTATTACAATTTCTCTTCCTTCTCATTAATTGGCAGATTATTTATTGTTGTTTCAATATTCTAGACCTGCACATGCTTTATTTTAAAACGAAAACTTCATGCCTTGAGATTATTTTGCGTACCACGACTCTTTTTATTACTGCTTAGCTAAAAATGTTAATGTAACATAGTGTATTAATTTTCTAATAAATTTTCAGTGATTTTTAAACATTAAATGTACATATTAATTAGTTGTGTGTTTATAAGCGAACAGTCTGCTTAGTGTTGTGATGTGTGTATCAAGTGATTATAATATTTTAACATATTGTGAACCTATTGAGTGATAAAATTGTTAAAATGGCAAAGAAATCGGATAATACCGGCGGTAAGCTGGTCACAGTTTCTGTCGTCGGACTTTCTGGTAAGAATCACATTAAAAATAAAACATTATGCTCTAATATCTAACCTTTTTTATACATTTAATCAGCTATTTAGTTATAATATGTAATTTGCTAAGAAAGAAGGCTTCTCACTGGCTTACTTCTACAAAATTAGTGATAAAGTGTACACATATAATCAATTTTATTTATAAAATACTAATACATAACCCAATTCACCCCACATGTGGTAATTCAATCAAAAAAGAGCTTAGATTGGTGAGGAAACATTAATCAATTACTGTAACTTTGGTATTGTAACTCAATATAAACTACTAGAATAACAATACAATACTTAAGAACTGTACATTAATCTTTGTACAGGTTTTCTACTAATAGATACTGCAATTTCTACAGGCAATTCCTGCATTTAAATTGGTCTAAATCCCCCATCCAAGTTTCATAAATATTATCCAATAATCCAATTAGAATTGTATGTTAATTTAATAAATGAATAGTTTCTTAGGTTTGTGATGTTTCATAGTTATTACCTAACTTCAAAAAAGGAGGTTCTCAGTAGAAGGTGGTTCTATTTTTATTATAAAAAACACCTAATATTGTTTGATTAAGTTATTGTTAGATTAGCTGACAAATATTGATAAATTAATTAATAGAAAATATGTCTAATGATCCAAGTAATAATAGCAGGCTTGTCTCCCATTGGAGTGGGTAGAGACAATGAAATGCCACATCAAATGGTTCTTGAATAGTATCTCTTATACTTTAGTAAAGGCCTGTGTCACTACTTTTTTTAAATATTGTTGCCCCACACTAGGATTGAATCGGAATAGCCATTATTTACCAGATATAATATAGCATATAATTTGTATGAACTTATTAGTTATAAAAAGTAAGGAACAATATAGTTTCTTGCATTTTGTTGTCCATTCAAAACTACATTTGGAAAGAGCACCTAGCTTCACTGCAACATACAGACAGACTTAAAGTCCTATGACCCCTAGATGGGGCAGAGGGCGTCCACAGAGGTCCTCCATCTCGATCGGTCTTGAGCTTCCCGCTTCACCTCGCTCCACGTCATGCCGATGCCCGCCGCTTCCGCCACTACAGTACGTCGCCAGGTTTGCCGAGGACGGCCACGCTTCCTTTTCCCCTGGGGATTCCACTCTAATGCTTGTTTAGGAATGTGGTCGGGGCCTCTTCGGAGAGTATGGCCAATCCATCCCCACTTGCGGCGTTTTATTTGGCGATCGATGGGGCTTTCGTGGCATTTCTCCAACAGGTCAAAGTTGGAGATGGTCTCGGGCCAGTAAATACCGAGAATGCGGCGCAAACATCGGTTAACAAAGACCTGGATTTGGCGGGAGATGTCCTTTGTTACCTTCCACGTCTCGCACCCGTATAGCAGCACCGATTTGACATTGGACCCAAAGATCTTGAGCTTGATCCTTCGGGTCAGTTTTCGGGACTGCCAGACCGGTCTCAACTGCGCGAAAGTAGCTCGAGCTTTGGCGATCCGTGAGGCGATGTCCTCCTCACTTCCTCCAGTTTCCGACACGACGCTCCCGAGGTATGTGAATTTGTGGACGCGCTCCACTGCCTCTGTGCCAATCAGCAACGGTGAATTATTCTTCACGCCAGATCTTATCTCCTTGGTCTTCCGGGTATTAATTTTAAGCCCTGTTTTTGCTGCCTCCTGTCGCAAATCGTCCAACTTAGCTTGCATGTCGGCATGGGTGTGACTCAGCAGGCAAAGATCATCGGCATAGTCCAAGTCTTCTAATGTGTTGGACAGTCCCCATTCTATCCCGCGGCGCCGTTTATCTGTGATGCGAAGCATAATTCCGTCCAGGACGACCAGAAAAAGCAGAGGTGACAGAAGGCAGCCTTGGCGGACACCTGCGTGCACCGCTATGTCTTCCGAAATGAGACCGTTGTGAGTTACTCTACAGGAGTACTTTCTGTAGATACTCTCCAACAGGCGGACAATCTTCGGTGGCACTCCAATTTCCAGTAGACGAGACCAGATGCTTGGCCACTTCAACGTATCAAAGGCTTTTTCGAAGTCAACAAATGTGAGGTAAACCTCTCTCTGCCATTCTGATGCCTGTTCCAGTATGATACGAAGAGTGTTGATCTGGTCCGTACACGAGCGGCTCGATCGGAAACCAGCCTGTTCCCTGCGGAGGAGAGGGTCCACTGCCTTTACCAGTCTATCCAGGATGATCTTGCAGAAAACCTTAGCAGGAATCGAGAGCAATGTGATGCCTCTCCAGTTGTCACACATACTAAGGTCTCCTTTCTTAGGTACTGTAATAACAAGGCCTTTATTCCAGTCATCCGGCAGCTCCTCCGAAATCCAAATTTTCTCAATTAGAGGCGTCAGAACATCGACAGCGGAAGGTAAGTCTGCTTGTAGCATCTCCGTGGTGATAAGGTCGAGTCCTGGTGCTTTGCCTGTCTTCATAGAATGGATTGCTTTTGCCACTTCCAAGGCTGAAGGTGGATCTACATTAATATCGAGCAGCCGTGGTGGTGGGGAGTTAAAATGAAGTTCGCCAGGTGTAGATGTCGTAGGTAACCGGAAGACCTCTACAAAGTGTTGATGCCAACGTGCCAGCTGCCCCTCCGGTGTCACAATGAGTTGCCCATCTTTATCTTTCAGCGGCTTTTTCTCCTGGACTTACTGCCACCTGCCAAGGACTTTGTAGCATTATATAGCTCCTTTAAGTCACCTGTGTTCGCAGCGTGTTGAGCGCGATCTGCAATACCGTCAGCCCACTGCCTTCTATCCCTGCGGGTACTGCGATAGATCTCTTTTCGTTTTTGACGGTATTGCACGTTAAGTTCGGCTCGAACAGCGTCATCATGAGCTTCGAGGCGTCTCAGGTGAAGTCTCCGTCTGTCTTCTATAAGGTCCCATGTACGTTGCGACATCCAGTCCTCCTTTGAGTGAGTGCTCTTACGCCCTAAAACGATGGAGCTGGTCTCTGTATAGGCCACTTTGATCCGATTCCACTCCTCGTCCAATGAGTCAGTAGCCGTGTCGAGTGTGGCAAAACGATTGCGCAACTCAAGTTGGAATGATTTGCGCGTATCTGGATCGTTTAATTTGCCCACCTCAAACCTCCTCCCAACCTTGCCAGCTCCTCCAGCTACGCGGGCCACCGCGACCTTAAGCCGGACTTCAGCAACAACCAGGTGGTGATCGCTGTCAATATCGGCTCCCCTACGGTTGCGGACATCTAGCAATGAAGAGCGCCATTTGGAGCTGATGGCTAGGTGGTCGATTTGGTTCTTCGTGGTGCCATCGGGTGAATTCCACGTGTATTTGTGGTGGTCGCCATGAATAAATAATGTCCCTCCGATGGTTAGATCATGGTTCTGGCAAAACTCGATAAATCGCTCACCATTCTCATTACACACCCCAAGTCCGTGTGTACCCATATGCCGCGTGCGGTTAGTGTTGTCGCTGCCAACCTTTGCGTTTAGGTCCCCCATGACGACGACAATGTCCTGCTTCTTTATTTTCTTGATGGTAGCATTCAGAGCATTGTAGAAGTCATCTTTGGTATCCTCTGTTGCTGCATTAGTTGGGGCATAGCACTGGATGATTGAAATTTTGCGGACGTTTGAATTAAATCGAGCGTATATGATCCGGTCCGAGATCGGTTTCCAATCCAAAAGGCTTTTCCTTGCTGCATTTGAAAGTAGGAACCCTACTCCATGCTCGCGCACCTCTTCCTCACTCTCTTTACCTGAATACAGCAAGGTCAAACCCCCAGATGTTCTCAGGTCCCCGAAACCATTTCTTCTGACTTCACTCAGTCCGAGTATCTGCAGATTGTATCTAAGCATCACTGCTTCTGCCTGGGCTAGTCTGCTGTCATCGACAAGCGTTCGCACATTCCAAAAAGCAATTCGTGTCCGTTTTTTCATGCCAAAGGTCGTTGGTAAGTGATCGGTCCGGTTTATCTCTGTTTCAGTTACATTAATCAATAATTGTCTGGCAAGCAGGTTATTAGCCCATTGTGTCTTAATCCGCTAGCGCGGCTGCCGCTTCAGAGCCTGTGGATATGATCGGTATTGTGTCGGGTTTCCTCCCTAGTGAATCGATTTTGTTTTAAGGCGCAGAATACTCGCCTTGCGCCCTGCATCCGTTAGCTCAGCTGCAACTCGAGGTGGCGGTCGCGCGGCGGCGCGGTTGCAGCAGGTCCCAGGGAGGACGGCGAGGACGTGGATGACGCGGACTGGCTAGGGCTCTGCTTGTTACGGTACTCCGCCACGAGTACAGCAGAAGGCATCTTGGCATTTTATAGGCAATGCTGATCTCACTAACAGCGATTCCCACCAAACCTTACCCTAGCTTCCCCCCATACAGACAGACTGATGGATAATTCAATTTTGACATTTCAAAAGTGTCTAATAAGGATTAATTGAAATGCTTTGACTTTATATAAGAATGCTGAAATAGGTCCTTAGTCTAAAAACCATGTCTATGTAACCATGAAACCTACCCTTAATAGTTTCTATGATCTCGCTGTCTCGCTAACTATAATTACATCATCATTGTTTGTTTGTTTATTGCTAGACATCTGTTCTCTGATAACTAACAGCTGCCATTAACAGTTGTTTCAATAATGCATTCCTTTAGTTAAACATTAGATAGAAATAATGTAAAACACAATATAAAAGTACCTATAAATTAAGCAAAGATTAAATAATTAGAGGTGCAGAAAGCCTTAGCACTCAAATGATTTTGAACCTTTGGATTGGCAAATGGTACACAAAAAAATAATAAAATATGAAGAAATAATTACAGAAAATAACAAATTCTAATAGTGAAAACAATACTTAAAGTGTTAAGTAAAATCAGACATAGAAATATTGTGTAATAAAAAATAAATAAATTGAGACAACTTTCATTTTAAGATTACATTATAACTAGGTAACTAACATTCTTACATAAATAATGATTTGTTAATAATATAAGATTGCAGAACAAATTAAACATTTATACAAGAATGTTATTCTTAAATAACTAATTTGTTAATAACTTTCACTTTGCTATTACATACTTTTAGAATTCCATTTACTTACATAGCTAGGAATTCTTCAATCTTTGTTTAGTATGCTTAAAATTTTTGGAATGTCACACACATTGCATTAAAATTAGCCTTGAAAAAGATCATTATTATCTTATCTAACTATGTACTGAAGATGTTATTTGTTTGCACATACTAATGTGTGTAAGAAGCGAGTCATAGTTATGAAAAAATATCGCATAATATGGTACTTAAATGATATATTGAGGAAGGTTAACGTCTTGCATGTCGTATATATATTATTTATAAGACAACAATAGAAAACACATTGTGTCTTGTGTGGATCCGCATTCCGGCACAAAAAATGTTAAATACTGTCTAAGGTTTTGGATAAGTTCCCTATAAATATATGTCTGAATTTTTAGAGCAATCTACGACTTTATCTGTAGCTCAATAATATTAACCCATTGCAATAAAAATAAATAGATTTTTTTAGACTTCTAGAAGAGCAACATTACTACTCATATTTCATTTATTAATCTCTTATAAACCAACTTTTATCAATAGCCAAACACTTGAGACTAAATATGCTTGTAAGAACTGTATGTAACTATCATATTTGATGCAATAAATTAATTTGAATTTGAATAGTGTTAGTTAAATAATATGTTTAAGCCTATCTAAGCATACATTTCTCAATATTATTTATAAAATAGGATACTTTCCAACCTTAATAATTTAATTAGACATTGCTCGGAAATAGTCTCAATTGTAACCCTGTCTTCCACTAACAAGACACACTTCAATACAGTGTTTATGCTCTAAAGTTTATTATTAACTTTATCAAGACAAGTATGAGTGTGAGATAAATCTAAGTACCTCTACATACAGTAAGTAGGTGGTAATTTGCATATAAACATAATATTATCACTTTGTATGTTATTATGACAGGTGGTCTATCTTATCTTCTGTCTGTTATGTTATGTATTTACACTGCAGATACTCACACAGATAAGGTTCAGAGTTATGAATGAATATGCTCAAATTAATGAACATAATGTGGGTGATAATGGTTACCACCTATTTTTTTTTTAAATTAACTAATCATTGCCCCACACTAAGATTTTCTCCTGTGTCTTGGGTGTGTTTACAAACATACAATTTCAAACCCTGACCCCAAACAACAATTTATGGATCACACAAAGAGTTGCTCCATGCGGAAATCGAACCCGCTACAAGTTCTACGGCAGCCTGTTACCCAGCCACCGCCTCAACCGTGCAGTCTATTAACCGTGTTCAGTATTTTAACATACTAGGCAGTTTTGTCATTAGAATTAATAGAATTAGGAACTAAATAAGGTTGTTATTTAACAGCTAACTACTTAGTACAATATTTAACCACTGACGATCCAATCCAAGTTTCGGCAGTGACACTTGCGACCTGTCATTTTTCACGCCAAGCCTGCCACAACCTTTTTTTTGTACCGCGATGGAAATCCTCATGGACTTCCCTCGACGTGGGGATGACGGGGACCGGACTCTTGCCGGCTAAAACCACCGCGGTATTCCTTCGCTGCCTGTGGCCGTGATCCAGGCTGCCCACGCGGATTCACCGCACCCGGTAGGCTTCAACCTACCGCTACGTTTGCGGCAGGTTCCGCCATGTTAGCGGCCCTGTGAGGCTGCTTCCCTTCCTCGAGTGGCGCGCGTGGAACATTACGCTAACGCCTACTCTCGCCTATATAGCGGACGTTTGACTCCTCCAGTCAGTCGCCCGCAGACCTATCCTATGGAGGTCGTAGATCGAAGCCTGCCACAACCTCCCAAAACCGTTGTAACTCCTGTAAGCCAAGGTCTACAGTACAGACAATAATGCATTCATTTCAAACCTATTGTGACAAAATGATAACCTCCTTTTCTTTAAGTCGGATAATAAATGTGACATTAATTTCTTATTCTAAGATTGTAATAACAGGATATTGCAAAACGCCGCCATATTGTTTTTAATTGGGCCTGAACTTGTTCTCATAACTGTCCTCGGCCCAGGCGTAATAATGAAACAATTGCTGTGCATTTTATTTATGTAATGCAGTTGTCAATGAACGAGCAATTTATAATCCGGTTTTAGCTCTGTGCAATACGTATGACGTCATAGCTATGTTTACAGTTCTGAAACAATGAGACAATATTTTATTTTGTAAATATGCTACCTCCTGTTGCTACAGGGCGTTCTGTTATGTCCTAAAAGGTAGACAGAGGAGTAGGACTTGCCTTAAAACCTTTTGTTCCTTGTGGAGTTAGTTTTGTCGATAATAGCTTTTTTTTAAACGTTGTCCCACACTAGGATTTTCTCCTGTATCTTCGGTGCATTTACAAACATTCAAGTTCACATAGTTACACATGACACTCAGAACCGAAACAACAAGTTGCACCGTTCGGCAATCGAAGAACTGTCAGGCCATATAGTTATCTACTGCTAATTTAAGGTTGAAACTCCATCATTAGAATGTAATGTAACTAGTTAACTAAATGTTTAGTTTCGATTTTCTCAATAAAGATATGCAGTCCGAAACCAAATTTATGAAAAGTATATTACGTGTTATAGACCTATGTTACACCATTGAGCTAGGCAAAGACAGGCAATGGACCGCCATGATGACACGCTTCTGGCGTACCTAGTACTTACCTAGTACCTTAAAGACCTCAGTCGATGAGCCTGCATCGATTATTGAATGTAGCTCCACGGTTATAATTATGTTACCTGCAACGTTTCGCGGGTTCGATTCCCGCACGAAACAACTCTCTGTGATCCACAGATTGTTGTTCCGGGTCTGGGCGTGATGTGTATGTGAACTTTTATGTTTGTAAACGCACCTACGACACAGGAGAAAATCCAAATGCGGGGCAACGTTTTTTTACTAAAAAATAATTGTTGAATGTAGATGAAACGAAATAAATCAATGACAATAGATTTAAAAAAGAAACCAGTGAAAAGTCTCACGTATAAATGTAAATATTATTTACCCATGTCTATATTATGATCGGGATGTTACATTACGTAGTTATAGCGTGAAGAATCGTCCGGTCTACACAATACTTGCGACTCTTTTAAAGTTACCATTGAAAGTATTAGCGTAAGTGATTGTCAATAGTCGGTTGTCCACTAGTAACAAGTTGCTCTATTGTTGTATTGTTATCTCTAGAATACTTCCTGTTATATTATATTATCAAGCGTAGGTGTTAGATTGTTTGTTTCGTTGGGAGAAAGTTGATAACATTTTGTCATACGGATGATGGTTGCATCGTGTTTTAAAAGTCAATACAATCACGATGTAACGCGTTAACGTTTATAAACATGTTTATATAACTGTGATAATATAGTGGAGGTTTGGACTTAGAAGTTTGTTAGCGAACATAGTAACTAGGTTCGGGGGGATCCCGAACCTAGTGGTTGAACTTTTTTTTTAACGTTGACAAGTCTGCGTTTGGCCACCAACCCGCTTACTGCCAGGACGGTGAAGCGAAGATGTGGCCGAAGATGGAGCACACAGACTTAGAAACTACCTATTCACTCTGACCTTGAAAAGACCCGGGTAAAACTATTGCGATCGTTCTTTATTCCTTCATGTAGAAGTCACTACATTCCGTGAATTAGTGACGTAGGATTCTACCTTATTAGTTGAGAAAAGGCCATCCAAATGAAAATAATAACTATAATGAACTATAAATAAGTGTCGGAGAGCCATGCTTCGGCACGAATGGGCTGCTCGACCGGAGTTATACCACGGCCTTACAAAAAACCTACGTGAAACAACCCTTGCGTGTGTTTCGTTGTGTGAGTTGAGGTTACCGGAGCTCGGAGGTCCAACTATCATCCTTACCAATCTATCATCCAACAACCCTTAAATTACTATCTCCGAAAAGGCCGGCAACGTACTTCTAACGTCTCTGATTTTTCGGGTGTCCATGAGCGTTTTGCACATTCTTGCCATCAGATGATCCGTCTGCTCGGTTACTGGCTTATATAGTTACCTTTAAAATAAAGAACTATCTAAGTATCATAAACTACTGTTGAATATTAATTTATCCTTAATTCAGTTTTATCTAAAGAAATGACCATACTAGAAATCGAATAAGGGCACGGGATGACGTTGATGTTTTTGTAGGTTAATTGACTCATTGTAATATTTATTAGCATTAAATACTGTTACGTGGTAAATAAGTAAAATGTCATTACTTGCGTAAGGTCTTGACATTCTAGGGTCAGTCATTATGTGGGACAAAAAACTTGGTAATGTTTACCTCGGTAAGCCGAGTGCTTGTAAGCGCGACTTTCGCTAAGAAACTGTGAATTGTCAACATATCCGCCCACTATGTAGTTGACATCGTTCATTCATAGGGCTTTCTAATAACATGCCACTAGAATTAGCTCTTTGCTCATAACTATCGGCAATTTACCAACTGGAGGGCGCTCTATGCTATTTTTGCCCTAATATTATTAACTAGACAAAGATAAAGATAATTTATTTGCATAAAATAAACATGTGTTATACATACAGAAAGCATACCAGATGTTATTGTCTAAATCAGTGTCTATATTACATGTATTGCCCTTAGGGACATACAAAATAGTACACATTCAATATTTAACAATTTGTTTAGTGCCATAATTGATACATAAAAAAATAATTTATTAAGTCTAGGCATCATTACAATGTTGATGGTAGAATAGATTTACATTTGTCACCAGTTTGCCATCCCTACTCTTCCCGTTGTAATTAAGTCTGCTAAGGAAGTACACATTAACAGAAATTGAGCACCAGCATTCTATGATAGGCTTGAAGCTTTTATATTGGCAAACCCTCGCAATACCCAAGCAGTGGACGATATCCGCAAGGTGGCCGGTAGTGGTTGCATGCGTAGAGCTGAAGATCGAGGCTCAATGGCGTGCCATTGGAGAGGCCTATGTCCTGCAGTGGACTGTCGATCACGGACTGTTGATGTTATATACTTATTGAGTTGATGTTGTATATCATTACTATGACCTCTGAGTTTGTTTCGGCATTTCTTCACAGAGTAGTCCGATAGGAAATGCCGGCCTCATCTAGTTATTTAATAGATTGACCTGTAAAAGAGTTACATTGTAACAACGCTTGCGTTGTGTTTCGTTGTGTGAGTGAGGTTACCGGAGGCCCAATTCCTCCTTCCCAATCTTCCCAATCCCCGATTCCCGAACAACAACCCTTAAATTCCTAACCCCCAAAAAGCCGGCAACGCACTTGTAACGCCTCTGGTGTTTCAAGTGCCTATAGGCGGCGGTAATTGCTTACCATCAGGTAATCCGTCTGATCGACTACCGACATGTCCCATAAAAAAAAAGCTGAAGATCGAGCTCAGTGTTGTGCCATTGGAGAGGCCTATGTCCAGCAGTGGACTGTCGATCACAGACTGTTGATGTTACCTATATAGTTATTAATTTTCCCATCTTCCCCAGGTACTGAGAAGGAGAAAGGGCAGCTCGGAGTCGGCAAGTCTTGCCTCTGCAACAGATTCGTCCGTACACACGCCGATGATTACAACGTTGATCACATCTGCGTGTTGAGTCAGGTAAATAACTAGTCATTATCTCATTGCGTCATCGCACAAGGCCTTAGGACTAAATAACTAAGACTAATAGGATTTTAAAAGGTAATTGAATCGGTGGATATGATAATATTGTTGATTGTTATGTTAGTGTGTTTTTGAAAGGAATTTGTCGTGATGTTTGCAAAAATCGTAGTTATTAAGCCATGCATGTCTGTATAGGATAAAGTGTGCATGGATGGATACGCCATACTATAAGAACCAAAGGGATGGGCAGAGTTTACACCTGCTTTTCACCAGATTTGTTATGAATCTGTATAAAGTATCGTAGTTTTGATTCCTGAAGACAACTATTCTTGTACCAAATAATACCAATCATTAACCCTTTTGAGAGTTTTATAATGGTGACAAATTTAAAACATGTTTGCACGTATCATTAAGAGGATACTAAACATTACTGTCTCGTTGGCCGAGTGGTTGCTAGTGCGACTGCAGGACAAGGGGTCTCGAGATCGATTCCCGGGTCGGGCGAAGTATTGCTGGACTTTTTCGGTAAAAAATTCTCAGTAGTAGCACGGAGTTTGGAAATGTGTATTTCGTGCCATATTGTGCCCCTCTGCCTTACCCTTAGGGGATAAAAGGCGTGTCGATAAGATACTATACTAAACATTACCAGCTAACATATAAAAAACAACATAATTATAACACCAAACATATATCAGTTTCTTCATAAATATTAACTTTTACATCATTGTGGGGTACTTCGACCCTCAAGTAGAAATTTGACACTCCAATGCACGATGACACGTGACCAGTCAATCGGATAATTTAAAAAAAAACACGCTTTATAAATATACGTCTACGTCCAAAGAGTATAGTAGAGTCTCTGTATCGTTTTTTTAGTTGTTTGCGCTTGTTTTTATTCTAAGGGAGTAGACTGTGGGATGCAATGTTTTTGTATTCATTATATCATATGAGTCTCGTGATAAATAAACAATATAGTCATGTATATAATATGACATAGAGTTTATACAAATATAAACTGTATGTCAGGTACATTTAAATATCTTATTGTCGTTAGGAGTAAGTCTATTACTAACATATTTACAACACCACCTTTGGAAACATATTGTTTTTCTTTATAAAGACTAGCAATACCTATACGAGTAAGCCTTGCAGTCTCTCTTTCAGCTGTGGTTAAAATACAGAAATTGATATTTAGAAAGTCCTTTAAAAAATCTACGTCACGCGTGTCTCGCATTAGGGCAAGCAAAGACAATGTAACACCAAATTACAAAACTTCTTTGCAAATATTCTAATGACCCGACCCGGAGTTGCGGACTAGAAAATCAGGATTACTTCCTAATTAAGAGTCTGACACTCCCTCTAGCCTCAACCAAGGCGGGTATTACTTTGGATGATTTAAAACCTCAAAAAAGGACTCCAATTACTAATAAAAATGACACCCACCTAAGACACCTCATAAGCTTAGCTTGTTCCCAAAATAACCCTTTATATCTCTTCTCTCTTGCAGTCGGACTTCAGCGGGCGCGTGGTGAACAACGACCACTTTCTGTACTGGGGCAGCGTCTCCAAGGAGAATGATGACCAGGAGTACAGGTTCGAGATCGTCGAGCAGACCGAGTTTGTGGACGATGCTTGTTTTCAGCCGTTTAAAGGTGAGATTTGAGTTTAACGATCCTAAAAATGACTATAAAGCCGCCTTTGTGCACTATCATTTTATGGATGTTAACCTAAGCTTCATTTATTTAAAGGTGTACAATAAAGGTTATTTATTATTATAAAGGTACGCGTCCACGCGTATGCATCACACATCGTCTTGTATAGAAACTCATACAACTGCGTCCACTGATCCGCATCATCAGCAATGCGTACTGATGACGTCATACGGAATGCGTACGATGCGGGCCTGTGGACGCTTACCTTTAACCTCTTGTCCGCCGGTATATGAGACTCAATAGAAAACATTATTGTGTCGTGTGGATTTACATTAATACCAGGGGTTCAATGACGTATTTCGGGCAAAATGGCACATACCTATTATGTACTTATGTAACACCAAGTCTTCAGTTTTGATTGAACCCGAAATTATTGCTAACAATTTCTTGCATATCATTAGAACTTAAAACGGGATATTTACCGTTCACATTCATCCGTGATCATGGCGCTTGCAACAGTGCCGAAATATCGAAAACTCTCAAAAACTCCAAACATGATAAATATCCCGTTTTAAGTTCTAATGATATTGTAGTGATCCACTACATATTTTATGTTTGTAGCTTACTAGTGCCCATGTCAGTTTAAAAATTTATAATTTCTTGCATTGTAATAACTACTTGGTCCAATTCGAGAAATACAACCGATATCATCATTAATGCAGTCGGGGCACTCACTACAACTTAAGTTCATTCAACCATCAAGGCATTATTTAAACCACAATTTTCTTTCAGTCGGCAAAACTGAGACGTACGTAAAGAGATGCGTCGCCACAAAGCTTCAGTCTGCTGAAAAACTGATGTACGTGTGTAAGAACCAGTTGGGGATTGAGAAGGAGTATGATCAGAGACTGATGCCTGATGGGAAACTGTCTGTGGACGGTTTCCTGTGTGTCTATGATGTCAGTCTCGTGCCTGGACGGACTTGGGAGAAGCAGGTGAGATTTGGAACTTAAATACTTAGTAATAAAAGGATCAGGGTGCTTTTCTACCAGAGGTGAGAGGTATGTTATGAAGATGTAATAGCTAAGCTGTGAAAGTATGTGACCGTTTCCACTGATACTAAGCTGTGCGAGGAAGATGCGCTGTTCGAGTATGCGATGTATTGATAGTAGGGAAGCCATCCAAAGCACGCATCTTTCGATATAAAAAAACATAGTTGAGTTCGTTTTCACCAGTGGTAAGCCATGTGTATCAATGAATATGATTGGTAGAAGCCAAGCGCATCCACAGTAACGTATCATCGTACATCCCTGGTGGAAAAGCACCCTAAGCCATGTAGCCATAGAGTAGATTACTTTTGTCACTACCCAGTCAACTAAAGGACTACATATTTTTAACAAAGACTAAGTAGCAGCTCTCTTAGGCAAACCTAATTCCTTTAAAATGCGATATTCAACCCGCTTGCCAAGTATAGAGATTATAACAAATCCCCCTTTGTAGAGACGGTTTATAGTCTTGCAGAGGACTCCATGCCATGGGTAACTCGATTAACTATAAGATGTTCAATAATACAATTACTTACAGAACGAAGTCCTGGCAGCAATACTCCAGAACATTCTAAAGCTCAAGAAACCAGTGGTTCTGGTGACATCGAAGAATGATGAGGCGTGCGAGCAGGGAGTCAGGGAGGCTGAGAGGCTGGTGCAGCGCAAGGAGTTTAAAGGCAGCATCCCCATCGTGGAGACATCCAGCCACGATAATGTGAACGTGGACCATGCGTTCTTCCTGCTTGCTCAGATGATTGACAAGTCTAAGGCTAGGATTAAGGTAGGTCTTATACCTAAGTCTTAGAAGTAAGTCTTACATCCAGAGTTTGTGAAACATCATATGATGATTTCTTAGAAATTAATTTGAAGAGTTTGTGAAACGTTACAAACTCTAGATAGGCACAGCTACTTTCTACGAAAATAATATCGGTAAGATTGGGTTTCTTTGACCTTAGGGGGTAACTTTGGCCCACATTATACATATAACCAATTAGAGTCCAGAACAAAGCATATATTAGTTTTTCATTGGTCTAAAAGTTTGGGTCTAAGTTACGTCGAAGAAGAAGTTACGATCGTAATCGTTACGTTGGACATTTATCGGCTGATGTTATTTTAAAGTTTCAAATAATTTTTGCTCTACTCGCGTTATTTGAATTAGATACATCGGTGAGGCGATTTTTCAACAGTTATATATGAAAATTATTTTGTATCAACTTATTATACCTATTTCATCAATTGACTTTATAATCAATTAATAAGTTTTGGTATCTCCACAGGTGGCGAACTACGCAGAGGCTTTACGAATAAGAAGAGAGACGCTAGACTTTGTCACCGAAGCCTTCACCCAGCTCATTAGGATGCATGTGCAAGATCATAAGTAAGTTATTGCCAATGTTATATGAAACTTTAATGTGTTTATGATAAGGTTGAGTTCTTTGGAACATTTGTTTATGGCTTTTTTACAAGCTTTGTTAAGTAAAACGAAAAGTGACAATGCAAATTGTGCTACTACGTATTTCCATTAATATTTCTCATCTGTTTATGCCATAAGTATTGTGTGCCAAGCCCAAGATTCCGTCGTGTTAATACTGAGAATTATGAAATAGAAAACCCTAATAATACTTTGTGCGACTTTAAGACGTCTTTTTGACAGCCGTGGTTCCGACCAACGACTATTTCTTTCAATCTGTTTTAATATTAATCTTGTTCACAGGGAGATGTGGTCGGCAGCTAGCAAGAGATTGTGTCACTACCCGGAGTGGGTCAAGTTTGTCCAGCAGTTTGGAAACGATGGGACACAAGTAAGTGCTTCTTAGATATTAATTTGAAATATTGTTACAGTCATACATGATAATATTTTTTTCATAAAACTGAAGTTTATAGCCACGGAAAAAATGCTTGTTCTAATGATAGTTGTTGATTTGTGTATCATAATTACCATCATATCAGCGAAAGGATTCTGCTGTCGGCAGCTGTTTACAAGTTAACACTTTTTTGACACCTATTATACCTATTTTCTTTTAGGTCGTGTTCCGTCGTCACATTCGAAGACTGAAGGAGGAGCGCTCAGCCAAGAAACTCCGCAAGCAACTAGCCAAGCTTCCACAAGTACTGTCTAGAATGCAGCTACCCACTGAAGACTTGCAGGAGAAGTGAGTATTCAGAAGTTCATGTCCATTATATTGCAATGAAATTATTTTAGAATTAAAAGATTAACGAATGCTGGCGTAATATTTTTACCTATTAATTATGAATATAAAAACATTTTAGGGCCTTTGTACGTCTTGCAAATTATCTAGCTGTGTAATGACGGCTATCGAAGATTTGATCATATTTAACAGAGACCGGGTAACAACGTTCTTTAATAAACACTTGACTCTTAGAACTGCGATATCCAATCTGCTTGCCAAGCATTGAGACCATTTACCGGGGCTCCAACTCGAAAAGCAGGAGTAGAAACGGGGTGGTTTTTAGTCAGTAAGAGTCTGACACTCCCTCTCGCCTCGCCCAAGGCGGGAGAAGTCATCGGATGATATCTCGGCGCAATTTTTTTTTCTGAGGCCTTAGAAAAATGGCGTACCCTTCTTTGCAGATGAGGTCCATGTCCATAGTGCAGCAGTGGAGTCTTATGAGTTTAAAAATGAAAATTCTAACAATTTTATTTATGTTTGTAGCGACTGGCCGATGGTAGTCCGTCAGCTGCGCAGTCACCGCGACTTCTCCGTGTACTTCAGCGAGGGTCGGCACCAGGACTCCGGCTCCGAGTCTGGCTCTGAGCTGGACAGTCCACTCGCTATTGATACCACGCTACGGGTTGGTGAGCGAGCTAGATACCAGGTGAGGAATATTCTCTAGCAAGTTTGCCGTAACTTTAAATTTCAAAGAAAGAGGTAAGTGTACTAGACTACCATCTGATAGTGTCGCTATTTACTCCCCGTAAGGCGTAGAGATATCCGGAGCTGCAGACTATCTAGCGGGTTATTGGGGCTCCGGGTTCGAAGAACCTCAGAAGGAACGGGGTGGTTTTTAGTCAGTAAGAGTCTGACTCTCACCCTAGGCGGGAGAAGTAATTGGATGATTTCCGCTACGCCAAAAAATAAAAACAGTAAAGATATGCAGTGAATGTACGATATAACATCCACTTTTGGGCATAGTTGGTATAATAACCCTGGGTGACTCAACTGAAGTGCATACTGCAACATAATATGCACTCATAAGATAAAAGAGAATATTAATAAAACAGGTATTACATAGAACTTAATTATAAGGAGTTTCTCGTCTCATATAATTTTTTTTCTATTTAGAATACTTTAAATGAATAATCACATAATCAATTGATTTAATATTACTTTATCTTCTTAACAGACTTTGGGACAATCGCAGAAGATTCCTTACGAGATCCTGGAGTCGAATGAGGCAGCGGCCGTCTTCAAGACGTTCCTGCATGAAGCGCAGGAGGAACATCGGAACTATGAGTGAGTTTCCAAATAACCAACGTTTTTTACTGTAGCATATACTCCGGAATAGTGATATACATACCTAATGAAACATTTAATATTTACTTATAAGGATTAAAGACTTCATTCATCGTTCATAGATAATAGTTGTCTTAGATAATAGTTGAGTGGATATGCAAGTGTGATTACAGTAAATAAACTCTCTTTTCTATAGACTAATACAACTAATTTAGAGTTTAGTGTGATAGATACCTACTACGTCTGTTGAAAAATAATAATTATTCGTGAATAACACATTTTTAGATCATACTACGATCTTTGAAACAAATCTTAACTCAGTATTTAAAACCTTGAACGCTGTTATAGTCATTGGGTAACTGTATTACTTAATTTTTGTATAAAATGAAAACTTCCCTCTCTCTCAGATGGTGCCAACAATTCAAGCGTCTTCTAGAAGAGACAGGCTACGTGACTCCTGGCAAGCAGTTGTCGGAGGTCCGCGTGCTACTGATGGGGCGCGAGTGTTACGAGGCACTCGCTGAGGACCAGCAGCAGAGGGTCTACGACCAGCATCAGAGGCAGATACAGCGGCGGGCTAAGGATAACTTCCAGGTAATTGACGCTTTCTTATGGTACATGGTAAACGAGCAGATGGATCTGATGGTAAGCAATCGGCGCTACCTATGGACATTAGCAACATCAGAAGTGTTACAATTGGCCTAACTACCACCCTTCCTAATTTTCCTCCGCGTCCCACAAACCTTAAATACCTAACTACCAAAGGAGCGGTAACGCACTTGTAACAGCCTCTGGTGTTTCGGGTGTCCATGGGCGGCGGCGATTGCATTAAACAGGTGATGCCAACAGCTCGTTTTTGCTTATACTATACTGTGTTTGTCATCTGGCCTTCGTCTGAGGTATATAAGACAACGAATACACATTTGTCTCGGCTGATCAGTGCTCAGCATACGACGGGTTAAAGGCGAAATACAACGCAAGCGTCATTTCTAGTCGGTATTCTGTGAGGCCGTGGTATCACTAGGGGCCAACCAACTTGTTCGTGCCTAAGCATAGCTTTCCAACGTGAAAAAATTATCCCTTTCATAGTGTCTGTTTGTTATAGGAACTGCTACTAGAGCACGCCGACCTGTTCTATCACTTCAAGAGCATATCTCCAACTGGGACGATCACGCAGGAAGACATCAAGGAGATCACTGATGTACTACAGGACGATTTCAGGTGAAATTCTACTAATATGATATTCACGTAGCTTCTTTCAGTGGCCTCGGGGCAATTAGTAGGATTCAAAAGGTTTTCCCTAATAATTGTGATTCTGACCATCATAAGCCTGGCGGGCTTTCTGCCCAAGATGTTATATCCTTATTCGTGAACTTATTGCGATGCAGAAAATGACTCACTAGTTTCATTTCTTAATGTCTAACCCTTATTCAGGAACTGCGACGACGACACAATTTAGCGTCTTTATGTTAAAACTAAAGAATAAATTTCGTGAACAAATGTAGAACAACGCAACGTGTCCTCTCAAGTCGTGAAACATATTAAATACTCATTATGTTTCGCTTTGTGAATCCTTAGTGTAGCTTGAAAGTAGTCAGACAACTCGTCAAGTAGTTTCCAGGTAAGAAAGTTCTTATCTATGATTAACATTGACATTAACATTAACACCACATGACTTTGCGTCACACATCAGATTGTTATTTTGTATTTCTGCAATCAATTCCTAAAACACAATTAACAATACAACTATTTATGTCCCGTACAGGTACAAGATGTTGGACCGCATGGAGCAGGACCGCAAGTTGATGTTGTTCCAGCACCTGGGGTTCGTGCACTGCCCCATGCGGGAGCACTGCCCCGCCGGGGCCAACTGTCTCGACGCCACGCTGCCCGTCATACTCAATACTAGAGTCGGGTGAGTCTTTGACACTTGATTTCATTGTCAAATAACCTCGACGAGACCTGCATGAGGTGTTACTGGGACGATCACGCCTATAATTGATCACTGATGTTATACTTCAGGTGAATATTTCTTTATTACATGTATATATATGTAACTTATTCAGCGGCTTTTCATGTGAGATATGCAATAACTTTATGGTACCAAATTGACCACGATCCTTGATCATGTGCGTAAACACCCAATAAACATATTACAGAAACATGAAGCTAATGCATAGAGGAGGTGCACATAACTGCATTTCCCTTCAACGTAATGCGTGTCACTTTACTGGGAGCGCGAACGTACAAACCACGCCACTCTCTATTTTGCATACTACAAAAACCGTTGCCAATTGTCCACATTTTTATGTGCTACTTTCTGAGCGCTGATTTTGTATCTGTCTGTCTGTCTGAAGTCTGTCATTGAGTAGTGCCGTTGTTTGGACGAAGTCACACAATTACATTATGATGGTATGTCCTCTTCGTACTTGGACTTCATGGACAGGGAATTTCACCTGTATTCAAATTTACATTAGATAAATAAGTAAATGTACAATGAAACGTATTCCTATCCATAGGTCTCTGACATCGACGGGCGAGTCTCAGTGCCACGCGGGCCCGCCGGCCGCGCCCTGGGCGCTGACTACTGACTCCAACCAGATCAACGTGATTATACTTGGCGTAAGTAGTTTAATTATATCACGAAAAGTAATTTATGTATTAGGAATAAGATTTATTGGTATTTTTCTATGAAATTCATGTTTATAAACACGAATGAATATATGAGAAATTAAATTAATCATGGCTTATATGGCCTAACAAAATAGACGAAATACTCGTCCTTTTTCCTGATTACGGCAAAACTGTATTAGATTGACAATAGACTTTTTAACTAAAGTTAGCCTTTGTTGAGTTTTTCTATATTTTTTTTATATTAAATTATCTTAAGTTTTCTTTATATTCTTTCCGCATAATATTATATTATCTATCTATAATATAAAAATAAGTCGGGTTTTCCTTCCTGACGCTATAACTCCAGAACGCAACAACTGATTTCCACGATTTTACATTCGTTGGAAAGGTCTCGGGCTCCGTGGTGTTTATAGCAAAGAAAATTCGGGAAAAATTCAAGGGAACAGCAGAAAAACAGGGTAAATCATTGGAGGCGAAACGGAGTTCGCCGGGTTTGCTAGTATAATATAAAAATAAGTCGGGTTTTCCTTCCTGACGCTATAACTCCAGAACGCATGAACCTATTTCCACGGTTTTACATTCGATGGAAAGGTTCAGGCAGAGAATTCAAAAATTCAAAAGTCGAAGTTCGAAACTCTGCCACAAGTCATTTTTGTACGCGGACGAAGTCGCGGGTAACTGTTGCTAGTTATGTAAAGTTTTAATATTAACCATGTTGTACCAGGTGGAAGGCATAGCGGGCGAGTTCGGCAAGCGTCTGCTGGCGGGCTGCGACGCCGAGCGACGCGTCAACGTCGCGGGCCACAGCTGGCGCGTCGAGCAACGCGTGCGGACCGACGACTTCAGCGCGGAGACCACTTGTATTGATGACTTCGCTCCTAATGGTGAGATCATGTACTTGATTTCTTTGGTTGTTTTTATTTTTTATGGAATACGTAACGTAAACTAGCAGACGTACCTGATGGTAAGCAAATGCCGCCACACTTGAAACACCAGAGGCGTTACAAGTGCGTTGCTAGCCTTTTGGGAATTAGGAATATAAGGGTTGTTGGGGAATCGGGGATTGGGAAGATGGGAATGTGTGGGAACATTAGGTACCATGATCCCTATTTCTTTAATAGTTCCCAAAATGATTTAAGACTTTCTTAAGTCGTAGATGACTCAGGCTAGATGATGTTAGTCTAAGAAACTTTCTTGGATTACAGATTTGTTTGATTTTGACATGACATGCAACAAATGTGTCATTGTTGACCTAAAAACAAATCCATTTTGAGGCGGTACGAAGCTCACTGGGTCAGCTAATATGAAATATTAAAAAATAATTGCTGTTCTTTAAACAGTGTCGCTAAAACTCGAGAACGGCTGGACTGATTTGGCAGATTTTAGTCTTGCATTATTTATAGAAGTCTAGGTGAGGTTTAAAGAGTGAGAAAATAATGTTTGAGGTGGGTTGAAGTTAGAATGTGGAATATAAAATATATAAATTCACTGATATATCACTAAAGACGTGACCTAAGAGCATAACTGATTTATTTGTTGTTCACAGGATATTTCTGCGTATACCAAGATCAAGAATCGTTTGAGTACATCCGAGGATGTGCTGAGAAGACGCTGCTTTCTAGCTTAGAACAAGAAGACAAGTTACCGTTCCAGGTAATCAAAAATATTATTTCATATTGAATCATATACTTTCGACATTTCCAAAACAAACAAAATATCGTACTTTCATTTATTGATTGGACGATATACCTGATTGTAAAATTTTCTAATCTTTAAGTCATAATTTGTCATCAAATAGAAAAGTGTAGTTTTTGATATATCAATGAAAGTATTCCATTTCACTAGTTATCAACTACAGTATGATGTGGGGCCACACTAATGGCATATGCCATTGATTTTGAAAACAAATGAACGATTATGAACTTTAAATGTTCGTATAAACATCAATTATCGCCATAATCAAATGGCATATTCCATTAGTGTGGCCCCAGCATAGATAGATAGATAATAATACTGTGAATAAATTTACAAACACACAAACAAACGTTTTTACAAAATGTCTTTGTTCCAGGGTTTGCCTTTAGTGGTGATGTTCGTTCAAGACGAGGGTCTGGACAAGAAGGAGTTGACCAGGCTGCAAGAAGAAGGGCAGAATCTGGCTGACAAGTTAGTATTATAAGATATTTGTTATCAATCTCGTTCACATCTACATTATATTTAATTTTGCAAGGGTACTATGACTTTTGATGAAAAAGCCTTTACCTCAAGTAAAACCTAAGCAATACACACAAATATAACCTTACACATGTCTCCCATGGGAGTAGGCAGAGATAGAACGCCAATTGCTACGAAATGTGACATACCTCTTTTGGCTTTATCAATAGTCATCAGTCTTTTTATGCATGTTCGTCGGTTAAGGGTACTTTTAAACATTAAACATAAGCAGTATAAATAATAAATTAATACATGCATTTTTAATCGAAACGAAGTTAATAATTCCAAGTTTATTTACATAATACTAGCAAACACGGCGAACTCCGTTTCGCCACCAATAGACACCTTTCCAACGAATGCAAAACCGTGGAAATCGGTTCGTGCGTTCTGAAGTTACTATTGTAGTAGTAATCATGCTGTTTCCATTGAAACGGAGCGGAGATTTCGAGCATAGTGATTGGTCAATTCATGCACCGCTAAGCTCCTTTCCGCCCAGCTCCGCGTCAGTAGAAACGCGGCCTTATAGCGTCAGGAAGGAAAACCGGACTTTTATTTTTATATTATAGATTATGCTAATAGACCAATTTCCTTCCAGCCTTCACTGTTCCTACATGGAAGCGTCAGTGAACGAGCTAGGAACTGAAGCGCTTACCTCGGACGCCGTGCAAGAGTTAGTCCGTGCCAACAGGGAGAAGGCGAGCTACGCGCATCTCTACAGAGATGTCATTGTGTGCTTCGATTCTGATATCAGGTGAGTGGGCTACAAACTAAAATACATGGTAAATATCCCGTTTTGAGTTCTAATGATGTTACTAGTGACCATGTCAGTTTAAAAACTTAGATAGGGTTCAGTAATCTAGTCTAGATCTAGAGTAATCTAGACTAATCAATAAGATTGAAGTGTTTGGCAAAATGGACATTTTACTACATGCATATGAATGTAGGATGTACAAACGATACATACACCCAAATCGCATTATTACAATTTTGTGTGTCTGTTTGTCTGTTTGTTCTGGCTAATCTTTGAAATGACTGGACTGATTTTGAACTGATTTTTTTCCGAACGAAATTGTGGGCAACAGAACTCAACATGTCTTACGAAAATTATGTGATGATGTGAAATACTATCTTTCCCAGGATAATGGTATGCATGTTCTGCGACGACCCGTACTCCCCGGAGCGCGTGCTGAGCCCGCTCCTGCTGCACCGCGCCTGCTTCCTCACCGGGGACCGCTCCATCGTCATCGAGACCTTCCTCGGGGACTCCAAGCGGAAAGTCGAGGTCTGTCGTGTTTATGATACTGATACAAACAGGTTCTTTTTTGTCTTTCGGTCGACGAAACCAAAGCAACCCTCAGGCGACGGAAGCCTCCACAAGGCACCTGAAACCGTCGTAAATTAAGGCTTCGAAATTGAATAGAATCGATAGATAGATAGTTGACGTCAGATCCTAATATGATTTGATATACGTCAGACTAAATAGACTTTTTTTTAAATTTTAATACCCCATCATTATCCCTATTGGTGATGTTGATTAGATTGCCTTTAGATCCCACTGTCTATTGCACTATGCTTTAATAGGTATGTACTACTCATAGGTTTCTATTCTATCTATTTCTAACGTCTTTATATACTTTGCAGGTCATCATATCAAGTTTCCATGGAGCGAGTCAGTTCAGAGAGGAGTTGATCCACGGCTTCATCCTCATCTATTCGGCCAAGAGGAAGGCTAGCTTGGCTACTTTGAAGTAAGTCGAATATAATAACATTGCAGTGTTCATTTTTATAATAACTATCGTGAGACATACTAAATTAACAAAAAAATCACGGTTTAATCACGTAAATTAATGGAGAAAAGCTCTACTAGTTTCGAGTCACAGAGGGAATCTTCATCATTAGCAGCGTGCGCAGACGCAGCAACGTCGCGAGGCCTACTCTAGGCTAGCAGTGTATCCGGAGCTGCGGACTATCTAGCGGGTTTACCGGGGCTCCGGCTTGAAAAACAGGAGTAGGAATGGGGTGGTTTTTAGTCAGTAAGAATCTGACAAGGCCGTCTCGTCCAATGCGAGAGATGTCATTGGAAGCTTTTCCCCCCTTGAAAAAAAGACTGCCTCGTTGGTCGAGTGATCGCAAATTCGACTGCCGGACAAGGGATTTCGGGTTCGATTCCCGGGTCGGGCAAATTATTACTGGGATTTTGTTAAATATTACTGGAAATTTCTCAGTAGTAGCACGGAGTCTGGAATTGTGCCCAGTATATGGCAACAGGCTCACCCCCTATTACATGGGACATAAAACACAAATGATGAAAAGTGGGTGTACATTGTATAGCGGCATTACGTGCCGTAATGTGCACCTCTGCCTACCCCTTCGGGGATAAAAGGCGTGACGTTGTGTGTGTGTGTGTATTTACAATTAATTCAGTGTAAATTTTAGGAATCATCTAAATTCACTAAGGATATAAAATATTTGTATTTGTATCCGTAGTCTATAATAATACAAAATACCTTTTGTTGTCTATTATAATACAAAGGCGGAATATTTACAAATTACACACAATAGGAATTAGTGGAAAGGAAATGTTTGTTTTGAATATCAAAATTAAATCTAAAAGAACAATGCGAAGCTAACCAATTCTTGATTACTTGTATTCATCGACGTCTTACCATACAGACATCTCATTGCCGGATTTCTAAGAACAAATATTTCGACAAAACATTGAGGTATGCAGTGCGGAAACCTAGTGTAGTTTATCTTTGACTGCCAATAGAAAACTGTTGAAGGCAAATCCTCCGCTAACGTTGGTCACCGGTGACCACCACGGCGTTCAATGTGTTAAACAAGACGATAATGTTTCCTGTTAAAGATTCGTAAGCATATTTTTTTTGTGGATCACCTGATGGTAAACAATCGCCACCGCCCTTGGACACTTGAAATACCAGAATCTTTACAAGTGTGTTACTGTCCTTTTGGGTTAGGAATTTAAGGGTTATTGGGGAATCGAGGATTGGGAAGATTGGGAAGGAGGGAATTGGGCCTCCGGTAACCTCCGGTAACCTCACTCACACAACGCAAGCGTTGTTTCACGTCGCTTTTCATTTAGAAGTAAAGCATTTTTTTTTAAAGGACTTTCAAACTATAGGTCGTGTTCTAAAGATATTTGTTTAACCCAATATTTTCTTTTACAGCGCCTTCTCAATGAACATACCGAACCTGCCCATACAAATGGTGGCGGTGACGGACGGAGGCGGTTCTGCCAGTACTTTCTTCGGCACGGACTTGGGTCACGCACTCATCACCGAAGGAAATGCCACGGCAGACAGACTGGCTGCCCACTTCACTACTTATACTTCTAGTGCTGAAAACAAATGTGAGTGATATTCTGGATGTAGTTGATGTGATGACAAAGGTTCAAATATTAGTGTTAAAATGTTGTTTCGGGTCTGGGTGTCATGTGTGTGAACTTGTATGTTTGTAAACGCACCCACGACACAGGAGAAAATCCTAGTGTGGGACAACGTTTAAAAAAAAAAATGTAAGTGGTGTAAAGTGACTGCACGGTTGGTGCGGTATCTGGGAAATTGGCTGCCGTGTAGCGAGTTCGATTCTCGCACGGAGCAATTTTTTGTGTGATCCACAAATTGTTGTTTCGGGTCTGGGTGTCTTATGAACTTGTATGTTTGTAAACGTACACACGATACAGGAGAAATTCAGAGTGACGGGTAACGCTTTTTAGAAAAGAAGCCACTCGATTCTTTTTAAGACCAAACTCAGTATTTGCCATGTTTTATTTGTATTGACCAAATAACGTTACTGCCATAGAACCTAATCTGTTGATCTACTTAAGTGGAAACTAATCTAATTATCTGCGACCACGTAATTAATCTTCTACTTAACACCGTTTAATAATAAGTGGTATATGTCTGTTTCCCCAGCGGCGTTCTACACGCCGTTCTTCAAGGAGGTGTGGGAGCGTAAGGGCGAGATCGAGCGCGCCTTCCGCATGGAGGCGCCGCACAACCTGCCCGACGTCGCCGCCGCGCGCCCCGCGCCGCCGCCCCGGAACCACTCCTACCATCTCAACCACATGTACGTTACTTACTATAACATATCACTTAATGCCAGAAGGTCAAGCATATTATTATAATAGCTATAATAATAACGTATAATCGCTCCTCTCCCCATCTTTAAATCAATAATCCCTAAAGCTAGCAGACTGGTTTGTTTATATGTGAATCGCTGCCGCAAGTTGTCCACCTCGGTGGTAGACGTGTGGCGGTGATTCGAATATATTCATAGTGTAATGATTTTATTGTGTGTGTTTTTCTTTTTTTTAGGTTTCACTCACATAGGATTAAGAAATATTGTTACTAACACTATGAGTTTTGTGACTTGAAAATAAACGGATTTTTTTTAACATAAAGGGCCGGTTAACGTACTTTTAACTCTTCTCTTATAGCGGGTATCCCTGGATCACGCTGATTGCTTATTATAATTGTTAAACGTAAACTCTCTTCGTCTATTTTTCACTATTTATAATATGAACGCCTTGTTTTATGACTTTATGCTTTAATTAAAGATGCTTTACCTTAACCCTATCTCTACTAAGAAAGTAGACATATATTTAATTTAAACAATAATTCTAAGACATATTTATATCCCCAGGCGTGAGCACAAGCTGACAAACTCGTTGGACCTGCTCATCGGGCCCGACTCCCGCGCAGACATCGACTCGGAGTACAGCGACACACTCAACAACTCCAAGAATAGAGGATTCCTGAAAGGTAGGCAATTATTGTTCATATCGTGATATTTTCAGGCAATTTAGGCCCTTAAAACTTGGGAGTTTCCTATCCTAGCGTGGGCGCTAGGATAGGTGACACTTAACCACATTCTTGAATTCACAAGACTATTTTAAGTGCTACCTAACGCTAATTAACTTTTAGCTATGAGGTGGTTTGGGGGTGATTGGGGTAAAACAGCCGTAAGATAATTAATACACCAATGCCGATGAAGTTAAACATTAAGCGAGGAAACGTATAAATTATGGCAGAGCCATGCTTCGGCACGAATGTACCTAAATGTGCTTGACCGGAGTGACACCACGGCCTCACAGAAAACCGACGTGAAACAACGTTTGCGTTGTGTGAGTGAGGTTACAGGAGATAAAAAAGGACTAATAATTTAAAATACAAGCGTGGAGAATCTATGCTAATTCCTTCTGCATATGAGAAGAGGCTTAAAGATATTATTGGTTTTCTTTTCAGGTTTCAGCGTATACCCCCCACCCAGCACGCCCCCAGAGCCGGCCCCACCAGACCACAGGATGCACGCAGACTTATCACGTGAGTTATATTCAATATCACTTCCTATATTTGTATTGTAGTACTTATAATTATTAAACTTATAATATTGTGTTGGTAGGGCAACACTTGGAAATTTGTTATCTATGTCTTTGGTTTTAAAGTTCAAATTGGTTTTGTAATAAAACTGGTGTAGCCATAAAGAGTGATCTCGAAGTGACTCGATTTAAATTACCTTTATTCAATTGTTCAATTCGGTAAAACTATATTGCCAGTTATATCAAAAATGTTAATGCTGTTTTTGAAAGCTTGACTGGTGATGTTACATTCTTTTGGTATTAATAGTTTAATGGTATTTTGATTTTATGGAACAGAATATTTATATATACAATTAACTTCAAAATAAAATAATCATCTATTTCTAAATTTTCAAGTGTTGCCCTATCATCTTATCGTAAGTGTTGCCAGCGTACAATATTAATTTTACGAATATATAAATAAAAAGTATAATGTTATAACGCAGCGGACCTCAACTGTTCGGAGGATTCCCTCAGCACCCATGAGTCAGGTGATTGCATGACACACGATTTTAGACCTTATTCTGTACTGCGGACGGTATTATTTTGTGTGTAGAATTAGATGTAGATTTTTTATAATTATTGTTTTGTTTTTATAGGGATATTTTTAGTTTGTTGTGGTTGATTTTAATATTTCTAACATTGACTTACGTTAGTCGAGTCGTAGCAAATGTGATTGCCGAGCTAAGAATCGCAGGTTCGATAGCGAATTCGGGCAAAGTATTACTTATCCAACAACCCTTAAATTCGTAACTCCCAAAAGGCCGGCAACGCACTTGTAACGCATCTGGTGTTTTGGGTGTCCATGGGCGGCAGCGATTGCTTACTATCAGGAAATACGTCTGGTCGGACACAAAAAAAAAAATGTATTAAAATCAACCACACGTTTAAGTATATTCTGGCATACTCAGAGTTATTTAATGGTTACTTACACCAGTCCTTAGCAATGTTTTCAGAACAAAATCGTTACTAAGGAATAGTTAAAAGGTATGCGTCCACAGGTCCGCATCGTACGCATTCCGTATGACGTCATCAGCACGCATCGCATGTAGGCATTGCTGATGATGCGGTCCGTACGATGCGGATCAGTGGACGCAGTTGTATGAGTTTCTATACAGGACAAAGTAAAATCCGTTGCGTGCGATGCGTACGATGCGGGCCTGTGGACGCGTATTTTAAGTAATCATTAAATGTCTGAGTGCAGCAGTATTATAAGGAATGCGTTATTATTTATTTTGCATGGTATTATTTTCATAAAATTTGTATTAATTTATTTTGTAAATAGATTTTTAGTACATTTTTTGTAATAAACACATTTTATTATAGTTTTATCTTATTTTGTGACGTTTATTGTTTTTATAAATAGATTGTAATTGTAAATTCATAATTAGTAACTATGATCAGCCAAGTTTATTTAGTATATAGGTAAGTAAATAAAGATTCATTCAGTACAGAGAAGATAACCATTGGTTGTCTTTTTATTTTTATTTAAAAAAAGAAACGTTTCCTTAGTTTATGATTTTCTCTTGTTTCGTGAGTGGGATTACAAACATACAAGTTCATATGCTCATGATGCCCAGATTCGGGAGATTAATCTGTAAACCACTCAAAGAGTTGTCCCGTGCGGGAATCGAACTCACGACACGTTGCACGGCAGCCAGTTGCCTAGCCACCACGCTTACTGTGCAGTATAGAACCCACCAATGTTTAGAAAAGATATGGCTTCATTACTAAGCACACAATGTAGTATTATTTACTGTATCTCTACTGAATCTGTCTTTATTTTTAACCTACATGCTAAGTAACTGGACTGTCATATTTCAATTATTTTAAATAGTAGAATTAAAATGATGCATGTGGTTATTTATTTTGATTTTATTATATTTAAGTATAAGTCTGATATATTGTAAAACCTATTGTTAAAATAGATATTTCTATTTTAAATCCTTTGTTCGTTTAAGTAACAAAATACCGGACATTTGAACTCGTGATTTAGTTGTAAATAATAATTTAAAATATCGTTATAAACCTACACAGTCAATATACGACGATATACGATTTGACACCTTAAACAAAAGGTAATAAGGTACTTAATATAACAACAACATTATACACCTATACTGGTAATGGATAATATACCTTAAGTTACCTACTATAAGGTGTAATATTAAAGTTTTCATCAATGACTGCAGACGGTGGCGGTCTATGGCAGCCAGCTAGCTATGGACATAGAGCCTTCACGACGGGACGCACTCGACCTCACCAGCCGCCGCCCAGGGTACGGCATTCGCAGACGTTGAAGGTAAGCTTTTAGAGGATACTAGCAAACCGGGCGAACTCCGTTTCGCCAATGATTTTCCTAGTTTTCCTGCTTTTCTCTTAAAATTTTCTTTGCTATAAACCTGACGGAGCCTGAGATCTTTCCAACAAATGTAAAACCGCGTTTTTAAGTCTAGCCTCAGGAAGGAAAACACGATTTATTTTTATATTTAGAGGATATAAAAGGCCAAACCGCCTCCCCCTCCCTAAAAGATAGGTAAAGCACTTCTAAATGCTTTGGGGTTTCGTGTGTCCATGGGCGGCGTCGATTGCTTAACATCAGGCATCTGTTTGCTATGCTCTAAAAAGGTTAATGTAATTCGTTTTGACATGTGAACTGCACGGTTGGCGTGGTGGCTGGGCAATTGGCTGCCGTGCAACGTGTAGCGGGTTCGATTCCCGCACGGAACAACTCTTTGTGTGATCGACAAATTGTTGTTTTGTGTCTGGGTATGATATGTTTGTAAAGGCACCCACGCCACAGAAGAAAGTCTTAGTTTTACTATTTACTTGTAACTTACATATATCCAATTCAGAGCAATTAAACATGAATTCATTAGATTTTACTACGATGACTAGTATTTTGCAAAATATTACGTAATATAAGGTTAATAATTTATACTTTTCTTAAACCGCTAGCAACCAGGCAAGTTGGACATGAACAACTACACGATGGTAAGCGATGCGCTACAGCACATCACGATCGGACCTCCCGCTCACTCCAGATCCGATAGAAAGGTATTGTGTTATGTTTACATTACTTTTTGATGCTTGGGAGTGGTTTTTAAAGTGAAAAGTAGAGGGTTTGTGATTTTTCGAAGTTCTTTTTTTCTTTTCGCATAGGTATCAATAAATTCATAATTTCCAATAATATACAACAATAGTTACATAAAATTTTTTTAGAACATACTAAAAAAAACTTGCAGACGAATTAATAACCTTCTCCTTTTTTTGAAGTCAAGTTAAAAATCAGTATAAGATAATTTAGTACCGTTCAATAACAGCTATAGAATCAGATAACATATTTTTATCATTAGAACTTGAGACGGGATATTAACCATGTTTATTTATGTCTATGACTTATACACGTATTTACTAAAGTCTGTTTTTTAATCTCGTAGACTAAATTGACACATGCAAATGTCAAATTTACAAATAATATTGCCAGCTCTCTTATGCAGTGTTGTACCTACGATACCGGTTTTACGATTTTATTTACGCTAAGTATCGGTTGTGCCACATCACTATTTAAGAATTGCAATAAATTGACAACACTCGTAATGCCAGTTTAGTCTACGAGATTAAAAAACAGACTATAGGACGCTCGACTAGTTTCGAGCCTCACCGGAGCTCTTTACCATGACTTAATGTTTCGTAAACTAACAGATATGTTTGTTGTTAGACGCAGCGTACCGGTTGGACCCACTCCAGTGGCCAGCAAGGTGGCCACCACCACCATCCGTCCGGAGTCAGCTCCGAGACCGAACTGGATGCACAGTATGCACAGGTTTGTGTTTGCTTTTGTATTTAATTCTATTGTAGGCACAAAATAAGTATAAGAGAAAGAGAGTGAGAAAGAGAAAGAGAGTGAGAAAGAGTAAGAGAGAGTGGGAAAGATAGTGAGAGTGGGAAAGAGAAAGAGAGTGAGAGAGAAAAATAGAGAAAGAGAGTGAGAGAGAAAGAGAAAGAGAGTGAGAGTAAAAGTGAGAAAGAGAGTGAGAGTGAGAAAGAGAGTGAGAAAGAGAGTGAGAGTGAGAAAGAGAGTGAGAGTGAGAAAGAGAGTGAGAAAGAGAAAGAGAGTGAGAGTGAGAGAGACGGATCTGTTTGTATGGTGTTGTTGTCATTACTTAGTTGTACAATGATTTAACTGTACCAATATTGTCACAGATAAAAGAAACGAACGAGTACATGGAGGCGCCGTCGATGATGCGGTTACGGAGACATCGGAGGCACGACAAGACTCCGCTACACCAGCCTTGTGAGTTTATAATAAAGCGTAACTTTAACATAACTAGTGCACCGTCTATGGATGGCAATAAACCGGTTTATTAAAGAAGAAATTAATGTTCAAATCTACTCACTCTTATACTAAGGGCTTAGTGCAAGTTTGTTTTACAAGATCGAAACGAGAGAGCGTTCGGAGCTCTGATTAGTTGGTTCATTCATGCCGACCAATCAGAGCGACGTACGCGCTCTCGTTTTGTTTTCTTTAAACGTAAAGCAGACTCGTATCAAGGGTAGAGTTCTTTGACATCGTACAAATGAATGATATTAATTATATATGTATTATAAAATATTCGGCATTTTTTAAGGAGTAACTCACGTGTGACGTGGACCATTACCACTAAACGTTTGCCTGATATAAATAGTTCTTTATTATTTTCAATCAATAAAAAGACATATCTGATACTGTTTTTAGACACTGTTTTATATTGTTTCCTTGCACATGACATAAAAGTGTTTTGTAACAACATTATTTTGGCGCTTCACCAGCATTCTCCGAGACGGACAGTTCGGGTTCGAGCTCCGGGTCGGGCGGCGGTAGTGCGGGCGCCAGCCGGGCGCATGTACGGCGCCGGCATAACGCGCACCATGCGCCTAGGCACTATAAGAAACGGTACGTTTTTGTATTACTACTACTGACTATATTTTGCAATGATGTTATTTGATTTTGTCAACATATTATTGTCATTTTGAAGAATGTGAATACCTTCCGAAATTCCTTAACCCGTTGTCTGTCGGAACGCAGATCTACGCGAGACACAATGTGTTTTCTATCTATGTGTTTTCTATCTATGTGTTTTCTATCTATGTGTTTTCTATGTATTTAATTAACACATTAAATGCCATTGTGACCGCCGAGGATTTGCCTTCAAAAGACTTTTGTTGTCAGTCAAAGACTTAAAATAAAAATTGTTCCACACTAGGAATTTGCTCCTGAGTCGTGGGTGCGTTTACAAACATACAAATGAACATGTCATTCAGCCCTGAAAAAACAATTTGTGAATCACACAAAGAGTGGCTTCGTGCGAGAGCGAACCGATAGATTACGTTACACAGCAGCTAATTGATGACTGCACATTAAACTGGACAGTTGCCCAGTTATTTTATTATTTAAATAATAGTCAAATTGCAGGAATAAACGTTGCTACATGTTCTATTCTAGTGACTGTACAAATTCTTTTTATAGATTTACTTTCTATTGTCCCAAATAATATAATTAAGTTCATAATGCATTTTTACTACACATATGTATATAATACTATCATAATCACAATGTATTTTTATCATATTATTATTATTTTCTCGTACAGATCGTTAGGTAACTTGGTAGCGGTGCAGAGTCCCCGCGTGCCCAAGCTGGGAATGTTCGTGGGACCGCCCGAGCTGCCCACTGGGTACAGGGCCAGGACGCAGGAGGATAAAGGTAAACTAATACTATTGTATTCTGTACCCTTAGTACGAGTTTGCTTTACGTTGAATGAAAACAAAAAGAGGCGCTCTGATTGGCCGGTGCGAATGAACCAACCAACCAGAGCGCCGAACGCATTCTCGTTAAACATAAAATAAACTCGTACTAAACCCTTTGTACACTGTACATACATTAAACTTACGTTTAACCAATGAAAGTATTGCTGTGTGCTCCAAAAAGATTCAGAAATTGGGTTTTTCATGAAATCCTTTGTTGGAACTTGCTTGCCCCTTCTTCGGGAATAAATCGCACCATGTAATGTAATAATCGATATGTCAAAGGCTTAACATTAAAAAAAAATGTTATTAAAAAACGTGCACAATTACATTTGGGTGTCATTATGTATAGCTGCGAGCGAGTCCAGTGAAGGCAGTTCGGACGGAGAGTCCCGGAGGCCTAGGCCTTTGCCCCCGCCGCCACACCACGAACCCACGCATAAGGTAAACACATCTAACTAACCATGCTTTTAGACGTGATACTTATTCAGTTTGTAAAATATTGTTGTATGTAGTTGAAAAAACAAACAAAATCTTAAACATTAAAATCAATCATAATTGAATCTATAAATTTTACAAGTGTCTAGTTTTTATACCGTTTTATCGTACAACTTACGAACTTTTATTTTCCATTGGCATTTTTGAGGATGTAAAAAATGTTTCCCCCTGCCTATCTGGAAGTCTTTGGGGGAGGCCTATGTTTAGCAATGGACGTCTTATGGCAGATAATGATAATGATGAAAAAAATATTGCGTTCCACGACGTTTTTACCTATATTTGCAATAATAACTATTATAATATTAATAGAATGCAACCAAAATTCTACCTGTTCGAGACAATGGCATTATTAGGCGTCAGACGCCATGTTGTTTTTTAGCCAAAATTGTTATGTCTAATTTCTTACACAATAAAGAGTTAAACCATTTAAGAAATGAACTATGAACTTAAATATTTTTTCTGTCTCTTGCTACATAGATATTATCAGGAGAATACCCATCATCAGCTCAGGACAACTCCTCATCGAGCGCAGCAGACACGCGGCGGCGTCATCCCTTCAGCAAGCATGATCGTAGGCATAAGGTAAGCTATCATTTCTATCTATCAATACTTCTTACAATAGGGGAACATTAGGAAAAGATTTCATGTTTTATTCCTACAGAAATTAAAAAAAGAAACTACAAATTCGTAGACAAAGTTTACCATCCCCGATCCTCAAATTCTCCAATCTTTATATTCTTATCCACAAAAGGTGGTAACGCACTTTTTATTCCTCTAATTTTGCGGGTGTCCATGGGCGGCGCCGATTGCTTACCATCAAGTGATCGGAGGGCTCAGTATGAGTTTGTTTTACGTTTAACGAGATCGAAACGCGAGCGCGTTCGGCGCTCTGATTGGTTGGTTCATTCGCACCGTCCTATCAGAGCGCCGAATGCGCTCTCGTTTCGTTTTCTTTTAACGTAAAGCAAACTCGTACTAAGGGTACCGTATACTCCTTTCTCGCCCAGAAAAAAATGCCAGTATTCATATTTGTATATGTAGCAATCACTATATGCGCATCGTTGTATACTCCTGTCTTTCTCCTTTTAGTTGGATTATAACTTTAATATAATTGTTGTGTTTGTAGGAATTCTCAAAGAGCAAAGACTCAAAGAAGAATGCGCCTCAGATGAACAACACACAGAATCCACAGAACTGGGGTCCACAGGTGAGATATATTTCTATAAACCGCGTATTTTAATAAAATATAAATTTTTTTGCCTTTAGTGTTGGTTCACATCTGATAGATCATATTATCGTTCGCGTAACGCCAGAACAGACAAATATACAGGGTGACTTTTACGTCAGATTTGAACCGACCTTTAGGCGAAGATATGATAAAAAAATCTGACTAAAGTGGAAAGTCTAGATATATATTTAGTATAACTGGTCTAAATGAATAAATCAATCTGAATCCAATGTCTTTGGATTAGGGTAGATTTTTGAAACAAGTCTTAAATTTCTTCAAAAAACTTAGATCAATGAAAATAAGATAATTATAACGTTTTTTAATTTCCATGTATGTTTTTTTATATACCAGGGCGCGCACGGCATCCCTCTGTTCGTGGAGAAGTGCGTGGAGTTCATAGAGAGGGAGGGCCTGGCCTCCGAGGGACTGTACAGGGTGCCGGGGAACCGGGCGCATGTCGATATGCTGTTCACCAAGTTTTATGAAGGTTTGTACTTTTTACTGGACTATTATCGGAATGATTTTGTCAACTGCTGGTAAGAGGTCTCCCAAATAGTATGTTAGTTATAACGATTACTAGACTTGCGAGGAATCATTTCACAGTGGAAGATGTCAAAATACAGCATTGTGATTTGTGATTTTTAACAATTTGGAGTTTAATTTTACATGAAATTCTCTAAAAATCGAATCAAAATTTGGCCACTGCCAAGAATTTTTACGAATATCGTAAAAAAAATCTATGCCGTATACCAGTTTCTGACTGGACATGGGCTGATTTTACAACATAGATTTCAAAATATTTGATGAAGCATTTAAGAAGCGTTTTGTGTTGTGCATGTTTGCTAATGTCATTTGAACTTTTTCTCCCCAGATCCTAAAATAGATTTAGATTCCCTGGACATACCTGTGAACGCGGTGGCGACTGCACTGAAAGATTTCTTCTCGAAGAGATTGCCGCCCCTACTCGACGAGGCTAGCATGGCTCAGCTTGAGGATATCGCCAGTAAGTTCGATGTTACTATTAATCTTTGTTAGATACTTTTAATTCATTATTTGAACACAAGATAGTACATTTAATTGTTTACATACTTGCCCGTAAATGCACTATCGAAGGTTAGTGCGATGTTGCGCAGTGTTGCGCAACCGTTTTACTAACTTTGGGTAACCTATAAGTTCCACCATCGCACTACCAGTGCACAATCTATTGATTGCATGCATTGGTAGGAGCAGAGAGTAAAGTTCCCTATCTAAGAAAAGAAAAAACTTACGAAGAGGCGAGGTTATTGTGCCTGGTGGGCTTTCTGCCCAACAGTTGTTCGTTGGGGTTTTCTATCCATGTTAATTCGCATGGAAACTTGATATGTGCGTAGAATTTATAACTTCGTGATTTGATAGTCGATCGTCTATATGCGGCTTATATCTTGTGTCACTTGTTACTTATCGCCAGTTGCCTCACTATCCATCTATAACATTTCCTTTGTGCAATGAATGCGCTAAGTTTGCGCAATGAATGCGCCAAGTTTACGCATCCAGTACGCTAAGTTGACGCCCCAGTTTCGTCACCAGAGTCGTGTGTTCCAGCGATGCGCGGGTGCTTCGCGGGCGGCGTGGAGCTGAAGGACCGCTCGTGGCGCCTGCTGGCACTGCGCTCCCTGCTGCACTCCGCGCTCACACCCCTCGCGCGGGCCACGCTCGACTATCTACTGCACCACTTCGCCAGGTATACAGTACACTCATTGCACGATACAAACACCCTATTTGTATATTGTGACACCCCCTCGCGCGGGCCACGCTCGACTATCTACTGCACCACTTCGCCAGGTATACAGTACACTCATTGCACGATACAAACACCCTATTTGTATATTGTGACACCCCCTCGCGCGGGCCACGCTCGACTATCTACTGCACCACTTCGCCAGGTATACAGTACACTCATTGCACGATACAAACACCCTATTTGTATATTGTGACACCCCCTCGCGCGGGCCACGCTCGACTATCTACTGCACCACTTCGCCAGGTATACAGTACACTCATTGCACGATACAAACACCCTATTTGTATATTGTGACACCCCCTCGCGCGGGCCACGCTCGACTATCTACTGCACCACTTCGCCAGGTATACAGTACACTCATTGCACGATACAAACACCCTATTTGTATATTGTGACACCCCCTCGCGCGGGCCACGCTCGACTATCTACTGCACCACTTCGCCAGGTATACAGTACACTCATTGCACGATACAAACACCCTATTTGTATATTGTGACACCCCCTCGCGCGGGCCACGCTCGACTATCTACTGCACCACTTCGCCAGGTATACAGTACACTCATTGCACGATACAAACACCCTATTTGTATATTGTGACACCCCCTCGCGCGGGCCACGCTCGACTATCTACTGCACCACTTCGCCAGGTATACAGTACACTCATTGCACGATACAAACACCCTATTTGTATATTGTGACACCCCCTCGCGCGGGCCACGCTCGACTATCTACTGCACCACTTCGCCAGGTATACAGTACACTCATTGCACGATACAAACACCCTATTTGTATATTGTGACACCCCCTCGCGCGGGCCACGCTCGACTATCTACTGCACCACTTCGCCAGGTTAATATTTTACTGATTACGGAGCTATATAAATCCTATTTTGTAGTGTTTTTACTCGTGTCAGTAATCAAACATGATTGTGTTATTAATGTTTGATGGCGACTCACATAACTATTTGACGTGAGAATTCGAATAGTTTCAAGCCACGCTAGGGACACATATTTGCGTATCTGCGGAGTATCTAATACTCCGCAGATATACCTAGGTCCCGTGGGTTTACCGAGGCATTCCCGCTCGAAAAGCAGGAGTAACAATGGGGTGGTTTTTAATCAGTAGGAATCTGATACTCCCTCTCGCCTCGCCCAAGGCGGGAGAAGTCATTGTATGATTTTCCCCCTTAAAGGTAAGTAACCTATTGTATAACTTCACCTTCACCAAAATATACTAAAACCCCCATTTTCCGCAGGGTGGCAGATAACTCGAAGCTAAATTCAATGGATAGCAAGAACCTGGCGATCTGCTGGTGGCCGACCCTCCTTCCGGTGCAGTTCTCGGACATGGGGCGGTTCGAGATGACCAGGCCGTACCTCGAGGACATCGTGCAGACCATGATCGACCAACACCCCTTTCTGTTCCGGGGGCAAGAGGCTTTTGTTATGGTGTGAGGACAGTGTGTAAGTATATTATATATATTTTTTATGGAACACGCCGGTAAACGTGCAGACGCATCACCTGATGGTAAGCAATCGCCGCCACCTTATTATAAATATTATGTAATACATGTCTATGTCTACATAGTACGTGAAAAACTGTGAAATAAGGTGTTGTTGGCGGTATTTCCGAATTGAAACGACTTTCAAAACTTCAAGAAAAGAGCGTATTCCTTTTTAATAGGCCGGCAACGCACTACTGACTAACGGTGAAGGTAAATATCGCGAGGAAACCTGGGCTCATAATTAAGTTTGAAACCGCCAAGCCGCATTGAGCAAGCGTTGTGATTTGTGATTAATGCTCAAACCTTCTCCGTGTGAGAAGCTTGTTAGCGGTATCTCAGTAACCTTAGAAAGTAAGTCACAAGTCACGTTGGTAAGTTTCGAACCCACGCATCTCCCTCATGCATAAGAAGCGAGCATCTTCAACCACCGGGCCAACCCAATATTATGAAGGTTGATGTAATGTAATATAATCACTACATAGTATAAAACAAAGTAGCTTTTTCTGTCCCCTATCTTCCTTTGTACGATTAAATCTTTAAAACTACACAACGGATTTTGATGCTGTCTTTTTTTAATAGATAGTGTGATTCAAGAGGAATGTTTATATGTATAATACATGCATAATATATCACCAATGTACCCATGCGAAGCTAGGGCGGGTCGTAGTTGTTAATATAATATATCTGTATTTTCCAGGAACCCACAATGCAGGTTGCATTCGTGATGGACGACGTTTGACGTCGCCGCGCCGCGGTCGGTGACCGGCGCCGTACTGCCGCCGACGGGCCCCGCTTACCATACGATATATAGCGCGTAAGTTAAAGCTACTATATGTACTGTGTGACGTGGACGTGGAACGTGACGTCACAACCATGACGTCACAATCCACACACACACCCACACACACGATATTGCGATTATTCAAATTGAACCTTAAGTAATCGCAATAACGTCCCTTTATTGGCAAGCTATTGTTGTTCTAAAATGTAGGTTTTTACTATATATAAATATGTCTGTCGGTCGGTCGGTATTCAGTATGATTATTAATATTAGACGGATAATGTTTATTTTTCCATGCGAATTCTCATATCAGTGACGCTTAGTGATCGCGTATCGACGTTGCTTGCATTATAAATATTAATTTCCTCCCATTATTTTACATAACGAGTAATTATTATATAGAAGTTATCCAATTATAAACGCATTTGTATAGTTGTAAGTGGAAATGCACAAAAAAGTATTTAAACGAAAATGTTTTTTAAATATAAGGTAACACTGGTATGATATTTAAACAATTTATATTTGTAATCTATTAATGGCAACACCATGTATTAAGCACATTCCGTTCAAAAAATATTAAGTGTTAATAATTATTGGAATAATTAAATAATTATAGTTATCCTACCCCGGTTTGTATATGTCGTATAAAGAAATGCTTGAGGGCGCTTGTTTTTTTGAAATATTTTTATATGGCAACATTTTTGTGGTGACGTCACGTGTCTCTTGTGTGTATTGGCTGGTTTTAGCCGACTTAAAAGTAGGAGGTATTGTATTTAAATTAAATAAACCCAAATACCCAATCCCCGATTAGGTGAAAATAGTGATTTCTTTAAATTAATGCAGCTAAAGGAGTAAATCCAAGAGGCACTTATAGTTTTAATAATAATAACCAAATTTTTACTTTTTTATTTATATAAAAAAAGAAAACGCTTACCTTATTTGTTTTATTAATACTTTTTCTTTATTGTAAATCTTGCCATAAATTGCCGCTAAAATTGTAAACAGTATTTTTTTATATGGAAAATGTAGTAATTACAAAAATATAAAGTTGATACAATGAACGGTGACGAGTTATTTTAATAATAAGTCTTATGACATGAATTATAAAGTTCAAAATTGAGCATCACATTTTATTTCACACTCATTGCAATATAAAATCATAATAATTGTTCCACTTTATTTGTTTTTTAAATGTGTCCGGTATATGGCAATAGGCTCACTACCTATTACATGGGACTTATAACGTAAATTGTGAAAAGTGGGTGTACATTGTACAGTGGCATTACGTACCATAATGTGCACCTCTGCCTACCCCTTCGGGGATTAAAGTATGTATGAACTTTATTTGTCAATGTAAAATCTTTTACCGTGATTTGTATCAACTTTTCAAGCAATTTTGAACCTAAAAGGCAGCTTTTTTTCTTAATTTTCGAGACTGATACCAGTTAGTTCCTTAACACTGAATCCAAAAGGCGCACTTAATTTTTAAAAATATTAATTAAAATTAAAATGTTTGTTAGCGTGTCGTTTTTTGTAATTATTTGTTTTAAATACCAATGTTTCAAAATGGGATGTTTTTTATATAAATTACTGGTTCCTGCCAAAGGCTTATGTGCAATAATAGCCTATGTCCATACCATCAGGTGATAAGGTTGCTCATATCCCTATGCTTTAAAAAATCTCAGTTTCTATACGTCTTTCTGAACAAACAGAAAGCAGATACAGCACGGTTGGCGCGGTGACTGGGCAATATGCTGCCGCGCAACGTGTAGCGGGTTCTATACCCGCACGGAACAACTCTTTGTGTGATCCACAAATTGTTGTTTCGGGTCTGGGTGTCATGTGTATGTGAACTTTGTATGTTTGTAAACGCACCTACGACACAGGAGAAAATACGTGTGGGGCAGGGTTTTTTTAAATACATTTTTTATTAACATATATTAATCCGATTAAATTGAAATTACAGAGAACCACTTACTAAGATCCTTTCTTTACATACTTCAATGGCTTCTATCACATTCTGGTAATATAACTACGTCTAATACATAAGCATTGGTATTTAACTCGAATAAAAATAAGAAAACGTATAGCTGATGGCCTATTTTATATGTTAAGTGTTAGACTGACGTAGTGTAAACGTGTATCTCATTATTTTAACACTTGAATATGTCTATACGGTCCGTATAATGCTTGGCTTGTTTCCATAACAGCCAACAATGGGAGCTACCGTCTTTTGCTCACTAGATGGCGTTAATCTAAAAAAGGTCAGTTTCTCCAATCACTGTAGCTGTCAGAAATTGAACGACCAATGGTGTGAAGCTAGCTGATTCACTATTGGATGATTAACGAGGCACACTAGTGCCATCTAGTGAGCAAGAATGGTATGTCTCATGTAGTACGGACTTTTATATCTTCCATATTTCCAAACTAATCTTATGAAATTAATTATAATTTCATTTGTGTCGTAATGTATGTATGTATGAGTCAGTAGTTTAAAAGTCGAAAGTCGACATTTTCGAGTTGCGTAGTAGGAAAGTTTTATTCTGCGTATCGTATCTAGGGGTGTTTTTTAAGGGTTGGACTGTTGACGCGATTTTGGAAGCTTAATTGTTGAAGATGTCTTAAAAATACCCCCCTTTTTGAGAGGATACGGAACCTTCACGAGTGAAACTCGGTACTTTCGAATGTATATTAAAGAAAAGTTTTGTTCTTACAATACGACGATTAGTTTTTATAATGTTCTTATGCCATTAGTGAGTAAGGATGTATGTGCACTTTATATGTTTGTTTCGTTTCTTCACTAAATTATGGCGGAGAACTTATTTTGTATGTATCCCATGTATTGCTATTGTAACGTGAATCGCTTAAGTATTTTTCAGTGTTTCAAGTACATTGTTGTATTCGTAATGTATTTTTTTAATTGAATAGTATGAATGTAATAGCTATTGGTCCAGATAATTGGCATTTGAAAACGAACCTAAAAAAATTTAAGCCAAATCTTTCCACTAGTGTATTTGTGTGGTTAATGCCACGATATGATAATAGATGGCGTGTTTCTATAAAACATTTGAATGCCAATCAGCTGTCAAAATGAGTCTTCTACCTTATTTCGCGTCTAAGTCTTCGACTATTATGAACTCTGTTACGTATGTATTAAGGTAGATATTACTCGATTCCATTACGTTGATTTGCAAGAGCAATTTCGGATTTGTATTAAGCATCGCGAGTAAAGTATAATGATGTAACTATTTAATAAGTATATTTAATATATTAGGTGTCTTCATTAAGCATAGTTAAGAATGTACGTAAGTTTTTAACGATATAATGTCATTATATGACTGTCTCACTCGCACGTACGCGAGGGGTGCGCGGTCGCGAGTGTGCGAGGGAGACAGGAATCATGTCCATTAGGGGAATGATGTGAGGGAATTTTTTATATTTTACTATGAATCGAAAAAGACATAGAGCCTACCTGTGTTTAAATATTATTTTTCTAGAATTTTTCGCTTCCCCTGTAGATCTCACTGGCGGTGTTACACCCTATATATTTTAAAAAGTTATTTTTTAATGTAAAATTTCCCCTAATGTTATTTCGAGAAAAAAAAATGCAATTTCTATATAAATATTCGATGTAAATATTGTACATTCGTTCATTTTTTTATTTTTATTATTATTTTTTGCTTAATTTATTTATTGAGATATTTTTTTATCAAAGAGTTTTTATAGCCATATATTTGTTACTCCATGCAATATTATGAGTGTTTTTCTTTAAGTTGTAACATTTATTTTTTTAATTTTATCCTTTTTTTCATTTTGTGCACAATTTGTTTATATTTTTTTAAAGAAAATTTCTTGAACGTGCCATTTTATGTTGAACGTGCGGTGATTTCGGAGATTCCTAATAACTTGTTTTGGTAGAAAATTCTTTTTGTTTTATTTCCTGTAGGTTCTCGAATGTTCTACAGTAGAAATTCAATGTACGCTTGGCTCTGTGGCCCGTCGTCGCCTGTCCGGCCTCTCGGTCGGATGGTACGTGAAGAATGCTTGTATAGGTTAAATGATAAGATTGTATCGAATAATCTTTACTCAGAATTCGAGTGAGGATAGTAAGGTGCGTTCTGCCATTGATATTATTATTAAACAGTATTATGGTGCATTTAAATTGAATCTTCGGTGACTGTGTTTAAGGTTTAAGTTAGAAATTCGACTGTCATTATTTATTATGAGACTACGAATATAGAATTCGTCGTCTCAATATCTACACAAATTAAGTTTTATATTTAACGTTCCCATAGAATAAAAGAAAGTATGTTATTTGCTATACCAGACGATAATCTACCCCTGTTCGAAATTTTATCTCGATCCCTTCAGCAGTTTTGACGTTATTGAGTAACAAACATAATAAATACACAAACACATAAGCTCATACTTTCGCATTTATAATATTAGTAAGATGGGTGTTACAAAAGAGAAATCAGTCCCACATCCTTAATAAAATTTTGTATTCTAGACTATTCTTTACGAATCCAAGTATTTGCAATAAACAGACGCACCTTACACTAATGATAGTAGAGTGATCAATGTTGTGATATAACTGTGGTGATGTGGTGATGTGGTGGTGATGACCAGGCGCCCACGGGCCGCACGGCGTCCGTTTTGCTATGCGTCTCAATTACTGTAAAACGACTCAAAAGGAATGTGTCATATTTTATAATAAATAATCATCTATGTAATGAATGTTTGTGTTTTATTTTTAGTACTACCTTGTTCCTTGTTTATGATGTTAAGCAAATACAAAGAGGAGAACTGCAAGCTGTAGGAAATGTGCCAGAAAGTCTCAAAAAATTGAATAGTATTACAATAGGAAGAAGAAAACGTTGAATACATTTTAGTATCTCTTCCGTATTCCATGGCATACATGATTTCTACTAGATTTATGGATTAGTTCTTTGGTTGTAGAGTATATTTTATAACGCCAGTTTATTATAAAATGTAATGTTACAGAAACTTCGAGTTAAGTCATTTTCATTCTAAAGGTGCCAGATGTAACTGAATTTCCCTTTAACGTAATGCGTGACAGTTTACGGGGAGCGCTAGACGTTACAAAACACGCTTCTTTCTGTTTTCCATCATGCAGTCCCATACTACAAAAACTGCACGATTGGCTGCCGCGCAACTTGTATCGGGTTCGATTCCCGCATGGAAAGTGCAAAGTACAATATTTATTTCCATGTATGTATTGGGAGCAATATTTAAGAATGTCCTCCCTATACTTATTATAACTCTGCGTCCTCCTAATGTGTAATGTTAGCGTCGTTGATGTTTACAAACTTAAATTTTACACAATTAATGTATGAGATCAGAGTGGACCCACATTTATAAATCTATGAACATGGATCAGCCCCGGATCTAGGGGGGGGCAAGCCGGGGCCCATGCCCCGGGCGGCAAATTCAGGGGGCGGCAAATTCACACTACACGAACCAGTTAACTCATCATTTATTTAATTTTGACCACGGAATAAATATAGTACAAGTACAGGAATTTCATGGCCATATCAACTTGACCGATACCCTGAGCGCAGAATGGGACGTGCTTCACGAACATTTTATTATTCGCTTTTTTTTTTAAGGGTGGAAAATCATCCAATGACTTCTCCCGCCTTGGGCAAAGCGAGAGGGAGTGTCAGACTCTTACTGACTAAAAACCACCCTGGTCCTACACCTGTCCGTTGAGCCGGAGCCCCGGTAAACCCGCTAGGTAGTCCGCAGCTCCGGATTAGGCATCAGCCCTACTGGGCCCCATCTGTGGTGGTCTGATGGCTCTTTGAGGCGCGCGCGGAACGCGACGCGCCGCACGCACAGATCTGGTTCTGGTCGGGCGGCGAACTAGCCTTGCTCGCCGTCCGCAAACCTGCACGTACGGTGACCGGAGATCGTCTCGCCATGCCCGACGCCCGGAGTGTCTCTCGCGACGGCTGGGGCGATAAGAGGTTCGTTCTCTCACGCGCCCCGCCTCCTCCTTAGCTAGCATGACTGCTTCGCATAAGGAGGAGACGGCATCCCAGTCTCCCTCGCTCCGCACCATGGTCTGAACCAATGCCGGACGCGAGAGGTCGCCGTCGCCGACCACATCCCTGAGGACACGGCGGTGCTCAGCCCATGCAGGGCACACCGCCACCGTATGCTCCACCGTGTCCTCCGGACGGTCCGCACAGTCATGACACCCGGGTGTTTCCTCCCGCCCAATAAGGAACAGGAACCTACCGAAACTTCCATGTCCGGTAAGTACCTGCGTCAGGCGGTAGGTGAGGACGCCGTGGCGCCTCTCAAGCCACTCCTCAAAGAGGGGACTTACCGCTGCAATGACAGCGAGCCCAGCCCTCGGTTGCGACAGTCGTTGCTGCCATTCCACCATGAGATCGCGCCGGAGCTCGTCCCGCCACGCATTAATCTGTCGCGGCAGCGGAGTTTCGCCCCGGTGACGCGCGTCGGCGCGCAATCTAAAGACGCGCGCGAGCACCTTTGCCTCCAGATCCCATGGCGGCAATCCGGCAAGGAGGTTCGCAGCTTCCCCGGAGATCGTACGATTTTATTATTCGCTAGGCGCGTAGGCATAGTACAAAATACGCGCCTGGCTCTTGCTCGCCTACAGGAATCGCAGATCGCGGCAGCACGCGTTTGGTTACCGTGAGTGCCAAAGAGATGAAGCTATATTCGAAAACTTCCTCGTCGATCTCTCTCCATGACAGTGTTTTGTTTTAAAAAAGTGAGTTTTTTTGTAAGTATGTTTACTATTTAGTACTTGTCAATTGTTACTTTTGCTCTTGTGATGTAAAGGATTTCAATTCGAAAAACAAACATACAATTCAGTATCCTAATTTACCGTCTGCTAAACGACCTGTACCTCATGGACCAGGAATTCCGATTCCTCCACCTTTTCTTCCCACCATCCAACAGCAATCATCAGATGAAAGTTCAAACGGAAGAACCAATGAAGATGAATTCAATCCTGATATAGGCCAACCTTAACAGTTTATCCAAGTTGAATTAAATGACTTAGTGAGAGATTTGGGTCTATCAAAGGATGCTGCACAAATCCTAGGATCACGACTGAAAGACAAAAATCCTTTGGCTCCAGGAACAGGCAGGCATTATGAAAAAGAGTTCGCGGACTATTTCTCTCAAGGGGTTCACTGGTGTTTTGTAATAATATTCCTGAAGTAGTCATGAAACTGGGAGCTGATAATTACGATTCCACATCATGGAGGTCATTTATTGATTCTTCTAAGGGAAGTCTGAAGGGTGTCTTGTTGCACATCCTATTGCTCGGTGCCTGTTGCTCACTCCGTGCATCTCAAAAAAACGTACGAGAATCTTGAGCTGTTGCTAAATAAAATAAAGTATAGCGAATATTGTTGGCAACTCTGTGGAGACCTTAAAATACTGTCTATAGTTGCTTTTGGGTCAGCAGTCTGTATTTACAAAGTATCCGTGTTTTTTGTGCGAGTGGGATAGTCGAGCACGAAATTTACATTACAATAAGAAAGAATGGCCACTCAGAGAAAGACTTGTATTGGGACAAAAAATGCGCAGCGTGATGCATTAGTTCAAATAAACAAGGTATGTAACTGCTTTAAATACCTACGCGACAAATTTCCTGCACGTTCTCAAGCTAAACTTAAAGAAGGAATTAATTGTTGTAGGCCCTCAAATTCGAAATTTAAAATCGGATAGATTGTTCCAGAACCCAGGATGAATCTGAAGCATGGAGTTCATTCGTAGAAGTCATAGATGATTTCCTTGGAAATATCAAGTCTTCAAATTACAAAGAAATTGCAGCTAAGATGGTCCAAAATTATAAAAAAACTGACAACAGTTTTTTCTTCTTCACTTCATTTTCTGGATTCCCATATTGTCTATTTTCCCGAAAATCTTGGAGTTGTCAGCGAGGAACAGGGAGAGAGGTTCCATCAAGACATAAAAGAGATGAAGAGACGTTACCAAGGAAGTTGGGATATTAGAATGATGGCTGTTTACTGCTGGTCCTTGGGAACAGGGACTCAGTCACAAAAATTCACAAAAAGAAAACCACAAAACGCAGTTTTCAGGGAAAAAGAGAACGATTTCAATAAAAAAAAAAACTAACGTCTGTCTTACGTAGGTTATTTTTATTATCACCAGCTCAATTTTGCAGAGTAATTATATATCTTCAATAAATATTTTCTAAGTATTTTTTGGCAGTTTCTATAAAAAATTTGAAACACTATTCCAAAAACCTGACGTGCTAGAAAAAAACTAAGCACAGATTCGTGATCAGCACACCCCATGCATTATAGGAGACCTATTAAACTTGAAACACTTTTTTTGAAAAAGAAAATGTAGGCCTGTGTAATGGATGCATTATTTCCGGAAGGTAGTATGTAGGCTTTGTCCAAATTTCAAACAATTTGTGGATATCTGATTGCTGAAATTATATGGATGATAAAGGTGAAAATAAACATAAGTCCTAGGGGACTTATGTTTATTTTTCAATTTTTGCCCCGGCAAAAAAGAAATGTAGATCCGGGGCTGACATGGATATTGTCAAGGTGCGGATGACGATTGATTAAACGTTTAGAACAGTACCCTTAGTACGAGTTTGCTTTACGTTTGAAGTAATCGAAAGAAGAGCACGTTCGACGCGTTGATGGTTGGTTTATTCGAGCCGGCCAACCAGACCACCGAACACGCTGTCGTTTCAATCTCGTTAAACGTAAACCAAACTCATACTAAGCTCTTTAGACTATTTGGATAATATACGGGACGATATGTAGATATAAATAAATAAATATTTTATACCTACTTACCAGTTTAGACCTCACACATTGACTAGACCACCCACGCTACCTTCCCTAAAAGGACTCACATAGGAAAAGCGACATCCTACCGGATCTATAAAATATATAAATAAAACGACAGTTTCATATAAAATTTGTATTACCATTCAACATACGTACATGCTTACGTCATAGCACTATAGTGAATCACAGTTTTACATTATGTACATACATGTGGATTTCATTAACAATATAGGTACTACCTTATCATAATTATAAGTATTAATTTATGCTAATATTATGGGTTTTCTAATAAATATATTTTATAATTACATTCTGTAATATTTTTTTTTTGTGTCAAATGACGTTCAATGCCTGCCACAAAGATTAATTTCTGTGACAATTTTAGGTGTTTACCATATTGTTTCTATTATATTTTTGTGTTTTTAAGGGTCGGTTTATATCTGACGTAAAATACGTCGAGCGTATCATCGATCGCACTAAAGTATCATCGGTGGAGTGTGAACGGTCAACAGTTTTTCTATATTTTTAACTGTACTGTCTGGCATTACGTGGCCCACAATACGCGACCCATGCTCCGTCAGATATGAACCAACCCTTAATCAGGATAGACTCGTTGACTGATCGCGAATACCACTACCGACACGAACCCTTTACCATTCAGGGCACTTCCTTAATATTATTTTGGGCTAAAACATTAAGCATCTCTGCTTTTTTCATCTATTTGATAAAAAAATATATAAGTAAATGTACGGCGTACGAGTATTGACCAGGGTTAGCAAAGGCCAAAGCATGTCAAAGACATGAATCAAAAAATAAAAGAAATTAATCATCAGTTTGGGAAGTGAGAAATAGATTCCATTTCCAGTCATCTAGTACCTACTGCTGCTTCACATTTCGCAGTGAATCTTTGACACCTGGGGCCTTAGTCTCAAAATAAGAATGGTCGATAATTTAGCAGTGCGAGAGGGAAGGAGCTATACAACCTACATAGCTCCGTCTCTTTTGCACTGCTCAATGATCGACCATTCTGACACAATTGTAATAGCAGACTAAGGCCCCTGGTAGAGTGATTTCTATACGCACCCGGCTCCCCAGCATCCACACCAGGGTATAGATCCATCATTCACAGGTGCTGACAGCTTTCTAGACTTGTGCGTACACGCAGACGTAAGGGAGTTTACCGAGGAACATACGCTGTTGGTTCTCTCATGCTCCGAATGCGATGTCGTCATCTCCTGAGGACAAAAAAGGAGTTAGCAATTGTTTATCTCAATGTAGACCTAATTGATGAGGTTCTAGAAGAGAATAGAACATGTCTCACCAACTAGATCATAAACAGATCAAATAATTTCATAGAATAGATGTGAACTAAAATGCATAAAACTTGATTGAATCAAAATGATGAACCTTTATAAAGACTAAAGACCACCAGGTTTGTCTTTAAGACTTTGTTAAATACCAGTTTAAGAAAGATGCGGTAACTAATGAAATCAAAAATCTCGTTCTTAAAATACATTTTACCTGATAACTGTCCCGCTTGTACCGCGGGCCTGAACTTGAAGATGACAACGTATTCCTCGGTCTATGCCTGACGCAGTGTTTATGCTTCCCCATATCCTGGACCTCTCCCTCAATCAGCCTCTCATTGTCACTCTCTACAGGCCCTCCGTTCTTTGTAGCTCCATTCTTCAGATCCTTCTTCTTGTCCCTTCTTTTTCTTTCTCTCTTCTTAAAAGTCAAAGAGAACCTTTTACGTTTTTTCATTTTTGGTGAGTCGGGTCTTTGGGGAGCTGTTGATTTTTCTCTGTCAGATCTACTTGTGTCGTCGTCTGGTGGTGGAACTTGAGATTCTGAATCGGTTTTCAGCGTTAGTTCTGTGCGAGTAGAAGAGTCAGGCTCACCAGTTTTGTATGCTACTTCTTTCTCTAGATTGGCGAGTTCCATTCTGCGAAGTCTCTTTGGTAGTTTGTTCACTGTTGCGTATATTGGCTCCTCGTTTTCACCAACAGGAGCAGATCGAGATCGAGAGAAGAAGTCGAATTTCTTTGGCTTCACTGGTATTCTTCTTTCAACGAAAACTACAGTACTGGCTACTTCTGTAGTCGTAGTTTGTACTTCGTCACCAGATTTAGGACTGGGACTGCTTGGAATAGGCGTTGCTCGAGGATAGTCGTAAGTTAGTTCTATATTTTTCTCAGTAACATATTTCTTTGGCGGCTCCTGTTCATCGACAACAGGTACTCCTGAGATCTGCACGCTTGTGATCGGTAGCCCTACTGGTTCCTTTTTCTGGCAACAGCATTTCTGCGTTATCCGTCTCGTGTTGCACATGAACACAGAGTTCTGCTGTATGTACGTGGTCTGTATAGTGGGCGACGCCTGGACTTCTCCTAGGAGGTCTTCGACGTTCCCTCCGGTGTGGAATCGGGGAGGTTGGTAGGGGGCAACGACGAAACCTGGTGGCGGGGGGCTTGCGACGTGGTAGGGGGGAGAGGTAACGGATTGGAAGAACCTGGGTACCTCGGGCGGCGCGTCGTGCACCAGGACGTCCACCACCCGCTCGTGGCCATTGTCCGCTATATTTGGCTGCGTTTTGTTCGTATTTTGCGTCATTTGTGCCGATTTCATTGTGTTCGATATCTTGCGAGGCGCTTCTTGTTGGCATTCATCGCATGTGCATGGTGACTCAGCGCCGCTCTGGAAGGTTAACAGATAAATCATAAGAATATTCCTAGTTTTAAATAGTAGTTTATATTTTCTGTAAAAACATTAACATGTTGTATGAAAACAACGAAACTTTAGCTCGTCATGTTTAGAAAAACTGTTTAAAACTGTTACGGATTTGCGCCAAAACAAACACTGAATCGCCAGAGAGACGGGTGAGTTCGAGACCTAGTTTCCCATCACACTCAATTTGCAGACATTTCTTTTAAAGTTTTATTGCCGTCACGTCAAGATGAGCTACAAACTAGATAGCTCCTAGATAGAACATATTTTTAGGAAACCTAATTTTATCATTCTGTTCAGGCCACGATTTTTACTAGTCTAGGAGTAATAATGACCGGCAAAGTAGAGGGAAAGAGACCGAGAGTTGCAATGCATCATGCAACGGAACTACGTAAGTAAGTGGTGACATCTAGTCAAAATCAGAGGGAGTCACGATCCTCAGCTGTGAGGCAAACGACTAAGAAGAGAGTATAAGAGTCCGAGGTACGCCAGTTTAACAAATCAAGATTTTAGATTAACAATTCCAAGTCCAAGAGATATTTTGTGTTGTGGATGTCATTACTACTACAAATATAATTATTCCATCGTTATATGGATCATGTCTAAGTTAAGCAGGTAGATAACATATCAGTGTAAACTAATGGGTTCAAGCTTTAGAACCAATTACCATTAAGTGCATAGTTGTTGTACAAAGGATTGCATCGAGGTAGAGGTGGATTAAGACTAAAAAGCGGCCTAATAACGTAAGCATTCTTCTCCCATGCGTAAAAAACCAAATGCCAAGCAATTTTTCTACCAAAAATGGATTAAACAACAAATATTTAGAAGTAAATAAGTATGTAAACAATAAAAACAGTTAGTTTTATTTATAAATCAACCCTGAGACGTGCCATCAAGGTCTGTGGTCGCATCTGTTCAGAAATACTCATTCATGACCTGATTCCCGTCACCCACCCAATCTGTCGCAAACTCGTAAACTTTGTTTATGAACACTATCCATTTTAACTAATTTGATTTTTAGATGTGGGACGTCAATTAGAGATAAATTCCAGTATATTTATTTTATTATATATCTCCATAGATCTTGTGGTTATTAGGTCATTGGCTACTAGTGTCGCCTACTGCTAGGCTTCCATTGATAGTAGTGCGATATTCTACAGCTTTCCATGATAAATGGGCTCTCCAACACAAAAAATAGATTGTTTAATAGTCTTTTGCAAAAACTACTAGACGGATTTGGATATACATATGTAATTTGGTATAGAGATAGATTAAGATTGAATGGTAATTTTTATCCAGGAAAACGCGGGTGAATCTGCTGGCAAAAGCTAGTAGCATCGTAAAGATAACACACACGGTACATTCGATTCGGAAATCACAACTAAAATTGAAGAAGACGAAACAAACGGACCACACACGATTAGCATTTAAAGCTCAACTCAATGCAAATGATTCTCAAACCAATTACAATATGAATATATGAATCTTAACACGAATTTTTTAGGTACACTCAGCCAAGCAACAACGTTGGAGTATCTAGTGCTTTATAGGTATACAAAACCAGATATTCCACAATAACTGGACCTAAAAAACCTTCAAAAGTACCTATTCTATGTTATTCTCTAAGAAGTACCAAAGCTCATCAGTGGTGAAAGAACTTTCTAAAACAATCAAAGTCAAAGTCAAAAGTTCTTTCATTTCACATAGACCAGGAAGGCACTTTTGAACGTCAAAGCAAATAGAATCATTTTAATAACGTCTGTCTGTCCATCAGTCCTACTAGTGAAGCTATTTGTTCGTTCAAAAGTGTACATTCCTATGGAGAAGAACGAGTAATAAACTCCATAGGTTACTCTTTTCAATCAGATTCATAATACAATTCTTGGTTACATTGTTTCGATTGCTTCAATTATTTGAGAATCCCATAGAAATGGAGCTTATTCAAAACAAAACAAATAAACAAACAAAGTAAAGTTTAGGAGAGCCATGCTTCGGCACGACTGGGCCGGCTCGATCCTGACGATACCACGGCCTCACCGAAAATCTGACGTGAAATAATGCTTCACGTGTCGCTGACTGAGGTTGCCCGAAGCCTCAACCGCCTAATTACCCTCCAATCCCCAAATCACCAATCCTCCAAAACCCACAAAAGGCCGTCAACGCACTTCTAATTTTTTTAGTGTTTCGACTTTCGAGTGTTCATGGGCGTCGCTGATTACTACCATCAGGATTGCTCATTTGCAGGCTAATCCCATAAAAAAACTAAACAAACAAGATACCTATCTTTTTTCTATAAAATATTAGTAGGTATATGTGTATGTAATATTATTCGAATGATATGCCATAACTGTGATAGCACGGAGTCTGGATGGCCAGACATTGGTTCAAGAGGGCTATTCTTGGTTGAACATGCTTTAAAATTGATGACTATTGCTGTAATACACACGCCAGACTCTTTTGATTAATGTAGTCAGAGCGATTGGTGTGATCTGTTTTCTATGAATGGAATAAATTCACTTAGGTATATCACTATCTAGTATAAAACAATGTAGCTTCAAGTCTGTCCCTTTGTGTGCTTAGATCTTTGAAAATACACAACAGTAGTAGTCCAGTTCTCGAATGCAAAGTTTCATTTAATCTTCGGCCGTAGGTTTTATTCATTTACTAATAAAATTACTTAATACAGTGAAACTTGGTTAAGTGGGACCTGGATAAGTGAGAAACCTCCACAAATGGAACTCATACTGAGGTCCCTACCCATTGGGACTGAATTACCTCTATTAGTGGGACAAACAACCCTCTTTATCTGGGATTCGTTATTTCGATTTATCATCTTAGTTACCTCTATAACTGAGACAGCAAGTGAATTTTAATGCATTAACCTCAGTAACTGAAACAACATCGTTTTGTTTGTTAATTTACTTATTATTTATAATGTGCATTCATTTATAATGTGCACATAACACATTGTTTTATTTAAGAATCACACCTCTTTATGTGAAATAACCCGTATGTTCACCTCCATTAATGGAACCCTCTGTAAATGAGACAAATGTTTATTTATACATGGTTATCTGAGACACTGGGTTAGTGGAATACTCTATAAGTGATACCAATTTGAAGGTCCCTTGATGTCTCACTTAACGAGGTTTCACTGTATAACGTTTTATGTTTAATTTCAAATCTAAACCTATTTATTTATCTTCGTTTATTTTTGTTCACAAAAGTTCGCAATAAATTGAATTGTAGTATGAAGTCTGCGAAGTTTCTAACGAAGCTTAGTTTTTCGTTGCATTAAAGTAGACCTTCAGATTTTAATGGAGTTTTTTTTAATAAGTCAAAAGCATTTATCCATTAAACCATTATCAGGTACTTTTGAAACGTCAACAAATAAATAGTCTGTCAGTCTGTCTATCAGTGAAGCTAGGTGTTCGTTCCAAATTGTAGCTCCATTTTTTACTCTTTGAATCCAAATGAAAATACCGAATCTTTAGTTAATTTGGTATTTTGTAAATTTTAGAAGAAGAATCAAGTAAAAGAAACTATAAACGCTTTCAAAAATTTGTCAGAGAAACACAATGTACTCAGTATTAAAAATAAACACAACACTAATGTCCAAAGTCTGTTCAAGTTCAAACCATAAATCACACTAGGTAGCTACTAAAAATATTCACCACAAAATAAATATCTACTTAGGTAAATCACCATTTAACATTCACCCAGTATTTTTACAATAATATTAAATAAAAATAATAATATATAGGTAATAAGGTACCTTCATTACACAAACAACTGTAACTGTCACTTGCAAAAATCACGGGACGCCAAGCGGCGCACGCGCCGGTCCACACGCTACTGGGTTTATTTATAAAACAACATAACGTAGAAAATTTTCTTACACATGAAATTCTTGGCCGGCCTTGACTCATTTCCTATCTATAAAGTAAAAATATTTGTTCCGTACCGTCTTGTAGCCTAAGAGCTCCTGATCCCTTTTTTGAGAGAGGGGGGGGGGATCATCCAAAGTCTTCTTCCGCGTTGGATGAAGCGAGAGAGTGTTCTGAAACTCTTTAAGAGTCTGCTCTTACTGACTAAAAGACACCTTATTCCTTTTTCTGCTTTGAGCGCCAGAGCAGCTTACTGCCTAGCAGGTTAATGGGGTTCCGGCTCGAAAAGCAGGAGTATGAACGGGATGGTTTTAGTCAATAAGATACATAACCAGAATGAACTGATTGTTGGGTACATGGAAAGATCATACAAAACGAGACCATGATAAACTGGATTTCTTAAAAAGAAGATAAATGTGCGGTGTTGATGACTGCCAGGTCGTGAGTATTTATAAATGACTAGCAAACTCAGCGAACTTTTCTTTGCTATAAACCTCACGGAGCCCGATACCTTTCCAACAAATGCAAAACCGTGGAAATCGGTTCATGCGTTCTGGAGTTATAGCGTCAGGAAGGAAAACCCGACTTATTTTTATACAATGTGATAGGGGCGAGACTTCTAACCCGTTAAGGCTGAGTACTACATCTAATTTTATCGACAAAAGTCGGGGGTCGAAGGGGTCGAATCCCCTCCCCCTAAAAGTTATGGCTATTTTAATTTTTTTTTTTACTTTTTTTGATATCAAAGGTTGTATGCGTCGTAGAAACAAAAAAAAAACAACAAACGGTAGCTAATAACCTTGGCTAACTAATTCATTACTTTTTTCATATGTTTGATAATGTTTTGGTGAGAAAAAAAATCATTTGTGAATTATTTTTACCGAAAAAATCACTATTTTTCAATATTTTCAATTAGGGGTTCGATCCCCATATTATTTTTTTTTGTCGATAAAATTAGATGTAGTACTCAGCCTTAACGGGTTAGAAGTCTCGCCCCTATCACATTGTATAATAGATTATCCTACAATTTTGCTTTACAGGACTAGACTCAACTTTGGAGGGTTATTAGTGGGCCAGTCAAGTGACTATAAGAAGAAAAGAAAAGACGGAAGAAACAGCAATTGATTATAATAATATACGAACCAGTAGCTTAGAGATAAGCGGCGTTTACTTATCAATGATATTATTATAAGTTATAACGGTCTAAATAGGTTATAAGCGCTTAGCAAATGGCAAAATGTGGCTAATTAGCCTCATTTTGCCTGAAAATTGCGTTGCGTTGTCAATGTATTAATGTGTGCGTTAGTGTGCAATTTTTGAAGATATAAATGTTGTTTATGTAACCTATTTATGGATGTATTTATATTCTCTTCCTAGCACAAATTTCCATATGGCTAAAATCATGACTAATTAGCTTAAGAATGCATATGCAGAATGGTTTCAGGGAACGATTTGTCAGACGTCTATTTTAGTCCCGTCTTACAGCCGTCAAGCTGTTACGGCTCACGGAAACTGATCAATAGCCTAAGCGTGCTTTTCCACCAGAGATGTGCTATGCTACGTTGTCGATGCGTTTAGCTTCCACTAATTATATTCATTGGTACACCTAGCTTATAACTGGTAGAAACGGACTCAGTTAAGCTATGTTTTTTTTGTATGGTGGTGCTTTGGATGCGCTATGGATCGCTTTCCTGCTATTGATAGATCGCATACTCGAGCTGCACATCTTCCTCGCACAGCTACATAGCTTAGTATCAGTGGAAACGGTCACACAGTTTCACAGTTTAGCTATTACATCTTCGTAGCATAGCTACATAACACATCTCTGGTGCAAAAGCACCCTAATAGCCTACGACCACGTCAAACTATTTGATGATTTCCGTGCAAAATTTTGACGTTTATAAAATACTAGCTTCTGCCAGCAACGTCGACTGCGTTCATGTAGAATGAAAGGAAAGCCTATGTGTAATTTCAGAGGATAATTTACCACATTTCCATATATCCCGATCCGTTATGATAGCGCTTGCAATAACGCCGAAATATCGGAAACTCATAGACATAAATAAACATATACTCATAGACATAAATAAACATATTTATATTATATTAAAATCTCGATGTATACCATATACTCAGAAATAAATGACTATTCTATTCTATTCTATGGTAAATATCCCGTCTCAAGTTCTAATGATAGTATCCCGATCCCTTCAGCAGTTTTGGCGTGATTGGGTAACAAACATTCAATTTTCGCATTTAATCACATTAGTAATAAGATTTATTTTAGAACATACCTTATCCTGCTCCGCTTCTTCAGGCACCACGCTCAGGTCATGGAAGGCGACTGCTCTGCCAGACCCGTCCACGCTAGCACAGTCTGGACACACGCTGCAAACTGACACGCTGTCCTGCCAACCGATAATGTGCTTTATTTACTCCACATTAAAAATCATTTTGATTGTCGACCAAAAGTTTTGATTGTAGTTGGACAAAGTATTGAGTATTTGGAAAAAAATCTCAGTATTAGGTGATAAAGAGGCTAGAATTTAGTTTTTTTTAAACGTTGCCCCACACTAGGATTTTCTCCTGTGACACATACAAGTTCACATTCACATGACACCCAGAACCGGAACAATAATTTGTGGATTACATAAAAAGTTGTTCCGTGCGGGAATCGAACCCGCTATACGTTGCATGGCCAATTGCCCAGCCAACCATGCAGTCAGTAGTGTTCAGTGTATGATAATTGGCTCAACCTTAACGGGGCTGTCGTTTTGCTCACCATTTGACGCAAATGTAGCACAAGGTATTTTTGACCAATCACAGCAGCCGTCAAATATTGGACGTCCAATGGTGTGATACTAGCTAATGCCCCATTGGACAAAGAACGAGACACTAGTGCCATTTGGTGATCAAAAATGCCCCAATTACATGATACTCATAACATAACTAGGAAGAAAGGGGGGTGATACATTGATTATCACAGAACGACTCGACTAACTAGGTTTGGATTCAGCTTCTGACTGCTGATGATACCGTACCCCTTAGTATGAGTTAGCTTTACGTTGAATGAAAACGAAATGATAGTGCGTTCGGCGCTCTGATTGGTCGGTGCAAATGAACTAACCAATCAGAGTGCGAACGCGCTCTTGTTCAACGTAAAGTAAACTCGTACTAAGTCCTCAGATTGATATCATTCGATTTTCTTATTAGATTGCTCTGAAGTGAAAAGCCTGAGCTTCCATTTAGCTGCTACTCAACTCGTTAAGAAACCTGATGTTGTAATGTGCAGTTAATACAACGACCAGAAGAAATATAATTTCGTAATGAGAACTATTTGGATTGCTCATAGCAATGCTCTAATTGTACTCACGGCTTTAAAAACGTCAATGTCATCATTAATCAATATTTCGGCAATCAATATTTTATAATGGAAATTTTTAATAAATAATATTCTTCATTCTAATTCATTAAATTATAACAGAAACTTAACAATGAACTTTTTAGAATTCCCCGTTGAAATCGGTGTAACAATATTCAACTATTTAGATACTAAGACTAAAATTAATGTGTACAACTGTTCGGATCAAATTAAAGAATACTTTGCTTTGGGATGCTGTTTCTTGACTAACATAGTTCTTTCACGAAGCACCTTAGCAACGGTGAAGACGCTGAATGAGAAACTATTCCTAGACCTTGCAGAGTACATACGAAACCTAAATTTAAGCGGAGTCCAAGACTTAACAGTGCAGAACTTGAAACCACATATACACAGATTCGTTAATCTAAAGTCCCTGGACATAACTTTCACCAACATCTACTTAACAGACATAGAAGAAGTATGTCCAGCGAAAGTTAAAAACATTGGCATCAACTTCTTCAGATGTCCAAGTAGCTATAGGAATGATAGCAACAAAGTAAGATGTCGAAACACGTTCAAAGAAAGGCAGTTTGAGGCCGTCCATTTAGTCGTCTTCGAATACATTGTTACAGCATGCCCTCTCCTATTTCTAAAAGGACTACCGATGATAAAGAAATTGAAAGTTACAATATCAGGGTCTGGTAATATGAGTGATGTTTACGCAGACGTAGGAGATCTATTGCTTAGTATCAATGATCGTTATGAAATTGAACCTAATTTCAATCAACTCACTTACCAGCTCAACGTCCTGGCCTCTCCACACAGATTGTCGAAGCAACTAGAAGGTGTGTCAAGATTAACATTCAGTCAACTTGAATATATTTGCATTAGGCATTTAACGAAAATTGATATTTACGTTTCACCTATCTTCATAAACTTATTTACGATTTGCTGTACCGGCGTTGAGGTGACAGTTAGTCCTGATTTGCCTCCAAATTTTACGATGGGTGGCTATGTGGTCTTTAAAGCTTGGAACAAAGCAACGACGAAATTTGATAAGAAATTCTTTGATAAAGTGCTTTTGGAATTAAAAGATTACTTCCCCACATACGTTTGTATGCACAACCAGACAAGAATGCAGCTCACAAACGCACCTAGTTCCTGGTTTTGTATTGACCATTGCGTGAATTTTGAGAAAAAGATCAGCGACTTGCCAGAAAAAGTAACATTAACGGATTTCTGTCGACTCGATGGCGAGATAATGAGGGGTCGAATGCCAATTAGCTTATCATGGAAGTCTGAGGTAACACACCGCTTGACGTTTTTAAGTATAAACAATATATTGCTCAGGAGAGATTTCTTCGTCAATCTGTTCACTGTCTGTCCCAAATTGGTGACACTAGACGTGTATATCGAGAATGAAATGATACGTGACTACACAAAGTTTCTGTCAAGAGCGATTCACTTGGCAAAGTTGAAGAATTTCATGTTAATATCAGATGATATAGATTACAATAAAGTTTTTTCGATTCTATGTAAATGTCCTAGTTTGGAAAATGTTCATATTCGGGAACGTGAGAGAGTGGCTAACAGAGAAGATGTAACAACAGCCAATATAGTTGTTTTTATACAGAAATGCGTTAATTTATACAGTTTGTTTATTGAGGCTGACATGACTGGGGAAGGTTTGACGATGCTGATGGCTCCTCTACGAATCCAAGCCCAAATGCTAGGTAGAGACTACCTGTGTATAGAAGTATGTGAATCGTATAGTGGATGGAATCCGTTCCAAGATGTATTTAACCCAAGTCCTTTACAGATTACAAACTAATGTTGTTTTGTACGCTTTTATTGAAGTTAATAAATATACTGATATCATGTTCCATGAGTCTTTGTTATTAGAGATTTATGGGTGAGTTATTTTGTGAATCATTGTATCTTGTTTTCACAAAAAATCGGAATATTTAACTGCAGTTGGTATTTATCATAATTATATGAGTCAGATATGACATCAGATATGGTAAGATCAACAATCATTAGTCTTTTTTAGAATTGATAGGATTAGGGTTCTCTTCCACTAGAGATGTGCTATGTCTCGTTACTGTGGATGCGATTGGCTTCCACCAATCATATCCATTGGTACACACAACTTAGCACTGGTGGAAATGGACTCAGCTCAGCTATGTTTTGTTATATGGAAAGATTTCTAGTGTGGGGCAACGTCTTTTATAGAAACAAAAGACAACTTCGATGAGAATTACAGACTTGAAATCGCTTGTTAGATAATCGGGCTTGTAGACTAGAATTAAATCTTCTTAATCGAGAATAAACGTGTTTAATTCTACGTTATTGACTGCCTCGTTGGTCGAGTGGTCGCCAGGGCAACAAGGCGTCTTTGCGTTCGATTCCCAGGTCGGGCAAAGTAGGTACTTATTACATTTTTTTCGGTTTGTCAAAAATTTCTCAGTAGTAGTAGTATATAGCAATAGGCTCACCCCCATGCAAATAGTGAAGTGGGTGTACATTGTATAGCGGAATTACGTGCTGTAATGTGCACCTCTACCTACCCTTTCGGGGATAAGAGATGTGACGTTGAAATTGCTATAACAATAAAGGTATTTACGTACGTCCGAGTGTTCCGGCGAAGACCTCCGGTCTCGCAGCATGCTGTCCAGACGATCGTACTCGTATCGAAGAGCTGATATCTCCCGCTTCAGCTGCTCGTTCTCACGTTTCAGCTTCTTGATGTCCGACTGACCTGAAGGTTACATGTATGTCATCACCATCATCATCAACAGCTCGATAAAATCTGCTACTGGAATTTGCGCCTCATCGAGAAGAACATGGATGGCAAGCGGGTTGGAGACTGCAGCGAAATATCCTGGTTCCTGCTTCCCAATCCCCAATTTTCTAAAAACCCTTAAATGCCTAACCCCAAAGGTCGGCAACGTACTTGTAACGCCTCTGGTGTTTCGTTAGCAAGAGAGATGTGGTGTGCTTTAATAAGAGTTGATCTTGCTAGTCATTTATTTCTGATGGTCATCCGAAAGCTTGATGGTGATAAGATTTTTGGATAGGTTAGGTAAGCCTAACCTTTCCAATAATCTCCAGAAATAGATATACAACATTACCTCTTTCAACTTCGGCGTTGATATTTATAGTGCGTAGGCGCAGCTCTTCGTTTTCGTACAGCATGCCCCGGGAGGATTTCCGGTCCAACCTGAGGGCAAATGTGAATTTAGATTTTTCGATCAGATCATGTATGACCAACAAATTAGTAATTTACAGTGACTAACGAGACTTTACGCAGCAGTGGCGCCATCTAGTAAGTGAAGAAAAGACAGTCAAAGAGTCGAAGAGTCATTGCTCAACAATTTTACTAAACTATTCAAAAAATTTAATCAAAATAAACGATTGATTTAATATGAAGATAAATGATCATGTTTGCTATGCTTTTGGGAATGATGTGAAATGACTACATGATCTGTCCTAGGTTTAATCTGAGCTGTCCATGCAATAGGGGAATTTTTTTGAGGATTCTAAGGTCAAATAAAAGGTTTAATGTAAGCGAATGATGCGATTGCGGCAGTGAAATAAGAAATTTGGTGCTGAGGCCTATTACAGTTTGAGGTATTTTACGCTGACGCGACCACCCTTCATTCGTTCTCTGATTGGTTGGTTAAATGAAGCGGGCCAATCAGAGCGCCGAACGTCATAAACGTGTCAATCGCGTTAACGTAAAACAAACTGGCACTCCGTACTCTGTACAAAATGAAGATTCTGGAACAAAGACCGATAGGTACTTTAAATGTCTTTTGCTGGACATCAGAGTTTAGTCGTGGTAAAGGTGTCATTGGTTATAGATCGTGATCTAATCACTAGCAAAAATCTATGAGGATCTGCAGAGATGTTTTATCTCTAAGGCTAGGCCGCCAGGCTACAGTGTTACGTCGCCGCAAGACGCACCTTTATCTCCCCCTTTACCAACATAAAGTAGTAAAGTGATGACGGCGTCAAAAAATGTTAGGGGCACGTATGAGGTGTTTACCTAGGGCGGTCTTTAGGTTTATTCCGCCTCTAATGGACCTGGATATTTGGCATTATGGAAAACCTAATATGCAACACCTAATGCATATTATTGTCAAGAAAAAATTCCGTATAAACATACCTACATCCATATTCGTATTTCCGGAGACAGCTCCGGAACCGGACTACATAATGGGTTTACCGGGGCTCCGGCTCTACGAAGAAGAGTAGGACATGGTGGTTTTTAGTCAGTAAGAGTCTGACATTCCGCAGCTCGCCCAAAGCGAGGGAAATCGTTGGATGATTGTATATTCATGCTCGTATTATAAACGTAGAACAACGAATTTACGTGATTTTTTATAGAAAATAATTGAAAATATGGAGATTGACATATAGACTATAAAACATCACACTACGGTCAATAGGAGCCGAGAAGCGGGCAACACCGCGCGGGTGTAGCTAGTATAATAATAACTGTTTTTGCTTATCATTACAATCATTATTTGGATTATAGTTTTCGCTACCGTATGACTTGTGTGACGTCAATCCGATCTAAGAGCTGCTGTCTGTTGTGACCAAGCATTTCTGTGCCCTATGATTACGCATATAAGTGATGATTTAGAACATCATTGGATGATAAAACTGTAAGAAATACTTTATCATGCTCATCGCTCTCGTGGGTGACGTGAAATGACATTAAAAAATTGTGAGTAGTTTTTTCGACATTATCGTGAGACATAGTAAATTAAATCCAGTGTAAAGATGGAGTATTCGAGAAAAGCTTTACCAGTTTCAGGTTACACCGGGACTCATAAACATGAGTATCGCGTCGCGTAGCCAACATTACGCTATGTGAGTTGTTAAAAAGGAAAATATTTATTCACTCTGTAAAAATAGTATGGACGAAGTATATCCCATATTAGGCGATACCCTTAAGCAATGCTTTAGGACTTTTAATTTGAAGGTCACTGCAGAAATTACCCAGTTAAGTAGACAAGAGCCTAGCGAGAGTGAGTTACAGCAAAAAGACTATCAACATAATCAATCAAACATGATTTTATTGTAACTTTCGTGAGACATACTAAATTAATTATTATGTTATCGGCTTACTCACGTAATGTTTTGACGAGGAACTCGACTAGTTTCAAGCCATGCCGTTTCACACGACGCGGTGATTGTCGCACTGCTACTGAGTAGCAGTGCGACAATCGCCGCGTCGTGTGTCGCGTAATGCTGCTCATGAATATGAGCCTCTAGCATGGCTTGAAACTAGTCGAGTTCCTCGTCAAAAAATTAGCCGATAACATAATAATCAATCAAATATGATTTGTCAAGGTCATCCAATGACTTCTCTCGCCTTGGTCGGGTCGAGAGAGAGAGAGTGTCAGACTCTTTCTGACTAAAAACCATCCAGTTCCTATTCCTGCTTTTCAAGCCAGAGCCCCGGTAAATCCGCTAAGTAGTCCGCAGTTTCAGATGATTTGTCAAGGTCAGAGTTAAGAAGTATTACATAATGATGTCCAGCAAAAGACCAAAATAAATTGAGAAGAAATCAAAACGGAGTGCTGTCCAGCTTTGAGGGTGCCACAGACATTCCTTACGCCATTTACAGTGCACATAAAATAGACACCTTGTTACCTATCGTCCTCATCTTGTAACTCTTTGGGCCTGGTCAAGGACTTCTTCAGTCTCCACAAGACGCGGTCTTCTGCCAAGCGAAGCCAGAACGTACCAGCTACCCTTCTCAGTTCCATGCCTGGATACGCCCCACACACCTTTTGTCTGTCTAAGTTGATGAGAGTTAGCCACTGGAATTTTGCTTTGGTCTACCTAACCATTGGCCTTGGTATTCTTGAACCTGGTTTTCTGCAGTCCGGTGTCGTGGAAAACGGGACTTCTTTTAAGTAAGAGTTTGCTAATCTCCTTTCTTGGTAACCAAAGGAACTGAATTGGGATTTTCCATCCCACATAAAATGTATACAGTTGTTGTACTGCTCAACTGCCTAACCTGGATAGCCAATTTAGAGCTGAAAATCATAAGAAATTCCTGACTAGATTCCTTCTCGGGTGCAATTGAATTGGACTTAGCTGATTGGTCTACTTTTTTGTTTTACATTTAATAGGTCGACGTTTGGCCGTTATCTCACCTGATGGTATATGAAGTAATGATGCGACCCACGATGGAGCACGTCTACCCATAAGCAACCTATTCACTCGGGCTTTGAAGACACCCAGGTTATACCCATCAGGAAACACAGACTCCGGCAAGGAGTTCCACTCCCTAGCAGTTCGCATACTACTCGGCTAGGCTATAAGAACTTCACTGAAGTTTTCTGAATGTGCACTATAAACGGGTGACGTCATGACATGGATGGCTGAAGGTTAAGAAGCTACTGCCATGGAGACATGCGTTGTCAATGATGATGAGGGTGTTCGTGAAAGTCATTGGCTAAGGACACTTTTAACTGAAAAATAATTCTATCTAATTTAATAGATTTCTACGTTTGTTTGTCCATCATGACTTTCCCTTAGCGATTGGGTGTTGTGATATGTATCTATCTCACTCACTTTCGATTTGGTTTGACGTTGACATCTTTCCTGCGCGTACGCAGCATGCTCGCTCCCGTCATGCCCGACATCTTGCCGCTTGATAGCCATGCGACGATTAACACCTGGAACAATTGGAAAAACATATTTTTAACTGTTTATTTAACCTCGATTAGTTTTTATTGTAAACGAATTTGCTATTGGAACATACAAAGGCTTTGTGTACATCTAATTACATTTTTTGTTTCTCATTTCTAAGAACCAATTTCAATGTCTTCGTTTCACAATAATTTAATCTGACAAATAGATTAGTTCAGTTATTCGCAAGATAATCACAGACAGAAACATACAGGTCAAATTTAGATCTAAACATTGAATTTGACAACCCATAAATTCCTAACCCGAAAAGGCCAGCAACGCACTTTTAACGCCTCTGGTGTTTCGGGTGTCCATGGGCGACGACGATTGCTTACAATCAGGTGATCCGTCTGCTCGTTTACCGGCTTATACCATAAAATATATAATTTCACAGTAAATCAGTATTGCCCTTTTGATGTTTCAATTTGCTTCAGGTACACAAAATTTCCCGACACATGTAAAATAAATACCTATGTACATGGAATTAGTTATATAATAAACTAAAGAGTTGCTTATCATAATCCAAGGTTATACCTTTATAAAACCAAGTTTTTTTAAATATTGCGCGATGATTACAATTATTGCGCAAATGTCATATACATACCTATATGAAGTTACATAAAGAATATATCTATTTAAATATACCTAACATTATCTATTTACTAATTGTTAATTGATAAAAAAATGCCATTAACGGTTTTTAAGCGTTTTGTTAAGAATGACAATCGTTATTTTGGAATGGAAAAAACTAATTCGTAATGACGGAAAATGATAGATCATTGTATTTTATTTTTTCTCGACTGTTACATCTGAATTTATGTTTGTTTGTGCGTGATTATCTCGCGTTTGACTGAATCGATTTTGATGCGGTTTTCAGCATAGTATTTTTCAGACTTAAGAGAAGGTTTTGGGTATACTAGCTGACTTAAAAAATGGAAAAGGTAAATTAAATTGAAGATTTTTTAATTAAGTTGACAAACGAAACGACAGCGCGCTCCGCACTCTGATTGCTTTGTTTATTCGAACCGGCCAATCAGTACCCATACTAAGGGTATAGAGCGGCGAACGCGCTCTCGTTTTGATTACTTTAAACGTAAAACAAACTCATACTAAGGTACTGTATCCTTAATAATTATGAGTTTACTTTAGGTACCTATTGATCACTTTTTTTTTTTTTTTGGGGGGCAAATCATCCAATGACTTCTCCCGCCTTGGGCAAGGCGAAAGGGAGTGTCAGACTCTTACTGACTAAAAACCACCCCGTTCCTTCTCCTGCTTTTCGACCCGAAGCCCCGGTAAACCCGCTAACCTATTGATCACTTACTAGTAAGTTCTACATTAATATTGCCTTTGGAAAACTATAAAGAATCTTTTTTTTGCGGCTGATTGCTCAAGCTTTTTTCGATGGCGCTTATTTAAGGACACATACCAATAATATGACAAATTACAAAGGGGATAAGCGTGGAAGGATATAAGAATATTCTACAGGAGTAAATACATAAAAATAAAATGGACAAAAGGAGGAAGCTTGGATTAAAAACCTAAATATTGCAATAGATTTACCTGTAACTAGGACTACATATTTGAAATGACACAAACCAATGATTTTATTAACACTTAAAAGGAACTTAAACAAGAACTAAGAACTTAGTACACTCCACTACAAAAACACGACCACGCACTATGAAAAATAACTTTAAAAACAATACAAAAAGACTCGCCTATAACCAAGCATTACTTCATAGGATAATCCGACTTACAAGCTTTGGAATAAGTACTGAAATCGCCTTACCTCATTTCGTAATAAGATTAGAGTCAGCTAACGCGTAAGAGACTGTGGGTGTACTGAACCCGAGACGAGAAACAGCCACTTCACTTCGCACATGCGCAGTAGAAATGCTGACAAAGACAGTTAAAGGACAGTCAGCGTTGAAAGTGAGGGAATTTTCATTTTTAAATCGGTATTAGGAAAATATTTGTTATTGTATATTGTTTAAGTTTAAGTGTTTCACGTCGCGTAGCGTTGTGAAGTTACTGGAGGCTCTATTTCCCGATACATAAATAGACTGTGTGGTTGACGCGGTGGCTGAGCAATGGGTAGCGGGTTCGATTCCCGCACGGAGCAACTCTTTGTGTGATTCACAAATTCTAACTTCGGGTCTAGGTGTCATGTCTGTGTTTGTGAAATTGTACGTTATTTAAACTACCTATAGTCTTCAAATCAGAATTATATCTAAGCAGAGAATATATATTTTTTTGTTTAATTTTAGTCAACGATATATCACAATTTGTATGTTGACTGTACCAATTGAAAAATAGGAAGGTACCTAACTACTTGTAATGTCAAAAACTTGAAAGCAAGTAGGTACTTAAGATAAAAAATAAGATTATAAAGACCTATCTATCAGATAGGTACATAATTTGACTTTAATGTGTTAATCAAGTGTCGTGGTGATCCGGGTTTAAGATACCCGCTTCTAAGAATTACATTATGGAGATTCCATGGCCAGAGACGTGACACTTCGCAGCGACACCAGTCTCTTTGTTTTTTTTTTTTCATAAAACTTTAGGTACCTCGTACCTGGTTTTTCTGTATCGTGTACATACAAGTTCATATACACATCACACCCAGACCCGAAACAACGATTTGTGAACCACAAAAAGAGCCCCGTGCGTTATTCGATAATCGAACTCGTTATACGTTGTGCAGCAGCCAACGCTCCAACCGCGCATACACATTTACATATTCCCATTTTTATAGATCATATCAAACTTTTTTTTTTAATTAGAAATTATAAATCCAGAATTCTTCACAATCCGGAGCTGCGGACAACGTAAAAGGTAACCGGTAGCTACCAACGACAAAGTACCAGTTATTTTTTTGAGGGGGTAAAATCATCCAATGTCTTCTTCCGCCTTGGGCGAGGCGAGAGGGAGTGTCAAACTCTTACTGACTAAAAACCACCACGTTCCTACTCCTGCTTTTGAAGCCGGAGCCCCGGTAAACCCGGTAGGTAGTCCGCAGCTCCGGTGACTAATCCAAGCGGACGAAGTCACGGAGAGAAGCTAGTAACGTCACGGATGTGCACGACTGCAGTGCTCAATTGCTCATATTTATCTACCTATTTATTAAACGTAAACATTCAAAATTATCACTTGTGGTTGTGACTCATATAAAGGGGTATATTGACATACGTCTGACGTCAAATTGAGGGTTTTTCGAAATACCCAAAATGACTAATCTCCGAATACTGAAATGCTACTCAATTTTAAGTTGCACTTAAATATCGTGCTATCTCTGTCATTTACAAAGAATTTGTAGGGACAGAACTATTCTTGAGCACGTCTTAAAATTTAGTGCCGTTTGAGTATTTGACCATAAGCCCCTTGCTCCGCCCTTTTTTATCCATATTTGGTGGGTTGACGTTTGACCATTGTGTCGCCTGGTGGTAAGCAATGATGTGGCCTACTAAGAAGCACGTCTCATAAGCAATCTGTTTACTCTTATCTGCCTTGAAGATACCCAGGGTATTCCCATAATGACTTATTTTATTTTAATGTCCATCTGGCAGATAATTTGAAAATACTACACACGTGTTGTTTATTTTCTTAAATGTCGCGTGATGTCACTTCTAGGTACGTTTAATACGTAGAAATGACGTATTCGCTACCATTCCTAAACTTTGATTCACTTTATCTAAGAATCTTATAAAATTCTCGTGTCACAGTTTTCGTTGCCATACTCCTCCGAAACGGCTTGACCGATTTTGACGAAATTTTTGTGCTTATCCGGTATCTATGAGAATCGGCCAACATCTATTTTTCATCCCCCTATATGTTGGGGGTAGTACAACCCACAATTTTTAATTTTCCGCGGACGAAGTGACTAGTGAATAAAAAAAAATACGTGTCTAATATTTTTTCGTTCTGTCAAAAACTTCGATCAAGAGATTTTGGATCAGGATCAGGATCGCTTATTGATTTCCAGGGTTAGCAAGTCGCCATAATTATTGAAGTTAGCTATTTACCTAACAGATGGATTACATACATACATATCGTCACGCCTTTAATCCCCGAAGGGGTAGGCAGAGGTGCACATTATGGCACGTAATACAATGTTCACCCACTTTTTCACAATTATTTATGTTATAAGTCCCATATTGTAGGTAATAGGGGTGAGCTTATTGCCATATACCGGGCACAATTCCAGACTCCGTGCTAGCATTGAGAAAATTTTCGAAAAACCGAAAAAAACTCAGTAATATTTTGCCCGACCCGGGAATCGAACCCAAGACCCCTTGCCAGGCAGTCGCAGTCTAACAGTATAAAAACTAAATACATTTTTAACTTTCATACCCTGTCATCATTCCACGTATATATTGTACGTGTGTTAAGTACGTATTTACGCGTCATCTGAGTCAGAAGCGTAACTTCAGCAAGATGTGTCAAAATATTGCAATGAACTTTAGTGATTGCAAGATGTTTGCTGGTTTTGGTATCTTTGAATTTTCATCAGATTATTTATTTATGGCACGAAAAATACTTAAAGCACCCCAGTGTTTCATGATTGTTGAGTGTCTCTGTGTTAGTCAGTTCAGTTTATATCTAGATAGTCTGTGTGTGTGTGTGCGAGCGACAGGTCTAAAAAATATTACAAAATAAACTGATATTTGTTCCTCCTGTGTGTAAGTAGGGTACTTAGAATTAAAATGAGCACCACTTGAGATAATCTACTTAATTCAAAAATGATTAAAAATAAAACAACATTGCGTAAGAAATTTAATCCTTAATCTTTTTTATAATGATGCAATACTATAGTAAATCTACACCATTGGAATATTTTGGTATTTACATATTTATTTTCTCCACAACCACACAACAATATCTTATAAAAAATAAGTATAAGCGGAAAATATTACGCAATAACGTTTCAAGTTGACGCAATATTTAGCTGCATTACTGTGTAACTTCGATGTCATCGACCGAAACTTGTCTATGTGTGTATCAGAATACTCGCCTCCCATTGGTCCGTGCCGCGCGGGACAGCAACAACGCAATATTCCGCCATTTTATGTTTCGCCCGAATGTTGCTTCGCAGTTGCGCACTAGGCTCCATCGGTGACGGATGTCAGTATCTACGATAGTGGTTTTATAAAACAAATTGTGCAGTATTGAAATAATAATGGAAGGAAAACACGATATGTTTACAAAAGTGTGTGATAGAAAGGACATAGTGGACTTTGTGAAGGAAGTTGAGAAACATCCGTGTTTATACAACAAAACTTTACCGGAATATGCAAATAAAGTGCATAATCGTCGAGCATGGGCGATTATAGCGAAGAAGGCGAATACATCAAGTAATTTCTTTCACTTTTATTCAATTTTAGACTTTAGTACAATTCGTAATGTGTTAAAAATTTAAATAGGTCACTCGGTTGTTTATAGATAAACACTTTTCGCGCGTAAACTTTATTTGTGTATCAAAAATCATTCATCGAAAGTTACCTACGTGTGTAATGAATTCGCTAGGAACCGAAATATTGATTTTACCTGTTGTAGGTAATGTTTTGCACATAGTTATGAAATTAAATATGCAATGATAACTTTGAAAACAATATTGACGATTAACTTTATTAGTGTTCTACTTAATTTAAGGAATTGTCAGTTTGTCATGTGTTTGCAATTTTTATTTTAAATATTTAGCTAAAGTGATTCGTTTGCGTTTCACTGGATGACATAGGCAAATGCATGTACATACAAGTCTGTAGATACATGTATTAAAAAGATCTAGGTGGAGTGTTTATTTTTCTAAATAACTCCCATAGTAAGTAACCAAGTAGTTAGTTAAGTATTTGTTAGAAAATTTGTTTTTGCAAAAGTGACATACGATCTCATATATAAAAAAAAGATCGTCTTTGGTTCGATTTTAGAGCAAGAGAACTGGGGTTTATTTTAAATTACTGAAAAATATTTATAGGGGCAGTAGCTTCTGCCAGCGGTTTCGTCCGCGTTTCTAAGGGATACTTAAAAAGTAGCCTAGTAATGTGTTATTCCAGACTATAATCTACATCTGTTTCAAATTTCACCCCGATCCCTTAGCATGTTTTGCGTAAAGGACTAACAAACAAATATAAAAACTTTCGCATTTATGATACAGCTTCTGTCAGAGGTTTTACCCGCGTTCCTGGGGGATAAAAAGTAGCCTAGTTAGTTAGACCATAATCTATTCCTGTTCCAAATTTCATCTTGATCCTTGCAGCCGTTTTGTTTTGACTGAGTAACTAACATACAAACTTAGTTACAAATTAATTTTTCTTTGATAACACACAGCATATAATTACCTGATTGAAACATAGTAAACTATGTAATTTCTTGCTCGTTTTTTTCCATAGGAATCTACACTTTGGAACGAGCAAATAGCTTCACTAGAGGACTGATCGACAGACTGTCATTTTTAATAACTATTTTACAATATTTGCTTTGACGTTCAAAAATGCCTTACTGGTCTAATTGAACCTAATAATTTTGACTTTGATTTTGACTTTAGTTATACTGAAACGTGGTGGTTTTTAGTCAGTAAGAGTCTGACACTCCCTCTCGCCTCGCCCAAGGCGGGAGAAGTCATTGAATAATTTTCCCCCTTAAAATTAGCAAGTCACCATAATTATTGAGTTAGTAATTTTTCCATGTAACTTTATTTAAACAATTCTGTTGCAATAACTACGTGACGTCACGGCTCATTTTTTTAACAATCAACAATGACGATACAAGTTTCAACATGTTTGGTGAAATATTATGAAATATTTCGAGTTTAGTATCTTCTGAGTGGTATTTATAAACTATCTATATGTATGTAGATAAATTGATTGCCTCGTTGGCCGAGTGGTTGGAATAGCGACTGCCGGACAAGGGGTCTCGGGTTCGATTCCGGTTCGGGCAAAGTACGGTTGATATTTTTTAGATTTTTTGAAAATTTCTTAGTAGTAGCTCGAAGTCTGGAAATGTGTTTAGGTTTTTACAAAAAATTGTCAGTAGTGACACGAAGTCTGGAATTGTGTCCTCTATATGGCAATAGGCTCACCCTCTATTAAATGGGACTTAAAACATAAATGGTGAAAAGTGGGTACACTGTACAATGTACACTGTACAGTGGCATTACATGCTGTAATGTGCACCTCTGCTTACCACTTCGGGGATAAAAAATTGTGACGTTACGTTACGATTTTGAAAATTGTATTTTTATCTAATTGAACTTTAACTATTAACTATAGCTACATTGGAAGCCAAAAAGTCGGTGTAAACAAAATATCGAGATCAATGATCCCTCTTACATATTATTATTTTATTATTCTTACACTTTTTTTTAAGGGGGGAAATTCATCCAATGACTTACCCCGCCTTGGGCGAGGCGAGAGGGAGTGTCAGACTCTTACTGACTAAAAACCACCCTGTTCCTTCTCCTGCTTTTCGAGCCGGAGCCCCGGTAAACCCGCTAGGTAGTCCGCAGCTCCGATTATTCTTACACTAGATGAACAACCTGTACGAATTAACTGTGTACCTCGCGCTGTGACGTCATTGGGAAAGTGGGGGAGGGGTTGCTTTCCAGCGGAGTGCACAGTATACTCATACAAGAAAAAAAATAGTCGGAAATTCCCTCAATTTGGTCTACTCGTGAACCGGATTCAGGACTGTTGCGAACCAAAACCAATCATGAAGTCATACAAAAAAAAACATTTTAAATGTTTCGTCATTTCAATAAATCAGCATAGTTAACATCATTCCAATTCTCAGAAAAGGATAAGTAGGTGAATGATAGTGCATTTCGAAATTTCATTATTATTTTTGTACATAGGTACCTACTCTGATTCATAATTAATACGAAAATAGAGAATGCCAAGTAACTAACGTGTTCAGTCGTGTTTGCCTATACAGGGAAGCAAACTTGACACCTCACCTTTGACAGTCAGAAGTGTGATCACGGTTCTATTTAATAAGATGAATAGAATTTAATTTATTTCGTTTTTAAATGAAAATATTTTTTGTAATAATTAGGCTGAAAATAATTTATGCAACGTCATGCTTTTTATCTCCGAAGGGGTAGGCAGAGGTGCACATTACGCCACTTAATGTTGCTATACAATGTACAGCCACTTTTTACCATTTGTGTTACAAGTCCCATGGAGGTGAGCCTATTGCCATATACTGGACACAATTCCAGACTCCGTGGTATCACTGAGAAATTTTCGAAAAGCCAAAAAAGGTCCAGCAATACTTTGCCCGACCCAGGAATCGAACCCGAGATCCCTTGTCGCACTTGCGACCACTCGACCAACGGGGCAGCCAAATTTGGCTGAAAAGAAGACTACTAGTAATTACTTGTTAATTACATTTTTAAATACATACTTAATTAGAAAAACAAAACATTTCAAAATATAAAAAGTAATATTATTGTTGCACAACATTTTTGTTGCGCAATAAAATTGAATAAATAAATAAATTGAATCGTAAAGCGTAGGTCACACCGTTAGCGAGCGAGAATACGAGCTACGATCGTTTCACTTTTTATAGTTAGTTGTGTGAGTCATAGTCAAGGCTCATGCTACGTCAACGGTATATACGTAAACAGATGCAAGCTCCGCTAACAGTGTGACGTGTCTTTATAACAGGAATGATGACGAAGTATGTAAATTAAAATTCTATTGAGTCCGTCAGTTAGGTAATGAAAAAATATTAGACACGTATTTTTTCATTTTGTCGTATAAGATAACAATACTTAGATAAAATTATCAATGTTTAGAAGTGGGAGCAAATACGTTATTTCTACGTATAAAATGTTGGTACCTAGAACTGACGTTACGCGATATTTCAAATCGATATATCTTCGAAAGTATTTGTTTCCGAAAGAAAATAAAAATTATATATCTGATAATCACTATATAGTATAAAACAAAGTCGCTTCCTCTGTCTCTTTGTATGCTTAAATCTCTAAAACTACGTCACGGATTTTGATGCGGTTTTTTTTTGAGGAAGGTATATATGTAATTAACTATAATACATGCATTATACATCAACCATTGCACCCATGCGAAGCTAGGGCGGGTCACTAGTTTAAAATAATCTACAAGACGGACATTAAAATAAAAATTAGTCATCTACCCTATTGTAATATTTCAACTTCATACCTTAATGTCAGTAATAATAAAACCCAATTTCCTTTGTTACAGTACCAGACTGTCGCGACAAATGGAGGAAGATAAGGATTTCTTTCATGAGGTCTCTAAAGCAGCAGATCAGCGACAAACCACCAATGAGACCTTACTACCTAACAGATGAACTGCATTTCCTATACCCATTCTTAAACATAAAGGTTAAGACTAATGAATCGCCTAAACCCGACGAAGGCAATGAAAAAATGCAGCTTGAAAACACATCTGCAGAAAAACAGGACAATTCTGACAGCGATTGTTCCAATTACGAAGATCCAATGAAACAGAATGCAGAAATGAATAGAGTATCTATGAATCACAACACAATGCCAATGATCACAAATATTAGAACAGAGGAGTCTATGGAGCCGAATAAGTACAGTGGAATTGTAAATTACAATTATATTGAGGGGAAACCCCGTAAAATGTTTTTGCTCTCAATGTTGCCAGATGTGGAAGCTTTGACTGAACCTGAAATGAGAATATTTAGGCGTGAAGTAATATCGGTAATAGACAAAATAATACGTAGTCGTAATATACGAAATTAATTTTTTTTTACTATTTATTTAAAAAAATTTTTTTGGCGACCGTGATTGGTTGTCTGTGATAAATCTTGGACTCGATTATCGAGTCGGAAGTTATTAATCGGGATATTCGGTAAAGAAATCCTTGCATACCACTTGGTATTGAAATTGTAATCACCTTTTGTAGCGGTGAAAGAAAAAAAAAAACAATTAAACCTGATTGTAAGATCTCTGTTTAGCCCTTTAGGTATACAAAAACGGGCGTGATGATGTGACGTAGAATATAATTTGATTGTGAAGTTCCATTTTTATTGTTTTTGTTTTTAAATTAAAAAGTAAACATTCTACAATAAATAAAAATAAAAAATTTGGCAAAATAATGTATTTTATTTTCCCATTTCTGTCATAATGTTAGCATAGACAATGGCTATTTGACTACACGGTTAGCGCGGGGGCTGGGTGATCAGCTACCACGCAACTTGTAACGAGTTCGAATCCCGCATGGAACAACACTTTGTGTGATCCACAAATAGTTGTTCCTGGTCTGGTCATGTTTATGTGAACTTGTATGTTTGTAAACGCACCCACGACACAGAAAAAATACTAGTGTAATAAGGAAAAAAATTAGCACAACCAAGGGATCGAACCCGATATCGTACTCAGGTAGATTCATACTTACTTTCAAAAGAGACCTTTAAAGGGTGAATCGACAAAAAAGAGACCGGGTGTTTCTCTGTAACTAAAAGCGCCTGTTCAAATAATATCCACTAGTTACTCATTAATACAGAATGTGTATATCTAATTCATAAATTTGTAGGCACTTGTTACGCATCCATATGTTTCCTGATGTTACGAAAAGTAGCCAAATCTAGTTTAAACAGTTTAGGAACATTTTAGCTTTAATCTCATTTCTTTAAGCGAAATAGCGTCAACTCTCTACTAAGTAGTTAGAAAATAAGAAATAAGTTATGTTATGTATTGCTGGTGTCCATGGGCGGCGCTGATCGCTTACCATCCGGTGACTCGTCAGCTCGTTTGCCATCTATTTCATAAAAAATAAAAGTATACCTACTTAGTATGAATTCATTTAGATCTAAAACTAACATGGCTGCGGTAATTGAGACTACAGGTAGAGCACGCTAGTTTATTGAGCGACTGGCTGTCGGCTCACGACACACGCCAACGCGTTGAATCGCTTCCACCGCGCCCATTGTTGCTAACCGGTAACGATCACGATATCTACTCGCCTTTACACAAACGCTACACTTTCAACAAACACACCATACATTACCGCACTAATGAAGCCACTAGCTCCCACAGCAACCCATCAAAACGCAATGGATAACGAAGTTTATAGTCCTGTTATAAAATGGCGATCGAAACAGCGGTTTTAAATCGGCGAGGCGTGTCGCCTCGAGAGGGGAGCGACGCGTCGAGCGAAGAGGACAGCGATATGTAGGAGCGGGCGACGGAGCGAAGCGGACGCCGGCCGGTGCACGGGAAGGGCGCGGGCGGCCGTCAGTTCCGCGCCGCGGCTCGCTCGCACTGCCCGTCCTCGCTGACGCTCCCGCCTGCGCGCCCGCTCCAAAATGAAGTCTAAAGTAAAGGGAGCGAGAACCAAGAATATGGACAAGCTGATCGCAGCTGTCCAGGCAAGGGAATGCTTATGGGACAAGAGCTATAGAGGACACAGGAATCGCTTCAAGCTGGAGCGATATTGGAATGAAGTGGCGGCTGAGGTTGGGACGACCAGTGAGTATTGAGTTCGCTTTGAGTTTCACCCGAAGGTTAACGGCCGAGCGAGCGAGCGCTCTGCTCCGCTGTTTGCGCAGTTATTGAATTATTGGTAGGAGGACGTTTGTTTTTGTTTCTTGACGCGCGTTTTGCAGATGGCCGGCTTACATCTTATGCGACGCCGTAATTATATTATGTTGGCATTGCTATTAATGTTAGCATGTCTCCTCCATACTTTAAACGTTTAATACAGATTGTAATAATCGGGATAATATCAGTTGATAGACAACTGTTGCTTTATATCAAAGTAGCACAATTTAAGTAAGTCCGCGACCTACATAGAAAGTCTTTTGAAGAGCAAGGTCATTAGATAAGATCAATTAAGTAATTAGACGTAAACAAGCAATTAGATACTTTTTAGGATTTAAACTGTATAGTCTGGAGAAATTGAACTACTAACTACAATTAATGTAGTTTAACTAAAATCCCAAACTGCTGAAGATTTTCCTTAGCTTAGATGTTTAAATGAATTCTAATGATATTTTCACAAGGTAACTCAATTAGCTAGGTTCCACAAATATAAATAAAACACCACGTTTGTTTTCCTTACCTCACGGTACAAGGAGTTGGATATTCTACTCACATAAATGAAGCAAGCATTTCAATACTTCAAGGGATAGTACCTATGTTATCATTGAGTTATACAAAACCACTCATGGTCTCGCTTTGTATGATATTTCAGTACATTTCACGGTCAGTTTATACTGGACTAGCTACTTCCGCGTTGTTTCACCCGCTCTGCTCGGCTCCGACTGGTCATAGCGTGATGTTTTATAGCCCTCCTTAATAAATGCACTATCCAACACAATAATAATTATTCAGTTCGGACCAGTAGTTACAAAGATTAGCGCGATCAAACAAACAAACTTTTCAGCTTTATAATTTAAAGTTAGTATAGATTTGTATAGCTTCATGTGTCAGCAGTCCATCCCGGATTCACACGTTTTTCATAAAGAGTCTTCTTGATAAAAACATCCATACCACAAGTTATACCTTGAATACTCTTACATAATCTTTACCTTATACTTTACTTTTTTTAATATAAAACTGACAAGTTTGTTTGAATGCGTTAATCTCCGGAACTACTGATCCGAATCGAATAATTATTTTTGTGATAGATAGTCCATTTATCGAGGAAGGTTGTTCTCTTATAAAACATTGCGCTACGATCAATAAGAACTTAGCAGAGCTGGGCCTACTCTGGTTCTCGAATCCGAAGTTTCGTTTAATCTTCGGCCGTATGTTTTATTGATTTACTAATAGAATTAGTTACTTGTAGTAACGTTTTATTTTTAATCTCATATCAAAACCTATTTATTTATCTTTATTTCATTCGTTAATTTTTGTTCACAAAAGTTCGCAATAAATAGAATTGTAGTATGCAATCTGCGAAGTTTCGGACGAAACTTCGTTTTTCGTTGAATTAGAGTAGGCCCCTAGGTCTAAATATAGCAACTCTGGCGCGATACTGCGCCAAAATTATTTAGACAAAAACTTAAATACCAACTTAAAAATTCCAGGTCTGAATTGCCGCAAGAAATGGAAGAATCTCAAGGACCAATGTCGCAAAGAGATGAAGAAAAACCCAAACGAATCGGAATGGCCACACTTCCAGAAACTAAAATTTATCCACCATCAGTTCGTGGCCGAAGATGAGGAAGGGGACGAGGATACGACAGATGAGGTCTTCAATTCCTTGGATGAGTCTATTAAGAGGCCGAAGCTAGGCTATACTATGAGGAAGAAGCTCCTGATGAATAAGAGAAGGGCTATTGATGTGGATATGAATAAGTTGATAGATTTGGTTCGAGTTAGGGAGATCATATGGAACAGGTCCTTGAAGGGACACCATAATTGGTACAAGCTGGATGAGAGCTGGAAGGAGGTGGCGCTGGAGTTGGATTGTACGCGTAAGTGTGGTTTTTGTATAAGTGGTTAGCCATAATCTCTGGTGTTGCGGGTGTCCATGGGCAGCGCTAATAGCTTACCATCAGGTGACTCGTTTGCTCGTTTGCCACCTATTCCATAAAAAATAAATAAAGATTGCGCGTAAGTTTAAAGGGTATAATTTTTGTTGTTAAGATATTCTTTCAGATTTTATTATTTTATCTAGTCTCAGGAGAGACACTGATTGACTCCGATTAAGGTTTTTTTCTAGATTTTTCGTTAATTTTTCGTTAAACAACATTATTTTATTGAAAAGGAGTACTTACGCATAACCAAAGTATCCATTTTAAATCAATGTATCATATCAAAATCCAGAGCTATGTAAGATTAAAGGTTTATTATGAAGCTTCAATATTACGAATTTCCGAAGCTCGACTCGAATTAAAACAAAAAAAATATCTGATTGTAAGTTTAGCATAGATTTCCGAGTAGTATTTCCAAAGTAACGCCTAATTCTATTTTATCTATTACCTATGTTACCTAAAAGTACGCCACTAACGTTACTCGTATCAATTTCCAGGTGACGAAGCAAGACTCAAATGGAAGTACCTAAGAGATCAAGCAAGGAAGGAGGTAAGGAAACAGACAGGATCAGACTGGGAGTACCTCCCAAAACTACAGTTCCTCACAAACCAATTCAACGACTACGAAGGCAATGAATTAGCTGATGATTCCTACACCCAAGACTATGATGCTGATCAAGGAACAAGCTACTACAACATAGAACCAACCAATGATGTTAGTGTTAAAGAAGATGATTTTGATGAATTTGATACGAAACCTATTATAATGGAAACAGACTTTTATGATGACGATGATGATGCTCAGAAAAGTGCTACTACTGAGCCCAGTGAGCCGGTGACGAAGGATGAAGATATAGGATTCTTCAATAGCCTACTCCCTCATGTGAAGAAACTAGGACCTGCCAAGAAACTCATGTTACGAATGAAGATACAAGAGATGGTTTACAATACTGTTTACAATGAAACTTAGTTTGGGAAATGGGACACTTATTCAGAAAAATAATATTTTTTGAATCAGATGATTAGAAAAAATTGTTGGTCACGATTTTGACAATACCATGGCTACATTTGGATGATGTTGGATGTTATTGTAATATCAATTAACACGTTAACCGCCACGTCGGTCACTGGTGATCGACGCTTAGCAATGGATTTGCCCTCAACAGTTTTCTTTCGGCAGTTAATGCTTTTAATATCAATGGAAAGAAGGTTTATGGTTTTGATAAAATTGAGTTTTATTTTATGCTACAAGTCACCGGTTTTAAAGTAAACTAAAGAGGTGACTCAACCTTCAGATAGTATTATTTGTTAAGATTAAAAAGATATCGTTTTTGTGTCAGATACAAAAATGTAATCTACTAACGTAGAAGGTAAAAGTGTTAGTTTAAAACGCGCTGATCTCTAAAACAATTAGTCCGATTTTGATAATTATTTACTACTTAACAATTTGTGGTCATTATTGAACATTAATAATGATGTATTGTGATTAAACAGAAACGTGGTTATGGGTTTGATTTTCGGTTTACCACAAAATATATATTATGGGTTTTTACAAGGCAATGTAAGCCTATATGATACATGATTATCTCGATCCGGAGCTGCGGACTACTTAGCGGGTTACCGGGGCTCCGGCTCGAAGAGCAGGAGTAGGAACGGGGTGGTTTTTAGTCAGTAAGAGTCTGACACTCCATCTCGGTTCACCTGAAGCGGGAGAAGTCACTGGATGATTATCCCTCCTTAAAAAAGTACATAACTATGTATGGAAGTACATAAAACAACGTGTTCTGCCTACATATTATGTTTAAAACACTTTAATAGGAAGATAGATTTATGAAAGACAGCAAAAGTATCAGATTTTCATAATAATTATCGTGAGACATATTAAATTAACTAAAAACAACGGTTTACTCACGCAAATATGTGTATTGAGAAAAGCTCTACTAGTTTCGAGTGACATAACAGAGGGCTTAGTACGAGTATGTTTTACGATTAACGAGATCGAACGAGTGCGCGTTCGGCGCTCTACAGCAAGTGTACAGTAGGCTGCGCGGGTCGCCACGTCTGCGCACGCTGCTCATGATGAAGAGTCCCTGTGTAACTCGAAACTAGTAGAGCTTTTCTCAATATATTTGCGTGAGTAAACCGTTGTTAAAAAATATCAGATGATAATAAATAGAAGACTGAATTTTTATTTTTCTGAGTAAGTGTGATAGTTATTGTATTGGAAAATACTTATATTAAATGTTTAAATATAAGTTGTTTGTTGTATATATTGTCCTATTATAATCTTATGTTCATAAGGTAACTTTACAACATATTTTTTGTGCTTTCTGAAGTTTAACGTGTGAGTTGAAAATGGATCACAAACCTAACCTAAATAAAAAAGTATTAAATGTTTAAAGGCTCGAATGGTTGCAATTTGCAAATGCGACTGTCAACCAAATTCTCTTGACTTGATTAACTCAGATAGATAATGTTGAATCAGATTGAAAACAAAATTGCTTTGTTTCAAAAATGGGTGACGCATTCATAATTTATCACACAAAATTATCTCTTTCCAAATGTCATTCTTTTACCGACTTCTACTACTAAGGTTCATGAAGTGATTGGTACTTACTTGAAATATTAAAAACTGTTTGTTGTTGATCATTCCTAAATGTTATAAAGATACGTAGATTAAGCGCTGAGGTATATTTATGTGCAGAAATATAATAAACACATTATATAGTTGTATCTTGTTTTGTTTTTCATTTTATTACTTTTCTTTTCTTGGAGAAAAAGAAAAGAAAAGAAAAAGGAATAGCAAAAATGAGATCCAGATCGGTTTTGATTTCTGGGCTATGTAAAGAGATACCTAATACTTAATGTATTTTTTTTATCAAATGACTCACTCCTTTGCGTACTTAATTTTATAGTATGATTGTTTCATTGCACCGTTCGTCATCGACAATGAGTTTACGCATTGCAGCCCAAATGGTCCCATCCAATTCAGTTTCAGAGGAATTTCCTCCCACGGACTTTCCGATTGTGGAATAAGCTCCTTGCCGAGGTTTTCCCAGTAGGCTACAATATAGGGTACTTCAAGAAGGGAGTAAATAGGTTTCTTAAAGATCGGCAAAGCGCATGTATGGCCTTTTTGCGCCGTGTATACTTTTATTTTATTTTCTGATAATTATTTTTGTATCGGTGTAAATAAACTGTTTTTCTTTCATTTAATGCCCTAAGTACCTATTGCAAGCGTTCATAGGCCACGGTAACCACTTACTGTCTGGTGGGCCGTGAGCTTTCTTGCCACTGTCGTGGTAAAAATTCTATAGTCAAAGGTACGTTACACTTAAGATTTTAGTCTCTGCCCACTCTTATAAATAAAAAGCGCAGTGAATACGACAAATATGAAGTATTCGTGGTATGTTTACATTTCTGTCTTTACGTGAGTGCCAGCAAATTCCGTGTATTGTATGTTTTGGTAACGGAAATATGTCTGTGATGCAAGTTTGTGCAACGTGTAATGGCTATTTAATGCACAATATCTCGCTTTCATCTCCTGTGTTATGGGTTTATTGAATATGTTAACTGGAAAGATCTGGATGGTCTATTTTCTATTTAATTGAGGGGGAAAATCATCCAATAACTTCTCCCGCTTTGGGTGAGGCGAAAGGGAGTGTCAGACTCTCTAAAAACTACCCCGTTGCTACACATGCTTTGCGAGCCGGAGCCCCGGTAAACCCGTTAGGTAGTGCGCAGCTCCAGATCGGGATGTTTGTGGTAACTGGAACCTGAATCCTGCCCCATCCCAAATCTTCAAAACCTTAGAGTATTTAGAGAATAGGGAAGATGACAAATTTTTGTTCACGAAAGTTCGCAATAAATAGAATTGTAGTATGCAAGCTGCAAAATTTTTTCATTCTATCAAACGCTCCGGAGCTCCTATGGTGCACCGCCTGTTACGGCACATCCCTAAGGAGGATTAACAACCCTAATAACAAGTTTTACGTTCCATTTTCCATCGTCAGCAAAACATGACGAGCATCCGCCGAAACTGTAAACATAATTACTAAGCCATGCCTCCGATCGCAAACGATTACATTTGTGGCGTAATTCCGCGTAATGCATTACATTACATATGACAAAATATCCGGTAATACCATGGTGTGACCTGATTATAACATTACGTCACGTTACGACTTTTGACCAGTTATGTTATGAGTCCCATGTAATTATACAGTTTTACAGGAATTACAGATTGATTGACAAGTAAATTGATTAATAAAAATTGTAATTCCTGTAAAACTTATCAATTAGTCTCTTACTAGTCAAGTACTTGCAATATTTTGGGATTGATTTCTAGGTTGAGTTAAGTATTATTTGAATTAACTGGTAGACAGTAGGCTGTGCGACGCGTCTGCACACACTGCTCATGATGAAGAGTCTCCCTGTGACTCGAAACTAGTAGAGCTTTTCTCCATTAATTTACTTTTTACTTATTTATACAAAAAAAAAAACATAATTTACGTGAGTAAACCATGATTTTTATTTAATTTAGCATCACGGTAGTTATTTGGGTTTTAGGTTTTTGGGAAATTCTCTGTAGGGGCGCGATGTATGGTAAATATTTGCACTTACAGTTGCACTGTTGCACAAAACAATTACATGAGAAAATATGCAGTAAATAATTCCAGAATGACCTATAATCCTGACGTTAAGCTGATTACATCATTATTCTGTTATGATTTAAGTGCATTTTCATTTGTTATTGTTTTTGACTTACGTTCTATTTATGATGGTGGGTCAATGTCTATGGTTAGTGTGGATAAAGTCAGTTTTCGTTTAATTCTGTATTCAAGAATCAGTATCCTTAGTATGAGTTAGCTTTACGTTTAAAGTACTCGAAAGGAGAGCGCGTTTGGGGCTCTGATTGGTCGGCTCGAATAAACCAATCAATCAGAGCAAGAGCTCTGAAAAGGAGATTGAAGAACATAAGCAGAATCGAATTAAACCTAGATAGCGTACTAGGCAAGCTGGTGGTTTCGCATGATCAGCTCTTAGCAGTGAGGCGAGGCTATACGCGCGCGTGCTAATGTAATTTTGTTGTTTTGTTATTGTGATAAAAATAAAACTAACGAGTATACAAAAAAGTTTCTTTGGGAAAGTTGTTTGTAATCATGAGTACAATCACGTGTCATTCACTAATTACCAGTCACCCTATATTTTATTGTGTAATCAGAGACTTCGTGATCTGTAATTACACTTTTGCAATAACCGCGAACAGTACAGTTTTGCACATTCAGTAAAAAAGATCTCAACCCACACGGAGAAGGAATAAGCATTTATCAGTTCTCAGTAGCATTTAGTATCCAGAATACGCATTAAGGAAAAACCTATTACAAACACTATCATTTGTTTCCTACAAGATTTACATAATTTTCAGTTACAGATTTCAGCACGAACAGTTATCTTTATCCCCACAACGGATAGCGGAAACTAACTCCATTTAATTTCAGCAACTCGCTGAAAGAAATCTTGAGATAGGCGAAATAATTTAGGTACTTAATTTATTTCTACCTACTCACAAAGGGTGTGGGTTTGGGTAGACGTAAATATATTGTTGGTAGTTAATAATTATGTTTCTATCAATTCAGTTAACACTGATAATAAGTTCTGTATAGAAAGAAAGAAAAACAGTTTATTTGCATTATTTAAAATAAACATAAAAAATATGATAAAAAATATATAAAAGTCACGGTGCAAAATATGTACTTATGTATGTATGTAAACTTTGGTAATTAGTTTTGTGGTAAATAATTTTATAATAACTAGATATCGTGAGACATACAAAATTATTAAAAAAAAAACAAATCAAACAGGGAGCCCGACGTGAGTCGCCGCGTACGCGCACGCTGCTCATAAATAAGGAAGAGTTCCTCGGTGACTCGAAACTAGTAGAGCTTTTTCCAGTAATTTTTACATGAATAAATCGTGATTTTTTAATAAAAATCTATTAAAACTTTATTTTAAATAAAATTATTTTTTTAAACATGGAGAAACTCATTCACTTGAAGAAGTTGGAAATTGGACTATCAGACTTATAAAGAACTACAAACTAGAAACCGATCCTGTATCCCATCTTAAACACATCCCCAGAAAATCTAAACCCATAGGTGAAATAATAATATTTAACTCATCAATAAAAGGAAATCGAACACATTTCACCAAAACCCAATTTACTCGTATCCACGAACAAACTTAATGCATCCACTCAAAATTATGAGCAGATAAAATTAAACAAATCGATTGATCGAGATCCGAATTCGCGTATCGATACGTCACACGATGAATCGATGCAAAATCTTGCACTCGGTTCGTTGAACCCGATTCTTGAAACAGTATTTAACATTACAGGCTTTCAGATCTTATGTTGATGGATTGATATAAAAGGATGAGGGTGTATTCTGGGAAAATTTTTGGGTCACTCGATTTAGGTTCTTAAGTATTTACTTATGTTTTCAGGCGTCAAGGACCGCGCGACCATATTAGCCATCGTAAGTGCAGGTCTGATGACAGCGAGCAAAGGTAAGTCACCGCTGATCAGAAACAGACCCGTGCGTATGGCACGTCGCGTTCCGTGAGCGCCTCAAAGAGTCATCAGACTACCACAGATGGGGCCCAGTTGGGCTGATGCCTGATCTGGAGCTGCGGACTACCTAGCGGATTCATCGGGGCTCCGGCTCGAAAAGAAGAAGTAGGAACATTACCTAGGTAGCGGGTTTACCGAGGATCCGGCTCGAAAATCAGGAGTAGGAACGGGGTGGTTTTTAGTCAGTAAGAGTCTGACACTCCCTCTCACCTCGCCCAAGGCGGCAGAAGTCATTGGATGATTTTCCTTCTCAAAAAGGTCTTTTCGTGATTTTTTTTGCCTTTGACGCTGGTTCCTGTGAAGTTGAAGCCCTTCATGCTTGAAACTATACTACTTCCACTTATTCCACTTTAATCTATACATATAAATCAGTTCAGCTGTTCCAGTGTTGAAAGTGTATGTCATTTGTTTTCTAGAAATGGTTATCTAGAAATCGAAGCCAAAATTTCTCTACCACTTGCAACCACTAAACCAACGGTATAATATATCAGTCATAACATTAACATCAAACTTATCATTCTGTAGAGAATTTAATTTTCTAGAGAATTGCAATAAGCTGCACTTTCTATGCAGTATGCATCTAAGTAGGTCGTTGGTACTGACGATGTACTGTCGGCAAAATGTTTTAGTGATTCTTTGACTATAAATTGTTTTAGGTTTTCATTTACTTAGGAGTTCTGTTGTAAGGGGAATATGATAAGAATGAAGCTTCTTGAAGCTTTTTTAAAAAGGGTTTATATATCTAATATAGGGAAAGTACAAAATCGTATCTACTGTTGAACTTATTTTTAACAAAGAGTTAAGGAATCGCGTGCAAAGTACACCTAAATGCATCAATACATTTACCCTATTGAAAATGACGCTGTCAATATTTTTCTAGTCATTATTTCACATTTTTTGATTAAGCTAATTACTGTTTTCAATTGACTAGAATTAACCTAAATCTAAAAGTAGTACATACCTACCTCGGATGGTAAGCTCGCTCTTTTGTCGATAGTACTAACGCGGAGATACAGTAATCTTATTAAAATTGTACGTTCATGAGAAAGTTTTCTTCAACAAAAATATTGTTGGTTTCCCGTGAGATTATAAGCAGTAAAGAAAATTACATTTTATATTTATAATGTATAAGAGTTGCTTTTAACTTGTGACATAGTAAGACTTTTAGCTCTTCTTTAGCCTCTTTTGTGGTAAGACCAAGACCGATCGATTCTTCATCTTAATAATGGTCAGAGCTGCGGGCTGCCTAGCGGGTTACCGGGGCTCCAACTCAAAAAGCAGGAGTAGGAACGAGGAGGTTTTTTGTCAGTAAAAGTCTGATAGTACGTAGGTAGATAGTCAGTAAGAGTCTGACACACACCCTCTCGCCTCGCCCAAGAGGGGAGAAGCCATTGGATGATTTTCACCTCTCAGTAGAATATTATTGTAATCACAACCAAAATGTCGGCTGTCATCTACATAATGGCAGCCACACACGATACAGTATACTTGCGCAAGTCTGGCCTTGCGCAAGTATACTGTATACTATAGTATAGTATAGTATAGTAATTTACACGTACTTTTTACCATTTGTGTTATAAGTCCCATGTAATAGGGAATGAGCCTATTGTCTTGTATTGTATTGAGCCTATAATCGATCAATGAAAACCAATGAAGAGATAATTCATAATCGATTTGAATCGTTTACAAATGTATGACGTATAACAAGCTTTGTTATAGAAAAGATTATCACGAATTATGAACGGAGAATGGTTGGCAGGTTTCCAGATCCACATCAAACGGTCAGTAGTCACTTTGCAATGCTTTACGTTTTTTTAAATGGTGATACTTAATTAGTTGTAGAATATTGTAGATCATATACAATTGTAGATAATATACAATGGCAAAAGAAATAGAGGCAGACAAACTAGAAGATGGGAAGACGACATCAGAAAAATAGCAGGTCCATTATGGACCTGTATAGCAAAAGATAGATTACTGTGGAAATCTTTAGAGGAGGCCTATGTTGGAGGACAAGCTACAGAGTAAAAATGACCGTTTACTGATAAGTCCTTAATTTATAAACATGCTAAGATTATAAGTTTTTAAACTGACATGGTAACTAACACTATTATTAGAACCATGATCACGGATTAAATGGCGCTTGCAACAGTGCCGAAATATCGGAGACTCACAAAAAATAATAAACGTGGTAAATATCCCGTAATAAGTTCTAATAATAAACATGCTAAGAAACTATTTAAAAAATTAGTAAACATATTTGTATATATAAATTGTAAATCTTTCACAGTTCAGCAATAAAGGCTATTTTATTTTATTTTTATTTATTTAGTTTATTTTTATAATATATACAAGTCTGGTTACAGTAAAGAAGAATACATTTGGCTCCATCCCTATTCTTCCCGCGGGTTTTATATGAGTGTTTTTCCATCAGATATTGTAACACTAAACAAGATAATACCTTACCTATTGAACAATCTGCCGGCAAACATAAGGAGTGAAACAAAAATAAATAGATTTAAACGCAAATTAAAATTATATTACTGGACACTTTAAGTTTATAGAAATGTTTAACATACTAACATAGAGATTCAGCGACCCCACAGTCAAACCATTACAACGGTTTTGTGGGGCTTAGTATATAAAAATGTAATCTGTGTGGAAATAGAATAAATAAATAAATAAATAAAATAATGAAGCTATGCAACGAAGATGAAATAGCTAAGCTGTGAAACTATGTGACCGTTTCCTCTAATACTAAGCTGTGTAGTCATGCGAGGAAGATATGCCGCCGCAAAGTAACCTTGCGAGAAAAATGCGCAGTTCGAGTATGCGGTGTATCGATAGTACGATCACGAGGCACGCATCTTTCCATACAAAAAATATAGCTGTAGCGTACTTAGCGTAGTAGCACGGAGTCTGGAATTGTGTCCGGTATATGGCAATAGGCTCATCCCCTATTACATGGGACTTATAACACAAATGGTGAAAAGTGGCTGTTAATTGTATAGCGGCATTTTGTCACGTAATGTGCACCTCTGCCTACCCCTTCAGGGATAGAAGGCGTGACGCTACATGCTAGGGTCATTTAAACCAAAGTGTTTTTTTTTCAAAATAAAGTCAGTTAAACATGCAACTGACTATACAAAAATTTTGCTGTTTAGAAAACAGCTGAGCATCTCTTACATAATACTACACTTAGAATCTAAGCAAAATAGCACATGCAAGGCTCTATCTACTAACTTGGAATAAATATGGCCGCCGAGGTATATCGGCGGCGGTAACGAAACCATAGCGAGTTTTAAACGGACTCCTGGCGCCATCTATCGAGCTAAATGGTAGTTAAACTTTGCCGTGTAGATGCCTAGATAACCTACAACATTACAGCTTTTCTGTGTTCAAGGAAAATGGGGCTGTATATACAGAATTTAATATTTGATTAATTTAGTAATTTTTATTTTAAAATTTTCTGTTTTCGTTGAAATATTTAGTTGTGTTATGTGTGATCTCCATACGGTATAAACAATCATGCATTTATTGTTTGGAATTGTAAATATATGTACTTTTTAAAAGAGTAAAGAGTAACGGACGGAACGGAACGGAAGAACAAGCAAGATACTCCATATCTTGCTCGTTCTTCTCCATTCGAAGCTACACTTTGGAACGCACCTAGCTTCTTTGACGGAGAGACTGACAGACTATTATTTATTTCTTTATTTGTTGACATAAGTACCTATTTATGGTTTAATTTGAATTTGACTTTAATTTTATCATTTACTAGCCGAGCCAGCAAATGTTGTTTTGCCTAATAAATTATTTCTAGAAAATAGTTAGTAGCCGATTCTTTATATGCGTATTCAGACCTACTGAATACACTTATAAAATTTGGTAAAAATCGTGAAAGCCGTTTCGGAGAAGTACAGTAACTAACATTGTGACATGGAAATTTTATATTATATTAAATTATGGTTTAAAATGTTATGTTTTGAGTATAAAGACTATCTAATTTGTGGAAAGCAAATAAATGAATATGAATAATTTGAATTTATATTATGGTCATAAAAAGCACTGGCGAAACTGTTATACAAAAGACATGAGATCTATTATAGGAATGAACCCATTTAAAACCCATAAATCTTGCCAACGTTTCACCAATTAGGTTTTATGGTCTACTTTGATGTTGAGAATTGAGATTTTTAGAAGTCATCCTTGTCACTCAAGCTGTTTTACTTACAATTGATTATTGGTCCATGTAAGTGCAAGAAGCTTTAGTTTTCTTAAACTGGTCTATGGATTATGATGCTATGCAAATTATCTAATATATACTATGTGATAGCTTAGAGGTGACTATGGAATCTACTATACTTTAAGTGTGGGAGAGTCGTGCTTCGGCACGAATGGGCCGGCTCGACCGCACGGCCTCACAGAAAACCGACGTGAAACAACGCTTGCGTAGTATTTCGTTGTGTGTGTGAGGTTACCAGAGGCCCAATTACCCCCTTCCCAATCTTCCCAACCCGGATTCCCCAACAATCCTTAATTTCCTAACCCCCAAAAGGCCGGTAACGCACCTGTAACGCCTCTGGTGTTTCGGGTGTCCATATGTGGCGGCGATTGCTTACCATCAGGTGATCCGTCTTACCGTTTACTTTGCCTTTGATTACAGGAGTTGCAGCAATTTTCCAAACATAACCTCCTGCCTCATCAGGGGCGGTAGGATCATCATGATCATAGGTTATCATGTGATGATTTTCCACCCACAAACAAAATGTCAAATATCACCACAAAATAGCTAGTTAGCTCTCAAAATCATCACTTATCGTTAGATTTGTTTCGTTGAAATCGATCACGATAAACTATAGGCAGTTGAACGGGAGCCAACGAGCCAACGTAACGATATGGATCAATGGCTGACGCTGTCTGTGTGTGGTATCGTTATTAATGCGTACGCGCATGTGATCTGGTTCCGCAAACTATTACTGATGTATGTATAAACAACGTGGTTGTTGTTCAACGTAGGTGTTACGAATTTTCTCCAGTCACTTTGTTAATTTAAAGTCTGTCGATTAGTGATAGATTTTTGATGTTAGTTGTTTTTTTTATGGGCAGTAAATCATCGAATGACTCATTCGAGGAGGGAGTGAGGGAGTGTCAGACTCTTATTGACTTAAAGCCACCCCATTTCTACTTCTGCTTTTCGAGTCGGAGCCCGGGTAAACCCTAGTAAAGGCTAGGTAGTCCGCAGCTCAGGAAACCAATGGGTAAACTCTAAAACCGATACTTTATAATTTTATTATGGTTAGTAGTTTACTACAAAAACGAAACCAAGAGGAAAATCCGTGTATACGTTGTAAACAAATTCGTATCTTTTAGTGACCTCAAATTTTTTATGTGTTTACATTTCAGATACATTCTGGATACCCGCTTTTAGATTGTTTGTTTGTCCTGTCCCAATCTCGAAAACTGCTGGACTCATATCGAAAATTCCTTCAATGATTTATGATGTTGATAAAGTAATAACGTTTTTAAAGCTGACTTTATTTCAGCGTGTAGATTTCAAAGGGCTCGCCTTGGAAAGAAAATTTATATAATAATATAAGGTGTTCTAAAATTATCTGCCACGACTTTAATGGGAGGTAGTGATAGGGTTCCCAACTATACTGTTAAAAACAGTATTATACTGTTTTTCACTAAATTATACTTTTTACTGTTGAACAATAATAAAGTATACAAAATACTGTTTTCAAAATGCTTAACACTACACAGTGTTAAATGTTAGACGCTCACACATATTGAAAAAAAAAAAACAAAAATACTGTTAATTTTTCTAAAATACTGTTTACTTTCCTCATAACAAACTCACAGGTAGATTTATTTGTATGAATAAAAATACTCGTCCACAAAAATAGTATATTTACTATTGTAATCTTCAAATGTAACTACCTCCCATTAAAGCCGTGGCAGATAATTTTAGAGCACCTTATATACGGTCGTGAATGTTTTTTTGTGTGTGAATATGTCGTAAAGTGATGTGGATAAGAGTATTATTCTCGTCTCGTGTCGTTCTCCGTCAAACGCAAATAAAATTTACCACAAAAACAAATAATAAAGAGTAGCGTTTTAACACGTGTTGTCAACGGGATTTATATTTAAAAACAGGTGTTGTGTGTAGCGGTTTCTATTGTAAGGTTCTGTATCCCTATACTCTTTGTTCTGTATGATATACTTTTTAAAATTGACACCAAGTAGAATACTAGGTGTCAATTTAAATTTCTTTCTAAGTGTCAAAGTCGATTTAAAATTGAATCAAATTAATGTTTGTTGTAGTTGTGGATGCATTTTTTGAGCACAAGAATTTTGATTCCTAATTTAGGAATGTCTGACAAGATGATGATTTTAAAAACTTCGATATATCGTAGTTTAGCTTTAATTAAATAATATTAAATCATATTTTAATGCAGGTGAAATTATGTATGTTCTAGAAATTTCAATTAGTTTGTATGGAAACCGGAGGGAAAAGGGCAACCACAGACACGACGAGAAACACGCAAGAAATACTATGTGAAGAAGGATCAGCTTGGACTTGATGCAAAATCCAAATATTTGTATATTTGGCGTTTGGTTAGGAAAGAGAAAGGTACATACATTAGGGGAAAAAAGAAAAAGAAAAATGTACTTAGTGCAAACCTTTCCTGTTTCTTTCTTATTTCTGAATAATTCTAGAAACATAAAGGATGAAAAATCCCGAAAAGATAGCAGACAGATGCACAGTCTTCACTGCTCATCCCTTAGCCAAGGAACCCTAAAACAAACACTCAAAGAGCGCGATGTCAACGCGAATTTAAATTTAAAAACGTGTTCTATTTTCGTAAAAAAGCCGTTAGTCACACTCCACGGCCGTATTCTGGATTCTAGATGCGTTATGAAAACATTATCGAGCGAGATGACAGATAGAATAGGGCTGTTTTTAAGTGTACTCTGAATTATTAGATAAACAAAATGTTTCGAATAATGTAAAGCTTTTCGTTAGTTTAGTAACTGTTATTGTTGAACGCTTTTGAAAATTTTGTTTACTTTTGTGAGAAAATTTACGTGATGTTTGTGTTGAAATGGATATTATGTAAGGATGCTATTTCAAAATGTAATGTAATAATTACGTGTTAAGTTTGTTTTTCCATTGTCTTGGGTTTAGGAGAGAATGCTGAGTCATTGTTTTGGTGAATTGTTCGAACATATTGTTTCTATATTCTGGACAAAAGAGGTTGGGTATGATACTCGTGTATGGTGATTGTGATACCTATGTTATATGGGGGTGGATAGAATTGGCCTATAAAACTTGATATCAGTTTCTAACTAGCTTTCGTATGCCTATTGTTACATGTTATGAAATTGTAACTTCACCCTGATTATATTACCGAATAAATTCAATATATCTAATATTGGCAGGACGTTATTTAACAAAGGCGTATAACGATAAGACTCCTCGACTAGTTTTTAGCTACGCTCGGAGCCCATAATTATAAGTAGCGTACGCGACAACCGAGACAGTGTATCGCAGTCAACTGTACAATAAATGGCACGCCTTTTAATCCGCAAAAGGGTAGGCAGAGTACATACTAATAATAAAAAAAAAAAAATACGTACAATGTATCTGAGCACCCACTTTTTACCAGTTATAAAAGTTTTTGGAAAACAGTGATACTTACTGTTATCTAAAAACTTAGGAGCCCATTAAATAAAGTTCCCCAAGAATTAAGAAAGCTCTCCGACCAGCCGAGGTGATCGTGCATGGCGGGCTTTCTGCTCAAGCTGTTGTTCGTTGGGATTTTTTATCCATGTTACTGTATTTGTATGTAAACTTTACATGTGCGATGGGTAGGATTTTTAGTAACGTCATTCGTTAATTTAATCGTCGATCGTTTATGTGCAACCCACTTCTGTCATCTGCCACTTATCGTGTGTGTAATAGAAGATGAGTACCTAACTGTAACAATTAGATATATGTAGAGGATTTCAAAGGAGAATAAAGATGTTGGCAGAAGTGAGTGGTTAATAAAGTAACAATTATGAGTATTACCGAAACTGTTACAACATGTTGGCACGTGTGACAACAGCTGGTGGGCTGTTGATGTTCATTGCCGTAGTAACCTATTTGTGTTACAAAACGTCGATGACCTAAAATATTATTGTAACTTTCGTGAGACATACTAAATTAATAATTATGTTATCGGCTTACTCACGTAATGTTTTGACGAGGAACTCGACTAGTTTCAAGCACTGCTAGAGGCTCATAATTTCATGAGCAGCATTCCGCGACACACGACGCGGCGATTGTCGCGCTGCTACGCTCATGAATATGAGCCTCTAGCATGGCTTGAAACTAGTCGAGTTCCTCGTCAAACAATTACGTGAGTAAGCCGATAACATAATAATTAACCTAAAATATTGCTTATATTATAAATGAAAGAGTTTGTGTGTTTTTGTGTATGTTTGTTAAGGTACAAGTTGGAAGCGTGTGACATGCAAACTCCATCCCCCTGACGACCATTCCTCTTATGTAGAGGACATCCTCAGTCCAGCAGTAGACTGACAAGGGCTGTTGATGTCATGATGATTTTAAAATGTACATAATTGATCGGGTATTGGGCCTGGATTAGAAATAAATTAAACATTTTTCAGTAAGGAGTCCTATTGAGGGCAATTTAATGAATAATTAAGTGTTTAAAAAAATTAAAAGTTTTGTTAGTAAGTAATTATTTTTTATAATAACTATCGTGAGATACTTATATTAAATTACGCGAGTAAACCGTGATTTTTAGTTAATTAAACAATTAAAAGTATCGTCAATCCTGTTACTCAAACTTTACTGTCTCCGTGTGACAAGACTTAAGTATGACTTATATTTATTCAGTAGTCATGCTGATGATGATGACTAAGCAATAAGGTCTAAATTCGCGTAACTTCTTAACTACATCACTTAGCAACCGAATTAATAGTTCAGTTATTTGTTAGTGCCCTAGAATAGATGCACGCCAGTGACCCCGCGCATGCGCACCTCTCTATATTTACTAGTCCACTGTTCATATAATGACGTATGACGTCATCATGTCATGAGCTGAAGTTTCAAGAGCTGAAGCTGTTTGATGTGCCCTTTAAGGTTGGAGCTGCGGACTACCTAGCAGGTTTACCGGGGCTCCGGTTCGAAAAGCAGGAGTAGGAACGGGGGGTTTTTAGTCAGTAAGAGTCTGACACTCCCTCTCGCCTCGCCTAAGGCGAGAAAAGTCATTGGATGATTTGCCCCCTCAAAAAAAGGGTATGTGGTTGAAAGCGGCAGAAAGCGGGCTGGCGGCCAAAGGCAGATTGATCAACGCTAAAAAAAAAAAAAGGTATATGGTTTGGTTACATTTCAAAAAAAGTATCTATTTATAGTTTAATTGGAATTAATGATTTGACTTTGACTTTGGTATCAAACTAGTCTAGTTATTGAGTAAAAGTAAACTTGTTGAATTATTACAAAGTAGTATGTGTACAAGCTTCTGCCAGCGGCTTCGCCCGCTGCGAGCTGCGCATCTTCCTCGTACATCTACATACCTTAGTATCAGTGGAAACGGTCACATAGTTTCACTGCTTAACTATTACATCTTCGTAGCATAGCTACATAGCACATCTCTGGTGGGAAAGCACCCTTGCCCGCAAACCCAATCGGGAATCGGCCGTCTATGGTGTGGTGACCTTTAGGTCGTGGAACACTTACCAAAGAATAACAATATAAGAGCCAGCTTGGGGCTAGTAGAATACCAGCGCAAGGCTCTGTCTTGCACATGCTGAACTGGTCCCATTTCACCGTAAACTTGGGACATACGTATAAAATCCATACCATACATAATTATTTATTATTTATTTGTTTTACTTGTTTAGTACGTTTTTAAATATTTAATTATAAAAAAAAAAACATTTAAAAATATAAAAAGCAGTAGCCTATCAGTAACGGGAGAAATCCAAGCTACCGGCAGTCAGAGCTCAAGAGATATAATTAATAATTATTATTATCAAATCCTTCATAAACTGTACACATACGTCATTTGTTTTTTTAAGTGAGAAACAAATGTTTTTTCTTTCTTACTTTCTAAGAGTTTTTACCAACTCAGGAATTTGCTAAGAGAAGTATTACTAACATCAAAATCATGCTAAAATTCTCATACAAAAGGCTGGTACACTACATGAGCTCATAAAAGTCTTGTAATGTAATTCACTCGCGAGATTTATGTACACTGAAATAATTTTCATCTCTGAAAAAAGAACTTTGAACTTTAAATTGGTACAAAACAAAGGGTATTTATCATTACACCTTTTGTTCTATGAGGTGGGAAGCGGAGCTGTACAAGACATCTATTCTATAACATAAAAATCGCTGAATAAAGTTTAGTCCACTCTCGGACCCTCGGATCCCGATAATTTATGTGTCCACTCGGCCTCTAACTATGGTGTATTCTCGTCTCCTGAGGGCCGAGAGTGGATTTTTATTACCAGCGAAATTTTAGTTTCCACTCGGCTCTCAAAGTACAGTTGCTGAAAAAATATTATCCGTCAATCCCCTAGAGTAGTAGAGTAGGAGTACGGATGCGAGTGCGGATGAAAAGACAAATCTCGAAAACAGTTAAACCGATTTCATAATTCTTTTTTTGTCGGGTTTGTTATTATAAGGAGAAGGTTATTATGTAAGAAAAAGTATATGAAGATGCGCAGAAAATCATTCCAAAGCTGAAGAAAGTTCGCGGTATCCCCTAGTTACTGATAGTATAATCTAGTTTGTGTGTTTATTTAATTGAAGGTGATAATCTCTGAAAATATAACTTAGGTAAAGGTATGTTCCGGAGCTGCGGACAACGTAACAGGTTACCCGGGGCTCCGGCTCGAAGAAGGAGAAGGAACGGGGTGGTTTTTAGTCAGTAATAGTCTGACACTCCCTCTCACCTCCCCTAGGGCGGTAGAACTCATTGGATGATTTCCCCCCCTCAGAAAAAGGTAAAGGTATGTTATAACATAACTGAAATACTAATTAACTTTTTCAATTCAGCAGTTTTTGTTTTTTCCTGTAAAATCTCCTAAACTAATCCGTTTCCTGTCGACCAAAATCAATGTAGGTACCTATAGCAAATGAATGTGCCAAACCGCATCCATTTTATGAACATCTGACCCAAATATTTTAGACTATAATATAAACATTCGGAGTTTATTTACATTTATACCAAACGTAATTAAAATATTATTACAAATAAATACTTTTCGCGTAATAAATAGTCGGGGGAATGTAAACATGTTCTGTCATTCGGTCGATGTAAATAGGCCAATCTACATACATAAGTCGACATCTATGTAGAATATATTTTATCAGCACTGCTTCTCTCCCCGTGGGTGTCATAAGGGTGCTTTCCACCAGATATGTGCTATGTAGCTATGCTACGAAGATGTAATAGCTAAGCTGTGAAACTATGTGACCATTTCCATTGATACTAAGCTATGTAGCTGTGCAAGGAAGATGCGCAGCTCGAGTATGCGATGTATCGATAGTAGGAAAGCCATCCATAGCACGCATCTTTCAAAAAATATAGCTTGCAGTGCATTGTCACAGCTTGATCGTGCTATCATGTATTAAAATAAGATTATTAGATGGCCAAATATATTATTCCTGTGGCATAAAACGTAGCCTAGCCTATAAGTTATTCTTCTAGATATTGTTAAAAAAATTTAAAAAGAGTAACGATGGAGTTTCTTGCTCATTCTTCTCCATTCGAAGCTACACTTTGGAACGAGCGCCTAGCTTCACTGATAGACAGACTAACGGATAATTCAATTTGACGTTTCAAAAGTGCCTAATTTTGGATTAATTGAAATAAATGCTTTGACTTTGACTTGACCGTAATCTACCTATGTTTCAAACTTCATTCCTTTTGCTTCAGCAGTTATGGTGTGAAGAAGTAATAAACAAATATACAAGTTGTCGCATATATGTATATTATTTCGCGTTTTTTAAGTAGGTATAATAGTAGTAGGATGATATTAAAATACCCAAAACGTAAGTCAATGTCCTTTTAATAATCTACGTAAATACGTTACATACTCCTACTTACTCTCACAGGAAACAAGCGTCATATACATATATCATAAATAAAGTTTAAATTCATAAAAAAATAAATTTATTCTTTCCTCCGCGATAAATGACAATATTTATGTTCGTTAAAATAAATATTCTAAATACAATCCCTGGCATGGTATCAAGGCAAAATCTAATAGTTTGATAATTTAGAAAAATATCATCACGCCTCATATATTACGTGTGTGTCATCGACACACAAATAGACAGACGTACTACGAATGTAATAAAGTTATTAATATTGATATTTATTGCTAGTTTTCTCGTTAAAAATTTGGGAGAAGTGACGTTTGAAGGATTTTTAGCGGTTTGCTTAACAATAAAACAAATAAGAAAATATGTCAAACACAAGGACAAAAAAAATGTTTTCATTAGGTATCATTCATTATCATGTTCTATCATTTCAATATAAATGATAATTCGATGAGTAAGTATGTTGTTTTTTTATGGTAGGTAATATTGTGATCCGTCTACGGATCACCTGATGGTAAGCAATTGGCGTTGCCCATGGACACCCGTAACACCAGAGGAGTTAAAAGTCCATTGACGGCCTTTTGGTTGCTAGGAATTTGAGGATTGAGGATTTGGGCACGAGCACCTAGTTTCCCGGTCAGGCAAACTAACAGATTATTCAATTTGACATTTCAAAAGTCTCTAATTGAAGATTGATTTTGTCTTTGGGGTTAGGGGTAGGGAGAACGAATTGGGCCTCCGGTAACCAAATCAAATCAAATCACTTTAATGCACATTCATATGGCGAAATTAAAATCATATAATTTATGAGTCAGAATATACCTACATTATAATTTCTTAGTTAAGAGTCTGGACAATGATATACTGTATACTACCTTTTACTTTGACCATGCGGACAAAACCAAATGTAACCACTAGTACATAGTATATAAAAATACCAACTATATAGCCTGAAAAAGCAATATATGATTGTTTTATTGAACAGTAAAATAACTGAAAAGCGCCGATTGTTCCTGTAAACTTTATAGCCAATATATTTAACGAGCGCTCCAAGCATGTGCTTAGGTATCATTAATTTATTTTTAATACTCATCTGGTATTATTCAGGTCGAGATTTTGGAGCACTAGGTCTTGGGTTCGATTTCCAAGTCGTTACTTTTTGTTGCTATAAGTGTTATGTAAGGTGTTCTAAAAGTATCTGCCACGGTTTTAATGGGAGGTAGTGTTTTGTTTGAAGATTACAATAGTGAAGAAATTTCGTACCCCGGACCAGTTAATTCAATTTGAGAACAAATACGCATTACGTCGCTTCAGCAATAAAAACGATTGGTAGTAATAGTGAAAGAGATAGCTCTTTCATAACAAACGCACACGTAGATTTTAGAGAGAAAAACTCAGTCCCGAATATTTTTTCGACCCTAAAATTTGCTATAAATTCAAAACCGGATAATCAAAACCCCCTCGCTCGACAGTAACGCTTTGAAATACCGAAGAGGTTCCCATTTCTTAAAATTAATTATTTGATGATATCATTTTAACAAAAAGAGTGTTCCTAAACTAAAACCCAAGAACACTCCTCAACGTTCTCATTTCCCATACTATCGCACTTATGGGAAATTCCATGGCGTGTCGACTGGGTCTCATAATAATGTATGAACATGGTTTATACTTATATTAAAATTGTAAAATTACTTGAAAAGTTAGGTCATTGCACTCTATTTATCTTTTTTTAAATAACACACTTGCTTTATACATATATATAGTTTTGAAAAATAATGACAATGATGTAGATTCAGCAATCATTGTGCTGATTGTCGTATATGCTAATGGCTGCATTGGCAAAAGTCCCGACCAACACCTGAGTAGGCTAACGTTAGATGGTTGGGTCCAGGGCCTATTTCTGAAGTAGTACTTATTAGTCACAAAGTTTGTGATCCACCCGATCCACCCGAGCAAAGTGGTTCTCTTTTTTTAAGGGGGAAAATCATCCAATGACTTCTCTTGCCAGGGCGAGGCGAGAGGGAGTGTCAGACTCTTACTGACTAAAAACCACCCCGTTCCTACTCCTGCCTTTCGAACCGGAGCCCCGGTAAGCCCGCTAGGTAGTCCGCAGCTTTGGATCGTGGTTGGAAATAAAAAAGGGAAAATGAAATGATTATGCTGACTAAAATAATAATAATGATTTACGTCTTGAAAACCATGCATGTACCCATGGTGTCTATGGGCAGCGCTGACCGCTTACCATCAAGTGACCCTGCTGCTCATTTGACCCCTATAAAAAAACCAATTCAGCCTTTTATCACTTTTTACCAGATAATCCACGTAAGCATCAATATAATCTATTTACGCTGCAACCACCGGCATTCCTTCTTCAAGCTATTTATAAACGGTAACAGCAGATATATAGTTTTTTACGCAACAAACTCTTTTGTACTACCATCGATAATTGGGTGCCAAGGTTATTATGCCATGGAAGTCATAAACTTGACCTGGTTGCAATCGATGATAGATGTTATGCTGTTACGTTCTAAGATTATTGAAATACATAACAGGTTTTTTATTCATGGTTCCTGGATGAGGTACTGGTAATAAGGCTTGTCAATTATCGAAATGAAATGTATTTATTTTGCAAATTAGCTACAAAAGTTGTAAATAGGCTTTTGCATGTCAAACTGATTATATAAAACAAAATATAGATGAGGTCAGCATTTTAATTTCATTCATTTTTCTAACGGACTACTCTGAGAAGAAATGCTGAATCAAACTCAGAGGGCGGGCAGCAGCATATTCTAAATTTTCGGTGCCTGATCACCCAACTGCGATATCCAAATCGAGCGTGGGGATAATAGATGACTCTCTCTTAAGAGGATGGAGATCTTTGACATGTAGGACGTATTTGATACAGAGGTTGCAGATAATGATGACGATTTTCAAAATTGAGGTTGAAATATAGCTGTAATACTTGACAGTGTATTTCCACCAGAGACGTATAAGCTGTGAAACTATGTTTCCACTGATACTAAGCTATGTAGCTGTGCGAAAAAGATGCGTAGTTTGAGTATACAGTGTATCGATAGTAGGGAAGACATCCATAGCACGCATCTTTCCATATAAAAAAATATAGCTTAGCTTAGCCAATTAATATTAATATTGGAAGCCAAACGCATCCACAGCAACGTAGCATAGCACCTGGTAGAAAAGCACCCGAATTTCGTAGAAGAAATCAAGAAACTGATCAAAACAAATGGATCAATTAATCATTACATCATTAAAACCAAAGAAACACTAACACAGGAAACTATTTAGACAGACTAGACGTGTAATGGCAAAACAAAAAATGTTCGATCGACGCAAACGAATGCATAATAGTAACCAATAGTAAAACAAACTAGTTTGGATACATAATTGATTCCTGGTTGGATATAAAGTTCTGATGAAATTACCCAAGGTGTTAGAGCTACTGTCCAGACGTTAACATTTGGCATGTTTGTTTAAGTTTTCTTTTTTCATACATTTCCTGAATTAATCTTGTACTAGGGATATACTAGTTGAGTAATGTGGGAAAGCCATGCTTCGGCTCGATATGAGTACCACGGCCTCACAGAGAATTGGTCTGAAACAACTCTGTGTTTTACTATGTAAATGAGGTTATCAGAGACTTAATCCTCTTCCCCCATCCACTCTGATCGACCTATTCATGCTATTCCATAAAAAATATGTCAGTGCTTGTTGTCATGTCTAAAGGGAATGTTCCTGGAATATTGGCTGGGATGGATTGATCGCAGTTCCGATTCTTAAAAGTTTTAGTAAATTCAAGCAGTTTTATTCTTCTTTACCAATTCTCAATTCTTACATCTATACAATGCCTCGGCGTCGCGAGGTTCGAAAAAGAAGGGTCAAGACCAAAAAATAATCCATTTATATATATACCGTACAAAATTTATTGACATCTATTTTGCTGTCAACGTCAAAACCGCCGTTAACGTCAAAACCGCTGTCAACGTCAAAACCGCTGTCAACTGGCTTAAAAGGTTATCTGGCAACTAGAATTAGATTTGAAAATTGATAATGTAAACAATTTATTTTTTATTTAGAAAAAATATTTCGTTTTCATAAATCAATGTTTTAAAAGATCGAGAGTGTAGCAACAAGTTATTTTTGAATTAGAAAAAAAATCGTTTTCATAAATTAATGTCTTCAAAGACCGATAGTGTAGCAACATCTTTACAAACAGATCAACTTTGAACAGTTAAAAACGAGTTGATTTGTTAAAATTGGCGTGTGAAGGTAAACCCAGTGATTTGTTTACACTCCATGGGAACGAGCAGATTGATAGGCGATATTATTCTTTAATTATGTGTGTTTACGTGTGAATATTGCTTAAAACTGCTGGCCGGAATATGAAGCTGTCATCGTGGTGATTTTGAAGTTTTCCGGAGGTATACATAAATGTTGGTTGGAATTGATCTGATGGTGGATTTTAGAAGGCCTTGGCAGTGCTAGTATCTTTGCAAGGTTGTTGAAGAAGCTTTTTCGTGGTCAGAGTTATGTAATATAATTCAAAGTCAAAGCATTTATTTCAATTAATATTTAATTAGTGACACATCAAATTGAATTGCGACACTGACAGAGTGTCAGTGAAGCTAGGTACACGATCCAACGGACGAGAAAGAAACGCTATCATTACTATCTATACATATAATAAAATCGTAGAAAAGTGCTGTCTGTACATTGAAAATAAAAATAAAAAAATAGCAGGGGTTATTGTTATGTCGATGTCGAACCCAAAAATGTAATTGATTTTTTTTGTCTGTTTGTCTGTTTGTCTGTTTGTCTGTTTGTCTGTTTGTCTGTTTGTCTGTTCGTCTGTGCGCGCTAATCTCAGAAACGGCTGATCCGAGTTGGATGCGGTTTTCACGAATATATTGTGGGATGCTTAAATTTACATTTAGTGTTTGTTTCATGTCAATCGGTTCATAAATAAAAAAGTTATGTCAAATTAAAGAATCACGTCGAACATTCTATGCTTATACCATTATTCTCCGCAACTATTTGACGGATTTGGTTGAAATTTGGTACAGATATAGTTTAGAACCTTAGAAAGGACATAGATATATTTTTATTTCAAAAATCAAAAAATAAAAATAAGAAATAAATTATTTATAAATAATTCTATGTCGATCGTTACACGACTTCGGTTCATGTTATTGTTTTAATTCATCGAAAAAAAGTAAATAAATAGTAAAAAGGTATGAAAAAAATAATATCAATATAATAAAACATTTAGTACAAAGAAAATGCTCTAACGGAGTATAGATAATTCTATGTCGATCGTTACACGACTTCGGTTCATGTTATTGTTTTAATTCATCGAAAAAAGTAAATAAATAGTAAAAAGGTATGAAAAAAATAATATCAATATAATTAAACTTTTAGTACAAAGAAAATGCCCGAACGGAGTATAAATAAATAATCCAAGTTGTCTTTATCCTCGATAGATGGCGTTGGGATCGAAATAGATCGCGCTATGGTTTCGTTACATTCATTTGGTTGGGTATCGGCCGAGCGCTTCGGTACTATCGTAGAAAAAGTTATTATCAGTCGTATGATTATTTGTCTGTAGTGGTCCTGCTGTTTCGTATATTCTAAATTGGTTTCGTTGTATTTGTCAATTAATAAGTTTATTTGTTGGGTTTTCCTGGTTTTTTGGTTAAACTATTTAACGTAGGTTTAGTTTGATATCGATTATTAGTAGTTACTGTAGTTAGTTTTTTTAATAAAATTGTAAGTCTAATTTATAAATTAATTAGATTAGATTTAAGTCGTTTCTTTTAAATTATTTAGTTTAATCTTGGTTATTATAGCATAGAGGATAGGTTGTAATATAGTTTCTTTTTTAATTGTTATAAATTCGTAATTCGTAGCTTTCTTTAGTTTTAAGTTAGTTTAAGTCCGTTTTTAAACTATTTTTTCAATGCCCTAAGTGAGTATACATCTATTAAATTCAAACGCAGAGCTCATTATGTTGATTTTTGAAGAGTTCCCTGGAATATCTTCCACATCTCATTTTTGAAGAGATCCCGCGAGATCGGGAACTATGTGGTTAAAACCAAAAATTTGCCGGAAGTCACTATTCCACGCGAACGAAGTCGCGGGCAAAAGCTAGTTTATAAAAAAATACAACATTTCTGATACATTATTTGAACTTTTACATAATACTAGCGGACCCGACAGACGTTGTCCTGTCTACACGTCTATAATTAGAAAATTTTAAACTTTTTTTAATACTCGTAAGCTAAAACATTCTGGACCATTTTGATGAAAATTATTATTCAAATGTTATGACAATATCTAACGTCATTAATATTTGACACTGCGATGGTAGCGCCGTCTATCCGATCCAATGTAAAACATTCCAAAATCAACAACTACTAATAAATTAAAAATTATTTAAAAAAACCTTGTCCAGCGGACAAAATTGTGAATCTAAACCATTCTCAGATCCCCTTGAACACACACAAAAAATTTCATCATAATCAGTCAAGTCGTTTAAAAGGAGTTCAGTGACATACACACTTACAGAAGAATTATATATATAAAGATGTGAGAATAATGTAACGACAACACATGGTCAAAATTAAAGCGACTATAAAACCAATTTGTGGAAAAAATAATATGTAAAGACGGTTGTTTCAAACATAGATAAAGAGACAAATAATGCTTCTATACAAATATAAAAATCTTTCTTTCATTACATTCTTGTAGAATTAATTTTATTACCGCATCATTGTCATAAAACGATAAGGCCTAAGTTTTTACCCCACATTGGGTGTTCAAAAACAACATTTCTGCTTATTCATTGCAAAAACAGGAATAGGATATTATCTTGTATTCAGATATCTTAGGCTTTATAGACCACCTAGAAACAAACAATAATGGTTCTAACAGTTAAACCCTAACTGCGAGTTAGGTAACTCCTAAAGTAAATCTACGTTAATGTCAGAACCATTTCTAGTCGTAACCCGTAATAACCTTAACTAAGGGCAATTTTACTGTTTAACTGTTACTGCTTCGGTTCAGCAGTGTTATTCTGAAAGTTCGTTTTGCAAAGTCATTGCGGGATACACGGTGAGTAAAAATTTTGAATGTTGAAAATAAGTAAAGTGAAGTGAGTGAGTGAGTAGCGGCACCAAAATTTTCCCATCTTCAGAGACAAAAATAACAACGCTCTTGCCGTACAAACACAATTTCGCATTTATTTAGTTTAGTAGTATAATTGATTGAATTACAGGCAGAAATCTATGGGTACCCACATCATAACTTTGACTTTTATTTTGGGTTGTTAAAAAAAACACAACAAACTCACAGGTAAATTAAGACCTCTAATACCTTAACATGCAAATAAAGAATCTGAGTTTGATAGCCATTAAGAGCTGAATTTCATTACCATGTAGAACCTGAACTCCACAGATTCACAGGTACTCCATTTCATAAGGGTCGAAATACAGTCTTAATTGACTTAATTTGCACCCTACAAATTCACAAAACATTCAATTAATTTGTCCAATCGCAAACGGGATTGTCATATTAATTATTAACGCATTGGGCCCAGTTGTAATTGCCAGTTTAGCGCCCACGAATTTACGGGTCCCATTTTTTTCGTGAGCCCAGAAACCAGTAGGCCCTTGTTTTTCCAATACTCGTGAAAATTAACAATTCATGAAAAACCGGTGTGAAACGACGGTTGCGTTGTGTTTAGCTATGTGTGTGCCCAAAATGGCAGCAACGCACTTTTTATGGGATAAGCTAGCAAATGTGCAGGTGGATTACCTGATGGTAAGCTATTAGCGCCGTCCATAACAACCCAAAACACAGAGGAGTTACAAGTGTGTTGCTAGCTTTCTGGGATTTTAGGGTTTGAGGATTTTGGGGAGATTGAAAAGATGCAGAATTGGGCGAGGTATTTGTTATCTTCACTCGTCATAATAAAGGAGTTCCTTTATTATGAAGAGTGTTGATGATCGGTGCTGATTGCTTACCTCACTATCAGGCGATTCATCTACTCATTAGCCTTCAAAAAACTACGTTGTTAAACTCCAAAATAACAAACGTATTATGAAGAATAGACTAGATGAGTAATATAAAACGTATGTGCAATGAAAAGACGATAAAATCCTGATTCCCGTGACGTTTAGCCGTTCGAATTCATGATGATGATTACACAATGTGCTCTCATGATTAGGACTGACGTCATAGTCTTGTATAGTTTTTGAATTTGAAAATTTTACGACTGGTCAGTGTTATAATAAATATATTTGTTTCTAGTGGGACTGGTTTCTGGTATTGATAATGAGTGACGATGTTTCCTGAGTTCCGGGTAAGCCGCTTTTGTATTGGGTTTTTGCATTTTGTAGTTCTTAGTAATTGAATATGGTCGGTGTATGTCTGATTTAGTTATCAGTCAGAGTCATAATTAGAGCCCAGAGTCCTGTTTGTATATTCGGTCTGATGCAAGAAGAGATTTATTTAATTACTTAAAAGAATATCCTTAATTATACCTTAATTAAACAGTTCATCCGTGATCATGGCGCTTGCAACAGTTCCAAAATATCGGAAACTCATCGAAATAAATAAACATGGTAAATATCCCGTCTCAAGTTCTAATAATAGTCTTAATTAAACCTACATTGAAGAGATAGGAAGCAGATTCGACTTTAAATAAACCCAACTTCTGGAGCTGTGGACAGCCTTACCGTGGTTCCAGCTCGACTTCGAAGAGCGGTAGTAGGAATGGGATGGTTTTAATTCAGTAGGAGTAGAGTATCGTCTGATAAGGCTCCTGCATCTTATATAATGGAGAGTAAACGTATTGAAAATATGCTGAATTTAATTTTTTGTGGTATTGGAGGCCATGAGCAGACGGATCACCTGATGATGAGCCATCCGCAATGCTCATGAACACCCATAACATAAGAGGCCTTTCAAAAAGTCCTTTCAACTTTGAGCTTCGAAGAAAAGCTAATGCAAGATCCTACACACAAATTCCACACCTGAAACCATGAAACCACTGTTCCTTAGTAGATTTATGGCAAATTTTACAACCGGAAGTAGCGTATAGTCATTATAAGCACGTTCAAAGATTTGGATTCGATACAACGTTAACAGGATGTTTGCAAATCAGTTACCGAGTTTACTTTATAGCCCTATATTGTTAGTACTGAAATAACTTAAAGTAGGTCGTAATTGTGACCTAGATTTTGATTATGGGTTCATGGCGCAAATACCTAATGACAGATTCAGGATTTGAAAAAAAAATCAAAAGGATTTTTATGAGTCGTATTAACTTAAATGAGCTCTACTCGTTATATTATCTAGGTATGAGACTAGACTATAGTCTTGAATAAGTTCGGCACTGCTGAGCCGCCTCGACCGGAGTGATACCACGACCGTACATAAATTCGACGTGAAACGCTTGCGTTATGTTTCGTTGTCTACGCAAAAACTAATAAAGACGTGTGTTAAAAACTAAAATTTTCCAATAGAGAGTCACTTGCCATTTTTTTTGAGGGGAGAAAATCATCCTTTGACTTGAGTGAGGCAAGAGGCTGTGTCAGACTCTTACTAATTAAAAACCACCCCGTTTCTACTCCTGCTTTTCGAGCCGGAGCCCCGGTAAATCCGCTAGGTAGTCCGCAGCTCCGGATCAGAGCCTTGATCCCTTATTTACCAGTCGCATTTTCGTCCACTCGACCAACAATAAGCTCATCAAACGAACCAGAAAATACGTGTTCAACTATTTATCTACAGACAATAACAGACAGACATAAAAAACATTTTTAGACATCATTAGTCATAGTAACAACATAGAATCGACATCGCAATAAATATCCGAATGATTACAATCACATACACGGTTTGAAACATATATTATTATATTTCTGGGTCTATGCCAAATTATTGTGTCATTCAGACAATACAATAAATATAGGCTGCATCGGAATCTGGAACGAAACATTACGGCTTCTTATTCATACACTTTAATAGGTTTATATGTCGATGAAATAGATACGCCTACAGGAGACCTTTAGCATTCTTAATGTTCAGTGGTGTACCGATTTCTAATATTGCTTCTGCCAGCGGCTTCGCTCGCGTTCCCGTGGGATAAAAAGTATATTCTATCACCCAAGTCAGTTCATACCCTGTCTGTATACCAAATTTCGTCAAAATCAAACATCTAAACAAAAAACTTTAGTAACTTTCACATTTTATAATATTAACTCCTGCCAGCGGTTTTACCTGCATTTCCCGATCACTATCCTATCACCTAAATCAGGTCATACCCTATCTGTATACAAAATTTCATCAAGATCTGTTCAGCAGTTTCAACGTGATTGATGGACAAACATCCAAACGTCTATACAAACTTTCACATTTTATAATACTAGCTTCTGCTAGTGGCTTTGCCCACGTTTTCGTGGGATAAAAAGTATCTTATCACCCAAATCAACTCATACCCTGTCTGTATACCAAATTTCATCAAAATCTGTTCTGTAGTTTTAGCGTGATTGACGGACAAACATTTAAACATCCAAACAAACTTTCACGTTTTATAATACTAGCTTCTGTCAACGGCTTCGTGTTTCCGTGGGATAAATAAAAATATCACTGTCAACTCAAATCAGCTTAAACACTGTCTGTATACAAAATTTCATTAAAATCCGTTCAGCAGTTTCAGCGTAATATTAGTAGGAGTAACTTCAAGTAACTTAACCTCTTTTCACAGGCAATGGTATTAAATCATAGCGTTAAGGTTTGACCCTCTAATTCCCTTAAATTCTTGTACTATTTAACTTATGTAGTTGGTAAAAACTATGGCAGTAGCTTACACGAGTAGATCGATAGTGGTAGACAGCAACACATATATCGATGTAACAGGTGAGTGTGTGGAACTATATGTGGTTGGGAACAGAAGGTACACTTCACACAAAATATGCAGGAATTGGTTCCTATACACTTCATACAAATGAAAGAATTAGTTCTTTTTGAACGCGCTTTTATTACCCGTAGATAAATTTGTAACGAAAGTATGTATGATCGTGAAGCGAGGTGAAGCGGGAAGCCCAAGACCAATCGAGAAGGAGGACCTTTGAAGATTGGGAGAGCCATCCGGACTGATACCACGACCTCACAGAAAACCGACGTGAAATAACGTTTGCGATATGTTTCGTTGTGTAAGTGAGGTTACCGGAGGCTCAAAGAGAATCGGGGATTGGGAAGTTTGGGAAGAGGGGCTTCCCAATCCCCGATTCTCTAACACACCCATAAATTCCTAAAGAGTCGGTAACGCACTTGTAATGTCTCTGGTGTTTCGGGTGTCCATAGGCGGCGGCGATTGCTTACCATCAGGTGATCGTCTGTTTGTTTATACCATAAAAATAGGTAGTGGTACTTCTGTATTATATCCCCAATATGTACCCGTTGTCTAGGGCTGGCGAACTATTTGTAGTACAACCTTGACACGCGGGTTGCGACACCACGCGTTACGTTTATTGGGCCGGCCATTTTAAGACGTTACGTTCAAACTACAGGCTGCCTCGTGAATACTTAATTTAGGCTGAAATTGACTGAGTTTTTTTTCGTTACCAAATGAAAATTGAAAGTAACAACGTTTTGGGGGTTGTGACTGACAATAGGGTAGATGACTAATTTTAATTATACGCGTATTTTTTTATTTTCTTACGGAAACAAATAGTTCATTTAATACTTTAAGATTTATCGATTTGAAATATCGCGTGACGTCACGTCTAGGTACAATTTATATTGTGATCCGAATTCCATTCATCACTAAATTAAACAAAAATACTAGTATAAACAACATCAACATCAGCAGCCTATAATAAGTGGCCACTGCTGACCAAAGGCCTCTTCTCACACGGAGAAGATTTGAGCATTAATTACCACACTTGCTCAATGCGGGTTGGCAATTTCAAACTATAATTATAAGCTCAGGTTTCCTCACGATGTTTTCCTTCACTGTTTGGCAATGGTATCGAAATAATATTAGCAATAGTATAATGTACAAACAAAAATTAACTTTTTAAATCTAGCTAGAGCCTTTTAAGCAAGCTAGGTTCATGGTATCTAGACATAAAATATTACTAAAACCTACATTAGTTGCCATAAACTCCGCTATGGGGTTGGCGACCCAATGAAATGGTTTCATAGCCATAAAAAGCTTACACTTTATAGGTACCTAAAAGTACTACTTAAATGTCGACTCGACTTCTTCCACGTGGAAGTTTTTAAGGGATTTTTTTATTTTTATTTTTTTAGAATAGAAAATTAGTTTACTATGATGTTGCATGCTAATCGGAACGGCAGAAAAGGCCTGAATCAAAATTTTGCCGCCTTTTTTTTTAATCGCTGCCTCACACCAGGATTTTCTTCCGTGTCGTGGGCGTGGGTGCGTTTACAAACATATGTACAAGTTCACATACACATGACACCCTGACCCGAAACAACAATTTATAGATCACACAAAGAGTTGCTCCGTGCGGGAATCAAATCCAAAACACGTTGCGCGACAGCCGATAGTGCAGGTTGCTTTTTATATTTTTATTTAAATGTTTTTTTAGGATTATATATTTAAAAATGTATTGAACAAGTATTGAAAAAAAAATATATACTCCTTAGGTATTTTATTTTATTTCGGAGCTGCGGACAACGTAACAGGTTACCGGGACTCCAGCTCAAAGCAGAAGAAGGAACGGGGTGGTTTTTAGTCAGTAAGAGTCTGACACTCCCTCCCGCCTCACCCAGGACGGGAGAAGTCATTGGATGATTTTCCCCCCTTAAAAAAGGGTATTCTATTTTCAGCAATTAGCATTGTAAATTTTTTATAATATTCCCAGAGCAATTAAGCAAGAACTACTAGGAATAACAGCACAATAATTAATCCTAATTGGTAAGGCATTGATGTACAATTGTTCCACTTTCATATTACAAATAGCGGGTGATAATTTGCGTGGCACGGTCAGAATAGTAATGAGCTATAGTTCTAACATAAATCATTGTGTCTTCATGTTTGTTTGTCTGTCTGTAATGCATTTTGAGTTAGATGTGTTGATGAGTGCTGTGTGGTGAAGTTAAATACATTTGCTATGGGTATACTCTTTCTGCGGCTGTTGTAAGAGCTTGACTTATTAGATTGTATATTTGATAAAGATGAGGTAGAAATTCTTTTTGGTAAACTTGACCTCAACCCATCTGTGAAGCGTGATGATTATGGAACCTACGTTAGGTGCGTGTAGATTATTTTATCGACATGACATGAGTGTGAAGTGTGGAAGAGCCATGTTTTGGCACGAATGGGCTGACTGAAATGATGGCCTCACAGAAAACCAACTGGATTAACTTATATTAGGATAGGGTTGGAAATTGTAATCGTTAGAACTAGAATCTTGAAATTACTCCCAGTATACATTTCAGAAAACCATAAATACTCATCAACTCTTTTTTTACTTTGTTATAAGTAGTTTTATAGAAATTGGTCCAATGAATTCTTGGCAATATGTCCGCCACATCAGTGCAACATCCACCGTTTAGCCACGCCATCAAACGCTTATACAAATTTTATGACCAATTTATGACAAAGTTTTCGGGCCATTTACAGAACTACCACTAAAACTTTGGAAGTTATCGTAACATTATTCGTAAAATCCTAATGATTTTTGTCGTAAAATTTACGTAGATGATGATTTGAAAGCAGAATATAGGATATGTTGCAGTTACAGTAGGATTGTTACTACTTCCGCGCGGTTTCACCTGCTTTGTTCATTGATTATAGCGTGATATTGTACAACCTACAGCTTTCCTCTATAAATTCACTATTCAACACAAAAATAATTATTCAAATCGGTACAGTAGTTCCGGAGATTAGCGCGTTCAAACATACAAACAAACTCTTCAGCTTTATACATTAGTATAGATCACCATGCTCATGGTTTTCCAATAACCTCACTCAGACAGCGAAATATAACGCAAGCGGTTTTTCACGCCAGTGTGTGCCCGTGCAATCGCTCGGATCAACCGGCTCATTCGTGACAAAGGATGGCTCTCCTACACTTAATAGTTGATAAAATGATAGGCTGCATAATAATATACATCCCATATCCTTCTACCTACCGAAGAAGAGTCATGATGGTACGTAAGTCGTTAGACATAAGTTACATATTATAAACCGAAAGCATCATCGTATAATATTTAATGAGCTTAACTGACGTATGCCAAAGGCTAATTAAAATTGTTACGTTGTGATCATTAGGTCTGGAATGTAACATTGGGCCGGCTTGTTTGTAGTGATACCAAAGCTCACTCAGATCACAGAAAACTGGCGTGAAACAAGTTTTGCATAGTATTTCACCGTGTTACCAGGCTTAATAGTTCTCATCAAACCCAATCACTTTTTTGAGGGAAAATCATTTAATGACTTCACCTGCCTTGGGCGAGGCGAGAGGGAGTGTCAGACTCTTACTGACTGAAGAATTTTGAGCCGTTCCTACTCCTGAATTTTGAGCCGTAGCCCTGGTAAACCCGCTAGGTAGTCCGGCTTCGCCCGCGTTCTCGTGGGACCAAAAGCACTATCATATCACCTAAGTCAGCTCATACACTGTATAGTAAATTTCATCAAAGGCCGTTCAGTAGTTTCGGCACAGGTTTCGGGTAAAACATCCAAATAAACAAACTTTCACATTACAGGTAAAATTCGCAAGAAAATATATAGATCTGTAATTATAAACTTGCATCTGAAAACGAAATGAAAAATTGAACCATCACATTTCATACGCCCAAATCTTCTTGATAATGAAATGAAAATATACACATAAAAAACTAGTTTGCTTTGAAATCTGTCTGTGGTGTGGACTGGGAAAGGTAAACAAGTGTAATATAGGTCACATAGGTGTATACTCTGTGAGACGGGAACAAGGTTATTGAACTCTGCCTTTGTGAGATAATTCCAATTAATTAAGACTTCGTATCTGTTGATCTTGTTTGTGATTGTTTTCTTAAGAGAATGCATATTGGAACAAAAAGTCATACCGGTCGAATTAAGAACATCCTCCTTTTTGGGAGGTCAGTTAAAATTACTAATTTTGTTTTTTTTTTTAAATCGGTATTCATGACTGGTGTTTGAACCGTTGTAGTCACAATTTAAAGCTTTGTTTTTTTAAGGAAATAAAACGGTATACGTTCAAACGGATCACCTGATGGTAAGCAATCGCCGCCGCCCATGAATACGATACCCGAAACACCCGAGGCCTTACAAGAGCGTTGCCGGTCTTTTGAAGGAATTTAAAGGTTGTTGGGGAATCGGGGAATATGTAGTTAGTATGGACTACTATCATTTTCTCTGGCCACGTAACGCGAGTGAAGTCGCGTGTGCAAAGTTAGTTACTTTGAAAATAATTACATCGAGAATTCAGACTAAAAAGGTAAAGGGTTTCAATAACCCAACATAAACAAAAATAACTTCTAAAATGTAAATGAAACAGCTTCACCGATTCCAGAGTGACGCACGAGGAGAAACATTCGATTCCCGTTCCAGCATGTTTACAAATGTAACTCAAACACCACAAACTATTCAGTTTGGTACTTTTAACATACTGAAGTGTAAAAACGTTTCGTTGAGCATCAGTTAACTGTCTTAGTATAAATAAAGAGCTACGAAAGATACTCTTCATAGAAGATATTTTTGTTAGTAGTTAGTTAACATCGGATTTGTATAATTTGTTTAAAGAGTCTAGAGTATTGAAGGAGTATTTTTTTTGAACAAATTGTACGCAAAATTTTTCTTTTATTGAAAATAATCCTACACTAGTATTTTCTCCATTGTCGTGGGTGCGTTTACAAACATACAATTTCACATATACATATGACTTCCAGCCCCGAAACCACAATTTGTGGATCACAGAAAGAGTCGAAACAGAATCAGCTACACGTTGCGCGGCACCCGTTTGCCCAGCACCAATAGTAGTCTTTCAACTACATTTTATCCACGCATCGCTGCTTATAAATATGAGCCCCTGCCGCGGCTTGAAAGTGGTCGAGTCATCCCATTTTTAAACAGTTACGTGAGTAAGTTTTTAACCAAAATTAATTTATCGATACTATTTTTAACTCACAAATACACTTTTAATATAAACTCCAAAATAATAGACATTTTATTCACACCATTATAGATATTTCGATCCGTTAGTCAATAGAAAATTGTCGATAAGACATTGAACTTTAGAATAGTACGGAGAAACGGGACGCCGTAATAAAATCCCATAATACATGCACTTAGGACTTTAGTTACCCCATAAAGAGAACTTAACGATTCCTACTTCCAATAATTAATTTCCATTCAAGATTTTACTATAGATTCGTATGGTAATGTTGTTAGATCTTTATTGAAATGTCTTATATATATACATATTGTTTTATAAATGTTTGTTTAATTGTCTGTTTTTTCTTTTTATTTTTTATGGAATAGGGGGCAAACAAGTAGAGAGGTCACCTGATAGTAAGCGATCAGCGCCACCCGTAGACACCTGCGACACCAGAAGAGTCATAGGTGCGTTGCCGACCTTTTAAAAAGGATTATGCTCTTTTAAAAAGGTTTTTATTCTCTTTTTTTGTTTGTTGGTTTAGGTTAGGGTTCATTTTGGGCACTGATCTTATTCGTTCAACGGTTGTAGAAATTATGAGAATAAATATTCATATTCGTATTCTAATAAATAGGCAACAGTTCGGCGTCCTTTTTGTTCAAATAAAAAATATAACATAAAAACTAAAACGATTTTTGTAAATAAAACTTGTTATGTATGTGTATTTTATAAAACAAATCAAAACAAGTTACAGTACGTACATAAGTAGTATTTATTTTTTAGGACAAATTGGTATTTGTCGTTCGCTATAATTGTACGCACGTATTTCGAGTAACTAATAATATCTTTATAACTCGTAAAGTAACGAAAATACACGCATAAACATAAAAACAAATTAAAAAGAAACATACCTGAATCTTAAAAAATCTCCTCGGAGAACAGCCGAAGAAAATCCAAGGAGGCCAATAAAACAAAGCACTTTTTATAACAACAATAAAACACCACAGATAACAAAACCGCTAAACAGACGACAATAAAAAGCAAGGAATGGAACTCAGAGACATCGCTTTTAAAGACCGAGTGGCAACCGATACGAATAAACTTTCGAAACCGCGACCGCAACGATACTGAACCAACTCGAAACGTGCACACCAGAATACGTACGGATTTTCACTCATAAAAATAACTCAAAGTACCTAAACGTTGATGAAAAACATAGTTTTTTCCGTGTAAAGCGTAATAATCAACGTTGGAACACGTTAAGAACGATCACTCCGCACATTTCGTTCGTTCCCACCTTACACACCATTTTTTTCTCAATTTAATAATAGCTCTGTTTATCTACGAATTAGGACAGATTTATCTATCACTGAACACTTTTTAATTACGCACGTTATTTACGCGGGCTCGCGCCGCCATTTTTATTTTAAATCTGTCATCGCGACATGACAAATGCGCGCGAAAAATCACTGTCACTTTTTTTTTCTTTTAAGTTTTTTTTTATTTAGTGTGTAGCCGAGATTTTTGTACGCGTTTATCGTACGATATCTTTGACATCGCGAGTAAGACTGGCTAAAATTAACGCGTGTCGGTGCATCGTGCTCGGCCGTCGGTCGCCGGCGCCGATCGGCGATGCGCCGGATCGATCGATGTATCGATAGATCGATCGATATTGTACAGATGTTTTCTTAGGGTTCCGTGTACGATAAGTTCTGGTGACGTTAATTGTGTATATTTAAGAGTAATTTTGTGTTGGTTAGGAATTTTGTTTGACTTACGGATTTGTATTTAGGTTGAAACTGAGATAATGTGATGAGTTATTCCTCGCGATTATAATGCGAATTTATTTCCTTACACAATAACGTATACACAGATAATGTACTATGTTATTTTAGCATTAATTCTGACTTTATTGCGAGTTGCAGTAGTACTACCGTTACATAAATTTTACATACAAATAGAGACAAATGGGTAGTTTCGAGAGCTGTCCCTGTTATTGATGATCGCGATGATCATTGAGAATGACAAATGATTTTACGCTGTACTGGCAAATTACTGGTACATTTTGACATTAAGTGACAGATAACTAGATATTTCAGTATAGTCTATATTTAGCCGGTAGCAAAAAAATATGAGGTACGGGACCATTTCAGTAAAGTTTAATTATAAATGCTTTATTTTTTATTATTGAAGAAGCCAATACCTATTATATTGTATTGTGCAAACTTTCTTCGCTAAAATTAACCCATTTATTTTAAACAAGAAAGCGATAATAGTACTTTAATGTCCTCATTGATGCGGTTAAATTTATAGGAAATAGGGAAGATGATAAAATTTTATTTTAATGTCCGTTTTGTAGATTATTTTAAAATATTAGACACGGTTTTTTTTATGGTACCAAATACTTTCGAAGATATATCGATTTGAAATATCGCGTTTACGTCACTTCTAGGTGCGTTTTATAAGTAAAAATGATGTATTTGCTCAGAACTACTAAACTTTGATTCGTGTTATCTCGATCAAGTGAACCGTCTACTCGTTTGCCACCTATTCTATAATCCCTACTAAATTATATTAATATAGTTAGAACGTACCCTATTGCACCAACTCTTATCAACCGTTACGAGATTTTAAATTTAAACTTGGAACGCGGAACTCTATTCTTTTGATGAATGACAGCCAGCTACCATTGCACTCATTAGTTACTGAAACGGTCGAATTATGAGTGCATATGAGTGTGTACTGAGTTATATTTATACAGCGTGTAACAAAACACCCATATACATCAAGAAGCACTGAAGAATACAGGTTGAATAGAATCTCTACACAAAATTGGTACTAAATACTTGGTGTCGCATGGTTCTTGATTTTATAAATGATACAAATGCGTCACAACACTACAGGGGTCACTCGCTAATTACGAAACATTTCTTCTGTAAATCTGATCGCCTAGTAGCTATCTACCTAATTTTAATTCGCATGAAAAATAAAAATATTGGAAAAATTCATAACTTCGTTCCATGAAAACATGAGTTTAAAAAACCCTTCCCGTATCGTTTGTTATGTTGTCTAGAAACCGTGCACTTAATATGTATACCCCCTTTTTGTTACACCGTGTATAATCATCTCTACGGTATTTTAATAGGTCATAGTATCGAGATTTCATTACGTATGTACGTTGTTATGTTTGTGGGTAGTAGTGACGCGTGTATTTGTTTTTCGATTTGGAATTTTATATTGATGATTGGTTTAGGAACCATTAGTCATTTTCTAAGATCAAATTTTGTTGCAAGTGTGAATAAGTACCCATGGGAAAACAGTGGCCGCTTTTTTATGGTATAAGCCGGTAAATGAGTAGACGGAAAACCAGTTGGTAAGCAATCGCCGCCGCCCATGGACACTCGAAACACTAGAGGTGTTACAGGCGCGTTGCCAGCTTTTTAGACGTTAGGGATTTGAGGGTTGTTGGGAAAATTGGGAAAATTGAGATGGTAATTGGGCCTCCGGGAACCTCACCCATACCACTGAACACAATGCAAGCGTTGTTTCACGTCGGTTTTCTGTGAGGCCGTGGTGTCAGTCCGGTCGAGCCGGTCCAATCGTACTGAAGCATAGCTCTTGGTTCCACACTTAAATAATGCTCTGCACAGGGCCTCAGGGACCAAGAAGCGTGACGTTATAATAATGTTTTGTACTAAATGAGAGCCAGAATTCTTAACCTCTACAAGTAAATACAACCAACATCCTACAGAATATAATTAACAAAGCCGAAATATTAATTAATATGGTAATAACATTACGAAACTTCCCTCGCTTGACATCGCCGGGCGCCATGACAGATTGTCATTACAATTTTGTCTGTTCAAGTTCCGATTTCAATTTTGACGTTTCACGTCAGAGAAAATTGGAGGTTCATTCACCTTGTTTATGATTCAGTCTGCTATAAGTAAAGTGAATATGATTTTCTGAGAGTTCGTTGACACAGTGTGTTTGTTTGGTTGTTCTGTGATGATTAGAGTATAGGGGAAGATATTAATATGCTTAGATAGTAGTACTAGGGTGCTTTTCCATCAGAGATGTGCTATGCTACGTTCCTGTGGATGCGTTTGGTTTCCACCGATTATATTCATTGGTACACTTAATAAAGCACTGGTGGAAACGGATTCAGCTAAGCTATGTTTTATATATTCGTGCTATGGATGTGTGCTATCTTACAGGCTTCCATCGATATTGATACATCACATACTCTAGCTGCGCAACTTCCTCGCACAGCTACTTTGCGGCGGCTGCGGATCTTCATACTACAGCTACATAACTTAGTATGGAAACGGTCACACAGTTTTATAGCTCAGCTATTTTTTGCAACGTTTCTCACTTTTTTCTGTGCTTTTCACTTAACTTACAAAATACAATCAAATTCAACACCTTATATAGAATTGGGAATTTTAGATTTTTCGTTGACTTTGTCGACACGGGAACTGATTCTAAACCTTTAAATTCTAAATCTTAATTCCTAAACTAGCTTGCCTTTTACTTCAAAAGAGATATTATTCTACGCCATCGCCACTACACGGCTCTTCACACGCCTGTGTGTCTCTTTATAGTAAAAAGGCGTGATGTTAACAATACTATCGGTGACAAAGTCCCGAGGCAAATTACAAAACTAACCCCAAAAACAAATAATTGGCAATCAAATTATTTACTTTTAGGGGACGGGGGTATCTATCGTATCCAAAATATCGCATTTCAATGAAACCGACCATGTCACAGATACTGCCAAGCGTTCCCTTACAAAATTCTATACAATCCTTAATTGACATTTGTTTACGCGGGAAATCGTCCAGCTGTCACTGGCTGCTATCGTTGTATTGTTCTTATTTCGAATTACGTTGTCATTCGAGTAAAGAAAAAAATACTTTGTAATTTTTTTTACTCTTATTTAGTAGTTCTTATTTCAAATTACGTTGTCATTCTCGGTTGCCGTTCAAGAAAAGAAAAAGAAATACGTTGTTTGCTTTGATATTTTTTTTATTGAAATGTGTTTTCTTTTTTCAAATTTCGGTTACCCTATACATTTTATGATTTAGTTTGAAAATGTTTTAAATGTAATGTTTTCTAAGAACTAGATATCCATGCGACATTCAAATATTTTTCTTATAAATTTAACCACCATTTAGACCAGGTCAGGTTTAGATAGTCATAAGGCTAGTCGAGCATCAAATAGGTACGCGTTATATTTATTGGGCCCGCATCGTACGCATTGCTACCCACAGCATTATCATAGCCGTGGTTTTTTACTTTGTCTTGTATAGAAAATCGTCCAATGACTTCTACTGCCTTATTGCGAGGTGATTAGGGACGAGACAGGGTCGGGTGTCACTGACTAAAAGCCACCCCGTAGGTACTCCTGTTTATTGCGAGTTTTTCCAGACTCCATTTATTTTAGCAGGTGACCGTGGGGTATATCACAGAGTATTCATAACGATGAATTTTAATTTGCGAAAAGAGGGTGGAGTAAAAGTACTGTTCCTTTGAAAACCAAATAAACGTTATGTTATTTAGTAGAAACATGTAACATAACACTACATTATTATTTACTCCTAATCATTTTCACAGTCTATTCTGGTTTCATTCATAAAAATAAGTATCTAAGCCTCGCGATTATGGAGTGTTGCCAGAACTCATAAATATTTATTTATTTTTATTATGTAGTCTCAGTGTTTTTCCGAATTTCTGATGTTGTTTGTTTTGCCCGATTTATGCGCAAACCAATTTTTTTGAGTTTGTTACATTGATTGTCTGTACGGTAACTACTGTTCTCCAAAAGTGGGAAGACGATAATTTTTCTATCTTTTCATGTTTTAAACCCAATTACATGTAATTGGGGAATCCTTGCATTTCACTGTTGGAGAGCCATGGTTAGGCACGAATGGGCCGGCTCGACCGGAGTGATACCACGGCCTTACAGAAAACCGACGTGAAACAACGCTTGCCTTGTGTTTCGTTGTGTGAGTGACCCAATCTTCCCAATGCCCGATTTCCCAACAACCCACAAATTCCTAACTCCCAAAAGGCAACGCACTTGCGATTGATTACCATCAGGTGATACGTCTGCTCGATTACCGGCTTATACAAAAAAGAACATTCGCCTAGCCATAGTCACATGACACTCTATAAGGGCTTAAAAGGCCCGAACCCTTCAAGTAAAAGGGTTAAGTGGCTACTTGTAACCCTTAAATAGAGATTGAAGATATTTATAGAGTATAAGTAGACGTTGTTACGCTTTTAACAGTTCTTGAAAGTAGTGTTCTGTGTGGTTGTTAAATAAAGCAGGTATAGATATACATTACCTATATATAATGTGTATTTAAAATCATTCTAGGACTTCTCCCGCCTTGGGTGAGGCGAGAGGGAGTGTCAGACTCTTACTGACAAAAACCACCCCGTTCCTACTCCTGCTTTTCGAGCCGGAGCCCCGGTAAACCCGCTAGGTAGTCCACAGCTCCGAGCAATCAAGTCTGCGTTCTCATAATCCGCAATAGCACTCACACTCATACAGTTCACTCAATCCATTTTACGTTAGTTTATTATTTTACAATACAAATTATTATTCTCAATTATTGCCTTTCATTTAAATCAAGTAAAGTGTGTTTAGCCTATCAAGAGACTATGTAGTCATGAATTAGGTCATATTATTATTATTCAAGTTATAGGCAATGCAATACTCTTCTTTTAATTCTTAACAGATACTTTCCTAAGCTTCGCATATTGTATGAGATCTACTTTAAGATATTATTCACAATAACTACGCTACAAAACTTACTTAGATAATCGTACCTTAATTTTAGTGAAAAAGTAACTAACAATGTTGGAATTGTTAAAATTATGTCATTACAGTAATGACTTTAGTGAGAAAGAGACAGACAGCTAATTTGAACCGTGTTTTACATTCCCCTGATACTATAATCCCTTGAGCGCTTCACATGCGCGCAGACTGACATTAAATGGCAGACCAGACGACGCGACGCGCGACAGTGTCTGAATAATACCAGTATGAATTAATTACTCTATTTTGAACCCTAAATTATAAGACATACACCTCAATTTATTTGTCAAAGCATAGAGATTATTATGCACCTCTTTGTGCAAAGTATTTGCGAAACAACATTGTCTGATGCGATCCCGTACCGAGCTCGTGTAGGCCCCTCTCTGTCTAATATTTCCTACCATCTGAGTCTAAATTATCGATTGTATTAATACATAGAACTAAACCAGTCTACGTAGACCTATAGTACCGAGAATCGATACCCCTATTGTCACCTGTTTGTGTAAGAACACAGGGGGAGGCAAGGGTCACGATACTCTGGTTATGATACACGCAAATCACGCACACAGCGACACACCCCCGCGCAGTCGCAGTAGCACCGCACCACCCCACCCAACTCACTTGTCCGAGCCGGCAAAATTCTTGTACACCCCCGTGGTGAACAAACGCAACAACTTGCACGAAAAACAATTCTTAACGTTTAAATCGTATTCTATTAATATTTATATCGCAGTGTTTAATTTCAGCTTACTGTTGCTTAGTGTGCCCTAATCTTAGCTCCCGTTTTCCTAAAAAAATAAAATAAAGTGTAACGTCCAATCACGGAATTTGAATACGGAAGGAAAATGGCGGAGCGCGAGCCGCGCGTTTCATTTCGAATATAGAACCGAATCGATATCGTTGTTGTAATTCTTTTTTTTAAATATAATTTTCGGGACGAGAATGCCAGTGAGGACTTTGGATTGAACTTTTTTAACGCGAGTGTTGGGACGATAAAAATCGATATTTCGGCGATGTCGATGTCGGCTTGATTCAAGGGTAGTTTTACGCTGTCCTCGTTCACAGACTGTTGTACATGTCAGAAAAGAAAGAAGAGGAGTAGACTGGCGTCGGAGGAAGTTATGACGACGGAAACTGCGACGCCGACCCAGGTGAGTGGTGGTTCTGGCTAGTTTTGCCGCAATGTCGGTAGGCGCTGCCTTTTGTGCCTCGTGTCAAGGACATTGGCCTCTACATTGCCCACCTGGGAGTTATGTAATAGTTCACTGTTTGACATTTTGTGTGATTGCTTTTCTTAAGTTCTTTTACAAAGAAGTGAAATGTTACAGAATTCTTGGGAGAAAATAATCTTAGAGTGATTACCTCTTAATGTTTTATTTACCCACAGACCTATACATTACAAGAAAATTGACCCGTTATACAGTATTTCCTTTGTTATTGCAATTTTTATTGATAACTTCTCGCGATCTGATTCGTGTATATTTTTGTCATCATGTGCTACTTGATGCAATTGTATATAATAATAGAACAAGGAGTATTGTATAATGCTTATGGTAATTGATTTACCTGTACAGGTACTAAGATTTTCTGATCTGATATAAATATGTCGGGCGCCATCGCGCTTGGCTCTACGATTGATACCTCGTGACAAAACTAGGAGATAGGTAATTTATTTTAAAATAACTTGTTACTAGATACCATCGTATCTATTTCGACACATATAGTTATTAATACGGTAAATTCTAATGATAATGAGTTATTTTATAGAAGTTTAAAGTTTCTTGCTCGTTCTTCTCTATTCGAAGCTACACTTTGGAACGAGCACCTAGCTTCACTGACAGACATACTGACGGACAATACAATTTGACGTTTCAAAAGGGTTTAACTTAAGGATTAACTAAAATAAATGCTGCCATACCACGGCATTTCAACTCATTTACAAAGCTAGGAAAGATTCTCATTGGATATTGTAAGTAAGGACATATAATTATAAGTAGAGTGCATTTTTAAATAAAAGTGCGTTTAAGTGCATTACCCATATGATTTACTAAATCTTCCACCTAGCAAGCTATTTGCGATTTAATGGTTAGGCCAAACCAAATTCATCAAGCGCCATTTGCACAATAAACCACAGCACTCAAACACTGTAGCAATTTTTCGCATTTTTGAGGGTGAAAAATCATCTAGTGACTTCTCCCACCTCGGGCGAGGAAGAAGAAGAGTTTCAGATTCTTACTGACTTAAAACCATACCGTTCCTACTCCTGCTTTTCGAACTGGAGCCCCGGTAACCCGCTAGGCAGTCCGCAGCTCCGGGACTTTTCTCCCTTAGATATCGAATCCGAGAGATTTTTATGTAAAATAATACCATGTAGTGATAAATTCATGATTCTAGCTAAAAAAAATGACTGACTACAATCCCTATAATAGGTCTATAACAAAAATAATGAACAATTAATACAGTATCGGAACCTAATAATAAATCTGTAATATGATTAAGGGAGTGCCGTGTGCGTCGAAACAATTTGTTGAGCCATTAAGTATGGCCTTGACTTCATCGGTAGCCTTACCACTATGGCTTCCTAAGCGACCACGGCTCCACATGAAGCTACACAAAACCAGCGTACCATGGTCTCGCTTTCTAAGATCTTTTCGCACATTCAAAGGTCAGCTTACACTGGTTTGTGTAGTGTATCTGTCGGCTTTGTTTTGCTAGATCTGATTGGATATAAACCTGTAAGGGGTTGCCATTTGAATAAAGGGAATTATAAACTTCTATGGTTTGTTCTGTTTTTTTTTCTAAATGCCCTAATTAAGATTATTGCAGGGATCTTCTTTAGAGGTCATGTTATATGTATGTTAATCGTAATCTCTTTTATACATCTGAAATTGGTTAATGTGGCCTTTAGAGTACTCGGTCTTTCTTGTATTAGTCTAAAAAAGAACATTATAAAAAAAAAATGTTTTTTCCAAAAACACCATGCCCAAAAGATGACTTTTCTGACAAAAACATCAACATTTGTCCCATTTAAACTTCAATGTACCTATTTACTAAGTTATACGTAAGAGTCACGTCCCTCAGCATTGAGGATAAATGACACAAAGAGTAGGAGGACTTATTTATTTCGTACTAGCTTGCCAAATACCTCGGCTAATTCAACAATTTTGTCAAAACAAGCCAATTGTGTCATGCTAAAGGACCGTTTACCCTGCAGACCTTGACAACACCCCGATGACGAAGGGTTATGAGTTCATTTCCAGCATTAATTCAATTAAATGTACCGCGTAGCCTACTTTACCGGTAACGACTAGATATTAGTGACTATGACATTATATATTTAAGTTATTGTTTTAAATTAACTAATAGCTGATAAGTACTATTAACTTAACTTCTTATTGAATTTAAGATATCCATCCTAATATTTTCTTTTTTTCTTTGATGGCAATCGAGTCGTCAATGTTGTCGACTATACTGCCAATTATTTTCTTAACTTAATGGGCTAGCCATAATCTTCAGATTTGGCAGATAAAGAAAACCAAAAGATGTCTGGAGAAATTAACATATAGGTTTTGTTGCGATTACCAAAGAAGACAGAGCTGCAGACAAAACTTGATATAATTTTTTATCTCTCTATTTACTCTTAAAATAAATAATATTCAGTGTCTTATTAGACAGGTCAGATAAATTGACATAATATATAAATCCTGTAAAATGTCTCAAAAATATCAGTTATCGATATATCCACAGAAACTAAACAAATCACGTCACTAACCACTAAAACACCAATAAAAAAGTGACTTTTAAAAAGAGAACATTCTAAATAAAAACCGCGTCTCATGCATTAACCATAGAGTTTCCCTCCAACTCCAAATAGGTTGGTAGCACTGTTATTTAGGAGTGCAATCGCGGTAATAAGTGAGGGGACCTTTATCGATGTTGCCATCAGTAAAAACGAATATACTTACTTGGAATATTTCTTTTTTATTTTATACGTGAAATGGGTTTTGAATAAATTTATTGGTATTATTTTTGGGGTGGTAATGCGATGTTGGTTGAGTAGATCGAATAAAAATTGTGCTGAGCAACGAGGACTTTGGTCATTCAGTGACTTTTTTAAAAGTTAATTGTGTTATTTGTCTTTGTTCTCATGTTTGTATTCTTATTTGCACAGAACCTACACATTCAGTGACATTTTTAGAAGTACACTCGCCTTCAAAGCGGTGTAACTAATAGAAAATTAGTTACCTATCCTTTTAGGTGTAAAAGGCGATATTATTTAAATATTGTAATAGAACGGATTATTTGAATATACTCGGGAGTATATAAATTTGCTGTTTACTTTTTTTATAATAACTACCGGTAAACTATGGCAACTTTACCAGACCCTTGGCAACTTTACCATACTATAGGTATTCAGTATAAACTCATTTATCTAAAAATCTACCCACTAGAATTCTGTTTTGTAATAGTAGTATTTTTTAGACATTAAAAGGAAATATTTACTATATTTTGCGTAGATCAAGACTGCTATTATGCCAGTAATGGCCGTCACAGTTTAGTGCGTGAAAATGTGCTAAAAGTTAGTAGTTCCTAAATTGTGCTCACAGAGCCTTAATTATATGTCACAGGTGAGTGAAATTTTGATCTTGAATGTATAATATAGTTGGGATTACTGTTGTAATGTCAGCAATTGCTTTTTCTTTAATTTATTGATAAATAATCGCTTCGGTAATGTTGACACAGGTTAGGTAAAGTTGCCACGGCCTGCTTTGTGGCAACTTTACCTACAGTTAGGGTTGGCAATGTTTTTTTCTTGTTTGTGTGTATGTAACCATTTTCGAATACCTAAATTTCCCAGCATAATAGTGAATATCCTGGATGACAAGTTATAATGTATTTAATAATACCTTTTGTTTTAGAGCCAAAATGGCTCACATGAAACAAAACCGCAGATAACTCGGAGTTAGACAATATAAAAAGTATACGAAAGTAATGTTAAAATTAGCTATGGAGATAGTGAAGTCAAAAAATTAAAAAGTCAAAAGATTAAACATTATTTTGTAGCCTTTTTTTACAATTTTAAACATAAATACTTAAAATTTTAGAACTTAATTTAGTTTAAAAGGGAACAATATTTATGTCAGATATTTATGCTTTTTTTTACTTTAGGTTTAAGGTTTATATTTTTTTTTAAATATACATGTCATAAAAATAATTCTCATTTTTTGACAACCCCGAGCGTAACAAATTATTTGTATGTAAATTACGATGAAACCCGTGGCAACTTTCCCGACTGTCTGTGTAGCCGTTATCTTTATAGATTTCATCATATTGTTTGCATTATAATACGAAGAGGTCCTAGATGAAGCCCTCTGTACCTCAACAACTCTTTAATATGCAATACACGATGAATACGGCGCGTAGGTAAAGTTGCCAAAAATTTGGTATCTTTACCCATGTTGTTTTTTCTTTACTACGGCTAAAGTAAGCGTTTGTATATAATGACGATTACGGTAAAGAGAGCCAGATAGACTACAATTCTAAATATATAGTTTTGGTTTCTATGAGTCTTATGGTTAAAAATATATTTCGATTTTTGTTCCAAAATATGGTAAAGTTGCCATGTTTTACGGTATCGTAGGACGTACTAACTTAACTAAAAATCATGACATACGTTACGTATATTAATGAAGAAAAGCGGTACCGTTATAGTTTCGAGTCACACGCACGCTGCTCATAATGAAGAGTCCCTCTGTGACTCGAAACTAGTAGAGCTTTTTTCCATTAATATACGTGAGTATACCGTGATTTTTAGTTAATTTTGCTGTCTACTATAAAACTGACGTACTTATTAACAGTCCATTTATAATTTATTTTCACCCCTTCAAGGACGAAAGGGCGTGATATGATATTAATATTACAGTCACATTTCGCGTTAATGACAAATATGACAATGTAACCCCCAGGGTTTTGGCATTGTCCAGTAATAGAGGACGGAGGCCCCACAAGAGGGCGAGTCCATTTATTCAACATGATTTCAATCTCGGATTCATGGATTATTCTGATTTTAATATTGATTTTTAGTGTGGCTTGGTTTTATAGTCATTTTAAGAATGTGTTTTTAATTCGAAAGATTTGCAATAGTGTGTTGATATACCTTTTTTCCGTTAAGAAACCAGTGGTCCTTAGGGACATTATAAATTTAGAATAGAATAGAATTAAACATGGGTATGTATACAGAATTTAAAAAAAAATACATATTTGCGAGATCTTAAATAATGGTAGCTCACGACGTGTCTGTCTGTCTGTCTAACGTGCAAATATATTTGGTTTACTATTAATTATTATCTATGAATTTATTATTTCTACATTAAATCTCACATACAATTACACAATTTCTTATATTAAATTATTTACATTAACAAAAATAATACTTTTACTGGAGGTTCTTCTCAAAAATAGTTTTGTGTAGGTACTCTATTCAAGAGTATATGAAATTCCCGTGGCAGAAAAACTTTGAATTTCGAAATCTTTATGAGTAAAATGTAGGTAGACAATTAATATCTGTTTCTTAGGATCGACAAAATGCCTTGATGGTATGTTTAGCCTTCTCTAAACTTGCCACTGAAGAGAAATGCCAGTTCAAAACCACAATCAGTCGTGTTGCTACATTGTGTTGTGGTCAGACAAATACAAATGGCGTTTTGTGGTCACATCATTAAGCTCGTAGCAGCCACCAAACTAATTGATTGATGTATTTGGTAATTACAAATTGATGTTTATAATTTGTCCGGGGTTTTCGTTAAAAGGGGCCCATTTTTTGCTTAGGAGTTAGTTATTTGGGGCTCGTTTCTCAATGTTTGATTTACTGAAATGTGTTAGTTATGCTTATATTAGTTTAATGACATATTATAAAACAGTCCCTAATTTTAGTAAGTTGCGAATCATTCTTTAACATCCAAATCCGGATATAATGTAAAGCATTGCAAAACGTCACGCCTTTTATCTCTTAAGAGATAGGTATACCCATTTTTTACATTTTGTATTATAAGTACTATGTAATAGGGGGTGACTGGGCGAGCTTATTGCCATATTCTGGGCTTAATTCCAGACCACGTGTCGAGAAATACCGAAAAATGCTCAGTACTACTTTGCCCGACCCAGGAATCGCACCCTCGACCTCACGACCAAAGAGGATATCATGCTACTTCTAAAAATACAATAACAATATACGGCCACATAAATTTTACATTACTTTCATATTTTTTTCTAATCTTCTGTCAATACATGTTTTACGAAACGGGATTTTAATCTTAGAAACGAACACAAAAGAGCCTGAACATATCGCTTCACCCTCGAATTGAACAATAACTACAATATGACAAAGCGATCGGTGGCCATTGTGTCACTATCGGGGACGAATGCGTCATATATCATCCCCTGATGACGGTATGGAATGGGCAGCGAAGTAAAAGTAGAACACGACATTATTAGTGCCTATGACCTATGTTTGAGTAGGAATAGGGATGATGATAGGCTATGAAAATCATGTAAATGTATGTAAAAATCTATTTAGTCCATCAGTTAGGTTATGAAAAAATATATAGGTACTGTATGTTAAATAGCAAAGGGCGTTCCTTTAAACTCGTTAATCTATATCATTAATAGATTAAAATAAAAATATCAGCATAGAAAAATAAGCAACAAATTGCAACGTTGCCTTCCTTCAACTACGCGTGCACAGAGTGTTTCTTTTACGTATCGGTTTAAAAATTTTGCTAAATATTATAATTAAATTGTTTTGTTTTTGAATGATAATATTTTTTTTTAGCAAGTATGGATGCTATACTATTGCGGGTTAACAGGAACGCCCTCTGTTAGTTAACATACTGTATGTACGTATTTCTTAGGTTTTGTGATCTAAGATAACAATACTTAGATAAAACGACGAATCAAGGGTTAGGGTAACACATATTGAGTCAAATTATCAATTTGCATCAAAACAAAAAACGGCCTAGGCAGAACTAACTCGTCACAAATCTGTCAGACAAAATACAATTAACAATTCAATATGATGTTCATTTATGAAACATTGAATCGAACGTTTTGTACGAATGAACTGATCAAAAAATCCTTTTTAAAATTCCATGGCATCCCCTAATTTTCAAGGGGTGCATATTGAACAAGCCATGACATGAATTAGGAATTCTTGAGTCTTCAGATTGCTATGGAAATTGGGGTATATTTTAACATATTTTATTGTGATTAATTATTATGTTATCGGCTTACTCACGTAATATTTTGACGAGGAACTCGACTAGTTTCAAGCCATGAAGCTCATATTCAACGTAGCAGCGCGACAATCGCCGCGTCGTGTGTCGCGGAATGCTGCTCATGAATACGAGCCTCTAGCATGGCTTGAAACTAGTCGAGTTCCTCGTCAAAACATTACGTGAGTAAGCCGATAACATAATAATTAATTTAGTATGTCTCACGAAAGTTACAATAAAATTATATTTTATTGTGGTTTCATTAGGTATGGAATACATGTCAACCATTGTAGTAATACTAAATTAATGAAATTAGTGAAGCGTTTAAGTAACAGTAAGCGATAGTTACTATTGCTCGATGTGTGGAAATAAAAATGTTTTGTGTCAAACGTTACTATTACTAACTGTATAAACATTAAAATTCCGATTCCTTTTCCCATCCAAACTGCCTTCTATTCCTTATTCAAATTTGCCGCGCAATTCTCCGAGCGCGGCCGGTTGACCAATCAGCGCGCGGGACGCTCGCGAACTCCGCGCCAGTGTGTGAAAAAACAAACGAAGAATGGCCGCTTGAATTTCGGCGCGTGTGCTTAAAAAATAATATTTCAATGAAATAAACTCTTGCTAGTTGCTCACTGACTGTTCTAGTCTTCTATTAATACCAGCCTGACTAGGAGAAACAATAGAAAGTGTAAATTGTGTGTTAGTTCGTGAAAAGACTGACAGACAGACATCCTCCCTAGAAGCACGCCCCGTCGTTGGTGATTCCCATCAACTTTCCTACACATTATCCAGGTCAGTTTGTCCTTTTCTACCACTGATAGTCATAGGATTTCGCCAAGACTGGTATTGGGGAAATGCAGTGGCATCTCCAGTGAGGATCACACACTAACTATTTCTAAGAACTCACTTTGTATGGAGCACTTAGGAGTTACTTTAAAATTTTATCTGTGCCCTTGGTATGAGTTTGGTTTACGTTTACCGTTCAACCTTGAGAAACAAACGAGAGCGCGTTCGGCGTTCTAATTGGTTGGTACATTCGAGCCGGCCAATCAGAGCGCCGAACGCGCTCTCGTTTTTATTACTTCAAACGTAAAGCAAACTCGTACTAAGGGTACTATAGTAGAAAAGTATACCTACTGATATATTGGAAACCGTCTGTAACAGATAGATTACTAACAATCTTAGTTATAATACTATAAATGCGAAAGTTTATGTATATGTTTGTTACTCAATCACGTCAAAACGGCTGAAGGGATCGGGATGAAATTTGGGACAGGGGTAGATTATAGTCTAGAATAACATAGCTTACTTTACATCCCACGGAAACGCTGACAAAGTTAGTTTTCTATACATAGTAGACAAACAAGATGAAATAATATCTTACCATTAAGGCTTCGAACCAAACAAAACCTAATTACAGAGATAAAATCTATCTCCTAATTAGTCAGCATCCCTATGTAAGTATTTACCGTTCGTATTTACTATCGATGAAGGATGCCGGAGGCTACGGGCTTGAGATCGATATCCTGAGAGCGTCCGGATCGAGGCGTGATCCGGCGATATGACCTACTTTATTATGTACTTATGACACCGATTTATTGTGTGTTTTGAGGTATGAGTTGAGCAATATGGTGTGAGAATGATTATGCTTTGTCAGTTATTCTTTTTATACAGCCTGTTTTTCAACACTTTTCCAAATATCTTTTGAGAGTTAGTGGTTATTGAAGGGGCCCAGTAGGGCTGATGCCTGATCCGGAGCTGCGGACTACCTACCGGGTTTACCGGGGCTCCGGTTCGAAAAGCAGGAGTAGGAACGGGGTGGTTTTTAGTCAGTAAGAGTCTGACACTCCCTCTCGCCTCGTCTAAGGTGAGAGAAGTCATTGGATGATTTCCCCCCCTCAAAAAAGGGGTCATTAAAACATTCAATTTTTAAAATTAAAATAAACTTTTTACAAAAATAAAATAACGACTTTACTGAAGAAAGACTGTTAAAAAACCATTAAGAAGATTAAAATGGCTTTAATTTCGAAAGCCGGTGTTTCTCGTTATTGTTAATTTCTTATTTAACACCGACCTCTGAAATAAAAGTTATTTTGATCATTTAAGTGTTCTTTTTAACCGATTTTCTTCAGCGAAGTCGGTTATTGCTTTTTGTAAAAAGTTCTTTTTTTTCATTTAAAAATAGAATGTTTGAATGATACCTTACTCTGAGAAACAAATTGGCAGGTAAAAAAAACATCGGTATGTACCTATTTGTAATTTTCTGCTCGAAGATTTTGATTCGGAAAAGAAAATTGAGACTGGAACCTGTGAAACGAAATATACGTGTTTTTTTTTCCAATAGTTCCAGGAGAGGGAGTCAGATATTTTTCGAAAACTATTAGCAAAAGTAAAATATTTTTACCAACCCAACAGTCTTGTAGATTTTCTCTCAAACAAATTCTTCATCATCTCATCATATTTTAGAGGCAAGCACTTTACCACCAAGAAATACCAAAAAACCTTCAGAACAAAAAAATAATAATAAGAAAACAAAACGCAACTACACACAATACTTACGCCGTTTAGAAAAAGAAGAAAAAAAAAACATTTAAAAAAGGAATCCTAAACAAAACCGCGCCGGCCGCCATTACTGTTCCATAGACAAGTGCGCTGTTTGTCAAAAGAGGTTTGTTTGTAAAGTCTGCCGTAAAACAGGGAGTTTTGTTTGGTACCTCTCATTTGTCTTATGTTGTGTACCTAGAAGCTACTTGCCTTGTAAAGTACTTTTTCTTGTAGTATACATATTTAAGCAGGTATGTTTCTTTTTTGTTAATATTTTCTGTATTCTTTTGTGGTATATAAATTGTTGTTTTTACAGAGCTTACTTATTGTCTTTAGCTACTGTCTTTCTTTTTACTTGTAATATGATGTTACAAATAATAAGGCTATCAATTTCAAACATTAACTTAAAAACTAATTATTTTTTTAGAGTTACGTCTTTTAAAGTGATACAATCGCATTACAAAGCATTTTATTACTCGCTAAAGAGCCACATGTATGGTTGTCATGGTCATTAAAATTTTGGTTTTAAGGGGGAAAAATCATCCAAAGTCTTCCCGCCTTGAACGAAGCGAGAAGGAGTCTCAGACTCTTACTGACTAAAAACCACCCTGATTCTACTACCGCTCTTTGAGCCGGAGCCCCAATATAACCCGCTAAATACGTCCGCAGCTTCAGGTCGAAGTAACACTTTGCTTTTCTCAACTTCTATTCTAACTAAGAGAAAAGATTTACTTACATGTCAGCTATCTATAATAAATGTTGGGAACGCAACGCGCTGTACGCACGGGCTTCGGAAAACTACCCTTTATTGGTTGTAACTTTCAAATTCATTTATCAATATTTCAAACCAGAAAATGTATGGGATGTGTTTTGATTGATGTTTTATTCTGCAGGAACCGTTCTTTTGTTTATCTTTCATTTTAAAAGGTCAACAAGGGAAACAGAATAAGCTCCATGCTACATTGAAAATTGCTCTTTAGTTGCTCTTCTATAAAGTTGTTTATCGAAAATTCTGCCGTTTTGCTATTGTCAATATAGTCTGCCTTTCATCGTTTCAGGATATTTGTTTTGAAACCTCAGTAAACTGAATGTTTTGAAGTTATCTTGAGGGATGAAAGTCGGCGATAGAAATTAAATATGTCGGGATTTGTGGAACTTACGGGACGTACATAATTAAATTGTGTGTGGTTAATTTCTTTAATGTAATATACAGGAAAAATCGAAAGTATTTATTAATAAATAGGTACTTTTACTTATTTACGTAAGCAGACGTAACCAATTTGGATCTCTACTCTGAATTCGTTTATTATAAAATATTTTGTCACAACAAAGAATAAAAATCATAGGGAATCACACACACACACACATACATGTCAATAGCCTATAAGTGGCCAATGCTGTCTAATCTCTTCTAGCACGGTTTGGTGTATTCATCACCACGCAGCAGCTCAACGCAGGTTGGCTTAAGGAATCATGTACCTATACATGTAATAACAAAAGAAATCCTACACAGTAAGAAATTTTCTAACGAAATCTTAGCAACTACATGCCAAAAAGTTTTGTAATCCCAGACGCAATACCTAATACTTTTCCAATCCAAATTCTCTTAGAAACTTGAGCGACATAAAATAATCAATATTACCAATCTAATCTAAGTTTTTGCTATCGTACTAATATAATTATATTACTCTGTACCCCCCAGAAATAAACGCCATAGGGGGTGATAAAGGACAGGACATTTTTATCCCCTTTGCAGGAAATTGTACTCCGAAATTCCGCATCCATGACGAAAAACAGTTATGACCCCTATTCGAGTGTTACCCCCTAATTCGGGGAATTTATCGAATTGAGTGTGTTAATGTGACTGCATTATTGGTTAAGTAGTCGGCAAGTATTTGATCCGGAACTGCGGACTACCTACCTGGTAATTACCGGGACTAACGGTGAAGGAAAACGTCGTGAGGAGAACGGGGTGGTTTTTAGTCAGTAAAATCATCCTGATGACTCCCTTTCGTCTCGGGCAAAAGTTCGAGAGGGAGTAATACTTATAGTAACCATTGTGGCTTTGTTATTTCCTTTTCTACTTCTCCAATGATATCTTAAATCGGCCCGAAGGTACGTCCGCTAGGTACGTTCACAGCTCCGGATCAGGCATCAGCCCGTCTGGGCCGTGTCTGTGGTGGTCTGTTGGCTCTTTGAGGCACACGTACCCACATACGGCGCGTTGCGTTCCGCGTTCAGAGCAAACCTGGGCTTATAATTTCTAAGCTTATAGTTTGAAATCACCAACCCGGTTTTAGTAAATGTGGTGATTAGTGCTCATACTTATATAAGTGTGCTAACTGGCCAAAGGCCTCTTGGCATACCACCTGGCAAACACTTAGGCTGATGATTTGATAGGTCTGGCTTACAGGAGTTATAATTTATAATAGCCAGTTCATAGCGAAAAAGTGTTGTAAACTTATGCTATTACTATTATTACTTATGGTCAAAAATATAACGGAAAATCACTCAACAATCTCTTGACCAGAACCCAATACAAGGCCAACAACCACTTACATGAAAACTTTGATCAATGACCGTCGAATGACATAGTCAGTCACAAAATTCTAAATAAAAGTTCCGAAGCCCATCCTCCGTCTACCATCAATCACGTGGCCACCCCTATCGTGACGTCACTCTTTATATGACGTAGGCGATATCGGTGAGGTACTTATAGTGGCTTTTACAACCCTTAGTAGCTGTATCGATTACTTATGTCGAGCGATTTGGGGTAGTATTGGTAATAGATGTCTGACTAGAATATTTGATTCTGTTGTCTAGACTTATTTTTATTTTTATATGATACTAGCTGATGCCCGTGGTGTCAGTCGCGTGTATTACGGTCTTTGTGACTAATAAAAGTTGCCTCAGTTAATTCAATTAAACTTCTCCTTAGTACTTCTGCTGCCTATCAATAAGAATCCCGTTCAAATCGATATATACTCGAAAGTATTTGTTTCCGTAAAAAAATACGGTACTAATATTTTAAAACCATCTACAAGACGGACATTAAAATAAAAATTAGTAATGCTAATTCTAATGCATATCATACTTAAAATACTGATGAAGACAAATAAAAACAATACTTGTTTTGACAAAATCTCGGTTTTACTTTCTATATGAGCCTTAATACGAGTAGCATAGAATCCAAATTCTTACCTTGGAGTACCTACGTCATTAGATTTGCAATGGTGAAAAGACAACTAACAACTACAACTAAAGAAAAAAATGCTTTCCAACACTATCGACAGAACCAAAACAGAAATTCTAAGCAAACATGTCTATTGATTCACAAATCACCACGGTGCCACCCCTGCACGGTGCACATGCACAAGGGTGGCACCCCTAGCCCAGGGGTGTGATATAATTGCTCGCGTGCTGCGCTCTGAACCCAAGTAGGGTTGACGACTTTGTTTTTGTGAATTAATTAAAGATATGTTTTAATTGTGTTCTTGAAAATTTTTTTTGGTGTGTAGGATGAGTGGTCTGAAATTATGACTGAGTAACTCCCCTTTTACTTCTATGTTTTTTTCCTTCCTACTCTCATCTACAGACTATCTGAGGCCACTGGAGTTCGAAAGCTTCTACTCACATGGACAAGGTTTGAGCACTAATGTGACTTTATTGCGGTTTGGCGAGTTCAAACTTATAAATTAGACTTTCTAAGTCCAAGTTATTTCACGATGTTTTCCTTCACCGTTTGACAAACGGTGTCTAAGGATAATCTTGTGATTGTGAGGAAATCCGGGCTTATAATTTCTTCAAACTTTCTCCGTTTGAGAAGAGACCTTTGGTCAGCAGAAGTCATTTATAGGCTTTTGATATGATCATGTGATGTAAACTCCCTTTTACATAAGTGTTTTTTTGTGATTAATCAAATGTTTGACTATGTCTTTTTATAATATATAGACTATTGACTATATAAATGAGCCAAAATTTTCCAAATACTTTTATGGTCGCTATGGTTAAACAATATGCATTAATACGAAGTAAAATAAAGTTTTTTTTGTTCATCCACCCCACTGTTAGCTTAGGATCTAGGGGTGTAGTGACGTTGGTAAAAATTGATGACAAATTTTTATATTCTATGATGGATGAGGAAATGGGGTTCCTACCCAGTCAGATCAGCAGTTGTGTTTGAGTATTAAACTTGGGTTCGATTTATAATATCAAAAAAAAAAAATGTTCCCCCACATTATGATTTCTTCTGTATCGTATGCGTTTACAAACTTACAATATGCAAACACATGACATCAAGACCCGAAAAAAAAATTGTGGATCACACAAAGATATATTCCGTGCGGGAATAGGAACCCGTACCCGCCGCCGTAATAACCGTTGCAAAAAATTGATAAATTTTTAAGTAACTAAGAGATTTGATAACATGGGGTCTTACAATTATGCCGTATAGGGAAACCTCTTATGACTTAATTTTAAAAATATTTGTTCGATCATCTTGGCTGACAATATAATATAAAAAAATTGTGTCGAAATAGGCCCAGTAGTTAAACTAAAAAGTGCATGCAATAAAGATAATTGATAAGTGATCTTACTACTTTATGTAGTAACTGAGATGCAAGATAGTTAAAAACTAATTTAAATATATATTTTTTTATAAAAATTGGAAGAATGTGATAATACGCAACTTTCAATTACAATTTACCATAAATGAATACGGCAACTTTGTACACAGTCTCATTCGTTTTTCAACTACCCACTTTAAAAAAAAACTGATATAAAATTCAAACTTAATGGGCGGTAGGCATGCACACAGATAACTAAATAGTCTCATAGATAATATCTTGGTTATAACACACCTATGTAAAAATAAACTTTACGCATACAAAAATAGGGTCGCTTTTTGATAAACAAACGAGAGTAAGTGTGTACTAACTCTTTTTTCATCAAATGTTTATCAAAAAGCGTCTCTATTTTTGTATCATTAAAGTTTATTTTTCTACCTAAAGTGATTTGTTCAATGATTATTTTTTTGGAATTTTAAATCGATTTTATATTAGTTTGTCGTGGTTGTCAATAAAAGGGTGATATATGTAGTAAGTAACATACCTACTATGGTTATTTTAGGTTAACAATCAGTTTTTAATTAGATCTTCTACCTGACGGAAAATAATGGAAAATTATGTTTTTTAGTGTTGAGTAAAGTCGTGTATGTGAATATAAAGTCAAAGTCAAATCATTTATTCCATTTAAACCATAAATAGGTACTTTTGAAATGTCAACGCATAAAGAAATAAATAATAGTCTGTCAGTCTGTCTGTTTGGTGAAGCTAGGTCTGTCTGTATAGGATAAAAATGTATCTTTAAATGTGTTGAATACCTGAACCGATTTCACTAATTATGTTTTTGTTGTTTACTACGTTTAGAAGAAAGTTCTTATGTAAGACAAAAGGCGCAATAAAAATGATGTGCAGAAAATATTAATATTATTTCTTATTTTTAAATATAGTCTGCGGAATAAGTTTTTAAACTGGCATGGTCACTAGCACTAACATTAGAACTTAAGACGGGATATATATGTAAATGGAAACTCGTTGGTAAATATCCCGTCTTAAGTTATAATGTTAAAGTTTGCGAGGTCTGCGAGTTACTTAATAAAACCATGTGGTTTATTTAATGAAAGTCAAAGGGTGCTTTACCAACAGAAATGTGCTATGCTACATTGCTGCGGACGCGTTTGGCTTCCACCAATCACATTCATTGGTACACATGACTTAGCACTGGTGTAAATGGATTCAGCTAAGTTATGTTTGCTATGGATGGTTGTCCTACTATCGATACATCGCATACTCAAGCTGCGTATATACCTCACACAGCTATGTACATAGCTCAGCGTCAGTGGAATCGGTCACATAGTTTCACAACTTAGCTATTCAATAGCTATCCTCGTAGCTATTACAACTTCGTAGCATAGCTACATACCATATCTTTGGTGAAAAGCACCCACAAACTGAGTCTGCTCTGACATATAGCATAATTATTTATTTATTTGCATACACGTTAATTTTATGTATTGCATACCTACATAAATATTAAAATCTTCAAACATTGCATTTCTGTGGTTAAAGAGTAGTCTTTTAAAACCCCCTTTTCACACTTCGGTGAGATTACTATAAGGAACCACTCGGCTGTTAATGTTGAGGGGTAGGCAGCATTTGAAGTCGAAATATGCATATTGAGTGCTATGCAGTGGTTCGGAGTGATTGAAGAGGACTGTAATTATGAGGTTTGTGGTGAAAAAGGAGAAAGGGGGAGTTTTAATGAATCCTAGTAATTTAAGCGTGAATTGTAGGGGTAGCTAAAAGATTTTTGAAGTAGTTTGGAACTGAAAGGGGTAGTTGAAAGTGGTAGTTTCCTAAATAATAAGTAAAATTTAATTTAAGTCTTTGATATAGAAAAAGTCGTGGTGTCCCGGAGTTTTAAGACGCCCGCTCCTCAAGCATGAGGGTGCGTGTTGGAAACCTACCAATGGGAAGTACTTACGTGACTTTTTCGGAGTCATATGTACTTTCTAAGATTATTTAGATACCACTGACAAACGTTGAAGAAAATCTGAGCATATACAATGTGATAGGGGTAAGACTTCTAACCCGTTAAGGCTGAGTACTACGTCTAATTGTAGTGACAAAAAAAATTATATGAGGGGTTGTTAATTATAAGTTTGATCGCCAACCCGCATTGAGCAAGCGTGGTCAATGCTCAAACCTTCTCCATACAAGAAGAGGTTTGAGTCAGTAGTACTAATAAGTTATTGATGCGATATTGCAATTGTATTTATGACGTTAAAACAAAGAGGCATATCGAAATAATAACATTGCTTGTAATAATGAATCTTGGCAGTTATACGAAATACGCAATTTCCCTTTGCTCTTGTTTCCTCAACAGCGAGACAGTAAATATAATAGAAGAAACGTTACAGGGAGCGATAATCATAATAAAACAGTTTCCAGGCGTTCATGACGTCAGACTTTGTGCGTCGCGCCCTGGGGATACAGTTTATTTGCACGACCCAGTCTCAAGGATATTAAACAGCTTTATATGTATAGTATATGTCTATATGTATAAATGTTAACACGTACTATTAATTTCGTCTAGAATTAAATGTAACGTTGTATTGTAAGTCCCGTGTTGGGCGCCAATAAGATCAGTTGTAGTCCCACGGTGGGCGGCAATATTTTTAACAATTATATTTTTGCCTCGTTACGATAGGATGACAAGGGGTCTCGGGTTTGATTCTGGAGTCGGGCAAAGTATCATTTGGGTTTTTTTTGGCTTTACGAAAATTTCTCAGTAGTAGGTCGGAGTCTGAAATTGTGCCCAGTGTATGGCAATAGGCTCACCCCCTATTACATGGGACTTATAACACTAATGGTGAAAAGTAGGTGTACATTGTATAGCGGCATCACGTGCCGTAATGTGCATCTCTGCCTACCCTTTCGGGGATAAAAGGCGTGACATTTTTTTATCTTTTTGATTATGATAAAGCTAAAAATATCTCATTTTACTTCTGATATCTAGCAAACTAGATTGTTACAACCAATATTATCGTATATCAAAGACATTTATGACTTATATGAGTTATCGACCACTCATGTTATGTATGGATTATTGCGACCCCACTTTTACCCCCATATAAGTATTTCTCGGAAATGTTAAACGATTTCTAATGTCGTTCGCTTCAGGGAATCCCTTTGAACAGCCAATAGCGTTACGAAGTTATGATTGCAAGAATAAGTTAATTTTGTACCATGAAATATTCATAAATATTATATTTGCTGTTACTTTTTTGTTCAAATACACTTTTAGGCTGATGTTTTTGAATTGTTTTCTTGCTTCACCTGGCTTTTAGTAACTACATTTTTGTCTGTAATTTTTAACCAAAATCCGCGATTATGAGAACCATTTGTCATTTTCCTCCCAAAAAACTCCAGAGGGAAACTGTCTCCTCAGTCTTTGACCTCTTATTCGTTTTTAAGGATTCTTCCCAAGTCTGTAATAACTGTCATAAATGTTTATGTGACAACTGGGAGTATCACTTTTACTGTTTGAGGTAAAGCAGTTTTTCAAGATGCTCCAAATAAGCTTGTATAGGTTTATCGAGGCCTTGCGGCTAAAAGAGGTAAAAAAAATTTTTATGACTTTGAGTTATATACATATTCGGAATCGTTTAGCAACGAATGGCCGGCTCGAATAAACGATTTCGTTTCGATTACTTTAAATGTAAAGGAAACTCGTGCAGCTAATTTTTCTTCGTCGAATGATGTGTATAACTCAATATTGCAAATACTATCGCTTATTCCCTTTTGGCCGGAAGGCATGGATATAGTCAATTTTGTTTGATGCAATATTGACATACTATGTACTATTTAATATTTTACTCAAAGTTTAAACTGCGCTGCATTGATCAGGGTTACAAACAGAACTTTAAACTGAAGTTAGACCTACCAAATGGTGGCAGATACTTTAGGAATTTCAGAATTATTATGTCATTAGCTTCTGCTAGGGGCTTTGCCCGACTTTCCGTGGGATAAAAAGTTTCCCATTTTTCAAGTCAGCTCATACCCTGTCTGTCATCAAAATCTGTTCAGTAGTTTTAGCGTGATTGACGGACAAACATCCAAACAAACTTTCACATAATTATAATCTTATAGTATGATAGTAGCTTTACCACAAAAGTCTATTTTGGGAATGTAACTATTTTCTTTTCTTTTACTTTATTTTCAATCTCTAAAGTAAGTAGTTAATGTAAAGTTTTAATTAAGTGCACTAGGTAACATTAGTTAGTACTGCTACCGTATCTATTCTAGCCGCCGCGGCGCAGTGTCGCCATCTTCCGGTTTGAAACGACTTATGTAGGTACTAGATACTGATTTAAGTAGAGGTACGCATGCAATTGTTTCTTGTATTGCTAACTTACTTACTTCGGAGCAAAAGTTATGCAGTTTGAGAATTCTCTAGATTCTAGCTAAAATAATATCAATCAAATGAATAATATAGCAAATAAATATACTTTATTAGGAAACATTATGCTATACGCTATAATTATTATTGTTTGCTAAAGATTTTTATTAAAGTGATTTAACACTAGTAGATTTGCGCACAGAGGTACTTACTATTTTTTATTCTATGTCCTTTATCTGAAAATACAAACATTTTCAATTATGTAAGTTGTCGATTTAATCATAAAGTCTAGTATTCTCTATTCGGTAAAAGCGTGTTGTTAGCTTTTCAATTTTCAGTTAGATTAAGTCTTAATTCTACTAGGTAACGTATGTATTTTTTATTACCTCTAAACATTGTTATTTGTTATATTATTATATTGTTACTTGTTTTTTAAATCACCATTTGGCTCAAAATATAATAGCTAAGGAAAGAAGTAATCACTAAATACTTCAAAACAACACGATTTATATCTACTCCTTTAACCAATAACTTTCACTACACCACGTTATAATAAACAAACAGGCAGACACGTAATTTTATATAAATGTCACACAAATAAAGCCTGGCAGGACACGTAATACATTATTCATCCCCACCGGCTAGCCTAAATCTAGGTCTAGATCGATAGGCATTCTAGATTTATACTGGCTGAATTTAGATTCGGCCAAAGCCGTCACTTCGAATTTTGTCGAAATTCAGCTGCTGTTTTGGAGGCGTGTTTTTTTAAAATATATTATTGTTATGAATTTTGTTCTTTTTTGTACTTTTGGAATGATTTCGGTTTAATATAAAAGGCTTAGTGTAATCGGAACGTTTCAGAAATACGTCATGCACAACTTTTATTGGTTTTTATAATTTTAATCGTTTCAGTTTTCGTGTTATTCATGCAATATTAGCCTTAAACAGTTGATTATAACTATTATTACATAACATAAACATTAAATTCCTTAATGTTTTTTCCAATAAATCTCTTTTTTTCCATCACCTGTTTACGGCGTTTGGGAGCGTTCCGATTATAACCTGTATGGATAATAATTTTATAGGATACTTCTCATGCCACGGGAACACGGGCGAAGCTGCTGGGAGAAGCTAGTTACTTATAATTAGAGACCGGATAGTATGCATTTGCATATTTGCATATGCATTTGCATATTTAAGCCATTTACAAGGCTAATAGCGTATTTTTACTAATGATGCATATTATTGCTATAATTTACAGTAGGTATTAATGGACCGACGGAAGTTTTGCCAGAAAATATAAGCGCTAACATAGCACCCAAGTTCAAATTCTGCCCAGTTACCTCAGTAGATGTGGAGCGATCATTTTCGACCTATAAAAATATTTTGAATGATCGAAGACATAATCTTGATTGTTAATGTTTACAAAAATATTAAATAATGTTACATGTTACTGTATCGATTAACATCTATTAATGGATAGTTTTCTATAAATGTATGCTGATTTTTTTATAAAAAATATAAAACTAAATTAAAAAGATACATACATAATAAAGTAAAACATAAGACAAGTATTTACTAACAAAATACTTAAATCTAAAGGAATAATATTTACAAAACAAAAAAAAACTCATTTAATGTTGCATATTCTGTCAGTTTTCGTGCATATTTTAGGCATTTTTCATGCATATTTGCATGCATATTTCAAGCTTTTTATGTTGCATATTATCCGGTCTCTACTTATAATCCTATGCTTTGTTATGTAACAAATTAATTCCAATGTAGGTAAACAATTAAGATAAACCTACTCAAAGGCAACATTACTTCTAACCACAACACAATTTAAGAACTCAAACCTTTTTCCCCCAAAATCCCTTTCTACCTCAAACCCTCTCTACCTAAAAATTTTCGCTTTATACTTTTGACCTCCAGGCTCGGATCGATCCAAAACTTAAGCCGACGCGTTCAGACATTTCAGACGAGGGTAACAGGCGGTCTGACCTTAGTCGTACTTTATCACTGCAGTTAAAATATACACGATCTTTATTAGAGTTAGTATGCCAAATCTAGATTTTAGGGTAGTAGGCTACATAATACTGCGGCTTTAAATGTCTGAAGGGCTGTGCTGTAGTGTAAATTCATTATATTATTCAATATTTTACCAATAATGTTACAGATGACTGACGCCCGAATATGATATTATGCTACTCAATTTTAAGTTGTACTTAAATATCGTGCTATCTCTGTCATTTACAAAGGATTTGTAGGGACATAACTATTCTTGAGCGCGTCTTAAAATTGAGTGACGTTTGAGTATTTGACCATGAGTGAGTTTTGGTGTGTGAGAGCCATGCCAGGGCACGAATGGGTCGGTTGGACCGGAGTGATACCACGGTCTCACAGAAAACTGTCGTGAAACAATACTCGCGTTGTGTTTCGTCGTGTGATTGAGGTTCAATCTTCCCAATTTCTGATTTCCCAACAACCCTTAAATTCCTAACTCCCAAAAGGTCGGTCACGCACGTGTAACCGCTCTGGTGTTTCGAGTGTCCATGGGCGGTGGCGATTGCTTACCATCAGGTTAATGTATAAACAAACTTGCACAAGGCGCCCGTTCCCATCACCGTTTCGAAGTTTCTTTAGGCACTAAACAAACGTCGACTTTATATCTCACTAATAATAATAATGTCGAAATTTCTTTGAAACTGATACCTTCTGTTCTTCAATACTATGATTTAAAATTATCCTCACAATCAATACTCGTGTCTCGTCTTAACAACTCAAAGAGGATTTATATTGTGAACAAAAATAAAATCTCTGAAAACGTTAAGAGGATTACGTTTATTTATTGTGTAGCTTTTCGCTGAAAAATATTTAATATCTCGAATTCTTCTTATTTCATTTTACGCAATAAACATAATAACATAATATCTTATTTTTATTCTCTGAAGATTTAAAGACTGTTTTGGAGATGTCTGGCAGTATTTTTTTTATGAGGGAAAATCATCCAATGACTTCTTACGCCTTGGATGAGGTGGGAGGGAGTGACAGACTCTTACTGACTAAAAAAACAGGAGTAAGAATGGGGTGGCCCATTCTTACTCCTGCTTAGTGTTTGCGAGGATGATGTAGATCGAGTATGCGATGTATCGATAGTATCTCTACTATCGATTGAGCCATCCATACCACACATCCATAGCGTATATTTTTACATAAAAAGCCTAGCCTAGCTGAGTCCGTTTCCACCAGTGCTAAGCTATAAGTCCCGATGAATATGGTGGAAGCCAAACGCATCCACTGCAACGTAGCATAGCACATCTCTGGTAGAAAAGCACAACTTAGATTTTTTCTGGAAACAAATGAATTATGTATTTTATTTTAAGGGTCGGTTTTACAATGCCTAATGGATTAGCCACTATGCACTAAATAAATAAGAACGTAATTTGCATGAACTATTATCTGTTATATAAGCTGTTTATCAGGTATTTACCTACCTATATGAAGGTGGTAAAACAGGCGCTTTTTCTAAATCAGCTACAGAAATATATCTCTGCGGACAATGCGGACTTTTTAGGCTTCAGAAGATTTTCTAGGCTTCATAAGTAGGTCTTACACAATCGTCTTTTGTTTAGGTCCCAAAAGACAGTTCTTAATGCCAGTCTAGATATTTCAGAAAGGATTTGGACCTTGAAAAATAAAGGGGTTTAGGTAGAAAAGTTATTTATTTTGTTTATGAAGGTTATTTGTTTTACTTATGGACTTTTATTTTTCTTTGGGAGGGAGATCTTTTGCAGGATAAGTAAGTGAAAATATTTCGTATGAACTTAACTTACATTAAATGATAAATACCAAATTTGTATGAAGCCTTATAGAAAGGTAAAGATGGAATAGAAAAGTAAAGGGTTTTTTTTAATCAGGAGAAGGTCAAAGATTATTATATGGTTTCACCCGGCTTGGGCGAGGTGACTGGTACCGTGTCAGACTCTTACTGACTATAAACCACCCCGTTCCTACCGGTAACCCGCCAGACAGTCCGCAGCTCCAGTGTAGAAAAGTAGAGGATTACCGAAAAAAAGATGGATTACTAGAGTGAAGCATGATTGAAAGTGAAAAGAGCATGTGATAGGATGACATCCAATAGAGAAGAATGGAAATAGAAAACATACTATGCCGACCGATGAAGCTTAGTTTAAAATTTCAAAAAGGCACCACAACCATCTTAAACGAATAAATCAGCCAAAAAATAACTTCCTTCTAAACTATTTCTCACCTTTATTTATTGGCGTAGGTATTTCTTTTCAGTATTCAAAATCCTTAACCCAATCGATTCTATTTCTCATTTGCGAGAGAGGCATCGAAACAGTTGGGAAGGGACATAAATAAACCACTTCCCCGAGGGATGTGTTTTTTGTGTACCCAGCTGTGAAAAGCCAGTATAAACTGACCTTCGAATATGCGGATAGATGATATAAAGAGGAGACCATGGTAAACTGGTTTTGTGTAGTGTGATGTGGAACCTACATAAGCCTTCAAGGCTTTGACGTGAGGAAACGTGGGTAGCTTTATATATTCGGTTTAGTAAATTGAATCCGAAGGCTCGATTTCCGAAAGTCGATCTTTTAGCTGGTTTTTGTTTTGTCTAAAGTTGTGTTGAGTTTGTTTTTGTTGAGAAGATTGGTTTTTTGATCAAGTAGTTGATTAGTGTTCTGTGCTGTGGTTATACAGAATACTAATGGGGATATTTTTTTAAAAAATACTCAGTAGTATGGAGTTACAAACTGACAAGGGCAAAATTATTTATTTCAAGTAGAAGTATAAATATCCAACCGTGTGTTCAAAAGTGCCTTCATTTGTGTTCGGTAGGTATATGATAATATCCCCAATTACATCAGACTCATAAAGTACTCTGGTGAAAAATGGATGTTACAATGTACAATTTATGTAGCTTTACCTACCCTTCAGGGGATCAAAAGACGCGACTTTATTTATACATTTGTATGTAGATCTACTCGTACCTTCCTCAGAATAACAGTGTGATACAGCACAAATGTCAGACTTAACTCTCCGCAGACTATCTGTCACCGAAACATTACCACCAATTTCATCTTTCCCCATCTTTTCCCTCAACAACCAACAATAGATCTTATTTCCTGCTGCTCACAGTACATTTTTCCTCATCAACCGTTACACAGAAGCTGGATAATGCGATTTTCAACCTTTGTAGAATGCGTTTAACGTTGTAATTTGTTTGTTAACAGGCGGACGCGAGCACCGCGTTCCTGCGGGCTGCGCGCGCAGGCCAGATTGAGAAGATCATAAGCCTTTTGGAGCAGGGCGTTGACATCAACGTTAGCAATGCTGTAAGTTATATTGTGACGTCATTGTTTATTACAGGCTGAAAATTGTGTTGAATGTGAGGTAGATTCGTAAAAAAGACTTTATTGTAGAGCATTTAAAGTTACATTTAACACTTTAAGCTAGCAGTGGATTTGTGTGACCAACAGATTTTAGTTATCAGACAAAGTCTTAATAATATTACCGACATTTTTTATTTATCTTCATTTCATTCGTTCATTTTTGTTCACGAAAGTACGCAATAAATAGAATTATAGTATACAATCTGCGAAGTTTCGTCCGAAACTTAGTTTTTCGTTGAATTAGAGTAGGCCCCCAGATTCGTTATTAAAGTCTTTATTGTATAGCATTTAAAGTTACATTTAACACATTAAACACTATGGGGGCCAAATTGACCGGTGCTAGCGAAAGATTTGCCTGACCAACAGATTTTAGTTGGCAGACAAAGTCTTAATAATATTCCCGACATTTTCTTATGACCATTCCAAGCTGGTATTAGGCTATTTTATTTTCTTAAGTCAAAGATAATCGTGAGATAACTGATCGATATGCTTTCGGTTTCCTTTGTTTGAGAAAATGGCAAGGAAAGGAAAGGAACATTGGTAATACGAGTACAATGGACTTTCAATTTTAAGACTTAATTTTCGCAATTTAATTATTGTCATCGCAGAATAAAGCTTTTCATGTTATTAATTTTTACCAGAAAAGGTTACATTCTTATCATTTGAGTAATTTATAAATTAAAATAAACCATTCTAATCCCAAAAACGGAACATTAATAGGTATTAACAAAAAAACATAAAGACATGCGTTCTACGCTATCCTTTATGTAATAAACAGGCTGAACATCATCCTTATATACCAACACGTACATAGTCGTGACATCACGTCAACGACGTCATGTGACGTCATTTGACATGAGAGCCACTCGAGACGTAGCCGGCGTCATTAGATGCCTCGCTGTATTTATATTTAACCGACTACATAGGTGAGGTTCCGTGTTTGTATTTGTAATTTTTTTTGTTGAGCTACTCGGATACTTTCCATAAAACATTTATGGAAGGTAATCTTTATCGAAAACCATTTCTTTCGATTCAGTTGTAACCTAAAAAATTACTATTGCTATGAGATTTTTAATTGACTTACGTGATTAAATATACAGTCAGATGTATGATTCTGATAAAATATTGATGATTTCATCATCATCAACTTAACTCCCTGCAACATTACTCAGGTCGTAAGCTTTTTGAATTAACTATCGTGAGATAGTTTAGCTAATCCAATAGTAATTTCCCAATTTCAGTTTGAAAACTCCTAGAAACAATAAAAAACTATTCTTAATAAACACAAATTGTCTAAAACAAAGCTCTATAAAATAACTAAAACAATAGTCATTTTGTATGCGAATATACCACGTCAATCCTCCACTGTATTAATGGAAAAAGAATACTATTTACATACAAATAAGGTTACTTTTTGCGAATAGTGTTGCTTCCTTTTAATATATGGATACGTGGTTGGTTCATTTGAATTTCGCACGCGATTCCGTCACGAATATAGATATCATTCCCTTTGAACGAATGAACGAATGAAATTAACGTACTAGATTGTACGAAGAACGAAGAATTGTGTGAGGCTACATTTTGTTTTAGCAAAATTATTTGTACGTTAAAATCAAGGCTAATAGAATTCATTGGCAATGTAGAATATCAATAAATATAAGTTGGATTACTAACGTAGCTGACAACTATGTTAATCGACTAGTTTCGGGCTACATCAGGGTCCATATAAATGAGCATAAAATCTTTCCTTCTCTTCTCTCTTTTTCTCTTTTTAAAACGTTGCCTCACACTACGCCTTTCTTCTGTGTCGTGGATGCGTTTACAAACATACAAGTTGACATATGATACCCAGACCTGAAACAACAATTTGTGGATCACACAAAGGGTTGCTCCGTGCGAGAATCGAACCCACTACAAGTTTCACGGCAGCTGGTTGCCCAGCCAATGTCACCCACCGTGTAGTCAAAATGAATGTGACAAAAAATAAAACAGTGAGTGTCGCGCTGCCAACATCAAAATAAAAACACTGTTCTGGGGGAATGACTTTCCCGCCTAGGGCGAGGCGAGAGGGAGTGTCAGACTCTTACTGACTAAAATCCGCCCCGTTCCTACTCCTGCTTCTCAAGCCCCGGTAATCCCGCTAGGTAGTCCGCAGCTCCGGATTATTTGTCCATTTTAAATCAATCATCTCATAAACCAAACTGATCACATTATCAGTCACTGCGCCAAAACTCGTCTATAAAACAAAAGTTCGCATTCATTACTGACTATAAACGTTTGCGTGTTTACCATTAGCGTGCTAACGCGGACTTGGTTGCGTGACAATACACATGCGACGCAAGCGGACTGGATTTTTTTTTATTATACAGGTGTGATTAGGCAATGGTACTTAATTAAGTAGTCCATTACGTAGGCGCCAATTTTCGTATGGAATTTTTGTTTGTTAGTGAATTTATTTATGTTAATATTGGTTTTAATTTCAGTTATTTTTGGATCGAATGCCTCGTTATGGGGGTCGCACGTGCCAGTAGTTTCGTCTTGCCTACATCGGGATCCATCATTAATGAGCATAAATTCTTACACACTAATATATCTTAATTTACCTAAAACAGGAAGAGTCTGTTGACTCTTCATACTATTGCCTTATTTTTTCTGCCACTTTATGTAGTTGGTTGCTGTGGCGACACATTGACAAACATACAAATGCACATGACAGAAGTCGCACATAGACTACGACGAAATCAACGGATGACGTCACAAATATGTGGATCGCACATATGAGGGTTACATCGAATTAACACGGAATCGAAAATCCCACGAACAACAGTTGGGCAGAAAGCCCGGCAGGCCGATCACCTCAGCCAATGGTCACAAAATAGTGACTTTGCAATAGGGAACTTTAAAACAGTTCCCTGAGTGGTGACCCCCGACGTGATTGAAACCAACCTTCACGGAACATATAATGTCATCCTTATCGCCATCTCCCTCACCCATCACTTCTCCGCTGAGCGGTAATCAAGTCGCAGCCAACCAGCACCCTCGGCCTCATCAGGGACCACCAAACTGATACATCGAATTATGCAGCCTGGTACTTCCCTGGGCCAAATCAGCGTCTAGGCACAGCACTCTGCAACGGTTTGAGGACGTCTTCCTTACGCAGACGACCACTACGCACCTACCCTCGCGCATCTATTCCCCGACTCACCGTGGGACTGCGAGCTTCACTACTCCGACTCACTGGAGTATCGCCCTGCACCGCTCACCCGACTCACTGGGCATTCAGCGGCACAGTTCCGACTCACTGGAACTAAGGGACATTCTACACTGGCTCTGGCACCGCTCATCTCAAGCATCGACAGCCGTCTCAACAGGATCGACCTCCGGTCACACATTGACAAGTGACAAGTGACAGATGACAGAAGTCGCACATAGACTATCGACGAGCAAATCAACGGATGACGTCATAAATATCCTGCATCGCACATACAAAGTTTACATGCGAATTAACACGGATAGAAAATCCCAACGAACAACAGTTGGGCAGAAAGCCCGCCAGGCTGATCACCTCGCCTGGTCGGAGGATCCTCCTTTGTTTAGGGAACTTTACTCGCTGTTCCCTAAACTACCAACGACTAGTACCAATGTGACTTTTTTCCGAGTTATATGTACTTTCTAAGATTATTTACCTAGACAACACTGACAAAATGTGAAGGAAAAGGTTCGTTCATTCAAGCGTGATGATTAATGCTCAAACGTTCTCCGTATAAGAAGAGTTTGTTGATGTGCCATCTATTACTGGTTGCCTTTTGGACAGAAACGTTAACAAACCGCTTTCCATTATGAAATACATATATCTTAGTCTGTTATTTTATAAGGTGGTTAAAAATCTTTTATAACAAAAATCAAAGGACGATAATCTTCACCATGTTTTGTAAAGTCTTCTAAAGATGTACTTGAATACAATATTAATACCAAAACAATCAAACGTCACTCATCCTTAAGATGCCTGATCCTAAAGATTGAAATATTTCTGTCTCAACCATATCCCTTAAAAGAACAAAGACAGAATAAGGCAAAGAGGCGACTTCAAATTGAGGACTGTAAGTGTTCCTTGAATTCGATAAGAGGCAGATTTCATCCATAATATCCTTTTCAAGTGACGTCGAAGTCCTTTATTGGCAAATAGACTTTTCGTGAAAAAGGATCTTGGGATGTATTCCTTGGTTGGATCAAACATGGTACTTCATTTTTATCTCCTGTTTCGTGGGTTCGTTTACAAATATACAAGTTCATATACACATGACATGACACGAAACAACAATTTGTGGATCATACAAAGAGTTGCTCCGTGCGAAACCCTACACGTTACGCAGCAGCCAGTTTACCCAGCAAATTCTCCGTAATATCTCACAGAGGCAAAAATCACAACCGATGTAATGGTAAAGCTCTTAAAATTATATGTTACGTGTCTAAACTTATTGATTCCCGGGCAACCCTTTCTATATTATAGACCTCTATTTTTACTTTAGGGAAATAATCTCACATTTTCATCACAAACAGACCTCCACATGTCCTTCTAAAAGCCTGTACAGTTTATGACCCAATTTAATACGTCCTTGACCTCCTTCGCTATATAAAGCCTCCTGACCCATTTTCCTGTGTGTTTTACTAAGCCCCAAGGCTGTATAAAATAGGTTGATTGAATACAAACGTTTTGCTATTTATATTTGAGGAGTTATCGGATCACTTGTGGAGCTGAGGTTCGGGTATGCTTGTTGCGGTCGATATTTTGATGGAAGATTATTGTTTAAGTCTTGCTATGTGAAGTGTTACTTGTAATGTAATAGTAGATGTTTATAGATGTATCTAACTGACCTATCTGGAAGTCATTGGGGAGGTCTGAATGTTAAGACTGCCCTCGTTGATCAAGTGCTCGCAAGTGCGACTGCCGGACAAGAGGTTTGATTCCTGGGTCGGGCAAAGTATTAGCTGGAGCTTTTGCCATTAACAATTTTCTTTCGGTAGTTAATGATTTAAGTAGTTTTACGGAATTGATTGTATCCGTCGGTTAGAAAAAGTATTATAGTGTTTAGCATGTAATATGGATACCGTTATCTACTTCATTACCCATAAATGACCGCTATCTACTTGAATATGGTTTATTATACTTCCCAACTGTAGCAATAGCAGCTGTTTTCTTTATCAAAAACCCAGCGAACTGTTTCGCCACCAATGATTTCCCAGTTTCCTGCTTTTCTCTTAAATTTTTCCTGAATTTTTTTTTGCTATAAACCTCACGGAGCCCGAGAGCTTTCGACGAATGCAAAACCGTGGAAATCGGTTCGTGCGTTCTGGAGTTATAGCGTCAGGAAGGAAAACCCGACTTATTTTTATATAATAGATTAGCTGTTTCATTGCTAACCTTCCATTTAAGGTCAAACGGTTACAGGTTTATGCTCATGAAGGTCATAAAGATTAGAATCTTCCTGACCTTGTAGACATTTATCAGGCTTCAGGCTTGAATGCGTTTAGATTGAACCGGAAGGCAATGTAGTTAAAATTATGAAATAGTTATAAAACATTCAAGAATGTTTTTGATGAATAGGAAATTAAATATCTGTTCAGAACTTCTAATAAAGCAAGCAAAGAATAAGAAAGATAAATAAAAGTGTATTTGGAATTGTAAAATTATGTTTTTTGATATTATTATTTGTATTTGCAATAGCGACTGCCGGGCAAGGGGTTTCGGGTTCGATTCCCGTGTCGGGCAAAGTATTACTGGGTTAATTTCGATTATTCGAAAATTTCTCAGTAGTAGCACAGATTTTGGAAATCTGCCCGGTATATGGCAATAGGCTCACCCCCTATTACATGAGACTTATAACACAAATGATGTAAAGTGGATGTACATTGTACAATGGCATTACGTGCCGTAATGTGCACCTCTGCCTACCCCTTCGAGGATAAAAGGCGTTGCATTGCATCATTTGTATAATCGTTTCTTATCACTACTTGAAATATCAATACTTTTGTAACATTAGCTTCCGAAATTCCGTCAATCAAACTTACAATAATTCATAAGGCAATCACTTTGGATCGATTGGCATTTGTTAACCCAAATCGTCCAGTTAGCAACAGGCTGGTTTGAAGGGAAACACCCTGAATAAACATAAATGACGTCATACCTCCTCTTCTGACTACAAGCGCAAAAAATGCGTGTCCCAAATGTACTCTGCCCCATTTTTACTCAATCATTATTTGCATAATTTGATTAGGCTTTTTCGTGACGTGAATGAAAAACAAGTACATTTTATCTTGGTTGTGTATTTTATGAGATCCGGAGCTGCGGACTACCTAGCGGATTTACCGGGGCTCCGGCTTGAAAAGCAGGAGTAGGAATGGGGTGGTTTTTAGTCAGTAAGAGTCTGACACTCCCTCTCGCCTCGCTCAAAGCGGGAGAAGGGATTGGATGATTTTCCTCCCTTAACAAAAAATATATTTATTATGAAAGAGGTCGGGCCGATAAATATTTTGTTTTTTGTTTGTACTTTTATGGATGAGTATTATCTTGTCAGACCTAGATTTATGTTGATTTAGGTAAGGTATTGTGAATCTGACTTTATCTAATATTGTCTAGACTCTTTCAAATTACTCTGGTATTCCAATTTAAATAATGGAAGGGAATTTGTGTTTTGTATTTTTTGAGCCATCGCGTTTCTGTCGTGATCACTGTTTCAATGTAAGCGTTTCATATTCAAGGTATGGTAAAACCTATTAACCGCAACAATGTCACGCCTTTTATCCCCGAAGGGGTAGGCAGAGATACACATTACGGCAACGGCGACATAAAACCTATTAATTCCATCAATAATCACTTTTGTATAATATGAGAAGGCTATTTAACAAAGGCCTAAAACCTTACAAAAATAAAACCCTAAAAAAAGCGACTGCACGGTTAGTGCGTTGGCTGGGTAATTGGCTGCCGCGCTACGGGTAGCGGGTTCGATTCCCGCACGGAGCAACTCTTTGTGTAATCCACAAATTCTTGTTTCGGGTCTGGGTATGTGTATGTGAACTTATATGTTTGTAAACGCACCCACGACACAGGAGAAAATCCTAATGTGAGGCAAAGTTATTTTTAGAAAAAAAAGCAAACAAAGGCCTGAACACTATCAAAAAATAGCGATTCATTTCTTCACTTCTTCACATTCTAGTACCTACATTGAACATTTTTTCTTTGTCCCCAGAACGGTCTCAACGCCATCCATCTTGCTTCCAAAGATGGCCACGTGGAAGTTGTCAGGGAGCTGCTGGATCGAGGAGCTGCCATCGATGCAGCCACCAAGAAAGGCAACACTGCTCTGCACATCGCATCTCTTGCAGGGCAGGAGGCGGTTGTCAAACTGCTCGTGCAGAATTCTGCACAGGTAAGCACAAAAAAATATCCTCATGACTAGTCTTACTATTATAAGTGTATAGGTGTTATTTTTATTCTCTAATAATAACTTTTGATTTATTTCGTTACGAGATCCTTGACAACTATTCATGTCCCTAAGTCGCGCCGGACTTCAGTGTTCTGGTCTTTTCATGGTTGTATCGACTGTAGATTCTAGCTTACAGGAGTTGAAGCGGTTTTGAAAGGTTGTGTTACTGCGTGATGGTAGTTAATGACTTACTAGACTTCCTTAAGTAGTCCTTTTAACTTCCTCTCGCCTCACCTAAGGCAGAGAGAAGTCATTGGACGATTTTCTCTCTCAAAATACAACAAATTTTAATAACGTATCGTCCGAGAAAGGCTACTAAAGATAAATTTTGTTTGAAAGCTACCTCAAATTCCATCTCTACTAGCCATTCACCAATAGATAGGTTATTAAGACTGACCATTAATCTTCTTTCGGCTAAGTTAGGGTAGGCTCTGAATTTTAATGACATTTGGCAGAATGCCAGACCTTCAGACAGAAGTTTGCCCCTGATCGTCTTTTATGCCTGACATAATGGGCTTGAAGTGAACCTATTACATATTGGACTTTCGAAGACCTACCTAATTTCAAATATTTTTAGTCATGCTTCGCCACGAATGGGCCTGGTGACCGGAATGATTCAATGATACATGGAACAGGAATAGAAATCCGACGTGAAACAACGCTTGTGTTGGGTTTCCTTGAGTGGTTACCGATGGCCCAAAAACCCCCTTTCCAATCTTCCCAGTCCTCGGTTCTTCAACAACCCTTAAATTCCTAAACCTCAAAAGGCTTGCAACGCACTTGTAACGTATCTGGTGTTTCGGGTGTCCATGGGCGGCAGCGATTGCTTACCATCAAGTGATCTATCTGCTCAGTTGTATACAAACATTAAAAAAATACGATCATTTGTTTGTAAGAATGATACTTTAGCAGTGAAATAGTAAAAAACCAAAGATCAAGAGCAATTGAACAGCTCAATCTATGACTACTAACATATGACTATAAACTCAACAAACTACCCAATTTAACTTGTGACCAACCATTTCAAAATAACAAGTCCAAATGAAATATAAGCATAAATGGATTACATCAATCCCAGCTATAAATACGATAATAGTGCAGTTTCCATGGAAAAAGATGTATCATGGAAACCCAAAATTGAAACACATAACATTAAAATAACCGCATCGAACTGAAAGACAAATAACATTAACCAGTGCCAAAAGAAAGAAATAAGAAACTAAAGTTCAAGGGTAAGTGGAGGAACATACAAACATGACAATAAAGAAACTGGAAACGATTCAAACAAACATAAAAGGAAGGAAAATATCAAAGAAGGCAAAATAAACGATGAAAAGATTGCGAATACTGAACTAATGCCTTTGGATCTAAGGTCAAGACTTACACTATAAAATACGTTCAAAAGGAATTTACCTAAGATTACTAATACTAATGGCTATTATAAGTCAGTAAGACTTATAATGGCTATTGCTAATAGCTGACATGTAAGTGAATCTTTTCTCTTAGTTATAATAAGGCCAAATTTTCTTCAGAAGTAGACGTATTTAAGATTCCGGAGCTGCGGACTACCTAGCGGGTTAACCGGGGCTCCGGCTCGAAAAGCAGGAGTAGGAACGGTGTGGTTTTAGTCAGTAAGAGTCTGATACCCTCTCTCGCGTCGCCTAAGGCAGGGGAGTCATTGGATAAGTGTTTCCCCCTTAAAAGAGATAGACGTTTCATCATGATGATACAAAAGCATTATGTCATGATTTTAGTTTTTATCTCCGCTGATGTTTGGAATTTTGATTACAAATTCCCAATCTTAAGAAAAAGTGTTCCAGACTGCCCGGTTTGGTAAATGACTCGCTGCTAATACAACATTGGTGATCCCAATCACCCCAGTGTAGGACTTCCAAGAAAAACAATTACAAAACGATATAAAAAGAATATGAATTAGTAAACAAACAGTAACATCTGGTTGGGCTCGTGTATACGAACAAAGTTGGGAAAGGAATGATGAATCACATGAGTTATGCCAACTAATGACCTATCATGTTCGGGCTAATACATTGCTTTTGGAAATAAAGAAACGGAGAAGTTTTCCTGAACTTCTCATGATCGAGAATCAGGAATAGACTTTCGGGGGCTGACGAAGAATTAAAGGACTTTACGATTTTCTCCATTGAAATTGTATCTAGTGTATAGCAAATATGGACCCGATTATGTCCTAAAATTAGCCACCAAGAGACATCGTTTTTTCTATAAAGCAACTGTGATCCACATACCTTCTTATAAGGGTGGGGATTGCTGCGGTCTGCCTAGCTGGTTATCGGAGCTCCGGCTTGCAAAGCTGGAGTTAGAACGTGGTGGGTTTTAGTCAGAGTGTGACACTCTCTTGCCTCTCCTAAGACGGGAGAAGTCAAGGAATGATATTTCCCTTTCACAAAAGGGTGGGAATTATGACAAGCCTAAAGATGGCTGCTGGATGGATGCTATTGCTTATTGGTATATCATCATCAGGTGGTATACCACCTGCTTAGCATTCATACATGAGATTTTAAACACAACTGACAAACATAGATTTTAGATTAAACATATTAAAAATCGTTAAAGTAAAGAGAGTAGGGAGGCCTTTGCCTTGCAGCGGGACGACCATGCCTGAAAATAAGATAAGTAAATAAATAATAATAAGAATGATTAATAATAAGAAAAATTTTAGATATCTAAAATTTAAACTGTGGTAGATAGTGGTATATTAGAATTGGTTTTTAACCGTTGTGACTGTTAATACAAATAAAGAAATAAATGATGAATCATAAGATTTATGGAAATAGAAGCTAATAATATAATCAATCGTATAGCAACCAAATGAATTGCTTTTAGAAATAAAAGAAAAAGAAAAGTGTCTAATAAATTATTAGATGCGAGACTTGCTTATGAGATGACTCAACCTGTTTTGGTCGAAGTTTTCGTACTATTATATCGTTCTGACTCATCTCCCTTTTTGTAGATACTGTTACTTTTTATTAGGGCTATTTTTCCAGGATTTTCTTTGTGTGACATGACCCGTACACTTGTTTAACTAAATTGAATGAATTATTCCCATAAAATATGTTTTTATTCATCCATATTTTGCTGTGCCCGATAGTGTTCGTAATTGTGACTTAATATTGTATTTTCAACACCTTTGTACATTATGGATGCAATCAATACTTGAATACTTGAATATCTATCAGTATCTTAGTTTGCTGTAGATTGTGCTTACATTATTGAATTACCCCCTTCCCAATCCCCGATTCCCTAATAACTCTAAAACTCCTAAATCCCAAATGGTCGGCAACGCACTTGTTACGCTTTTGGTGTTTCAAGTGTACATGGGCTGCGGCGATTGCTTACCATTGGTGGTCCGTCGGCTCGTTTACCGGCTTATACCATAAAAAAAACCAAAAAATAATGAACATTTATTAGACAAGTACAGGTGGTTTTGTAAAACAATTAACATCAGCTATATCACCTTATTTACGAGTAACTTCTAACTTATTATTCATTGGATCTAACAGCGTTGAATCATTCTATACCCTTAGTATGACTTTGCGTTACGTTTAAAGTAATCGAAACGAGAGCGCGTTCGGTGCTCTGATAGATTGATTTATTCGAGTTGACCAATCAAAGAACCATACTAAGGGTTACGTTTAAGTCTATTTCCATTTATCTGATCAAGTTAACCTCTAGTGTTCCTTCATCTTCATCTAGTTTCCACCTCATTGCTTTCTCTAAACAATTTATTCCAAAGATTCTCACATGTTCATTCTACATGAATGGATATGTTATTGCCAATGATTTATCTACAGTTTGAGTCATTGGTAACTTTGTGTCAAAGCAAAGTGACGCTAAATGATAAGTCCTTTAGGTTACTATTTAGTTTACATATCTGTATTGTGATTGAGATGATTCAATTAATAGGTATCTATGGTAAATCCCTATTATTAATACTGTGATCCTGTGTCGAATAAACTAAAATAATTGATACTGTTGGAATCAGTCAAACATTTAAATAGTAAAAGAAAAGAAGAATAATCTCTTTAGTCAAACAAAAATCGTGCTATCATTAATTCGCTCCTTAGCTAAGCGAAAGAAAGACAAACATAACATAACAAAGGAAAGGAAAGTAACGAAGATTCGAATAACTGGCGAAAAGTATTATTTGATTGATTTACTCCAAGACTAAAGAAACATAATGTTGTTTACAAAAACCTTGTTCATAACATTGATTTTATTTAATAAATCACATTAAATAATCATTGTTCTCCAAAACTAATGATTTCTCTAGAATGTGTCTGTCTGTCTATCCATTTTCATGTATGAATGAAGTATTCTAGAAAATGACAGACATTTATAATAACAAATACTTGAGGAGCACTTTACTAATCATCGTTTTTGAAAATATTTTGACATTCAAACACATAAACATTGGAATAACGGTCGATATCTGAACATTGTTTATTGAATCGATTCATTGTTTTATTTTCAGAATTTTCGTATATATTGCCGTCAAACGTTTGGCACATAATTAATGGTTTTAAGCTTTCGATAATTTTTGTTTTAGAGAGTGGATTTTTTATGAATTATATTATGCTTTTGATGTTTTGCTAATGTTAACTAATACATCACGTTGTGTGGCGCTGATTACTTACGAGGCGATTCGTATGTTCCCTGTTTTTTTAAAAGGGGGCAACATTATACAATGACTTCTCCCACCTTGGCTGAGGCGAGATAGAGTGTCAGACTCTTAATGACTCAAAACCACCCTGATCTTAGGATCGGGCAACCAGGAATCGGAGAAAGCAGGAGTAGTTCTGCTTTGGGTTTGGGTCGGATTTGATAAATGCACATACTTGTAACTTACACGTATGTCCTTTGCTATGTTTTCTGAAAATGCCTTTTCTTTCCCAGGTCAACATCCAATCTCAGAATGGCTTCACGCCACTCTATATGGCGGCGCAGGAGAACCACGATGGTGTCGTGAAGTTCTTACTGGCTAATGGAGCCAACCAGAGCCTTGCCACTGAGGTAAGCAGGATATGGTACATTTACACCATAGGACTTAGATATGCAGATTAATATGAAGTTAATAATTTTTTCATTACTAAAAGACAGTATTTTACACTCTAGGACATAGTTTCACACATCTCCTTAAAATCCAGTATCAAATTTGTGGATGATACAATGGTTTACTGTGGGAGTAAAACACGTTGCTTTGCAGTCGATTATTCAGCCACGGCACTCGTGTCGTGCGTCGTTATTTAGATTAAGTTTTGACTTGTTTCTCTAAATCAAAACCACAATAGTGGAGCCAGCTTTAAAAATGATACAAGATGTAATGAAATAATAATCTTTTTGTATACAATCACACTGGATAATGTCGCAATCATTGAGCCTGATCTAATGAACACTAGTCTAGATCATTACTAAAAACCTTATTTCTTCCAGGATGGCTTCACTCCTCTGGCAGTGGCCATGCAGCAAGGTCATGAGAAGGTGGTAGCAGTTCTTCTAGAAGCTGACACTCGTGGACGAGTCCGTTTACCAGCGCTGCACATCGCAGCCAAGAAGGATGACGTCAAGGCTGCCAATTTATTGCTTGAGGTTTGTGGATATCCAACTCCTTGTATAAAGAGGTAAAAGGGGTAAAAGGGCTTCTCTAAAACCCTCTTCTCTTTGTTGTGGGTGACCCATATAATCCATGGGCGATTATCATTTACCATCAGTGATCTATATGCTTGTTTGCCCCTATTCACTTAAATCTGTTGTCTTTTGTTCTGACTGAAGCATTTAAGACATATATTTAAATTGAAGATATAAAGATATACGGTACTACAAATGATTACTATCCATCTTTGCCGATTTTCAAGCTGCTCCAAGTCTAACTGTCGCACTCAGAGACATTTAATGTTTACTTAAACTATTCCTTATTAACGATTTTGTTCCGAAAACAATTGCTAAGTATTGGTTTAACCTTTCGTTTGCGGGAATATGAGACAACAATAGAATACACATTGTGTCTCACACTGACCAGTGCTTCAGCATACGACGGGTTAAGCAACCATCAAATGACTCTGAGTACGGTGGTGAGTCACAAATTCCTACTCCCAAACAGAACGAACATAATCCTGACGTGACTTCAAAGTCTGGCTTCACCCCGCTCCACATCGCGGCTCACTATGGCAACGAGGCTGTTGCCAGACTGCTCCTGGCCAAGGGAGCTGATGTCAACTGTGCTGCCAAGCACAACATCTGTCCTCTACATGTTGCTGCTAAATGGGGTAAGTAAAACTTAATATTGGATCATCATCATCATTATATCAGCCACAAAACGTCCACTGCTGTACATATGCCTAATACTTAACCTTGCCCAATTACTTAAACTTAATATTTGCTGTGTTGTAATGTCAGGATAGCATACAATCTTCACTACTAAGGGGTTTCGCATTGTAGTGGAGATCAGGCAACAGTGCTCTTTAATCAATTTAATCTGCTCTGTCACGTCTGATAACTGCTCATATAGGAGACCTAAAGCCAAGCAGAGGATAGCAACAATGTGCTGATGCTAATTATAGTAAAAACTTGAGTCTCAAGGACTTTTCTATCTATAAGTTGCATCAGTTATCCGTTAAACCACAATGTTAAGTATTGACTTAATGATTATTGATGGTTTATTCATATATCAGGTAAATATGAGTGGTGCAATCACCACAATACTTCTAAAAACCTCAAAATTCTATCTAGCAGTAGTAGCAACAGGCACTAATGTCATAACAACTTCCAGGAAAAGAAAACATGGTGTCACTTCTATGTGACAATGGGGCCAACGTCGAGGCCCGCACTAGAGATGGACTCACACCTCTGCACTGCGCTGCGCGGTCAGGCCACGAGAGGGTCGTGGAGGTGCTTCTCGATAGGGGAGCCCCTATTACTAGCAAGAGTAAGGTAAGAGACACAAGTAAAACCACATGTCAATTTTAGGAGATTGAATTAACCTCTCGTATGTATCGCTGGTATATAAGACAACAATAGAAATATATTGTACCTCGCGTAGATCTGCGTTCTGGCACACGAAGGGTTATTTCTCTCATAGCTGAATAGATGGAGTATTGGTCAGAGAATTGTTATATGTTCATAATACTACTTTGATTATATTACCTTCCTTAGACAGGTCTTACTAAATTCATATAACCTTTTTTATGCTCATATGGTTTACATAAAATAATGCGCAATTTGGATTGGATAACAGGCTTTCATGACAAAATAACAGAGAAATATTGGCAATCTCCATATGAACGTCTAATTCAAAATATTTAGCTTTGATTCTCATTCCTTTTTCTCCTCCTACAGAACGGTTTGGCTCCCCTCCACATGGCAGCCCAGGGTGACCACGCTGAAGCCGCTCGAGTGCTGCTGTCCCGTCGAGCCCCAGTCGATGACGTCACTGTGGATTACCTCACAGCTTTGCATGTCGCGGCCCATTGTGGACATGCTAAAGTTGCTAAACTTTTATTGGATAGGTGAGATTTTTATAAACATCTTGAACTTATGTAACCTGTCCGTACGTCAAGCTATTTGATGGTTGTGTGATATCTTCTTTTCCTATTTGAAACGTTTTCATTGTTATAACCCACTAATAAACTCCTGATTCCCTCATATCTTTCTTTATACAGTCCATAATTTCTGTATCGTCATCTATTTCATTAACACCACTTGCTTTTTTTCCTGCCTCTACCTTAAAATGTCGATGATCTCTTCCTCCCTCTACCTGAAAGAGATGAAAGTATACTAAATTTTAAACATATTTTATGCTTCGCAGGAACGCAGACGCAAATGCGCGCGCTCTAAACGGATTTACCCCACTGCACATCGCGTGCAAGAAGAACAGGATCAAGGTGGTGGAACTACTGCTCAAGTATGGTGCCAGTAAGTAATCTTCTGAGGAGTATATATTCTGAGGATATAGAGTTTTTTTACATTTGATGGGTCAATGTTTGGCCGCTATCTCGCCTGATGGTAAGTGACGATGCGGCCTACGATGGAGCACGTCTGCCCATTAGCAACCTATTCACTCGGGCTTTGAAGACGCCCAGGTTATATCCATCAAGAAACACAGGCTCCGGCAAGGAGTTCCACTCCCTAGCAGTTCGCACAAGGCAGCTTGAAACGAAGCGCTTCGTGCGAGTGGGTGGGATATCTATCATGAAGCGGTGGCGCTTTGCTGATTGTCTTCTGGTATGGATGATGGAAAGGACTAAGCGGAATCAAGTTGTGCAATTCCCCCGCACACTCTCTGAAATGTATCCGGTTCTGTTAGGACTTCTTTTTCTTTTTCTAATCACATTCTTCTTTCATTAGGTATACAAGCCACCACAGAATCAGGACTGACTCCTCTCCACGTGGCTGCGTTCATGGGCTGCATGAACATCGTGATCTACCTGCTGCAGCATGAAGCCAACCCTGATGTACCCACTGTCAGGGGAGAGACACCCTTGCATTTGGCTGCGAGGGCCAACCAGGTAACGCAATTTTACATTCTCCATCCCCAAATTCACAATTTCGATAACCCGGCAACTCTAACTAAACTATGGTAGATAATTTTATTGTTTCATCAGGTGTAGTCTATTATACGGACCTTGTGGAGTCTAGAACAAATTTCCGTGCGTTTAGGCGTTTTTGCCATACCTATTATTGGAAGCAAGTATAACAGCTCACACATAGGACCCACTTAGTTTTAAGTAAAATTTCCGTGGTGCTTGGCGACTGGGCTTCTCCCAGTTGTGCAGTCTCTTTTGTGCCTTTAGGCTTAAGTCATTCTGTCTCCTACATTAAATTCACCGAGGGAAGTGGAAACTATCGTTTTCTTTTTCTTCTTCTCTAATAACTTCTTTAAATTTGTTTCGTAACGGGATCCAAAGACTCATGTCCGAAGAAGACTCACTCATGTGAAGAAAGGATTCATGTCCCTGTCACGCGCCGGACTTCAGTGTTCCGGTGTTTTCATGGTTGTATGGGAGGTTGTGGCGGGCTTGTCCCATTAAAAATGCAACTCCTTTAGTGTTGCACGTGTTATGTATGGCGCTAGTTGCTTACAGAGTTTTGAAAGAGTTGATACTGTCATAATGATAATAAAAACATCTTTTTTGTTTGAGAGTTTATCATCTATATTCTATTCCAGACTGACATTATCCGAATCCTACTCCGCAATGGTGCAGCAGTGGAAGCTAAGGCCAGGGAACGCCAGACCCCACTGCACATTGCTTCTCGGCTCGGCAACGTCGACATTGCAGTGCTGTTACTGCAACACGGCGCTGACGTACGAGCTATGACGGCAGACCATTACAACCCACTGCATATTGCTGCTAAACAGCATAATCATGATGTAAGTTATTTTGTCTAGAAACTCCTTAAACACAGAGTAAACATGTAACTAGTCAGAATCAGATATCACGAGGTCAGGATATCCTTCAAGAGCTGTGGATTTTCCTGGTTAAGTCCATGCATGTAGATATCTTTCCAGGCTATGATGTACCTTGGACATTTTGATATAGTTCTGATTAACCATTGTAAAAAAACGTAAAACAAAATTTATTAAACTGATCAACTTGAACTTTTGTTCAAGTTATAAGTTTTTAAACTGACATAGTCACTAACACTAATATTAGAACTTAAGACGGGATATGTACCGTCGTTGTAAGTTCTAATGTTTGTTCAAGTTTAATAAATTTTGTGCTATCAAATGTCTACTTCACGATCACGCAACATATTGCAAATAATATTACTTTTCGCAGGTCGCCGCAGCTCTAATTGAACACAACGCTCCATTGACAGCGACTACAAAGAAGGGCTTTACAGCGCTGCATCTAGCCGCTAAATATGGCAATTTGAAGGTACGTGTAGAATACTTACATACATTTTATAGTTCAGAATAGATATTAGTGATAACCTGGCTATTATCATTTAAAGTGTATAAATATAAAGAAGATTTAACTATACTCCATCTTTTACTTGACCCAATTATAAAATCATTACTAGTATTTGCCCATCATCACAGTTTTCGCACAAGTTTTAGTCTATACCTTGAATTATCTTTTAGATCTTTAGTTTTTTTACACTTTAGAAGGTGGGCGTTATTATTGTATCTCAATAACAATCTTCAATGTTTAGGTGGCGAATCTATTACTGGCTCATGGTGCCTCCCCTGACCAAGCGGGCAAGAATGGCATGACACCACTCCACATCGCTGCCCAGTACGACCAGCAAGCTGTTGCCACTACACTCTTGGAGAAAGGAGCTGATGCTAAGGTCAGTATTGATGGAAATGAAAAAGGAGACCGTTTGATAGTTAGAAAAACTAATTTGTTTATAAGTAAAGAAGGAACCGGTGAAGTATCCTTTCATTAAAAAGGAAGGACCCTCGGACCTGATATTGACGTGTTTAATTGAATTTAATTGACGTGTAAAAGAGATACATTGTAACCTATTTGCAAAATAAATATCATTTATCTTTTGATAGGTAATAAAGATACTATTATGGTGTAGTGCCCAATAGATTTTAGAATATTTGCATTATCTCTTGATTTGTTACGAAACATCTTTGTAACAAGCGTATGTGTTACTTCAACATCATTTTTATTTTTATATTCAAAAGAAAATTAAGTTTAGAGATAATAATTGAAAGAAATTTTCAACACTTATAAAATATTGTGTTAATTGTTAGGTTTAATTCAAAATTTAAATTCTTTATTGCTTTCCTTAATGTGGGATTCAACAGGCATGATATTATTAAACATATTAAATGTTTTATTACAAATTCTCATACTTCTCTCTTCTCCAGGCTGTAGCCAAGAACGGACACACTCCTCTCCACATAGCCGCTCGCAAGAACCAGATGGAGACGGCAGCCACTCTGCTGGAGTATGGAGCTCTGACCAACGCAGAGTCCAAGGCTGGCTTCACGCCTCTACATCTTGCAGCCCAGCAGGTAAGACTCAGTAGCATTCATATTCATATTCATATTCATTTATTTGCTTTCCACAATGTATGTACAGAGATGTTCTTAAATGTAAAAGTAACAATTATGGACCCAGTTTGGGCACAGCAATTTTAAAGATATACAATACAGGCTTAATAATTATACAATTTTATATTATTATAGTTTATCTTAGTTTAAAAATGCTTAAATAATTATAATTATTGAGATCTTAAAATTATACTTTGTAGGTGATTACTTATGAGTGTGTGTGTAAGAGAGAGAGAGAGAGAGTATGTGGGTGGGTGGGCATACGTACAGCAGCGCGACAATCGCCGCTTCATGTTTCATGTAATGTTGCTCATGAATAAGAGCATTTAGCATAGCTTGACACTAGTCGAGCTCCTCGTCAAACAGTTTCGTGAGTAGCCGAAAACGAAATAATGAATAAGGGAAGACTCTTAGTTAGGTTAGAAAGACCAAACTGGGAACAAGCATTGATGAATCCTGTAACTTGCGAAAAGAGTTTTTGTCAAGATGAGGAACCGGTTCTTTATAAAATGTTGATGAGCTGGCTAGGAAATTGAGGACCCACTACGGAAAGGTTCCTGTAACAAATTTTATAGAGGCCAAAAATGATTTTGACTTTAATTTAAAAAGAAAACGAGTTTAACCAACATTCAAGTTTCACTAGTAACCAATATAATATTTTTCAAAGACTACACTAATCTAAATCACAAGAATTGATGACAATTTTGTTTTTACTTCTCTCAGGGACACACAGAAATGTGCTCTTTGCTCCTGGAGCACGGTGCGGAGGTGGACCAGCAGGCTAAGAATGGATTGGCAGCTCTGCATCTGGCTGCACAAGAAGACAGGGTGCCTGTCGCTCAACTTCTGGTCAAGAATGGTGCAGAGGTAAATGTTGCTTCAGAAGAATTGTTCTTCAAAATAGTCAAATACTTTATTTAACTGAACTTAATCTTCTTTAAAAGTTCCAAAAAAGCAAATACCATTTGTGTAACTTTACAGTTGTTTGTTTTATCAGTTATTGATTAGAGTCACAGTCGATTAAAAAGTAGCTTTCCTATATATGATTTTTTTTAAACGTTCGCTTACCACATTAGGTCATTTTCTCCTGTGTCGTGGGTGCGTTTACAAACATACAAGTTTCACACACACTACTTACACCCAGACCCGATTGATTTGGAACACCAATTTGTCGATCACACAAAGAGTTGCTCCGTGCGGTAATCGGAACCCATGCGACACGTTGTGCGTCTGTTAGTCGTGCAGCCTGATTGTCGTGCAGCCTGATTTATAATATCTAACTTATTTCCCAGGTTGACATCGGCACTAAAGGCGGGTACACACCGCTACACATCGCCAGTCACTACGGACAGACGAACATGGTTCGGTTCCTGCTAGAAAACGGCGCTTCTGTTAAAGCTCAGACTACACACGGGTAAGAAATACTTTTTAATTTTATAAACTGGTAAACGAGCAGACGAATGACCTGATGGTAAGCAATCGCCTCTGTCAATAGACACCCGAAATACCAGAGGCGTCACAAATGAATTGCCGGCCTTCTGGGGGTTAGAAATGTAATTGTTGTTGGGAACCGGGGATAGTGAAGACTGGGAAAGTCAAGTAATTGAGTCTTCGGTAACCACAGTCAACAAAACACAAAGCAAGCGTTGTTTTACGTCGGTTTTCTGTGAAAATCTAATACTAGCAGATGTAGGTAATTAAATAACTAATTTTAACGCTATCAGAGATGAATAATTAAAGGCATACTTTACTTTCCTCAATAGATACACAGCGCTGCATCACGCCGCTCAGCAGGGCCACATCAATATTGTGAACATTCTACTGGAACACAAGTCTGATGCCAACGCCACTACTACGGTAAGAGACAATCTATCTAGCCTAATCTAAATTAGATTGGAAGGAGTTTTAAATCTTAATTATATTGAAGGAAGATTGTTTTGGCTAATATATAATATAATGTTTTTAGTCCGTGCTTCAATAGTTAAAACTTTCTTTTTATGATAAATAAACATACTACATATAGTCTTATTTTCTATTAGTCTCTTTTACGTACCTCTACTTGAACCCTTAGTACCAGTTTGCTTTACGTTAAGCGAAAACGAAACGAGAGTGCGTCTGGTGCTCTGATTGGCGGGCTCGAATAAATCAACCAATCAGAGCGCCGAACGCATCTCGTTTCGATCTCAAAGTAAGACCTAACTGAGGTCTTAGTACGAGTTTACTTTACCCAACCCTGTTTTAAGTTCAGCATTTCCTTTACTTACACTTTTAAAATTTTACACAGAACGGTCAAACTCCTCTGGACATTGCCTCCAAACTTGGCTACGTCACAGTCATGGAGACCTTGAAAGAAGTATCAGAGCCGTCCATCGCACCTGTCTCCCAGGAGAAGTACAAGGTGGTGGCTCCAGAGACCATGCTGGAGACTTTCATGTCTGATTCTGAGGAAGAAGGAGGTGGGTTAACATAACTTTCAAAGAAAAGCATCGATTATTTGTGTTTTACATGACTAATGAGTGGGACATAAGACAATATCTGAAAACCAATTTGTATTTGTGTATATTTCATAAAAAATCTCTATAATTTTTTTTATGGAACAAGCCGGTAAACGAGCAGACGTATCACCTGATGGTAAGCAATCGCCGCTGCCCATGGACACTTGAAACACCAGAGGCGTTACAAATGCATTGCCAGCCTTTTAAGGGGTTGGGAATTTAAGGGTTGTTAGGGAATTGGGGATTGGGAAGTTGAGGGGCCTCCGGTAACCTCACTCACATAACGAAACACAACGCAAGCGTTATTTCACTTCGGTAAATGCAGCAAATGTAATAGATTCTATAAGAGAAATTAAATTGTTCTTAACCAAACTAAAACTAGAACACATTTTTAGGTAAAAAATGTTTCAACTTGCAATCGCCAATAACTAAAATTAATAAGTTCTAAAATATTTGTTACTTCCTATAAAACATATATTTTTATTCTCAAATACAGGTGAAGACACTATCCTAAACGATCAGCCATACCGCTACCTGACAGCTGATGATATGAAGTCTCTAGGAGATGACTCTCTGCCAATAGACGTGACTAAAGACGAGAGGACAGAATCTGCAATGAGCCATAAGAATATTATGGAGTTATCACAAGGTAAGAACCATATTTCATAAAACAACTTTTTTGTTGAACATAAAATATGTAAACAAATAAATATGATACTAGAATTGGAACTTGAAACGGGATATTTACCATGTTTTTTTATTTCAATGAGTTCATCCGTGATCATGGCGCTTGCAACAGTGCCGAAATATCGGAAACTCATAGAAATAGAAAAACATGGTAAATATCCCGTTTCAAGTTCCAATTCTAGTGTTAGTGACCATGTCAGTTTAAAAGAAATATGAGGTAAATCTTTCAGTTATTGCGCTATTAAATACCATGCAGTGATTGATAAATCCATTCCACTTCGACAATAATTACTATTTATAACACGGTGACGGCTTTTCTGTGACCATGTGTAAAGAACAACTATGAGGTATAACTTCAAAATAATTTCTAGACTCTACTCTCTAGTATACTATTCAAAGTCTAGCAATTATATTTTATTTGTAATATGATAATTTGTTTCCAATAGATACCAATTGTCTTAAATTATGGTATTCTGTGTACCAAGAAGTAATCAGTAAGTAAAGAATAATAAATTAAGAATCCATCGTAGGTCGCATCATCACTTACCATCAGGCGAGATAGCAGCCAAACGTCGGCCCGTTTAAAAAAATAAAATAAAGAGTAATTATGTAACATCTTTGTTGATAACCCGTTTTATTTTCCTTTTCTAGGATCCGTAAACGGCATGCCCTACCAGCCCCAACAGGAGGTGGTGGTGAAGAGTATCAGCCGCTACAGTACTGCGCAGGCACCTGAAGGATACTGCTACAATGTGGATCCTACACAGCCCAAGTCAGTATTACGTCTATTGTCAATCTTACAATAGTTGGTCCCAATGTACACCCCTGTGGAATCCCTTAGCATTATGTAAAAGAATTAGTAGTAAAACCATTTATAAAAATAAAAATAAAAAACAGAGTTTAAAAAACTGATTTCAAAAAACTAAACAAAAGATAAAAACTAAAAACATAAAATAACTATTATTAGTACTAATAGGTTACCCACCCACTGATAGGTTAGAATTACTCGCTCCTACGATTTTCGAAAGTTCCCCTTGGTTTCCTTAGGATTCCATCATCAGATCCTGATCTGGTGAAAATGGGACATTTTCGAGACATTTTAATCAAAAAAACAAAAAAAAAAATTAAAATCGGTTCACCACTGGCGGAGTAATTGGTGAACAAATAAAAAAAAACAAGGATCCGAACATACTACCTCCCCCTTTTTTGAAGTCGGTAAAAATTTTAGTTTATATTCTAAAAGCTACCAAGGTTTTTTCACACCTTCAATCCCTTTGGTATGAGTAGTGTAGTGAATAAAAATAATATTTATAAAACAGTGGCAAGGTCAAAATAATCTCGTATTATGTAAACAGTTTCTAAAATAATGGCTTATAAAAATGTTGTAACTCTTTTAGATCATTGAGAAGTTATTGTTTCACGGAAATACTATCTTTATGATTGTGATGTTACGTTATATTTCAGAATGTACAAACATTTAATACAAATTGTTGCGCATGCTTACTGGGATCTACAGGAAGAAATTGCAATGGAAGAAGTAAGTGATGTGATTGTTTGTTTTTTTTTATTACAAATGCATTTTCATTAATTATGCCTTAATTATTATGTTATCGGCTTACTCACGTATTGTTTTGACGAGGAACTCGACTGAAATTATGCCTTGTTCATTGGATTAGTTTTTGTTACTGTTACGGCGTAGGCTAATTATTAACTTTTTTAATCGATTTCTCTTGACTGCCTCGTTGGTCGAGAGGTGCGACTGCCGGACAAGGGGTCTCGGGTTCGATTCCCAGGTCGGGAAAAGTATTACTAGGCTTTTTTCGGTTTTTCGAAATTTTTTCTCAGTAGTATCACGGAGTCTGGAATTGTGCCCAGTACATGGCAATAGGCTCACCCCCTATTAGATGGGACTTATAACACAAATGGTGAAAAGTGGATGTGCATTGTAAAGTGGCATTACGTGCCGTAGTGTACACCTCTGCCAACCCCTTCGGGGTAAAAGGCGTGGCATTGCAATCAATTTCTATGTTTGTTCTTGATGTAAAAAGAATTAAACTACTATGCCCATTGATTGTTGTTCAGCATTATAATATTTTTCTTATAAATTGTTTATCAATGATTCTAATGACTTATTAAACTCATGTGGAACACCATCTTTATCATTTTAATCTTCATCGACTTTTACATCAATAATATACATATGTCTCTCTACCACAATATTATATTCTAATCTTATACCCTCATCTCCTAGCTTCCTGGTCTCATTTCTGGTGGATGCTCGAGGTGGAGCGATGCGAGGATGTCGCGGTGGTGGTGTGAGGGTCATTGTACCTCCACTATCTGCTCAGCAGCCCACCAGAATTACTTGCAGGTAGGTTATCATCTTCTTAAATTATCACCAACTCGTTTGCCAAGCGTGGTGATTACGGCTAGCCATCATATCAAATGATCACCAACTTATTTGCCAAGCGTGGTGATTACGGCAAGCCATCATATCAAATGATCACCAACTTGTTTGACAAGCGCGGTGATTATTGCTAGCCTATCTTCGGTAGAGGAGGTGTATAGTCCAGCAGTGGACTGTTTTACATTTTTTTGATGTTGTTCTTAACATGTTATTGTGAAGATAGTACTTACTCAATTAATTATTGAATATTTTTATAGTAAAACATATTATTATACATCTACTACTAATACATATTATTCTAAGATTATCTCTTCGATCCGACAGACAAACTAGTTATAGTTTTGTCGGACTGTACACTAGATTATAAGTTCTCTAACATGTACCTTTTAACAAATAAATAAATAAATAATAATCATCTTTTTATTTATGCTGTTTATTATTTGATATTTATTATATGCAAGTATTTAAAGCAAAAATACAATTTCCAGGTATCTAAAGCCATCCCGTATCAACCACATGCCGCCTCTGATGGAGGGTGAGGCCCTCGCTGCCAGAGTGCTCGAGATGGGACCCGTATCTGCCAAATTTTTAGGGTATGTATTACATATGTTAATTTCTATTACATCCCTAATGATATACGTAGCTTATTTTATACTAATTACTTGAGAGCACATCAGCGATGCTTTTGATGATCAAAGTCAAGTCCCTGTTTCTGAAATCGATTAGGATTGTTGATGAGATAGGATTAGGATTTTTGAGGGGGTGCCCAATGACTTCTCCCGCTTTGAGCTAGGCGAGAGGGGATGTTAGATTCTTACTGAATTAAAACCACCCCGTTCCTACTCCTGCTTTTCGAGCTGAGGCCTCGGTAAACCCGCTAGGTAGTCCGCAGCTCCGGATCAGGCATCAATCCTACTGGGCCCCATCTGTGATAGTCTAATGGCCCTTTAAGGCGCGTGGGGAACGCGACGACACATACGCATGGGTCTGGGTCTGGTTCTTACTCGCCATCCGCAGACCCACAAATGACACAATATATGCTACGAATACTAAATACTCTGTTACTAAATCAATTGTGTCTCTTCTTGCAGGCCGGTAATTCTCGAAGTACCCCACTATGCTTCCCTTCGTGGCAAAGAGCGCGAGATCGTGATCCTCCGCTCCGATAATGGAACCAGCTGGAGGGAGCACAACGCTGATGCTACTGATGATGTGGTTCAGGATATCCTGCATGAAACTCTTGAGATCGAAGGTAGGTGGAATATTCTGGATGGAAACATTTTTTTTATTCATAATTTTTAGGGGGTTTAGTCCATATGGATTGCAAAGTCTGCCCCATCGTACTAATTTACACCACATAAGTATATGATAAGCTATATGTATAAATGAAAATGAATCATCAACTAAGTATCACATAGCCTTCTCGCGATATCCGTTGTAGTATATGATAAAATGTTGAATTAGTCATTGGACTAATTCAACATTTTAATTTTCAATAAACTAGATATTGATCTAGTTTATTGAACTTTTATTTTCTAGTTAATGATTCCGTGTCATATTTTTTTAGCCCACTTCATCAGCAAATATTGCGATTAATATGGACTTTAAATAACTAAGACTGATCACTCAAAGTCAATACACCTTTCCGTAATTATTCAATATTTGATTTTTTAGCAATATATGTACTTACACTATTTTAATTCTCAATTCTATTTCCAACAGAGACAAATGAAGATGAGAAAGGCTGGGATGCTCCTCGCGTCACCAGGATCCTGACTCATGACTTCCCGCAGTACTTCGCCGTGATATCACGCATCCGACAGGAGGTCCACGCTATTGGACCCGAAGGTTGGTATAATGATATTGAGATATTTTTAATGTAGTACACAGAAATGGATGTGTGGCCTTCAGTAATAAAGAATATGAGAGAAGGATAAAAAGAGAGAGAGAGAGAGAGATACTACTACTAATACTACTAATACTACTAAGACTACAGAAAACACACGTAATCCTAGTTTCCACATGATAGGTACTCAAAATGCTCTTAGAATTTTGAAATTGTCTGGAATAAAAAATTGTACTTAAGTATCGTAAGTGACCCGGTTTTGGCCACTTTAAGAATTTTGTCGACTTTGAGGCTTTCTTAATTTATAGTTTTTGTTATCACCAACATATTTCTTGTAAAAAGTCATTTAACATGTATTAACCTTGCCTAAGAAAACCCTTTTTTTAAAGAACGTCCAATAGAAAAATAACTGTATAAGAAAGAAAAAAAAAAGGGAGTTTGTGCCATTTTTGGCCAGATTCGTGCCATTTCTGGCCACGGTCGTGTGCCAGTTCTGGCCATCAAATAATACAATAAAAGTAATCAAAATTTATTAATGAAATTGGACATTTTACAAACAATGGTTTTTATTTAGTTTGGAAAATATGAAATATTATTACTTCACTTGAATTTAACTTACAAATAAAGAGATCAACATTTATATGACATTGGTAAAAGCTGCAAAGTAAACTGACCTCCCCTTTGTGTGCAGGCAATTTATTGCATCTCTGAAAATGAAAAATATGTATTTGTTGATATGTACAGACAAGGAAAAAAAGCCACGATAAAATAAAGGGGAAGAAGTGGGGTATCTATGTACATTAGTTTTGGCCAGCCATGTGGCCAAAGATGGAGAAATTCATAATTCTGTCTCCATTAGTGGCCACCTTCTAATAACCTCACTTCAGAAACATATGGCGACAAAATAACTTTAGTTTCACTTAGACAATATATTCTTCATGTAGTATTAACATAAACATCCAAACAATAAGCAAAGATTTAAAAAATAAAAACCAAATCCTCACCCGCTCGCCTTAGCCTTTTTGTTAAGATCTTAACAATTTCACCCTCAACTAAAAAGAATGACTTGTTGCATCGAAGTGATGTTTGACACATCAAAGCTGCCAACGGTATCAGTGTCTCCAATATTCAATATTTTAAATACTGTACATCACAGAGTAATTTATTTGTCCATGCCTTAGTTATAAATATTTGAAGGTCCAAATGGCCACAAAGGGGTCGGTGGCCACAACCGGCCCACAACTATTTATTTCATTAACAACTATCATTACAGATTAAATCCAATTCGAAAGTGTAACGGTATTACGAGATATTTTGTACTTATTACCTAGGTTAAATTAATAGTTACAATGTACAAAATACAATAAAGTCTTTAGTAAAACCTCAATAACAATATAAACAATCTCTTCAAGCAATCTGTTGTCAACAATAAAATCTTCCATAACATTATTCACCCTAATAGTTTATTTTCTCAAGATTAACTTCTCAGTGGTAGCATGGAGTCTGGAAATGTGCCCGGTATATGGCAATAGGCTCGCCACCTATTACATGAGACTTACCACATAAAATATACATGGGCATTATGTGCCATAATGTGCACCTCTGCCTACCCCTTCGGGGCTTATGGGCGTGGCGTTATAAAAAAAAAACTATTAAAATTTATTTTCATTCCCAGGCGGCATGGTCTCCAGCTCCGTAGTCCCTCAGGTGCAGGCCGTCTTCCCTCAAGGAGCCCTCACTAAGAAGATCAAAGTTGGCCTACAGGTAAACCTATTCAAACCACGCAAAGGTGTAAAGGATATGAACTTGAAAAAGATCACCGTCAATAATGTTTCCAAGAAAAAACGGTTCTCTCTAATTTGGTAGTATTATATCTACTCGTATAACCTCAAAATGTATTCGAATGAATTTGAATTTAACGGTAAAAGCTGACATAGTCAGATGTGCTTATGAAAAAAAATTAACGAAATTCTAAATAAGGTTTTAACTATTATAACTTTCGTGCGATATACTTAATTAATTGTTATGTTATTGGCTTACTCACGTAACTGTTTGACGAGGAACTCGACTAGTTTCAAGCCATGCTAGAGGCTCATATTCATGAGCAGCATTCTACGACACACGACGCGGCGAGTCGAGTTCCTCGTCAAACAGTTACGTGAGTAAGCCGATAATATAATAATTAATTCTAAATAAGGTTACCATTTTATTTATTACGGACTTAGAATTAAATGTCATATTTATTTTATTTATTGTTTTGTTAGAATAAGATTGTGTTTTCGATGTATACTCATTACCATAATAATTATGAGGTTGGCAAAATATTTTCTGATGACTAAAATTGCCTAATTGGATATTTGTATCTAATTGAAAGAAAAAACATTATTTTAGCCACGATGCAGCATAAATACATTGTGTCTTGTTAAGTGAGTTTACCGGAGGGCCAATTACCCCCTTCTCAATCCCTAATAACCCCTAAATTCAAAACTCTCAAAATGGGCGGCGGCGATTGCTTACCTTCAGGTGATCCGTCTGCTCGTTTACCGGCTTATCACAAAAAAAAATCTTATAAAACGATTGAAAATAAGACGATTAATTTGAAATCAGATAATATTTTGCCAAACAATCTAGTCATTTACCATATTAAAACAAAAGTACAAATCTCAATGCCAAATTTTTATTATAATCATTATTTTGTAAACTTTTTATTGGTCAACGATTTGTGTTTAGCATTTTAGTACGATGTTTCATTACATTAACATATCTTAGATCTATTTGCTGCTATTTTCTATCTATATTTTAATAACTTATTCTATGTATGTAAACTTATTCTATTTATAATTACAGCATTCAATTTTGAACCCTGTTCGATCTTGTAAGGTGAAAATATTAAATTAGATCAGTAGTAGACAATATTAATATGACAAAGTAGATACTATTCCTTTTTGGTAGGACAATGTCACGAATTCATAGCAATACTGGTAGACAGATTTTATCGTATACAGCGAAAAGCGGTTTTATATTATAAAAACTGAATTTTACGCTGTATACGATAAAATCTGCCTACCCGTTTAGGGATTCAAAGCCGTGACGTTAGATTCCATAAGAAAAATATATTCTTTGTGCAAGGTTCATAGTTTCGTTCCTTACGAAATGTGAATAGCATAATAATATAATACTTGTTTGTAGATAATGTTTGTCTTAATTTTGACTAGTAAAGACTACCTTTAATAGATCGAACAGGGCTTTATAACGCAATATTATAATTCGCTGTGACGTGTTTCATCAAACTTCGAGTCTTAGAAATTCCCAAAATAATAACACTTCATTCTTTATTAAATATTTTACACGATTTATAAAAAAATGTCTGCTTACTACGCTCAATTGAATTTAGCGACATCTATGGTCGAATACCGGAATCATAAACTGAATTAATATAATTTAAGCTTCCGATAGATGTCGCTACACTTTAATGCGTAGTGATATTTTTTAATCTTCCTTGCATTATTTGTATTCACTATTAGCTTCTATTTTACGATATTGATGTTTTTAATAGTATACAATTTGTATGGATTTGATGAAACACGTATTTCGCCATTAGTATATAAGTATCTACGTTACTCCTATAGGGATTATGTAATACCCAATAAATTTAGAAATTCACTTAACTATTTATTGTAGAAGGGAGTCTCAATAAACAATAAATAAATTGACAGCAAATCTTGTTTTCAATTTAAGCAAAATTGAATTCTATGAAATCACAAAAAGAGTCGACTATCGAATACGTAGGTCTTTCTCACACTGCGGTATTTTAACTGGTTGGATTTTCTCTAGTTGGTCTTTAGGCAAGATAGCATGTTCGAACATTTTAACCGCGAGGAGTTTGTGAATGAATTTTGTAATATATAATATAATTATAACTAATATTTAGTTTTACTGTGTGTTATAAGATATTGTTATGTATTTAAAATGAAACTGGAGTGACGTAATATAATTAGTTAAGTAGTTATTTAAGGATTGCTAAATTTATTGGGTAATGTATGTCTTTGCTTTTAAAATGAATTGTTCCTTGGATTGTTATGCAAATTTGTACTTTATTTCCTAAAGACCAAACGTGAGATTTGCATGATGTACATTATATATTTTATTTTGCTATATTATTTTGAGCTTGGTTTTTATCGAAGTGTGTTGCATCTTGTTTTAAAGCGCATGTGTGAGAAATAGATGAGAGTCTGAGTTGATTATTAATAAATGTGTATAATTTCATTTTATATGCTTTTCTTGTGATTTCATAATGTTCATATTTGCTTAATCTTGCACCGACCGCTCTTCACCCTCTTCCTATCATTTTATTTATAAGATTATAGCTGATTCTGTATATAAATTCTGTAGAAAATTATCCTTACTTCACATTCAAACCAAAAAAGGAAATTCAACACTTAAAGCTCCGAAAATCTAAACAGTCTAAGTCTATTTTCCCGTGGCTAGGTAAGTACTGAATTTAATGTATTATTTCTTCCACACTGCCTTTAATATGCCAACACCAGCATGATGCTTCGACGATCTAACGTTTGGTCTTTAGAATATAACAAAAACCCTTACAAAAACGAAGACAAACATACATATAACAACACCTGGAAAGAAAAATGAACTTTAACAAGAAGAGAATAGAGATAGAAGTAAAAAAACTGCATCTCAATCTTTCCAGGCCCAAATAATTGATTCAGAATTGACTGCTAAACTCCTCGGTCGTGGAGTAGCAGTGTCGCCAGTAGTTACAGTAGAACCGCGACGAAGGAAGTTCCACAAAGCGATAACCCTGAGTATGCCAGCTCCTCGTCCTCATACCCAGGGTATGACGAACCAGTACAGCACATCATCAGCACCAACGTTAAGACTACTCTGCTCCATATCAGGTACAATTAAAATAATTCGCTTGTATTTGAAAAAATATGGCAAAATCTAATTGGTTACTGAAAAACTATTTTGGACAGAAGTAAAAAAAAAGACCGACGACATTAGAACTAGAAATATGAAATTTACTAAGTTTATTCATTGTTTCATCCATAATAATGGTACTGATAATGCCAGTGCCAAAGTCTTAGATACTACAATTGGTAAACATGGTAATAATGTTGGTTCTAATTCTAAAGATAATTCATGGAATGGAGATAAACCCATTTTTGGAGTTAAATTTACTTTAAAAGCCCTCATAGATGTAATAGCATTACATCTACGAAGAGATGATGGTCCAAAAGTGTTTCAGTAACAAATAGATGAACGCAATGTGTTGCAATGGATTATGGCTTACATTCGCTAATTTGACGACATGCTTTGCCATGGAAGGTAAGTGTGCCTACAGTCAGGTATAAAGCTTACAAACAATACCCCAATATAGGCCGAAATCACTACTAAACTACAGACATTCTGGACAATTAATCAATGGAAATAGTAAATTGTAACTCCTCTGGTGTTACAAATGTCCATAGGCAGCGCCGATTGCCTACCATCAGTACTCTTACTGCCGCAATCAGAGACATTTAATGATAACTTAAACAAGTCCTTAGTAACGATTTTGTATCGAAAACGATTGCTAAGGGATGGTTTAAGTAACCATTAAATTACTCTGAGTGTGGCAGTTAGTAAGAGATTGCTTTACGTTTAAAGTAATCGAAACGTGAACGCGTTCGGTGATTTGATTGGTTGGTTCATTTGAGCTGGCCAATCAGAAAGGCCAACGTGCTCTCGTTTAGATTACTTTAAACTTAAATCTAATTCGTACTAAGGGTACAGGTGATCCGCTCGTTAACCGCCATATATGCCCTAAAAAGTGGTGAATCGGTCTATCTACGGGAATTGTGAATTACGCTTATAAGTTTGCTTAAAGTATTTAAAAAAGAGAAATACAATTCTAATACCAATACTCCATTACAACACATTGGTACCGTAGGTTAATAGACAAACAGAAATCATTACGAATCAATTTGTAGGTAACAATTATAGTTCTACATGAGATCGGTAGACTATAGATTTTGAAATTTTAAACTTTTAATAGAGTATTTTGATAGTTAATCGGAATTTTTTATAGACTTTTTTATCCTAAATCATAATTTGGTTAGTGTAGAACAATGAATTACGGGTTTAGTCTGACTCCCCATTCTATAGACAGCAGGATGAGCATGTTAATGAGACATAGCGTAGTTTGAATCATTTCATTCGAGCCAATACATACATAATGATAGTTGAAGGGAAAGAAATTATCTAAGACAGAGCAAAAAGCCAACCGCTTATAGCAAATACACAAGCAGCTGAGGGACATTGTCCCTGTGTGCCCGTTCTGTGCGTGTCTACATTGTCTTTGTTCTCGTGTGTTTGTGTGTGTTGCACGCTCACCGTGTGTGGCGCTAAATAATGTGCTGCCATCTATCGGCGCGCACCAACAGGGGTATTTCGCAAAAGATCTCTCGAAGGTAAAAACATTAGAAATATTATACAAAAACAAAATCAAAATGTCGGTTTAAGTTTCGTTTGTTTTATTTTTATATAAACGTTAATTTGTCTAACTCTTTAAACTATCGTGTTTTTATTTCTCATTGAAATCATTGTTTTTGTGATAATTATACTCCTCAGTGTCTGTTACTGTACGAGTATAAATATCGGTTACATTATTTTTTTTCCCTCTATCACTTTTTGAATGCTTTTCCATATCTTGCTTTTCATACATTCTTCCTCTATGCACGGGCTGAAATTTTTACGCTTTGTTAACTCACATTCACCCTGTATCATAACCATGAAACGAATCTTGGGACGTCAAGAGTTTGCACAGCGATACGTTCACAATAACAAGGCGGTTTAGTACAAAATATACAAACATAAATAGCAATTCTAACTGCAACTGTACTGGCACATTGTATAACACGACACATTAAATACCTGTTCTTTGTTTAGTATAAGCGTAAAGATCTTCCGAGTCGGTGCCATCTCCATCCTCATGCCATTCAGTGTCAATGTTCCCTTCTATTACTTTGCTTGTAAGAATCAGAGATTTATTTCCAAAACGGCCTATCGATCTGTTCACATCATCTTCTCTTATTTTGTCTCGTTCCTTTATAATCGTCATTGTTTCACTGGACACGTTATTATTTACATATTTATGTTGTTTTTTTGTTGGTTCTTTGGATTTTATTTCAGTGAATGTCCTTCGAGAGATCTGTTTTCCGAAAAGCCTCGTGCAGTTTCGATGATTCGTTTTTGATAGTATTTCATTTTCATTTTTGTAACGACAACGACACTATTTTATAAGAAACAGGTTACAGTTCACAGTGTGTCTCACATTAGTCACATTTTTGTTTTTTTTTATGAAGTACTCGTATTACTGGTACGTTGTTTTATTTATTTGTTTGTTTGTTTGTGTGATGTGTTGTCTTTGCTTGTTGTGTGTTTGCTATAGGCCGTTTTGGAAACATTTTATGTTTACGTTTCTTTTTTCTGATGATTTCTTTACTGACCTGTCTTTCTTATTTCTGATCTTCTTCTAAATCGGTTACTTACATTACTTATATGACTTCTATGTTCTTGTGTTTAGGTTTAATATTACCAAATCTTAACTTAAGCTCTCAGAAATCTGTATTTATAACTACACTTAAATTTATTAATTAAGTAGTAAAGAATAGAGTGTATATTATGAAAAGAACAATACTTAAAGTACTGTGTAGATTAATACTTACAAGCCTGCTTTGGCATGCATTTATAGGGTAGACCCATCATCATGGCAGTTGAAAAATAGCGTTTTAGCCGCAAAATACTGCCTCATAGCTTTCATCTGAACAGACAAACAAAAAAGCATTTTAAATGTAGCAGTACAAAGTATATTGTTGCAGAGCATGTATTTGATTCTTATGGTGCTTATAGGGTGTAAAATGATGGATTTATGATGGCAGGTGGAACAAATCGAGCTCATTGGGAAGATGTGACGGAGAATACTCCTCTGACGTTTGTGAACGATTGTGTTTCGTTCACTACTACTGTTTCGGCTAGATACTGGCTGATTGATTGTAGACACGTTGAGGATGCTACCAAAATGGCAACTGAGTTATACAGGTAATGTGAAATAATAAAAAAAACCTGACTTTTTTTAATGGTTGTGGTTAAATGGTGTTTTTTATTTCATTGAACTGTTTAAATATATAATAAAACTTCTTTTATAATGTCTTCTAAAGCAAAAAGACAGTTTGGGATTATATCGTACCCACTTGCTATTTCTTTTAATAAATCAACGATTTCATCCCGTTTATATTGGCTAATTTTACTCATGTTTTTAGGGAGGCAATCCACGTTCCATTCATGGCTCGGTTCGTGGTTTATGCCAAGCGTACGGACGAGTGCCAGGCACAACTGCGAATGTTCTGTGTCACTGATGATAAGGAGGATAAGACCCTGGAGCGCATTGAACGGTTCATCCAAGTTGCCAAGAGCAGGGATGTTGAGGTATAAATACTTTGGTAATAAGGAGTAATAGTAAAAAGAACTACTATTTGTGGTATAATTGGACATGGTTAACATATTATGTCAATAAATATCAGTAAGAGGCTATTGCTAATAACAATGTTTAATAAAAATTGACTATGTGGAGTACTTTAACCATGAGAATATATCTTAATATAGTCTCATGGTTCTTAATATATCTTAATATATTCTCACAGTGCTTAAAGTCTACAGTACTTACACTGTGACCTTCTCAGAATAGTTTGTCATAGATCTCGAAAAACGATTTATAGTTTTAGGCAATACCTAACTTTAGCATTAGATACAACACAAGTGTAATTCTGTCTTGGTCACACAACATTCTATTTTAAAACCTCAACAGGTTCACGAAGGGAAACCAGTGTACCTGGAATTCGGAGGAAACCTGGTACCAGTGGCGAAGTCAGGGGAACAGCTCTCGATACCATTCAGAGCGTTCAGGGAGAATCGAGTTGCTTTCCCTGTGATGATCAAGACTCAGGACTTGGAGCCTATCTGCAGGTGTCAGTTCATGAGGGATCCTAAGGTTCCTAAGGGAGAACCATCACCAGCACCTGTGAGTAACTTTTTAGTATTTTATTTCTTTATTTGTTGTTTCAAAAGTACCTATTTATGGTTTAATTGGAATAAATGATTTGACTTTGAGTATTTCTCATTATAATGGATTGATTTTGACAAAGAGACTGACGACCAGTTAAGTTCATTGTATTTTTGTTTTATACAAGATGTCGTATCTATTTTATTTCGTTCAACACAACTAATTTTGTAGCAAATTAGCCATCTTGAACATATTTTATAAATTCTTGTAATCTCCATGAGCACAGCTATTTACCTAAAAGTGAAAATACTCAAGAACTCCTTGACCTTCAGATTGCTGTCCTCAACATCATGGTGCCTGATGAAGAGAGGACATCTCCAATTCCTACGGAGACAGTACCAATGCGCACTGAGGAACAGGAGCTGATCTGGCGACAGAGGCTCAGTGACCCACGGTATAGTATATTTAATTCACCCTAGTTTTTGTAATTCATCATCGAAATTGCAGTTTAAAACTTCAAGTGTATCAGACAGCGCTACTGTCCCCTGTTAAATGTATAGTTCCTTAGTAAGAAGCTCCTACTACACCCGTGTCCAGGGCTACTTTTGAAGGCCCAATTACCTCCATTCCCAATTTTCCTAATCCCCTCTTTTCCATCATCATCAGCCGAGAGACGTCCATTGTTAAACAAAGGCCACCCCCTTAGTTCTCCTCTTCCCCAACAACCCTTAAATTCTATTCTTATTCCTCTAACTCCAAAAGGCCGGTAAAACACTTGTAACGCCTCTGATGTTTCGAGTCGTCTGTGGGCGGCGGCGATTGCTTACCATCAGGTGATCCGTCTGTTCGTTTACCTTAAAAAAGCTTCTCTGACTTTTTTTGGGTTCACAATCCTAATGTCTTCCACATTTCTAAAATACAAATGTCTATCTATAGGTTGGAAGATATCTGCAATCTCCTCGGCAAGGACTGGGTGGCGTTGGCTTACGAGCTGGGAGTGAGTGTGGCCACAGTCAACCAGATACAAGCGAAGAGGATCACAGCCGCTGAGCAGGCGCAGCTCATGTTGAAACTCTGGAAGACGCAGTCGGGAACTAAAGCTTTAGGTAAGAATGATGTACTTTTAATTAATTAGAACCATCACGACCCTGCAAACCTTTGTAGAAGAAGGTTTGCAGGTCTAAGAGGTGGTGTTGGAGATCGCACCTTAAAATGTTCAAAGAATGCTGCTGCCCGATTTCCATTAGATGTGTATTTCCTTATTTGGCTCTATCACATCTTATACCACTCGTAGGAAGAGAAAGGGTGGACAGATCTATTTTAGTTTACAGACACCAGACTGTACAATTTGCGTGTGGTCCGTGATAATGTTATGTCGTGGTCGCCCGGATATTTAAGCCCGCTTTACATGCATGACGGGATCGATACCTACCAACAACAAGTACCAATGTGACCTTTTCTGAGTTTTATGTATTTTTCTAAGATTATTTCGACCAAACCTGGGCTCATTATTTCTGATTATAAGTTTTGAAATCGCCAATCCGCATTGAGCAAGCGTGGTGATTTAAAGTTCATTTTTTCTCTGTGTGCGGAACGGCTTTGGTCACCAGTAGCGATTTATAGGCTGGTAAATTTAGCAATACGTCAATAATAAAAAGATGTGTCTTATTCACAGACAATGCTCTAGAGTTGGCGTTATGTCGTATTGGAAGGGACGACATCATCGCGCCACAATCAGACTTGACCAATGAACGACGTATCCAACGGAACATCTACCAGGAGAGGCAGGCTTCGGAAGAAATCGAGGCCTATAAAGGTTCGTCACTTTTTGATGTACTGGAGTAACCTTTCTTTGTTCTTCATGCTCTAAATTATACTTAGTCAATTATGATTCTAGTCTACTAGACTTTTAACACTGTTAAACGATTAACCTTAAGTATAGATAGTATATTTTTTCTGCTAGAAAAAAAAACACCTTGTATGGCGATTGCATTGTTAAGACAATATGTTACATATTTCAACTGCATGGTAAACGTGGTAGCTGGAAACCGGCTGCTACGCAACGTGTGGTGGTTTCGATTCCCGTAAGGAGTAACTCTTTGTGTGATTCTCAAATTGTTGTTTCGGGTCTGGATGTGATGTTAATTTGTGTGTTGGTAAATGCACCCACGACACAGGAGAAAATCCTAATGTGGTGCAAGGTCATTTTTTAAGAAAACGTTCCTAAATATTTCAAATACTTGGACCTTTTTCTATGAAGCAATTATCAGCGAATGTTGGGAACTGATGTAACCACTGAATGTTTTTGTTACAGCAGATGAAGACAATAAACACAAAGACAGGATATACGATGAAAACCAAATCCCTGAACATAGGGACGAACATGATCAGGATGAAGCTAAATATTCTCCTGAGGAGAAGTCTGTAGTCGATAAGAGTGAAATTGAGAGGACTCCTACGCCCAGTGAGGATAGTGAGGAGGATGAAGGTAAAGACTATGCATTATTTTCCACTGAGTGAATGTAAAAGGAGTATAATTTGATTAATATAAAAAATTACGAATGTTTCGGTGGTTGAGTCATCGTCACAAGTGAGACTGCCGCGTCGGGCAAAGTACTGAGCATTTTTCGGGTGTCCGAAAATTTCTCAGTAGTAGCGCAGAGACTGACTACAGCTGTGCCCAGTATATGGCAATAGGCTCGCACCCTATTACATGGAACTTATATCACAAATGGTGAAAAGTGGGTGTGAATGCAAATTAAGTTTAATTTGATTAATGTGAAAATTACAGTAGGCAACATTACGATTGCTATATAAAACACGATTGTTTTCAGATGTCAAGCGCAGTGTAGCAGAACGAAAAGAACAAATAACAAGAAAATTAAGTTCTAGCAAAATTCCCGCTTCCAAACAGAAGAAGGAAATAAGGGAAGAAATTATTGAAATAAAGACTCAAATAAAACCAGTTAAGAAGTACCAAGACAGCGAGCAACAAGTAAATATTGTTACTTTTTTATGACTTTACCTTTTAATCTGAACAGTTGTTCTAGCCAAGTGTTCAAATTACATTAAAATCTATTGGTTTATTGATTTTCTTTGTCTTCTAGGTAATGGATAAGGAACCAAAATTAGAAAGGACGAGATCAAAAACATCTCCTGACACTGTTGAAGAAGAGGCTGAGGTCCAAGAAGTTCCCGAGCCAAAGAAAGAGGAACCAAAGCCAGTAGAGAAACCAGTGGAACAGTTCCGAAAGTTCGACCCCTCATCACCAGCTAAGCCAACTCCTAAACACCTACAAAGGCATATGAGAAACGAATCCATGAGATTCCCGTCCGGAGATTTCTCAAACGTCACAATCACTCCAAGGAAATCAGTGACTGCTGAGACATCTGAAGTCAAAACGACTGAAACTAAAGATACCTTCACCAGAGAAGTTATTTCACAAAAAGAGATAGCCACATCTAGGGTAGAAGAGAAGTTAGATGATGGTGATAAATCACCCGATCTGGTTGTTGAAGAAAAAGATATAGCCGAGGCGCCATTGAAAGCCAAGATTAGCTCTTTCGAATCAAAAATGTCGAAGGAATCTTCTATTGAGTTACCTAAGACTACTGTTAAATTAACGAAAGAAGCGTTAAAGAAACATACTCTAGAACAGGACCAAGGTATTGAGTATACTCAAGAATTTGTAAGGGAACAATCTAAACAAATATCAAGTATGGAAACCCATGTCACACATAAAGTATCCGTGGAAACGGAGAAACATGTTGAAACGGTAAAATCTGTTAAAGAAACGATACAACACTTCGATTCTAAGATCAAACTAGATGAAAAATCAAAACCGTACCACAAAACAATGAGGACTGATTCAACGTTAGTTCAAGTATCTTCAGAAGAAGACAGCGAGTTTTTGAAAAAGTCTACTGACTCTGAAACTGAGACTGAATCTCAAACTACTGTAAAAGTAGATAAACTAGAACAAAAGAGTAAATTCAAAATTGATAGAGACATATTTGAGAAGAAACCTGATGGTTTACCCAAAGACCAGAAGGATGATCATGGTAGAAAACCAGGTGATGATGACAAGAAAGATGATCAACCGGCAATTATGAGGGAACAAAAATTGGAAAAGCAACTCACTCAAGAACTACGAGCGAAAGTCAGTGAAGAAGAAATTACGGAAGCATTGGAAGAAAAAGATGTTTCTATTGGTGACCACATCGTAAAGGATAAGGTAGATAATAAGCTTATAAAATTGAAACGATAGAGTTTTAACTAAAAATCACGGTTTACTCACGTACGGATTATTGGAGAAAGGCTCTACCAATTTCGAGTCACAGAAAGACCCTTTATCCGTGATTTTTGGGTAACTTAGTATGCTTCACGATAGTTATTTTACAAAATATGATAGAGTTTTATCTTTTATTTTCTCTCGAACACATTCCAAATGTCTTAAAAATTTTAGGTGGAAGCACAAGTATCAGTGACGAGCGTAAAATCGGATTTAAGCCGACATACAAAGACTGACTCACTCGGATCAGAAACCACTGACATGATCAGCAAAATGACGTCACAGGAATCGCCTGCACAGTCAGCTATTGACAAGGCTGATTCATTAGCTGACATACAACAAAGTACTGAGAAAGATTTCAGCTTTGTGTCCCAGACTGAATCGAAGGTAAGGGTTACCAATACAAGTCTTACTTTTTAGTCGTGTTTGTGTTAGCAGAGATTACTAAGTCTTTAGGGTTTATAATAAAACCAAATGGATGCATATTCCGATTTGAGAAAAATTGTGTAGTAAGGGTATCAAGGCTTTATAGTAAAATCAAGATTGATCAGTTAATATCTTTCTTGACTTACTAAAGTTAAATTGTTAAGAGTACCTGTCACTACTATTGGCAACATTTATTGTGAGAATAATCTTTAAGTCTTTGAAATGCCTTTATCATAAAATATGTAAAGGCTTTCATTGAAGAAGTTGGGTCGTCTAAATCTTCTATCAAACAGATAATTGTAACCAATATTAATTGTCACCAGGTGTACTCAAAGGATTCAAAACACCGCAGTGACTCGCTAGATGAGGCTTCACAATTCTCAGACTTGGAAGACCAGATTGGCACAAGTCCAGCTCATAAGCCTCATGTCGATAAAGATTTAGAACCAAGTGTAACTAAAACTGAAATTAAGACTGTTACTACTACGATATCAGATAGAAAAGGTGCTAGAGACCAAACGTTAGAATTTATTAAATATGAAAGTGAACACAGTTCGCAAGTCCTTGAATCTGCTTTGGTGCCAAGAGACGCAGAAAAGGTAATTTTATTAGACTTTAAATATTAATGTGTAGCTATAGACATATTATTACTTTTTCTAAATAATTAATCATATTTTAGATATCGCCAAAAGAATCTCCAGTAATAAGCGCTAAGGCTCGCCAATTCATTGAAACCGTGCCAGAAGATGATTCTGTACAAGAATGCTTCTTCTCCAAGCGCATATACTCAGACTCTCTAGAAGACTCTGAGCACACCGACTCACGACGACATTCAGAAGCTGAATCATTGAAATCGGATCAATCGGACGTAAAGGCTAAGGTATCATCATCCGATTTTGATGAAAGAGCTGAATATGAAGAAACTATTGACTCAGGTAGTGGATTTGGTGATGAGAAATTCGAAGAAAGCGTCGGTTTCACATCAATGAGGATTGACCCCAAAGCTGTAGAACTAGAGAAGCAGGACTCTGGTTCTGATAAGGCTGAAGATGCAGAGCCTATCTTCAAGAAAATGACTCCAAAACGATCTCACTCAAGAACTGAATCGATTTCGATATCAAAGTTGAGTGATCTACAAATTGACTTAGATTTACCGAAAACTAAACAGGAATTCCAGATGATTGTGACTGAAGCTGAAGAGATAGACCGATCAGACAAAGATGAACTATCAGACAAAATATCTTCTGAAAGTAGCCGAGAGATTGAAATATCAGACCGAAAATCTTCAGAAGGCATTTCTGATAAGATTAGTTCTGAAGATGCTGTTACGGAAAAGAAGACGTCTTCTGAAGAGGATGCTACAAGAGACCGTGAGCCAGTTTTGGAACACGGGAAAGAAGTTGTAACTGCTGTAATTGAGACCGTTAGAGATTTTGATGCAGTTGAAATGAGGGCCCATGCAAAGGATGACGTAGCAGACAAAGGTATGTTTTAACTAGCATTCATATCATTTGTATTATATTTACTATTAAGTTAACCCGGCAAACTTCGTACACTTCGTACAAAATATACCCAATCGGTCCAACCGTTCTCTCGAGTAAAGTGAGACTAACGAAGAGCAATTGATTTATATATATAGATGAATGAATCATTACATTTTATAAACTTTTTACTTGTCTGTAATACTCCATCTGAATTATTTGTTTTACAGTCGATGCAGTAAAACGCCAATCGGTAACGTCGGCTGGCTCTGGATCAGTCAGCGAGCTACGTTTGGAAGAGAAACGATTATCAGACGCTCATAGCTTGACTGAATCCAGGGATTATACTTTTGAAGAGTCTGAAGACGACATTGGCACACAGGGAACTCATGTTGATGTCTCTAAAGAAAAGGTTGAAATCAAACCTGAGAATGATACTAAGACTAAGACTGCATCAGGTGAGAATACTAGACAGAATTAAAAATAGTTTGTAAATAAATTTGAAGAAGCTTACATAATGATAACAAATGCAATACTAGACAGGATTAAAAATACTCTGTAAATGAATTTAGAGAAGTTTATTTAAAGCATGTTAAACTAATTTTCGTTTCAGGCAAAACGGAATCGAAATTTGCCAAACTTACTCATGGAGATTCCTTGGATGATGTCGAAGGTTTCCCTGAAGACCATGTTACTGATTACGTACATAAACTACCACATATTGCCGAAATGGGGTGAGAATTGTTTTAATCATTATTAATTTAAGCCCTCAACAGAAAATCTAATTATATTATTTTTTACAGCTCTATCCCAGATAAGGATCTTACAAGTGATTTCCTAAATAAAGAAAGGGAAGCACAATTGAAACGAGAATCAGTACAAGTTGTTACGAAGACTGCTCCTGAGACTAAAGAACCAGAGAAGGCAGTCTCAGCCATTTCTGGTATTATACAACCAGCAAAGGAAATCATCAGTGCAATTACAGACGCTGCACCATCAACAAAGGAACCAATTAGCGTTGTTACAACTCAAGAAGAGAAAGTTACTACTAGCATCATCACGGAATCTACACCTGGACATGTAGTTACAAAGACTGTAACAGAATCTGCTCAACCAGACAAAGTTGTAACTACTGTTGTCACAGAAACTGTACAACCAGTAAAAGAAGTAAGGATTGTTGAAACTGTTCAGACAGAGCATGATCAGCAGCCTAGAGAAGTTGTATTTACAACAAGACAGACAGAGACAACATACACTATCAGTTCAAAAGATGAGCCAACTGTTGTATCAGAAGTAACTACTATCATCAAAGATGGTACAACATCAACTGTAGAAGAAATAATTGAAACGAAAAAGGAAGTGATTGTGAGTACTGGTAGTAAATTTGACGTATCCAAAATAAGAACCGATACGCTTGGACACTTTGATGTCGGAGACATCGATGAAGCTAAAAAGTTTGTGCCTAAAGACTTAGACTTGTCTGAAGCACCAGAAATCACGAAGGAACAAGTCAAACCCGTTATTGACGATATACTACATAAGGGAACAATTGCAGCAGCAGCTCGAAGCCCAGTTGTCGACAAAGATATCAAAACAATTACTAAAGAAATTGTTGAAACTGAAAAAAGATCTTACGATGCAAAAGTTCCTCATAAAGACGAACGACGACACTCTTGCATTAGTCCAGCTATCTCCCTTGAAAGGATAGCTGAATCTGAGGTAGAAACTGAAGAAGAACCACCAAAGGTTACCAGCATTGTCACTGAAACACACACAGTAACAGAAACTGTTACCGAAATGAAAAAGTCTGACTCAGCTATGAAACAGATGGCTGATAACATAGAAATAATTATTAAACAAGCGTCTGAAGATATTGACGTATCTTCAGAAGAGCATCCTGTTGATGATACACAGGATATTGCAGGCAGAGTCTCTGTAGATTCTATCATAGAGGAAGCAGTGACTACTGTTGAAGGATACTTAGACGAAAAAGACTCGAAACAACAAGAAATTGAAGCTAAAAAAGAGATTATCTTCGAAGAGACGAAGAAGTTTGTGAAGGACAGACCAGGGCTGATCAAGTCACTGTCAAGAGATAGTGGGGAAATTGTGATCATGCCTAAAAAGAAACACCCAAGGACATTCTCTGTTCAGAGCTCTCCTGAAGAAGTTGAAGAACAGATCTACACCGATTCTGAGTCAGGTCAGTACAAAACATATAGAAATAAATAAATTGCTTGACATAAATGTACATATAAATTTATTGCAATGTTTATTTTACAGACATGGACAAAGCTAAAGTTCTTGAAATCATCGAACCTAGCTCCGATTTGGATGGAAAAACGCCTGCTTCTAGTTTTGATCCAAGAAAGCTCCGCACCGACTCTCTAGATGATGCTGACGATTTCCCAGAAAAAGAGGTATATCATCCTAAGATTTTTAATATTAAATTGTCTTTAAAATTCTCTACCACCTAATTTCGTATTACAGGCTGAATTCTTCGGCGATGATGAAAAGTACATCGAAGATGCACCTGAATCATTCCAGCAAGTTAAATTTGATACGCAAGTACTCGAAGACATTGCTGGACCGAGCACAAGTGCACGCCACGACGGAGAAGAAGATGACAAGTTCAGCGATAAATTTGTTAAGAAAACTCACTTTGTGGACAGCTTAATGCGATCAGATTTAGTCTCAAAGTCCACTACAGAGTCATCAGTGACTACAGTCATATCCACTTTGACCAAATCTTCAGATGAAGACCAGAAGTCGGTACTGGAAGATGGGACATCTGCAGACTTCTCGAAAATCAGTGGTGCAGACTTAGTGAAAGACCCTTCCAAAACTTCAATGGAAACTAAGGAAGATTCTAGAATAGAGGAACAAATCGAGGACCGAGGTACACCGGACTTGTCGAAGAAGTCAATAGACTTAACAAAAGACTACTCAAAGTCTTCTATTGATAGCAAAGATACTTCCAGAGATTTTGCTACAAATGAATTGTCTAAAGACTCAACTGTTGACTTAACAAAAGACTTTTCAAAGGCTTCCGTAGAAAGTGTTAAAGAAACTTCAAAGTCTATTGATGAGAAGACTTTCTCAGAAGACCATTCATCGTTAGATGTATCAAAGACATTGGCATCAGATGCATCTGACGGTATCACAGTCAGCAGAGAATTTATTGAAGAGGAGAGATCAGTTTCAAGGGTCGTTAAAGTATCGACTAGTTCCTCTCAAGAAACGTCTGTACTAACAGAAAGCAAATTATTTAGTGAACAAGATGAAAAATCCTATGAAAAGACGAAACCTTCAGATAAAACTGAACAAGATTTTATCGGTGAAATGGAAGAGAAGATTGCCCAATTACAGTCTGAATTTAGAAAGGAAGAAGAAAGCATTAAAGATAGGGCTGACAAAGAGCCTGAAGTTAAAGTAGAAAAACACGTTACTACGAAGGAAATTATTGGTGAAGATGGTGGAAAAACGATAATTACCGAAACACATGTGACTACTGAAACGACAAAGCATGTAGTTATAGATGGCAAGGTATCTGATGATGATAAATCCAAGAAAGACCAGCCAGAAGAAGAAGAGGCTGATGATGAAGTTCCTGACATGAAAGAATTGAACAGAAGGTGCTCAAATCTTCTGGAAGATATTTCTCAAGGCGCTCTAATTAGGATTGACTCATCTCATGTTACTCATGGTAAGTTTCTTATAGTTACAATTGATATTTTTATGAATTTATCTACCTTTTTTGACCGACTTCAAAGGTTCTCTGTATTTATGTATGCACGATTATCTCGCATTTGGAGGTTTCCAAATTATAGAAGACTTTTGAAGGCGGTTCCCTTTTTTAAAGTCTTATCATTTACTCCTATGAAAATGATTCATGTTTTTCTTTTTCTTAAACTACCTATTAATTTTACAATTTGCTAAATTCTCTTTATGTATATTATGCATAATTATTTAATTTATTTTCAACCACATGTAACCCCAAATTCGGTTCATTTTTTATAGATCTTGTGTCAAAATTCTCCAAAACTCCACCACCGTCCCCTGTCGATTTAACCCTGAAAGAGAAATCCAAACCCGAGGATGGTACTGGCGAGAAGTCTGCCGGGCTACAACCCAAAGGTAACAAGTTCAATTATAAATTTTCGCAAACACACAACAATAGTGAACACTGCAAAACTGCAATCAAAGTTGTCGAAGATCATGCAGCTGATGATAGTGATAAATGATATTTACAACATGTCTGAGACTACAAAAACATTCAAAACACTATAATATGTTTGCTAAATTAATTATTATGTTATCGGCTTACTCACGTAACTGTTTGACGAGGAACTCGACTAGTTTCAAGCCATGCTAGAGGCTCATATTCATGAGCAGCATTCCGCGACACACGACGCGGCGATTGTCACGCTGCTACTCAGTAGCAGCCTTTAGCATGGCTTAAAGTTAGTCGAGTTCCTCGACACAGTTACATGAGAAAGCCGATAACATAATAATTAATTTAATATGTCTCACGAAAGTTATAATAAAAACGTTTTTAAGCAACAAATTTAAAAAGCTGTTGATTTCCGACAACTTTTCTAGAAACAGTGACATCGTAGTTAGTTTTTGCAACATTCAAATCATTAGTGATCGCAGCTACCACCCAATCACAGCCAACGATAGTACTAACACTGCCACACAAGAAATATTAATTATAGTAAAACAAAGAATTTGTCACTTTGGTGCAGACACGCCACAAATGGCAATACAAAATTTTATTAAACGTCTAAATTAATTGTTTTGTCACTTAAACAGTATTAATTTTGATAAACTTGATTAGTACTCAATTCAAATTAAAATTATTTAACCAAACCACGAAATTGAGGATAATTAATCCTCCAAAAATACAAAATTTAAGTCGTATTTTTGTCTCAAAGAGCGTCACTTGTACCGTATTTAGTAGCTAGATCTTATGCTAGAAGTAGGAGCTAACATCACCCTTAAATCTAGGCTCCGACTCATCGTTCCTGGACGCTAGCCGTCACTCACCCAGAGCTTCTTCAGCCGGCGATAGTGTCATCAGCGAGACAGAAGCTCATCAAAGTGGTCAGTAATTTCTATTTACAAACCCATCCCTTTAAAAAAACCCCTATTTTCTAAACTTAAAAATAATGGCATATTGATTAAGGATTTGTGAAAACTTGTGTTATAATTCCCCATGAAATGGACTGTGACAGAATTATTGCAAGCTTATTGCAGTAATGTAGTGGCAAAGTAGAGTCATAGCGAAACTTTACTCTTAATTTTGTAGTAAACAACCATTATAGACAGCCTTATTTGCCACACTTTGTTTGTACGCCAATCGCATGTGTCGTGGTTAATTTTTACACTAAATTCTTGACTTTGTTTCAAAGATTTTGGAACGAAGACAATGAACGGACAGCACTAAGTAACTATAGAATGCACTAAGACTGAACAAGACATAATAAATTCTAAATTGCGACCCCATCAGATATAAAAGAACTAAGAAATTAATAAATTCAATCGCAACAGTCACTTAATGTATGCAAATATTCGTCAGCACAGTAAATTTTACTTTCTTTCTTGCGGAGCCCTTACGTTGCCATAGGTAAGTGGACCCAGGAGCAACCGAAACATCACTTTATTTTGTTATCGCTTCTTTATCTGACGGACAGTTGATTTCTCGTGTTTAATTCGCAAGTTTTTCATCTACTATCATTCACATTTGAGTAACGTTTCGCTTTGATTCTGAATCTTTATTTATTTTTACCATTCTATCATGAGCTTCCATCGCTGTTTCCTTAAAATCTCCATCACATCGACATTAATCTTGTAATATAAACACGCTTTAGGTGCTTGAGGTGCATAAAAATAGATCTTTTCCAAATTTTGAGCAATATGCACACTAACTTCATGATAGTAACAAAATTGAGAATTGGATTAAATTATTTCTAACACGTTTTCAATGTCTAGCACAGCGAAATAACGGAACGACGAGACATGTTGCTAATTAATACATGTTATCCTTTTTCTTTACAGAAGTACTGATGGAAGCGTCTAAGGCACTCACTGCAGCCGCCAGGCCTAAATCCCCAACTAAGCATGTGGCCGATAATATAACTTTTGTTAATGTCGACCAACCGACAATTACTAGTGGTGCAATAGAACTTGTTGATAGAACAATAGAAAAAAGTATTGACGTCATTGATCAGATTAAGAAAGAACAACTCGCCGTTCAAATGGAAGAAATGCAAAAGTCCACATCAAGTGACACGTTCTATACGGAGTCTAGAGTTGAGACTTCATCTTCTTCAGTTCATAAGACATTTGAAGGCGGCGAGTTGAAGTTTCAATCAATTGACCCTGAAGCTGTAATGTCTGACATGGTAGCCAAGTTTGGCAGCAAAGACGAATTCAGCACCATATTGACTCATAAAGAAACCGAAACCAGAAAGATTTCTGGTCAAGAATTCTTTTCTGAAACTAAACAAGTGTCGTCTTCTGACGACGATTCATTAGTTATAAAAACTGAAACGACTCATGAATTACGAGGACAAGAACATGAAACAAAGGAAAAAACGGTGGTCCGCAAGGATGGTGATCAAACTGAAACTTCGCAAAAGAGGTTAGAGAAAGCACATGAAGCTACAGCTAAGAGATCTGACACTGAAACCAAAACTGTGCGAAGTACGGATGATACAGATATTATAAAAGTTGAGAGAGAATTTTCTGAACAAGGTCTGTATACTGGACGACAGACAAAGTCAGAAGAGAAAATGACAGCAATCAAAGATGAAACCACCAAGAAAAAGAATGAAGTTAAAATATCCGAACGTGACTTGTACCATGAGCAGTGGGGTAAAGAATATTTCACAGAGCCAGGTGAATTAGAAAACATAGTCGAAGACGATGACAAGTCTAGAGTTGCATTTGTGGATTCAACTCTAAAAATAATTGAAAAAGACGAAGTAGTATCTAGTGTAGAAGTTTCGGAAAAAGGAAAAGTAGTTAGTTCAACAATTGAACATCATAAAGAAGAGTCAGTAATAGAAAGTAAAGAGCATGATGATCTTAGCTCTGATGCGCCTAGTTTTAAAAGTGAACCAACTGAAAGACGCGACTCAACACAAGGAAGCCCAAAGAGTAAATCAAAATCCTTCAAAAAAGACGACGAAACTTATGAAGTGAATTTCATAAAGGAAATCAAAGTAACGACGTCCCCAGTTAAGAGTACATTTAGTCGAACTGGAAGTCAGGATACACATTCAGAATCAGAGGTTGCACCTGAATTACCTCACGACGACAAAACTGGAGATACACCAAAAAAGGAGAGACCTTTAAAATCTCCCATTAAACTACCGGAACAACAGATTCAGGATCAAGTTTGGGAGGTTTCTGTACAAAAGGCCGATTCATTTGAAGTGGCTGATGAGATACCAAAACCTAAAGTCACGGCGAGTGTCGAAACTTCTAGTGCGACTACGAAGAGTTCCGACAGTGACACTATTCTAGAGATTAGAACTGTTGTAGAGACACGGACTGAAGTAACTAAAACATCCAAAACTGACATGTCCCCATTAACATTTGAATTATCAGATGAAACAAGTACAACGTCCAAAGATATCATGATCAAATCCGGTGAGAGTCTTGACACAGAATGTATGGTTAAGTCCTTAGAGTCACATGAAGGAGAAGTGCTACAGAAATCTATGGATTCTACTGTAAGCGCTGAAACTCTTCATGCCTCGGAGTTTTCCACTGAAGCTGATTCAGCTTACTTAACAGGAACTGATCATAGACGGGAAGAAGTCAAACTAATAAAAGAAAAAAGCCTAGAAGACATTTGCAGTAGTGGATATGACACTGATCTCTCCTCTGCCGAGTTTCATGCTACGAAACTTGAGTCAGAAAGGGTGGATTTCGATTCACTGATGTCTGCTCAACCACTAACTGACTTGTCAGTTTTGGAAAAAACGATAGATGAAGTCAAACAGTCTCTTGAAGCAGCGCAAGGCGAAATTATTAGTGAAAAAAGCGATGGCAGCAGCAAATACAAACAGTCTCCGTCTGAATTTCAGTTCAAGTTGTTGATAAGCCCTGACAGACCTGAAGTTATAACTGAAGAACAACATGATGACCATGACAAGACAGCTATTCCTAAGGATAAACAAGAAAAATCACTCGATAAATCTGATAGAACATCACCAAAATTAAGTTCACAGGACGATACTACAACTTCTGATGAAGAGAAAGACACTGTCCATATCAAAGAATCTAGTCCACCCCTAGATAGTGCTGATATTTCCATCAGATCAGACAGCGGTCCGCATTCAATAATTGAGACTGACAGTGAAATAATATTATATGACAGAGATAAGTCCATAAGCAGTCTTGAAGTAAAGCTTAGGGAACAGAAACATATCAAGTCAAAGTTAGGAGTGGGAGACAGGCGATCAGCATCTGAAGTCGAAGGATGGTCTAGTTCAGGAGAAAGTCACTACCACAGCTTCGAACACTCAGAGAGCCGACCTTTATCTTCTGATGTTGATGTCATGATGACAGCACAGAGCGGAACTGAATTTGAAACGGCTCTCACAAGTCATGATGTTTCATCATCTTTGAGAACTTCTAAAGATTATTTCACTGCCGGTAGTTCACTAGCTTCCCGAGACAGTATGAAAAGTTTAGATTCTGATGGGTCTAGTCACGTCGCCAGTATTGATATTTCTGATGCTTCAGAAACTCTTGTACCATCTGCTAATGAGTTGAAAGAAGAATTGATGGAAAGCAGCACGTATGTAGAACAGTTCCTTCATGAAGGTGAAAAAGGAGTACCGAAAGTCAAGGATGTGAGCGATGAAGAAGTTTCTGCTGATGAAGATGAAGGGAAGGTTGGTGTCATCGAACCAGTAGGTAAAATGAAAAGATCACATGAAATGAGATTCCATAAGGATTTAATACCAGAACACTTCCCAATTGAAAGCGCTTCAGAGAGTGCTGATATTGATGACGATTCAACCAAGGATAAAGATGGCTCTGATACTACAATTTCAAGTCAATTGAAAACCGATGAAATTTTATCGTCATCGATTTCCAAACTCGACATGCCTTCCTCACAGTCTGAACAGGACTTAATAGAAGTTAAAGAGACTGTTATGAAAGTATCAACTCATTCTCAAGAGGCTATACCATTTTCTGTTACTAAAATAGAAAAACCACAACGAGAATTCGTTGATGTAGAAAGTGAAATTATTCCTGTAGGATCCTCGGAATACGAGGATATTGTAAGGTTTGGAAGCATTTCTCCCCAACCAAGGAAACATTCAAAAGAAGATATAACTATAACAAAGAAAACTGTACATGAAGCCGAAAGTGCACCTGGAGAAGTATGTGAAATTGTAGAGGAATGTCAGAAGAAAATCGTGAAGGAAGTTAGCGTAGTACCTTTCCCACTGACCGAGATCCCACCAAGTCAGAGAGAATTTGTTGATATTGAAGATGATATCATACCAGTTGGATCTAAGCAGTACGAAGAAATCTTAAAATCAAAGAGTGATTCATCTGTCCCTAAGACTAAAGTTGAGAAATCTGTAGTTAAAACTCCTGATTCTCAATTGGACAGTAAACAGACGTCAACATCCAGTCTCCAAACGCATGATCATCAATCTACACCCCAAACACCACTATCTGCTCCCAGCCAAAGTTCTCTTTCCACGGACAATGGTAGGGAGTACGTTTTAGATGACATGTATGACATTTCTGAGACCCCTGAACTTCGGTCTGACCTTGCCGAAACAAGCAAATCAGAATTAGTTATAACAACCGAAGAAAAGACAATGCGCAGTTATGAAAAGGAGCAGGAATCGCCTACTAGTGATGAGTTTGAAATGGTGGACAAACCAAGTGAAATGGATGACTTTGTTGTCATAGAAGAAGTCGCTAAGGAAGCCCAAGAAACCGATACCGAAGGCAAAAGTGTACAAATAAAAGCACAAAAATTTGTTAAACGACATGACACAGAAATTGAAGAATATTTGTCAAAAACTTCTTCCAAGAAACAAGAAAGTACTAGCAGTGCTTCTGGTTCGCTGTCAGATGATGAACTATTACAGTATGAGTTAGAACAGAAGAAACTCCAAGCCCAAGAGTTGGCTGAAATTGAAGCAGGTCGACGCTGGATCCAAATGCAGTTTGAAGGAGATCCACGCTACGATTACGAAAGAGTGCCCTTGGAAGATATTAAGGAAGAAGAAATGACTGACTTTGACGCGAGTCGAATTGGTAGCTTAACTTCACAAAAGGAGTCAATAGGAAGCTATGGCAGTTTTAGGAATTCATATGGTAGCCTATCAGAATCAGAAATGGCATCCCGGATTAGGTTTAGGGTGAGAGGTGATAATGATGATATTTCTATCAGCTCGTTACAAGAATTTGAGAATCTGGAGAGAGCGTTAATGGAACAGTATCAGCAGCACTCTTCATCGTCTCAAGAATCTCTTAATGGTTCTTTACCAAGGCGTTATATCCTAAGTAGAAGTCAAGGTGATGACATTTCTATATCTAGTTTGAAAGAATTTGAAGGTCTTGAATCAGCCTGTTTAGAAGCATTAAAAGCAGAAATACTTGCAAAACAAAAAGAAGCTCTCCTTATGGCCGATCCCAAAGAAGTAAGTGGTAGTTTCTTGGAAAGAGAGAAACGATCATACAGCGGTAGTTCAGAAAGTAGCCCACCACAAAAGGGTGGAAGCCCAAGCCAAAAGAGTGGTAGTCCCTCCCAGAAGGGTGGAAGTCCCTCGCAAAAGGTTGGAAGCTATGGTAGCCCTTCACAAAAGATTTTGACTGAATCTGCTAGTATAAGGAAACTGATTGATCAACAAATGGCCATTGAACAGAAACTACAGCAACAACAGGTGACACCTAAAATTATAACAGTAAAGAAATATGATGACAGAGGAGCTTTCTTTGTACCAGAGCCTGAACCTGGCACATCAGAACAAGAAGTAGAACCAACAGAGGTAGTAGAAGAATGTAAGAAGTCATCATCTTTCGTTTGTGCAGCGGCACCTAGTGACGGTTCAGCTGAATCAATACCGGGCGATTGCGAGGAAATGATGAAACTGTTGGACCAAGAAGAGAAAACTAAAGAAAGTAAAGCAGTTACCAGAACATTCACAGATGGTGGTGTCATAGAAGTAGTTAGGACCACGACAGTCATTCAGCAGCGATTTGTAGATGGAAAGAAAGTTTCGGAAACTGTGACTAGTACTGATGGAGAAGGAGCAGTAGATATACCTGCGAGACCTAGACAGCTTGAAGAGAGTGCCATGTCCTATGGCTCAGAAATGTCTTCTTCAATCACTTCTCAACCATCAGAGATGGACAGCCTGATGACTGTGCTTGAGAGGCATACGGAGGGAGAAGTAGTGACTGTTACTCGACAGACGATAACTATGACTGATAAACCTGAGGACCTGGAGTTCTCGAGGGAGGGGAGTCTAGTGCGTGAGCTGTCGCCCTCCTCGGGGAGATCGGTGGCTCACAGTGTAATCTCGTTGTCCGGTAAACAATTTACAGATCCTGCTAGTGGCTCGTGGAGCGGGCAGGACGAGGAGTTGAGCTCATCTGGCAGTTTTAGCAGGTTGGTCTCATTCTTAAATTAACAGCAATAATGACATTATTTTAAGTTAAAACCTTAAAAGTTAAATACGGGCTAATTCTGTTACACAATATTTAAACATTAATTAATGATTTGTTTTTAACTATTCGATTTTTACAATCTAGTAGGCTCTAATTCTTTTAGAAATTTGTAATACCAAAAAATTAATACTATATCTTAGTTCTTTATCAGCAAACTCAGTGTAATATACTTATTGATTCAAATAATTTATGATAATTGCTTGAAACAAACATCCAAATACACACAAACCTTTAATTTTATTTTTCTTAATACAACACCTTCTTTCTAGGGGAGCTCGAGCCGACCTGATGCTTGGCAGCACTGATAGCTTAGAGGCCACCAGCTCCAACGCCACTCGCGCCACCTACAACTATGAGGTCGATACTCCAATGACCGGCAGTCTTACTTCTGGTGGTAAGTTTGATGTTCAGAAAGGTTTTTAAGACTAAGTAGTCTGAGATTTGAAGAAAATTCTTGGAGTTAAAAGGTACATTGAGTTGATGTCCAGTTTAATTAATAAGTAACTGTCAAAAATGTGAATTTGATTTATTACAGTAACTGCTGTACTCAGAGACATTTAATGATTACATAAAGTATTCCTCAGTGACGATTTTGTTCGTAAATAATTGCTAAGGACTGTGTTTAAGTAATCAATAAATGACTCTGAGTGCGGCGGTAGAACTCTTTGTTCAATTTTGAAAATAAAATTTTCAGTAAACCTGGTTAAATTGACTGTTTTTCTATTATAACAAAGGAATTAAAATCTTCAAATCTCAGACTACCTAATACTGATTATATTATTATTTATTTAACAATATAATACATTTAACAAAACTTTATAATGTTATGCTGCGAAGCTTTGTCATTGGCTTGCAATATACCTTACTAACAGGTGCCAAAAATCCCCTGAATGACGCCAAAACGTCTTATTTTCATCCAAGCTTACATATTTAATGTCTATCTATTTATTCTGTAATAACAATTAAATAAAAAACTATATTATTTTATGTAACAGCATGAGCTTTCATACAAATATTATTTAAATTTTATAATCATCTCTTTGTATTTTACAGAAAAGCTTTGCCCTCATCCCCGCTTTTATCTTTAATTACCAAAAAAAAAAAACGTAGAAACACCTCTCAAGATTAATTTCATAGAATTGTGTATCCAAAAATTTAATATCAAAATTTTCTGTTAACAAAAATGCAAAAAGCAAACATAGAAAATTTGGTATTAGATATTTAGATACAGAAAATTCTAGAAATTATTTTCGAGATGGTTTTTTTATTATTTTATTTATACCTACATATTGCTACCCCGCTGAGCTTGATACTAATCAGAAAGATAACAGCGGTGCCCCCTCCAGGATCGAATACCATGGTATCATCTTTGGACACCCTGGATCCCATCACGGCTGTCCAGATGGAGAGCCTAGAGCACCAGTCCACTAGTGAACATTATTCCCATGACTATGAAGTACAAGAACCAGATTCTGACACTGAAAGATTGGTAAGTGGAGAAAGTAATAACTTTAGATGCAGAGAAGAGGAATTGGCTGATATTTCGTTTGTGAGAAAATTGATTTTTGGTTTTTTTTTCTTCAAGTCTTCGAGGATGGGTCAAATTTAGATTATACCTAGTAAACATACAAAGCTGATGTTTAACGCATTTCTTTAAAAAACACTGCATTCAAAATAAACTTGAAACTATTCAAGAAAAACTCTTCTTCTTTCTTCTTTTTTAATCAGATTTTTGTCATATTTCAAATTTAGAAGAATAACGGTCAAATAAGTTAAAAAAGTCAGCATTTCATAAGTGCATATTAAAGAAAGAAACAAAGAAGGCCCAAAAAGTATTTAAAAACCCTAAACTTACCATATCACCCATTTGTTTCTAGGAGTTAGACAGCAAAACACCTCGGGCCAAGGAGCGTACCATCATGTTTGACAGTACTGACACGCTCAGTGCTGTCAGCGGTGACGGGTCAGTCAAGGAAGCCGCAGTGGAAACACCAGCACCTACCTTCTATATTGGAGACACTCCTATTACGAGAGGTATAGAGTTCATTTTTGAGCATTAGCTCATGATTTACTAGATGTCAGAGAGAGAGTAGATGGTAAAATTACTATATTTACTTTTCACAAATTTTGTTGAGTTAGGAGAGAAAAATGTAAAAGTCTATGCTAATACTGAGAAATTAGAAGATTCTACTAAAACAAATACTGATTCGTAACAATACTGAATATGTAGATATTCAGTGTTTGTGATTGAGAATGTGACCACCAATTGGTGGTATTTAATATTGAGAAATCACTCATTTAATTAAGAACGTCTCCAATAAAACTTGAAACGTTGCCCCACACTAGGATTTCTCCTGTTTAGTGGGTGCATTTACAAACACAATTTCACATACACATGACGCCCAACTCCGAAATAACAAATTGTAGATAAAACAAAGAGTTGCTTCGTGCGGAAAGCCGCTATACGTTGTACGACACCCAGTTGCCCAGCCACCGCGCCAATCGTGCAGTCGGTTTAATCCCAAATTCTGTTATAGGAGAACGTCGAGATGATGACGACGCTCAACCAGCTCTGTCTGGAAGCGCCCCAGCATCATTACCACCTGCCACACAACCATCACCGCCCATACCTGCTCAAAGAAGGTAATACTCCTCAACTCCTTTACCATATACACCAACTTAGGCATCAATAACCAAATTATCTTCACACATTTCTTATTATTTCTGCAATATAATTTAAATTCCGTCCGCTTTCGCTTGTTACAATTCTAATTTTATCTCACAAGCTATTAATTTCTAATCTTCTTTTTTCTTTGTCATTATTTGTTTTGTTGTCAGCTTTTTCATTTATTTTGACATGATCTATAGCTATTTTAGCTTCTTAAATGAATTCATATATATCATTTAATGAAATAAATGATGGAACTGTACCTACTAAATTGAAAAATATTATCATTGCAGCTGCTATTGTTTAAGTCACTCTCAAGATAAACTCGACAAATAGGTACACTATTTTACTATTGTATTGCTTTGTTTTTTAATTTGCTTTTTCATTGATACCACTATCACTTTTATTACCATAGTCTTATGGGTTATTTTCGCTTCCTTCTGTACTTTATTTTTTGTTTTTAATTATGTGTGTCATTGCTGTTTCATTAGGCATTTTGACAGCATGTAGTGAAAGGTGTATTTTTACAGAAATGTTGAAGATTTTAGTATTAATACTTATGTAATCACTATTAATATAAAGATGATGTATTAGGTCGTCTAAATCTGTATCACTATCAATAATCAAAATTCACGTAACTTTGACTATAGCAATGTAGATTGCTTCTAGAAACAATATATCTACTAGCATCTTCTTCATTTCTTGTACCATCTTAACTTCTTCAGTAAATAAAACTGTGTGATGTGTTTCTTGCAGATCATTATCAATGCTAGCGAAATCTCCTCCTTCCAACGCTGAAGACGACAAGAAGTAAACGTTAGTTCTATTAGGAAGACATAAAACTGTGTCTAGTACTCCACGCGACTCACTTTCCTTTACTTTAAACGTTCCTAGCCTTTTGTAAGCTCCTTTACCCTCAATTCTTGCTTAGGCAATGACGCACTGATCGCATATACCAACTGAATTAAGAATTCTTTTATTTCTTTCTATTTCCAGTTTCTTTTGAGACTATTTCATTCTAAATTTTCCTTAGAAGACTTCAACTGAACTATGTCTAATGACTAATCCTGACTAAAGACTAAACCTTACCTAATATGACGAATATAACTGATTTAGACTTAAAATCGATTAGAGACAATATAAGATCTCTTTCTAAATGATTAATAAGCTTAAAGCTTAGATAACCCCATTTAATGAGAAAGGAATTAATAAGAAATGGTTAAGACATATAACAATATATTATGACAATGACTAAATGTTACTGACGAATTGACGTATTTGAATTTATAATAACTAATACATAAATACTCAAATCTACCTTCAAACTAGACAAAACTAAGACTCTTTAAAGTGTCTATCTAATGTGATATACTCAACCTAAAATGACACTTATAGCATACACTATTAAGTCCAAACTGAGTAGTCGAACTTGTCACGTCGGCATATATGGGACATTGTTTGGCAAACATTGGCCATATATGGGGACAATGTTGGATAATATTTTGGTAAACTTTTGTACTGTTCTGTCGATCACGACACGGTCCATCTTAACTGACCTATAATCATTAGCAGTGGTCGGAATCAGGTGGAGTTATTCATGTACTTACACTGATTTCATACAGTGAAAGAATAAAGTTTGATATGCCTCAAATTCCGGGATTAATGTTAAAGAACAGAAAAATACCCGTGTATTTACTTTTACACAATTTAAACTACTGCACGTTACCAAACTTACATCAATGACATCGGATGTCCAAAGTTGCAAAATACCAATACGCGCGATGTTGCCACATTTCTAGTTGTCTATCTCTGACATTCTTATTATTATTTAGTTGTAATATTGTTGGCCACACGGGATTGTCCATTAGAAATCCCGGGAAGGTCCACATTGCCATCAACATTTCGATTCAAGTACATAAAATAACTGTACCTTATTCCGACCACTGATCATTAGCTTAGCTTAGTAATTCAATGCTTATTCGTGTTACCGTAGTCCTATTAACTATTTTATAAGTAAAATTAAGTAGAAGAAAAACAAGGATTTTGATAACGCATTGGGAATTCCGTGTCACATGAAAATAGAGATGATAGGTCCTCCTATACTAATCTTGCACAATTTCTAACGTAAGTAGATAGATAGAGATAAAATATAGAATAAGAGTACATTTCTGCTGATTCTGCGGCCAACTGTTTTACTTTTTTATATGCTATGTCGGCTAAATTGCGGTGTAAGGGATTTGGAATGAGATTTCTAAACGTGGTTCCTCTTTTTTGTATTTTCATATAAACCTTCTATATAAAAAATAATATTATTACTCCTAGTAATAATCTCTGATTACTCCAATAATTCTAGTCATTTTATTAATTTTAATTTAATTTATTAATTTACATTTAATGTAATACTCAACATTTGTTTAATCTTTATTTAATTGTTTTAATTTTAAGTAAAAATAGAGAGTTGTTGTTATTATTTTCAATATTTTTATTAGATTAAGATTTGCATTGCATTGTAATTAATCAGAAATGATATTAATCAAATGTAGCATAGTTGTCGTATATGTAAAATACATACATAATTATTTTTAATGATTTTTCTTACCATTCGGTTGGTCGTGGACTTTCAAAGTTAGAAAAGATAAAAAAACGGGGCTTGCTCACTTCCATAATTTATATATAACCGATTATGTAAGAATTATAATTTATTATTGTGATTGTAAGTAGGTTTTGGACCTAAAGTAACAAAGTTTTGTATGAAGTTTTGCGACATAATAGTTAAGAGACAATACGACTAAGAAAATAACTTGAATACAGTCGTAGTCTTGTCGTAAGGAGTTTGAAAGATTGGAAACGAAATCCTAATTGATAGAATTGTGAAACTAGTTCTATCTTTGATAGATTATGTTTTGGGATGAGACTGAGAAGAAGGGGTGGTAGATATGACATGCTTAGCTGATACACCGCGAGGCTGATTAAAGCAATTGTTTCTCATATCAGCTCTGAAAGTCCCCTATGGTTAAGCGTAAGGGTTCGCTTATAATGTAAACGATTTATAAATAATAATAGTTAATTTTTTTAAAGTCTGTGTGCTTGAGATCGATGTTAAGCTAGTCTCGACAGTCGCTGCGCTGTAATATTAAGTTTAAAAAAAAAAAGATTAATTTGCAATGTTTCAATTGTTTCACGTTGTATTTGTAATATTGCTGAATATTCTATCGATTAAATAATTATTGAATATTAAATAAAAACGCTATGTCTCATATTTAATTTTTGTGTTTTATTTGCCCTGTCTTATATATATGATAGTTTGTTATCAAAAAGCTCGAAAAGCAGGAGTAGGAACGGGGTGGATTTTAGTCAGTAAGAGTCTGTTACCCCTTCTCACCTCGCCCAAGCGGGAAAAGTTATGATATTCCCTCCTTAAAAAATGAGTGTGGTGAACATTATTTCATCAGTCGTCACACATTCTACCTACTTTTGCTTATAGGGGTTAAGTCCAACAACTCTTAAGAAAATGCATTCAAAATAATCATAATGATGAATAGAGAGAAATAAAACAAGCATGTTTATTTAACTAGAGTTTATTAACAAAAAAATATAAAAAAAATCTTAATAAAAAGATACAAGTCATTAACTATGCAAATGTGATATGAGTATTCACAAATTATTTTATAACAATAACCCATTTTTATAGTCGCCATGCTTTTTTTAAGGTACCTATGTTTGAATGTAGCTAATGCGTAAAATTCATAATTATTGAAACTTTTTTTTTATAATAACTAGCTTCGACAAAAAAGCATGGCGTATCCCATTCTACAAACAAAATTATAAAAAAAATAAATTGGCACTTTTTGTTGCACAATTTTTTTCTCTTTTGTAACAAATCAATGAAAATTCTTCAAATGAGAAATCTTTATTCAAAAACTTTATACCCTTAACTAATTATTTCTCGATTTCTCATTCAAATTATTTTCAAACTTTTTCTCTTAATATCTAAAAATGCTTACATTTACTATGGCATTTTTAAAAATAATTTCATTTAATAATCATTTCGTTGAATTAAGGCGAAAATAAAAAATAACAATAAATTATAAGCATTCAACATTTAAATAGAAATAAATAAGTTTAATAAATAAGATAAGTCTTTGCTTTGGTGGTAAAAATAAAACGCCTCAGGAAAATCCCCTTTTTTCTCATAAAAATAATTTGAATTTATTTATTTGAGTAAAAATATTTATTGAGAATGCCTCGAGAATTTATGAGTAAGAATTCTTCTTTTATTTATGAGTAAAAAGGGGGTTGTAATAAAAAAGTTAGACTAATAATGCAATTAGCAAAAGTAATACTTGTTTAAAAATGTGACTGGAACTGGCTTCTTCAGAGAGAGTCGAATTCTGACACGTCACTGGTCTGAAAACAAAAGAAGATTTTTTTATGAACGTTGCCCCACATTAGGATTTTCTCCTGTATCGTGGGTGCGTTTGCAAACATACAAGTTTACATACACATGACACCCAGACCCGAAACAACAATTCGTGGATCACACAAAGAGTTGCTCCGTGCGGGAATCGAACCCGCTACACGTTGCACGGCAGCCAGTTGCCCAGCCACCACGCCAACCGTGCAGTCTATCAATAGATAGCATCTAACAAAGGGAGGAAACTGATTAGGGCGCTTTTCCATCTGAGTTGGGCTATGCTACGTTACTGTGGATGTGTTAGGCTTCCACCAATCATATTAATTGGTAAACATAGCGGTGGAAATGGACTCAGCTAAGCTATATTTTAATATGGATAGATGCGTGCTATAGATGATAAACATCGCATATTTGAGCTGCGCATCTTCCTCGCACAGCACAGCTTAGCTATTACATCTTGGAAGCATAGTTACATAGTACATCTCTGGCTATTCTATAGGGATACTCCACTCAATTACTAGGTATGTTTAAAAAATGCATGCAACATTGCAAACTGCGGTTATTTTTTCAAATTATATCTACAAATACTCTTACAAAACATAGGAACATTGTAGCATGCAAGTGTTGAGGTGCTCCCACACAGCAGTTATATAACGTTATACAACATTGTAACATTTATAATAGCATGTAACATACTCTACAACCACTGTTATAATTTGTTTAAACACAACTGTTAAGTTATAACAGTCTGTCTCTAACGTTACATAACTGCTGTGTGGCAGCACCTATAAGAAACAAAAATAATCTACAAAAGCAAGTTTTAGAAGATGGTAGAAGATACCCACTAGGTCTGGTTTGTAGAGGTGCACGTGTGGCAAGAGGAAGGTGGATCCAAGGTCGCGCTCAGCCATCGTGTGTTCCTGGGAACGGTGCAAAGGTTACAGAGTGCTTGGTTCAAGGTCATTTTGAGGGTAGGAAACAAGTTGCTGTTGATTTGAATGAAGATGGTGGTGGTAAGCTTGACGTTTGAGCAGCTGGTAGTTTTATGTTTATTGGTGGTCTAACTAATGATGGTGATACTGTTGATCTTGCAGAACAAGGCTCAAGCATTGAACTTTAAAGTCATTTACATAACCTAATAATATAATATTTTATGATTATAAATTATATATACAGGTGACTTTGAATTCGTCGAATTCCTCTCGAGAGTGATAATACAAATTTCCTATAAAATTATCCCTGAAGTCTAATTTTTGGTTTTGGACAAAAAAATCCGAAATGACTACAAAAACATCAATAAAAAAAAAACTGGTTTGATTTAAGTTGTTTTAGTTTTCATCAGTTGCCAATACATCAACCAATAAACATTTATTAATACTAATAATGGCATGGTTGGCATAAGGGTTGCTACTAACCTGGTGTGTGAGACGTGTTGATGAAGCTGCTCGTCCTGTGCTCGCTGGAAGAGTTCCACCGACAGATCTGGCTTCTGATAGAGTCCTGGATGTAGATACATATGGTTTTAGAATTCATATAATATATTTAAAAAGGATAAAACTAAGGATGGGACGAGAGGATTTAAAAAACATTGAACAATTAAAATATTTAGCGAAAGAGGTATGTAAGATTCGTAGCAATTGGCGTCCTATTGTCTCTGCCTATCCCCATGGGTGACAGGCATGAGGTTTTGTATGTATGTAAGATAAATTATTTAATAAGATTTTTTGTTGTTATACCATTAGAACTGTGTTCTTGGTGAAAAGCGTCTGAATTGCGAACTTTGAAGCATAGTTTATAAAGTCTACTTACAATTCACCTAACCTTCTTTCAGCATCAGTCCATTCTGATAGATCTTCTTGGCTGAAATTTAAACACACATTTATTTCAATTTAACGATAAATAGTACCTTTGAAGCGTCAACTACTAAAAAAATAAGTGATAGCCTATCAGTCTGTCTGTCAGTGAAACTAGGAGCTCGTTCCAATGTAGATTCTAATGAAATTCGAATAGAATATTTCAAAATATTCACATCATATTCGCTTCACCGTCCTGACAGTAAGTGCTTTGGAGGCCAAACGCAGACTTATCAACGTTAAAAAAATCATCACCCAGGATTAGAAATAATAACTTCTGTTCTATCTCTTCTTCTTTTATAATGGTAAATATAAGTATTATAAGATTACATACCTGTAAGATTTCCTTAGCGTATCAAATCTTGCGAGTTCAGCCTCCAAGTCTCCTTTGGTTACTGAGGAGAGGTCATCCCTGTCCTCCTTCATTGCAGCCTCGTCTGGTCTGATTGTAGTCGATACCTTGAATCCTGCTGATACTAGGGCTCCTGCAATATAGAAAACAATTTCTTTGTCATCATCCTTATCAGCCTATAAGTGCGTCTTCGTCACACGGAGAAAGTTTGAGCATTAATGTTTAACACAGCTACATGCGGATTGGCTATTTCAAACTTGTAATTAGAAATTATAAGCTCAGGTTTCCTCACAATGTACATATATCTCGGAAAAAGTCACATTGGTTCTTGCCGTTGGTAGATTTCGAACCGGGTCGTAAACCACCGGGCCACCACAACATTTTTCTTTGTCAATAAATTTATGTTATTCCAAAGAAATGGAATTATTTGTTCATAATTAAAATCCAAATACACTTTACCTTGTTTGTTATGCCTGTCCTTATTTGCACTGTACGAAGATTCCAAGCTATGTTTTCTTCTCATCTGGAATCAATTTCATTTACATAAATGAAGTGAAATGATGTGATGAAATGTTGATATGAAATGATATTTATTTCTGTAAGTAGGTTATAAAATAACACTTTTACACGTCATATAAGTGTAAGCCTTGAAATTGTAAATTCTGTTGTTGTAAATTGTAGTTGTAGTTGTTCTTAATCATGTTATTTTTTATTAGCGGTTTAGCTAGCATCTACTTACTACATCCAATTTGGGGTGAAAATAATGACCATACCATTAAGGATTTCTAATCATTAGTATTTGCAATGCTTCATGGTGCAATACTTGCCTCATCATTGGAGGTGGTCGCTCCAGACTCCAAGTAACTGATCAGCTTCGCTTCACTGCTGAGCTCCAAACTCCTCTTTCTGGCAATATTTTCACGGCTGTGGAAAAGCCCAAAATAAAATATTGTAAAATGTTTGAAGCTTTTAACACAAGAGACCCCTAAAATAGAAAATCCAGCAGGCTTCGCTGATCTTACTACACTATATGTAATGACCATACTGTACACTATGCATGCATTAAAGGGTTTTGATTACATTTCGACACCAGCAATTTATACTACGCTAACTCGAAATTTGGAAAAAACTTTTTTATGCCAAGTTGCTTAAAATGTGTGTTTACATACGTCATAAAAAAATTGAGAAGAAATATGCAAAAATAAGAAAGTTACAAATCTTATAAAACGCTAAGTAAAGGTACTTTTTGAAATCACTCGATTTATATTACGCCAACTATTATTAGCGGAGTGTGCGCGGGGATCACTTTTGTCAAAGTCCGTGCAACACTGCACTAACTCATAGTTAGCGTAGTTTAGTGCGTTCGTGTGTATACTTGTTCGTTTGTAAAATGACCGACTTAGCGACTTTTACATAGTAAATACTTATGTGTTAACGTATTAATTAGTTTATTAATGGTACGTTGACTATTCTTTTTGTGAGTAAGTACATGTTCTTTATAAAATATTGAAATATGCATCAGATGATTGATCATGCACTACGACGTCCCGTAATACACTACGCTAACATAAGTTAGACGTGTGTAAGATGTAATTTTTTTTGATGAATTTCGTTTATATACGGCTAACTTGCGCTAAATCAAAAAATAGAAATAGTTAAGGAAATATAAATATGAGATATTACAATGAATAAATTAAATATTAAGCATACCAAATTTCAAAAAAGTATCTTAATTAATGTAAAAGTTATCACGTTTTTCCCTTTAAACGCCTCTACTGTAAAGTACGCTTTTTGAGTTAGCGCAGTATAAATTGCTGGTGTCGATTTAATTGATTAAATATTCAGACTTGCACAACGAAACCTCGAAGACTCTTGATAACTTGTAGCTTTTAATTTCCATCATTCCTTTACTTATCTTGTGCCACCTTCATCAAATTCCTACAGCTTATTAGAACCTCACCTGTCTCCATGATGAGGATGCAGCCTGGCTCTAGGGATCATGACAGCAGGAGCTGGTGGCGGCGGAGGATCGTGTGCTGGTGGGTCCGACATCACGCACTTCTTAGCGCTTGTTGACGCTCTCTGGAATGGTCGAGAAATACATATTATAATATGGCCATGTCAAATATCATACATACATCCATAACCTCACACCTATCTCCCATGGGGGTAGGCAGAGACAATGGAACGCCAATTGCCACGGTTCTTACACACTTCTTTCGCTTCATCAACAGTCATCAGTCTTTTCATGCATGCTCGTCGGTTAAAGGTATTTTTAATTTGGCCCTTTTTTAATATATCGCCAATCTGGTTGCTATATGTCCGTCTGGGGCGCCCTCTACCGACGGTCCCACTCATATTCGCCTTGTATACTTCTTTCGTAAATCTGCTTTCATCCATCCTTTCTACATGTCCAAACCATCGTAACATTCCCTTTTCTGTCAAATGTTATCTCAACATAAATAAGAACAGAAGTGCATACCTTCGCTGGTATATAAGGCAGCGACGCATTCTGGATGCTAGAGTTGTCTCCAGACTCTCCTCGTTCACTGATCAGTGCTCTTCTGTCAGCTCTTTGTTTTGGCATCGCACCCTGCATCAAAAGAAATAAGTTAGCATATTTAAAAAGATTCAATTCCTTTACCATTATCACCACTTCGGAATCGAATTTGGCATATCTGGCATAATAGCTACAGAAACACTGTGTTAACTTTGATTTTTAAACACACAGCAAATAGTACATAACAAAGAATAGTAAAGTCAAAGTGAAATCATTTATTACATTTAAACCATAAATACGTCAACAAAGAAAGAAATAAAAACGATAGTCTGTCTATCCGTCAGTGAAGCTAGGTGCTTGTTCCAAATTGTAGCTTCCAATGAAGAAGAACGAGCAAGAAACTTCAAACAAGTTTGAACTCTATTCAACGAAACAAATAAACAACAAAATCGCTTACCTGATGTAAACTAGGCATGCTCTGTATACAAGCGACGATGGAGCGTTGTGGATGCGGCGCCCTGCGCGCGCGCCTCGAACACGCCATCACAGCACACACAGCCAGCACCACCGTCAGGAGAGCACCACATACCACCAGGGATATTAGGACCACTGTAAGGACAGAAAAAGTCATTAGAAGTAGTCAAAAGTTATCAGTATATTTCCTTGCTCTTTGAACACTAAAGTAACAAGATGGACTAATATAATCATCAATCAATCATCGTTGTGTTCATTGTGTAAGTGAGGTTACCGGAGTACCAATTCTCCCAATCCCCGATTCCCAACAACTTTCCAATCCCAAAAAAAAACCAAAAGGCCGGCAACGTACCTGCCTCTGGAGTTTCAAGTGTCCATGGGTAGCAATAATTGCTTACCATCAGCTGATCCGTCTGCCCGTTTACCGGCTTATACCATAAAATATATCGAAGGGATCACTCGAATCTGCCCATAGACACAACACCAGAGAAGTTCCATGTCCTTTGCCAACTTGTGGGCCTAACAAGATAAAATTAAATAGACAAGATGCGCGTATGCTCTGAATCTAAACTGTGTATAATAAGATTCTTCTTAATTTATAATAATGCAACTTACCCTTCAAATTAATCTGGCAGGAGCTACCGGCGTACCATTGGAAGCACTCGCATAGAACTCTTCTGTCATCCCTGGAGTAACAAGCGCCGTGATAGTTGCACCTTTCACATCCCACTGGTTCAGCTGGAAATAGATCATAAAGAATTTTCCTGTGACTTTTAAAAAGCTACTTTAATAGCTATTTGATACAGTATTATTTTATATATTGCTGTAATCTATAATATAAAAATAAGTTGGGTTTTCCTTCCTGACGCTATAACTCCAGAACGTACGACTGAAGTCCACGGTTTTGCGTTTGTTGGAAAGGTCTCGGGCTCCATGACGTTTATTTTAATAAAACAGGAAAAATCTTTGGTACTTTTGACAATAGTGTCGCTAATATTATAGTGACTTTTGATTTAATACTTAACGACCTATAAGTATGTTTAAGTATCTATTAAAATACTTAAAATTGCGTACGTTTTTAAAGATCATGTCTACTTAGTAAGAAGAATAAATGATCAAAATACCAAAATGCAAACTTAAACGCGTGGCAAATATGGTGAACTTACCAGAACAGATCCTGCCAGGGTACAGCGCGTTGACGCTGAGGTCAGCAAAACCTTCAAGACAGCTACAAGTGTAGGTACCGCGCAGGTTGAAGCATTGCGCATGCTCAGAGCAATCGTGGAACTGCCCACTCACGCACTCGTCGAAGTCTGCAAGACAAGAAATCATCATAAAATTAATATATATATATTTTATTTTACTTAAAAATATGCATTAATGGCACCAAAGCTTACCAAAATATTATACCTATAAAAACTAATTTCATAACAATACAAAAAGATTCTGAAACGATAATTATTTTAAAATATGTATTTTTTTTTTTTTAGTAAGTGAACATAAATTACGTTACTAAAATATATTATCTGTTAAGTCATGCAAAAAATAACGCAGTTGATAACTGTGCTGCCTTTAGGCTCCATAAAATCGACTTATGATGGTACTAATTGTTAATCATTATGTTTTTCGGTATGCTACTCGTGTGTCGCGGAATATTGCTCATGAATATAAGTCTAGCATGGCTTGAAACTAGTCGAGTTCCTCGTCAAATAATTACATGAGTAAACCGAAAAACATAATAATTAATTTAGTATGTCTTACAAAAGTTATAAGGTATAAAATTTTTACTTACCGCTAACATCCAATTTCTCCATCAGCTCACTAGCAGCATGGACCTCCGTCCCTCCGAGGCTGTAGTTGTTGTTCCTCAAGTACTTCTCAATGACCTCCTTCAGTCTGCTCTCATGGGCATTGTCCGAGAGCTGGAAATTATTGAGAGGATTTTGAGAGCAGTGATGTTTTTGGCAAACATTTTATAACTCAATTGTGAATGAAAAGGTAAAACATTATATGTAAAAAAGAATTAGTCATTTATCTAACGAACACAATTACAAGTCATCATCATCAACAGCCTATAAGTGGCCACTGCTGACCAAAGGCCTCTTCTCGCACGGAGAAGGTATAAGCATCAACCATCACATTTACTCAATGCGGGATTTCAAACTTAAAATTAGATCTTTTAAGCCAAGGTTTCTTTACGATGTTTTTCTTCAGCGTTTGTCAGTGGTGTCTAAATAATCTTTGAAAGTACACATAACTCGAACAAAGTCACATTGTTACTTGAACTCTCATGCATGAGAAGCGGGTGTCTTAAACCTTCGAGTCACGTCGACATTCAATTATTAAGCATGTGAGTGGAAACTGCCTCCCAAAAAACTAAACCTAATCATCAGTAATAATACACTGGAGCTGGTTTCCTTCAGTCCTCATACCAACTACAAAACCCTGATCCTCTAAATCATCACAATCATAATAAAAATACGAAAACTTTTACCTCTTTTAACACCATTACCTGTACATAGAAGTCATTCATCACACCCTGGTATAAGTCTCCTCCTGTAGTCTTCATCTCCACTGGGTGGAAGCCATTGATGTGGACCCCATGGTAGACGTCCCTCAGGTCTGACTGCATGATCATCCTGTTGATACCTTCATGAGAAGCCACGGCTAACGCATGGTACTCCTTGCTTGAGTTATCAGATAGATTGTCTTGGAATTCCAGTCTTTCGTTTCCTTGAGATCCCAGAGCCAGCTTCACGGAGTAGGTGTATGTTGCTGAAAAGAAAAATTATGAATTCTAAGTAAGTTGGTTTGTTAAAATGACTGCTTTGTTGGTCGAGTGGTCGCAAATACGACTGCAAGATCTCGGGTTCGATTCCCAGGTCAAGCATTGCTGGGCTGGTTTTTCGGTTTTACGAAAATTTCTCAGTAGTAGTACGGAGTTTGGAATCGTGCCCAATATATGGCAATAGGCTCACCCCCTATTACATGGGACTTAAGACAAAATTGGTGAAAAGTGGGTTGTACATTGTATAGCGGCATTACGTGCCGTAATGTGCACCTCTGTCTACACCTTCCGAGCTAAAAGGCGTGACGTTGTTTTTTTACTTTTGTTAAATTAATGGTGGTGAAACGTGATGTATTTAACTCCCGAGACATGCAAAGCCCAATATAATAGCCTGTATTGGGCATTTCAGCTACTAAATTCATAATGTGTAAATGAACAATTTACTGAAGATTACACTTAACTGATTAAGTTATTAACTGATTTCAAAAAGGAGGAGGTCAAAGTCAAAGCATTTATTTCAATTAATCCTAAATTAGGCACTTTTGAAACGTCAAATTTTATTGTCCGTCAGTCTGTCTGTCAGTGAAGCTAGGTGCTCGAGATTATTAAAACTATTTGTATATTAACAAATAGTTGTGATATTTTGAACTTTATTACTTGTACTTACGTTTACAAGGCCTGTCAGGGAACATTCTGGCGAAACCAGGTCTGCACACGCACTTCATGAGTCCATCGATTCGCTGGCAGCGCTCGTTTCTGGAGGCTTTGCAATCTGGCTGGCATTCCTTGCCGTATGGCACACCTGAAATGTTGAGAAATATAGGCTATCAAATATGAAAAATAAATGTTACACCCTGACTCCTTTTGCATATGTGTAGATATTTAGCTAATAGTTACTTAAATGGGAATGATGATGGGGTATGAAAATTATGTGAAAATCTATTTATTAGTCAGCCAGTTAGGTAGTATAAAACTATTACACACGTATTTTATTTTTTGCTGTATAAGATAACAATGCTTGGATAAAACGAATGTTTAGTTTAGGAATGGGATCAATCGATACGCCATTTCTATGTATAAAATGTATGTAGAAGTGACGTCACGCAATACTACAAATCTATATATATCTTCAAAAGTGTTTGTAATAAAATATACGCGTCGAATGTTATAAAATAATCTACGAGGCGGACATTAAAAAAAATAGTCATCTACCCTGTTGGTTTTAAAATACAAGTGCCAGAATTCACATTATTAAATAAAATAGAATAGTCTCAAATTATGCAATAAACTCAGTTATAATGGGACTGTTAACGAAACTGACGAAAAGTGGGTGTGAGATGTAAATTCAAGAACAACTTACCATTAGGATTAACATTAGTAGTCTCCAGATAAGGTGTGCCAGCCAATAGAATCTCTCCGAACAATACTTGAGACACACCATTGTTATTGACTTGTTCATTCCTAGTCACATCGTAATCTCCAGTCTCAATATCAGTACTCACTGGCGGAGATTGGCCTCCATTCTGAGACTTATTCATCACAACGAAGAAAGTATCGTTATCATTCTCAGTATCACTATCATTCTCAATCTTCTGAATGATATTATCAGTTGTATCAGAATCTCTGATAATCAGATTATCATTCTCTTCCGATGACATTGTAATATCGTCTAAAGATACTTTAGTTTTTGGAATGCTTTCTTGAACTGGTGTTGGTTGCACCTGTATTGGTATGTGTTTCGTCACTGTCTCTATAATCGTTGTAGGTTGCACTTGTGTGTGTACCTCTGTTACAACGTCAACAATTGTCGATGTCTGTGTGTTTGTTAGAATCAAGGTTTGGGTCACAGCTCCTTCTGATTGGCTGACTAAACTTGTCTTTGTATGTGTGACCGTTAATGTGTGTGTTAGATTCACGTAGCCAATGCTTGACACTGTTTTCGGTGGCTCTGATAGTGTTTTAGTGAGTGTGATGACAGTTGTTCTAAATTCAGTCTTCGTTGGGATGATTTCGTCTGATATCTTGACTTCGTTACCAGCGTGGTGAGTTGGTTTTATAGTTGTGATCTCTTCTATACTTGGAGTTGGAACGCTAGAAGGAATGCTATTTTCTACACTTGAAGGAATGCTACTAGGTAAGCTGGAAGGTTCTCTTTCTACCAGACTTGTTACTTCTAACTCAGCAATTGTCGATGGAATGTTGTCTTTCAAGACCTCCGTTGGTCTGATGAAATCTTCGTCAATTGATGATTCTGAACTTTCAATAATACCGGTTGGAATAATAGGAGGTACTCTAGTGATCGGTCGTACAATCTTCCTGATAGAAGTGTGCCTTGTCGGATATAAGATTTCAGGTCTAGATATAGTCCTAGTTGGTTTAATAATAGATGTAGGTTTGGGAGGCAACTTGTATTTGCTAGTGGTAGTTTTCTTTTCATCGATTCGTACTGGGTAAGGTTTGCGAGTCCTATTCTTGTTGCCAAGTGGAATAACCTTCATTTTATCCGTAGTGCTTTCTTCTTGACTGGCTTCAGAGGAAGATTCACTGGATTCCGTGCTAGTTGTTGTAATCTTAGGCGTTGTTGTTGTCGTAGTAGTAGTAGTAGTAGTACTTGCCTCAGTACTAGATTCTTTAGAAGCAACCACTCTATCTTCTGTAACCGGTTTCTCGTAACTAACTTCATCATCACCTCGTTCAGAAGATGATTCCGTTTCATATGAGTAAGAGTTTTCTGAGGAAGACGATACTTCAGAGGAATCAGGAATCTTGGATGGTTCTGGAGATTCAGGGAACTGTATGGACGTTGGGTTGAAGTTAAAGCTGGATGAGAAATCTATGCCAGAGGAAGTTAGCCAGCCTGAAGAGATAGGAGTTGGGAAGACCACCTTAGGTACATCTGGAATGCTAACTGTTGGTGCTGGTACTTCTACAGGACTGACAACCCTAGATGGGATATCCCTAGGAGGAGGCAAAAGCTGTGATGATGGTTGATCACGGTTGTAAGTCGGTCTTCTGATATTGTTGAGTATATCGAAAGCAGGCCTGTAAGTTGATATCTCATCCCTATTAACAACTGGTTTCCTTATTGGTCTTTGAGTAGTTACTCGAGGTGGGACAGGTCTTGACGGCTTGGTTCTGTATGGTGGTGGAGTTCTAATAGGTATAGCTGGACGAGGAGTCAAAGGAACTCTAGTGGGAAGCCTGATACCAGGAGGAGTGCGTGGAGGAGGAGGGCTCATACCCATAATCATCTCATCATTCGTAGATGGCTTGAAGTTATAGTCCATTGTTGGTGGCGGTGGTGACAGATCAATGATCTCACTGGAAGTACGATTCAATTCTAAGTTAGATAACGTGAATGTCGGTAAAGTCGTTTTTTCTGTGGCTTTTTCCACAATCAATGGTTTTTTATCTTGAATATGAACTGTAGATGTTATAATTGATTCGTTATGCACTTGCGTGTTATTGTACCGATTGGCAAATACTGGTCTTGGTGGCCTCTTGTATTTTACATCTGATTCTGTAACATAGAGAGGGTTTGATGATGTAGGTGGCTTGAATTTTGATGGTTTGTCCATTTCTTCTCCGATATTCAAATCTATGTTATCTTCGTAAGATGCATTTGTAGTATTTTCCATCATATGGTTGATCTGCCAGTGAGGCTGCTGTAACTGATGATCAAGAACGATGGCAGTGTTGATTGTAAACGGTCTGGGTTTATTGTATGGGTTGTTTTCATAAATTGGTTTTATCGTATTTGATTGGAAGCCGGTACTATTGTAAGAAGTAAATGGCTTTTCGGTTTGTGTACCAGGGTTGAAATTGACAAGGATTTTGTTGCTTTCATCTTTATCCTCGTTCTTAGGTGGACTCAATACTTCATCTTGTAGGAGAGTGATCTCAGTAGAAGATTTGGAACTGCTGTCGATTTCACTTGAAGCACTTACTACAGGAACTTTCATGGATTCTGAACTAACTTCTCCGTCAATTTCACCTGCGTTCTCTGGTTCTTCTTCTCCGTCATATATTTCTTCTGAGTTTTCATATACTGGCTTTATTTTATCAGTTGATAAGTTAACTTTAGCGGTAGTCGTCTCATCGCTGTTGTCTCTAATAGGTATATCATAAGCAGGCTGTCTCATTCCTCCCAAATTGGACGGAATGTAATTAACATTAAATGGTTTAGTTGTAAACGGTGGGTTTGTAGATAATGGCTTCTCTGTAATTTGAGGTTTAGTAAAAGGCTTTCCTATACTGAAACCTGTAACGGTTGGTCCATTTTGTGACCAAAATTCGGTGGGTGGTTTACCAGCGCTTGTAATTTTCTCTCCAAACTGAGGTGAATTATTCTTCTCATTGTAATCGTGAATCAATGGTATAATCTTTCTGGTGGTAGCTTCTACTTTAATGTTATTAACAATCTTATTTTCATTAAGCACACTAGAATACCAACCGTGGGAATTTGTTGGTATGTTTGGTATTAATTTTGCTGGTCTCTTGATGTCACTTGATTTTACATTGTCTGGGTATTCTGTGACTGGTTTTACAGCTTCGTTGTCAGTTGAAGGCGTCGAGTAATCGTTCATCATTGGGAAGTTAGCGTGACTATTGAGAGAAGGTGGTATAGATGGATTTACAGGATTACGTACATTTTTGTCTCCATAGTTTTGATACTGGTTCTCAAAGCTTGGTTGTTTGTTCTGGTTTCCATAAGTTTGGCTAGGTTTTTCAAAGTTTTTGTTACCTTGATCTTGGTTTTTGTTTGCATAGTTTACGTTTCCAAAGTTTTGGCTATGGACATTGAAACTTGATGGTTTATTTTCATATGTCGGTTGCTTATCTTCATACGATGGTTGTTTGTTACCATAGTTTTGATTGATGTGTCCATCGTTTTGATTCTTGTTGTTGTAGTTCTGATTCTTAATTTCTGTATTTTGATTTTTATTAACATATTGATTTTGATTCGTGCTAGCATAATTTTGATTCTTATTTACATTTTGTTGACTGTGACTGGTATAGTGATTTTTATCTTCATAGCTTGGCTTTTTGTCTCCATAGTTTTGGTTATTATAGCTGTTTCCAACTATTGTTGAATGAATTGTATCTGTAGAACTCTTGTTCCATCTATTGTCTCCTACAGTAACTTGTGGTATGCGGCTGTTATCATTAAAAACAGTTGGTGGGTTTGAATTGCCTTGTAGATTGTAAGTTTCCAAAGGCGAAGTATTATCTTCCACTCTGATTGCAAAGTTTGTTCCAATAGGTATATCGGTATTGAGTTGGCTAACATGAGTCGATGTACCGACGGGCACAGCTACACTAGAGCCAATTACTTGTCCTACCTCGTTGTTACTAGCTACATTAGTAGCTGTGTTTAGTGTAACCGTATAAGTATTATCCTTATCTTCACTGACTTGTGGCACAAAAGATTTGTTAGCCATATTTGGTGAAGATATCACTGAAAATGAATTCTGAATTTGACCTGCGTTATTTCCTTTAGGAGGTTGCATATTATTTGTAGCCTGGTTGAAGGTATTGTAGTTAGGTGATGCTGGTGGAATGCGGATTGTATAAGTAGGAGAAGGCTTGCTGTTCGGCATCTGTGCTGCGAAGTAGATTTCAGAAGTAACTTTAGGTGGTAACTGCTCAGGTACTGGATGCTGAATATTCAAAAATACTTTCATGTCTTGCACAGGTTTGGTATGAACTATGGGTCGTTGGCTATAAGGTTTACTTTTATCGTATATATTATCTTGATTATAATATTGTTTTTGAGGGGTCTGCTGCGGTGGAGGTGGTACAGCTAAGTAATTTTCATATTCTTTGTCAATTACTTCTTTACCATCCTTCGGTTTGTCTTTACCTCTATGTTTGTTATATTTGTCAAAATCACCATTATTAGGATTGTACACATCTGGATCGTAAACAGTTATTTGTGGACCTACTTGTACGTGAGTTTCTTGGTTGCTTGTTGGAGGTGGTATCTTATTGTAGTCGATTGGGCGTTTATTATCTTTCCATTTTATTTTCAAGTCGTTTCTGTGCGATTGGTCTTTGTAAGGTGGTACATTGGGTTTGTGACTATCTAAGGGTGGATGAACATTCGGTTTGCCAACATACTGTTTATTGGTGTTAGTTGGTACATTATGCACATTGGTCATTTGTGGCGCATCTATACTAAAACTGCCAAAGTAACCTGGTTCAGGGTATGGAAGAGGATCATCAATGTAGTCTCCAGTTTTGTGAGGCTCGGAAGATCCAGCAAATACTAAAGCTGTAGAGCTGCCATGTGGAATGAGCACGTTCGCAACTCTTGAAGGTTGGATATCAACTAAGAAAGGCTTATTGGATTCTACATTTCCTGCCACTGTAAAACTATTCTCCGTTCTTATTTGCGTGTTCACAACTTCAGAAGAACTTGGGCTGTTGTCAGGTACAGGATCCACATTTTCTTCATTCACAGGTTTAAAATCAATGTGATGTTTAATGGGAGCATTGGTAGGTTTCGCCAATGATGGAATGTAATCCAAAAATGCTGGTCTGCCATGATTGCTTAATACAGGTACGTTAGTTTTAATTTGTTCAGTTTTCATTAGATGGTCATGTATGCTCCCTGGCATGCGATATGGGTATTTATCATTCGGAGCAGAATTTTGAACATTAAATGAGGGCATTGGTCTTTGCATAGGCCTGTTTGGTTTTGGATTTGGTTTAGGTAACTCAGGTGGCCTCAAATCATAAGAATCATCACTTGGCGGTTGATCACCAAGTGGCTTCTCGTTCACGAAGTATTGTTCGTTCGCTGCAATAAAACTGTCAATAGGCGGAGGATTGACCGAGTTTTGTAACTTAATTCCGCTCGCAGCCAAGGTTAAAGGTCCACCCACGGCTGGTTTCCCAACAATGACGTCTGAGTTAGCCGTTATTATTTCACCGGGACTAATGGGTATACCGCCGTTGACAAGTGGGCTTTCGTGCACAATTTTAGGTGGGACAATGTGTGCTTTAGGCTGCTTATGTTCGGCTGCCCACGCCAAGTTCTGATGTAATGTAGCATTGGTAAACACAAGTTGAGATTCTGAAGTTTCTAATTCGTCTACTGGAATGTAAATTGGAAAGTTACTGTGTTTTCCTTCTAAATCAGTGTCCACTCTTTTGTTGGCAGTGTAGGCTGTCAACTTAACAGCAGGCTTGACCGTCGTCGTTGTGGTTTTATTGAGTGTGTCTTGTCGTTTTATGAAACCGCCTGTCATCTTTTCAATAACGGGTGCCAATTGCGTCAAACCTTTTATTCCCAAAGTTCCTAATTTCAAAAGATCTGCAACGACAAACTTGTTTTTGTTTGGTTTCTGTGGTTTGTCAGGTTTCGTTTTTTCTGGAACTTTCGTATTTACTTTATTTGTTTTCGGTGGAGCCGGCGCCTGTTCATTCGTCAACAATTCACTTTCTTCAACTGAATTCGAATCTTTTTCATCGGAATAATCGTTGATGACTTCTGTATACTTTTCAACTACTTTGTCGGTTGGGGCTAAGTGGGAATTAGTTTCATATTCATAAGGTCCGTACTTAGTTTTTTTATCCACAGATTCTTTGTTTGTTGGTCTTAAGTCTAGTTTCGTGGCACCATAGTTCGTTGTCTTCATACCATATTTACTCGATGATCCAGAAAAGTTAATATTGCTGTATTTAGTCTGCAAGCCTTCCGTCTTTGTGTTACTACAAGAGCAGGAACTAGTGCAGGGTGGATTACTGACTTCTGAAGGCTGGATCAGCTCGAAACTGTTACTGTCGTCTTCTGCGCTGTCAATTCGTTTATCAATCTTTGGATAACTGCTCATGTACATGTTGGTCGCCGCTGATGGTTGGATGGTCTTCACTTCCATGTATTTGGTCTGAAATGTTTTAAAATTATAGTCAGTAATGGTACCACAAATGATCATAATATACACGATTATAATGGGATCATATTTAAAAGGGCCTTTATCGGATTAATTATGACAGGTAAATAAAAGTGTTATGTATTAATTAGAATTGTGGAATCTAACTACAAAATGTTAAAGTACCTACTACAGATAGACATTTTAGAAAAGAAACATGTTAAACTACAGGGCTACAAAAGTACAGAAAGGTATCAGGGTGAAATAGCTCGGAATGACGGAATCATTTGGAAATTGACCAACCGGGGTCCCAAATCTTACTTTTGTCGGCTTTAAGTCTGGTATAACATCAGTATCGTAAAGATTGGTAAGAGATTCTGTAGTAACAACTGAGACTATGGTCTCAAATGTTGATATAGCACTCCTTTTGTTTTGAACCACGGTTGTTAAATATGTGTAAGTGGTCATACAAGTCTTGATGATATAGTTATGTTGCATGAGCTGGTGTAAAGGGAAGAGAGCGCTTATTTGCTGACGACTGACGACAGTGGCGACTGCTGATGATAGCAATTGTTTTGATGCTGAAGATGAGCTGTGGTACGGTTGTAACGCAGTGGCGTGAATGAGCTTAAGTTTGCGCTGAGAAAAAAGCGTAGATGAAAATGAAATGAATGCTGCTAAAACTAAAAACTTACTACAAGATGAATAGCTAATAAAATATTCTTTATAATACTTCTACAAGAAAATTTTCATACAAGAATTTAATAGCAAAATCTCTACTTTTAACTTTCATATTTATCGATTTAAGAAAGAAATAAGATATTGTACCTGTTCTTGCTTTCCTTCAGCGTTTTTATCCTTGACCAGTACTTCGACTCCATTAGACATTATCCTTGTGGCTAGATTCTTTAGCCTTCTCTCATCCTCTTCAGGTTCCTTTGCCTCTAAATCCATATCTCTTCCTGGTCTCCAAGGTGTGTTATCATATACAATACCATTTGTGTTAAATGCTGGAATATTAAAATTACTATTATAATCATTGTTGTCCCTTACAAATCAATCTAGTATCAAATGGTTGACTTTAAATCAAATCAGCAACAAATATGTAAAGCATAAAACTTAGATTACAAATATATTTAAAAACTCTATTAAGTAAAGTGAAATCATAATATATAAAAACACCAATTTTTGTGCATTCCTGTGACACACAAAATAAGCCCATTCTACAGCATAACATTTCTGAAAAACAAACATTTGTGCAAAGCTGTTAGTAATTAACTAAAACTACTTAACTAATTTTACAACTAATCAGACAGAAATTGCATAAGACCAATTTATTTAATAATTGTTGTATGAAGACGTTAAACCAGGTAAGATAAACGCTGTCAGAGATATAAAAAAAGCCACAGTAAAATAGCTCATGACACAAACTAATAAAGATCATAATGAAAAAATAATACCAACGCCTTATCGACATTAAGATTGAGATCAGAATTTTCATTAGCTACACATGTGGCTAATAGAATGTGACGCCACGAATCTATTTCATTTCATACCTTGTTATTATTACAATTATGCGGAATCGCGTGACAGGGTGCGCGTGCACCGGTGTCGTTTCAACCACATGCAGACTGTTTATACTTTTTTTTCTGTAATGTCTTATGTAATTTCTATCTGTATTTTAGTTTTTATCTACACTTACTATTGTATACTCTATATGGGTAATTTCTACATCTATGAGTGAGATTTTAGTGTCTTTTATTAAGGCTGTGTTAATCTTTAATCTATTTACATCTAATTCAGTAAGGATATTGTTAGATGCTCCTGAATCATTCAATATTGTGTTTAACTTATTTTTTCTTATTGTACATACATAAATAACCTCACGCCTGTCTCCCATGGAGGTAGGCAGAGACAATGGAACTGGATTCTTACATACTTCTTTCGCTTCATCAACAGTCATCAGTCTTTTCATCATCTTCATTATCTTATTGTTAACTGTTTTATAATTATTATCTGGACTATTTAGTTGTACATATTCAAGAGCATCTAGTATATTAATTTAATATTCATTAACAAAACACTAATTACACTCACCTCCAAAATTGGAAGTCGCAGGATGTGGGTTTTGGAACCATCCGTCAGTGGGAACCTTCGGGATCTTCGTTTTTCTGATGCAGTCCAGTCTGTCAGTCTTCTGGTCTTTTGTCATGTCCTGGTCAAGTTCAGTTGTGTCTGGTCGAGTCTTTGTGATGTGGTTGGAAGGTAGGAAGAATGAATTGTGTGGTTGTGTCTTATATCGTAAGATTTTTTGTAGTCTGTTATTGTGTCTTGTAAATTGTATTTTTGTGTTGTTTCTAGTGGTGTTGGATTATTATTAATCGTTGATATTTGTAGTGTTTTGTTTATAATTATATTATATGTTTCTTTGATTCAAATGAAAGAAAAAACAGAATTAAATTTTATACATTTTATTGTTTTAATTTTAAGTCGTATTTGCAATGTACAGTCGTAAGCAAGAAGAACGAGTATTAAAAGGTAAACATGATATTCTAGACTTATCTTAGGCAGTGAGTAATCGTTACCCAACAATTTTTCCCCAACACACTGATTATGGTAACATAGGAAATAACATTTTTGGTGAACTTATATTAACATGTTAATATCTAGTCAAGTACAAAAGAGTATTTCGTGCTTAAAACTAAACTAAATCTATAAGGCACTATTCCATAGTTAACTTACTATGATACAATCGAAATAAATAACTAAACCATTACTATACACCTAACCGTTTGTATATTTCACGAGACATCGTCAATTGAACTTTGCCTTAGGTCCCTCGTGGCGGATGGGCTGGCTGCAGTCACCACGTACGTTGGTGACGCGTCATACCTAATGTGTTTACTGACCTCTCCCACTATACTCTCTAGACTCTGTGTCTCCACTTGATTCTCAACCGAAGCATTGTTAAAGTACTTATCAGTATCTGAAACAATGCCACTGTCTAGATAAGAGCCACTAAGTTCACTAATCGTTGGCAGTAAAGATGGCAGCACTTGAACATTATCGTAATATATGGCTTCACGTTTTCTTACTGTCTGCGTGTCGTCTGACACAACTGTGGACAGCACTGTGCTGAATTCACCAGGATGTCTACCTGATACGTATAAAGTCACTACGCTGGTGTGTTTGGGAGGACCTACAGGGGCAGCTGCAGCAGCAGGCTTGGGACGAGACTTCCTACGGGAGGGAGCAGCCGGTGGTGGCGGCGGAAGGTCTTCCTCAGCATCCTGTGCCTCAGTATCTTCAGAAAAGTCCTCATTACTATTCAAATCAGAAAGTATGTTTGGTTTGGGACTATTACTGTAAATGTCATTGTTGAAATTATTTTGGTGGTTCGAATTCGGTGACAGATTTAGGTTGTTAAAGCCATTAAGACCACCTAAGGCAGCAAGATCTGCTTGCCCTAAACCTAGCAAGGGATTGGCTGTTTGTAAGTTCAGTGCGGGTTGTTGTTGTTGCTGCTGTTGTTGGAGAAGTAGAGGAAGTAATAACGAGTTAAGCTGAGGAGCCTGAGCTACGGTAGGAGTAGTGACTACGGTATCAGTGACAAATTCAGTTGCCGTAATGACATTGGTTGTAGGGTCTACAATCGTAGTCAGAATGGCCTGGCCTCTAAATGTGATAGGTAATACAGTCTCCCTAGCATCTGTAACAGTGGTCACGTAGGTAGTCGTGCGAGTCTTGTATTCAGTTACTGGAGTTTGTGGCTGTTGGGGAAGCAAGCCCTGTCCTTGTAGAGCAAGGAATGGGTTGATTGCCGGTTGCTGATTGCCCAGCAACAGTTGGGAAAGTAAAAGATTAGCAAGAGGAACGTTCGAGTTAATCTCTGGTGCAATTGTCTGAGTAACTGGCTCTACGTTGTAAACAGTACTAGGAAGGATGTGGGAGAAGGAAGTTTTACGACCTCTGATGGTGGTAGGAGTGAAAATTACGGTGGTGGTAGGAGTTTCATGTAACAAGTATTTAATGATTTTAGTGGCTCCATTGTCAGCTAATTCGGTGGACTCTGCAGCGAGCACCAGTTGTGGGTTGCCTAAAGGTCCGAATGAAGTTGATACTTGGTTAAGCAGTAATGTTTCTAGACTAGGGGTTGCTGATAGCAAGTTTTTGTACTCAGTAATCTTTCCGTTCACAATTGGCACTGTCACTTCAGTTGGTATTTGATGTGTGATGGTGATCTTTCCATCGTTTAGGACGTTTTTCACGTTGAAGCGTTCACCGCTGAAGTTTTCGAAGGAGCTCCTTTGCCTGCTGTTGGCTCTGCTGGTAGTGGTACGTGTTCGTGAGCTGCGTCCTGAACTACGAGAGGTACTCGATCTAGCACCTGAGGAGCTCTTATTTAGCCTTGGCGCCTTCGGTGGCTTAGGTGGCTTAGGTCTGGAGGAAGTGGTCGTGGTTCTTGATGATGGCCGAGGTGACTTTCCTCTTCTGTATGCTGGAGCCGATGTAGTGGTTGTAGTTCTGGCTTCTCCACGAACAACGAATGGCTGGCGTGCGTTTGATTTAGGAGCTACAGCGGTTGTTGTTCTTCCAGAGCTAGCACGTCCATTGTAACGGTTACCAGGTCTGGCTTTTTGTGTAGTTGGCTCTTCAGTTTCAGGTTCAGGGCGTCGAGTAGTTGTAGTCTTAACGCCTGGTCTTCTAAAGTTAAATTTCCTGTTTCCATAATCGGCTTGACGTTTTGAACGCCGTTTAAAAGCAAATGGCCTTATTTGTACTATGTTTCTCCTGGGCGCGATAGCAGGAGGTGGCTGTGCTACTTGACGTTCCTTCCTATCAGATGAATCATAATCATTGTCTTCTTCAAATTCTTCTTCTTCCAAGAGTTCTTCACTATCTTCTACTTTCTGTTCGTCCTCTTTAATTTCTTCTTCAGGTTCTGGTTCTGGTTGTCTAAATAAGTTTCTTCTAGGGAAGAGCGCATTTGGTCTGTTTCTTCGTAACGAGAGAAGTGGACTAGTTGTAGCTCTGGTTGTTGATCTCCTAGTTGTCGTAGTAAGTCTACCACGAGGCGTGACTGCCCTTCTGGATGAAGCTGTAGTAGACCTAGGAGTGATAGCTGTACCAGGTTGTCTAGGAACAGGTGGACGTCTAAATCTAAGAAGAGGGTTGTTTGTTGTTCTAGCCGGAGCTTCAGACACCTCTTCGAATGGTTCGGTTGCGTTTTCTTCCTGTTGAGTTGCCAAAGTTTCATCATTCTGATCTGGTGGGAATGTTATTGAGGCTGACGGCCTAACTCTACCTGGTGGAAGCCTGCTTGATGCAGTAGGCCTCACTCTAGGTGCTGCGGATCTGTTAATGTAATCTAAGCTGCTTGGGCGACCTGAACTAGATCTGAAGCCAGTTCTTCTAGAGGTAGGTTGAATGCTGCCTCTTACAGCAAAGCCTCCAGGTCTTGATGCTTGCGGTGCATTAGCAGAAGGGTTGTTGGCACTAGCACGTCCAGGGAATCTCTTTCCTGCGCTTGATGAACCAGGGTATGCTGATTGTTTTCTGTTACCACCAAATCCAGATGATTTAACAGATTTCAAACTTGGTGTAGCAGTGATAACAGGTGGAGTGAAGTCTGCACGAGTGATAGTTGTGGCTCCACTAGACAATGGCACACGTTTAGGAATAAACGTTGGTCGATTTCTCGAAGCAAACGGTATGATCACAGGAGTAGTGGATGGTTTTTTAGGTGTGAATGTAAGACGAGACTTCTTTCTAGTGTTAGTGCTGTCGTCTTCTTCCTCTTCTGATTCACTAGGAGTTTCAGTCGTAGGCTCAGGTTCTGCGACAGAGCTTTCAATTACTTCTGGAGTAGGACTAATTATGTTACTTTCAGTTGTAGTTGTTGAACTGGACGTGTCAATAGTCAAAGATTTGTTGTCAGCAGTTACAACAGTGGAGTCACCAGATATAACAGCAACTTGAGAGAACAATATCTTCTTTTCTCCCTCTGGTGCTGGTGTCGATGGCTTTTCTGCTGGTTTTACTTCCGCAAACAAGTTATCAATGTACGTGCCTAGAAGTACTGTACCAGGAATTGAAGAAGCATCGGGTAGTTTTGTAGGAATGATTTGTTCTTTTACTACTGTTGGAGCTATGTGTGGTTTTTCTCCGTTATCTTGGATTAAGTTCTGGTCAGCTGCACCTCCTGGTACCTTCCTACCAAGCTGATTATCTTCAACTAGCTTTGTGTTATCAACAATATTGGTAACAGTTTCCAAGCTACTTCTAACCTGAGAGGTGTTACCAGCGTAGAAGGTAGTGAAATATGTGTACGTGGTATAGAATGTGGCTTTGCCATCATCGGGTTCCAGGTTGTCTGAGACTAAAGAAGGTTTCAGTTCTACCTCTAAATCTTTAGGTGGCAGGCTAGTGTCGACATCAATAGGGGTGGTGTCAATGGGACTGATGGTGGCAACCGATTGAGGTACGGGAGTAACCACGTTTGATACAATCTCTTCGCGACTTGTGATGGTAGTAGACTTGTCCTTGTACAGAGTAGTCCAATAAGTGAATGTCGTGTAATAAGTAATTGGAAGGTTACTTTCTTCTTCAGGTTCCTTGTTAGGCATGATAGTTTCTGTGACCACATTCGTAATGGTTTCCAAGCGACTCTTGACTTTACTAGAATCCTTGCCAATGTACATTGTTGTGAAATATGTGAATGTAGTGTAACTTGTTTGCAGTAATAGGGTAGGTGATGGCAAGATCTCTTCTATGTTACTTTCTGAGCTGATCTGGTCATCCAGAATGATGTTGTTGTTATCAAGGAACTTTCTTTCTCCTTTGGATGAGGAAGATTTAATATCAGTGACGTAAGAGTTTTCAGATTCCAAAGGATTAGATTCTACACTGAACAACATGTCTACTTCAATCGGACTAGGGTCTGGTGTACCCTCAGCTTTAGAATCTTCAGACGATTGTTCTTTATCCTCTTCCATGCTGACACTAGTTTCCATTGATGAATTTTCTTCCTGGTTCGGAGGTTGTTCCATTTTAACTTGTTTGCAGTTCCTAAAGTCAAATTGAGCTCTAGTATTCTCCACTGCTAATGGATTAGCCTTTGTGGGAATAAGTTCATCTGGTCCAACGTAATTTGTGTAGACTTCATTCCTGCTGCAAATGTTAGCATCACTACCAACATAAATAGTCGTAAAGAATGTGTAAGTAGTGTAATATGTCTTGACAGCATCAGGCTTTATACTTGCAATGACATCGTCTCCTAATGATGGCGTGGGCGTCTGAGAACTATAAATGTCGTCTCCTTCAACTGACTCAAGGACGTCTTTGTTCTTAACAAGATCGATGGCACTGTTAATAGCCAATATTTCTGTCGGCCTGCCTATACCCACACTGGTTGGAGCAATCTCATCTTCATTGAATGCTCCTAATAGTGATGGATCTAATTTAGAAAGATCGATTGTCGATGTAATGATGTTAGTTACAACAGATTTGTGGCTTGCAACGCTCGATGTTTGGTCACCGAAGAATGTTGTGAAGTAGGTATAAGTTGTGTAAAGTGTTTTGTAAATTACATCAATCTCATTTTCTGCATCTTCTACTTCTTCTGGTGTCGTTGCCTTTTCAGTGGTTGTGGTTGTAGTCGTTTGTTCAGTACTTACAGATACTTCAACGTGACCTTGGCTGGTTGTTATTCTCTCTGTTGTTGTGGTGGTAGAGGGTGTCGTAGTGGGTTCTTTCTCTTCAACCGTTTCTTCAGTTTCGTCTGAACTTTGAACAGTTCCAGTAGTTGGTTCATCCTGAACTGTTGTTTGTATTTCTTGTTGTTGCGTTGTAGTTTTTGGACTTTCAGTTACTATTTCAGACTCCACAGGAGGCTTGGCAGGTTCTTCGGGAACTGGCTCTATGATTTTGGATTTAGTTTCTACGGAATAGTCAACATTTACAACAGCTGTAGGTTCAATATTCATGTTTGTCCTACAAACGACGTTGGTCAAGAAACCAGTATTACTCTCAACAACTACGTCTGATTTGATCGAAGTTGTAGTTTCTGTGCTCTCAAGAGGTATGAAATAAGTCGTCAAGTAAGTCAAAGTTTTGTATGCTGTCGTCATTGTAGATTGAGTTTCAAAACCATCAGTACAAACTACTTCCTGAGTGTCTTCCTGCGTATCTTCATTACTATCTTCTTGTGTTTCTGGGATTGTGAATTTGGACTCAGTTGTGGTTTCCATTTCTTCAGAAGATTCTTCACTGTGTCCACTTTCTGTGGTAGTCATGAAATCTGGCATTTCAGTAGTTACATCTTCTTCTTCTTCCTCCTCCTCTTCTTCTTCAGGTTTCTCTGTTATTTCAGCGGCTGTATTCTCAGTCTCTTCTTCTGAATTGGTGAATAATTCAGACATATCGCTTTCAGTGACAGCTGATTCTTTAGGTGCTTCCAAGATCGTTGTTGTCGGAGATAAAGTAGCCAAAGGCTCAGTTGCCTCCGAGTTAGAGTAATCGTTAATTGGAATAACACCCAAATCGTCAGTGGTACGAGTACTTTCTGTGGTTGTCATAGGAGATTCAGAAGGTTGAATAACATCAACGTTCAAATCAAATCCGTTATTGTATTGGACGCTAACAACATCAGGTATCTTGTCATCAACTTCATACAAAACCTTTTTTAGACTTTCCTCGTCATTGAATAGAGCTTTGTCAGACCTATTCTCATCTACTACAGCAGGTCCAGGGGATTTGGTTGCTGAAGCAGCTTCATGGGCCTTGTAAGTGGATGTGGCGACAGGAATGTCAGCAGCAAGGAAAGTTATTTTAGTGGACAATTTGTCAATGCGGTTAGCGGATGGGAAAACGTTAACTTCGTCAGGATTTTGTGGCCTACTTGTTTCAGTGTTAGGACTAAATATAATGACAGTGTCACCAACTACAGTTGTGAAGTCAGCAAAGCCCGCGTAAGTGAATGTCTTTTTTGGTCGAGGTTCACTCTTTTGACCAAACAATTTTTTAGGTATTTTCGTTTGCTGCGCCGCCTGCTGCTGAGGTCGGCGAGACTCAACATTATCGATATAATAGAATATCGGTGAAAATTCGTTCTTAATTGTGAACGTCGGTAAATCGTAAGTAGGTTTAACTTTAACTACATTTACTTCGTCTAAAACCTCAGGTTTAGGACGAGGTTCTTCTTTAATTGGTTCAGTGACCGGTTCGTATGCTTTACTTTGTCTATTGATTGCATTTACATTGTCTACAATAGATGGTTCTACTACAAATTCAAATTTTTTGTCGCCATCAATGGATGGACCGTCAAGGAAATTTAAAGCTTCATTTTGTACATATCGTGGGATCTCTTTAACAGGTTGTACTCTACGACCAGTAGGTTCATCAAATATTTGATTTTCAGCCTGACTTTCAGGAGCAGTAGGACTCCAGAACTTGTAACTATCTTGGGCTGGCTTGCTAGCATACACTATTTCCATTTTACTGCTAGGCGCCAGATAGTCAGTGTTCTTAAGCACAAACTTCTCAGGGTCAATGAAGCCTAAATCTTGCTTGACGTTCCATTCACCATCGAAAGCTGAATGTACGCGGGTTGGTTGGACAATAACAGGGTCTTCTACATTGGTTGGCTTATTGTAAAGTACTAGAGAAGACTTCGTTAGAAGCTGAGCGTAAATGCGGCCGTTATCTAAGGTGGTGCCCAGGATCTGGGTGGCGTACTCCGTGGTGACACCATCTTGGATGAACGTCCTCGCCGTCGATGTCAGTAGACCGATGAGTGGTTTGACACTGTGGTACCTTCCGATCTTCGTGTTATAGTCATTCCTCTTCTGGTTTACAAGGAGGACGGTCAAGTCTGCGGTCAAAAGTCAGAGTCAGCGTCGAGTGGGTAGGAGTTTCATGGAGGTGCGTTATATTTTACAAAGTCCATTTGAGTTGTTCCACGAACCACAGGATTAGATTTGAAAGAGAAAGAAAAAACATACAATTAATAATGCATTTTAAATAGAATAGAAAAGAGATGCTAATAGATATAATTTGCATACAGTTAGCACTAATTTTGTACAGCTTCTCGTTCAAGATTGAGGTTTACGATGTTTTAAATGTATTTTGAAATAATTACACAAGTGTGTTAATGATTTATTTGCAGACATTTTTACGGTCATTAAATTCTGTTAACACCTGAGTGTAAAATTACACTCAAGCAAGACTATTGCAATTGTATTTACAAAGAAAAACATCAAAAACCTCGTAAAAAAATATACAAATTTGAATTGTTTTTAGTTAAAAAAAAGATTTGAAATATGTTAAGAATGTAAGAAAGAGATAAAAGAGAATAGAATGCATCACAAATACGTTTTTGTCAAAAGATTTTATTTACTCAAGCATTCATAGTAATCATTCAAGCAGAGAGGGTATTTTACAGAAGTATCTAAGAGTGACTTAGGAGGACGAGAACTCACCCCTGTTTTCGGGAACTCCTTCCCTCTTTATCCTTGAAGATTCTATTTGTTCATCGTTGTTTATATCTGTAACAAATAAAGAAAACACAGTTAGTTAAACTTTAACACCATTATATTTGGACAAAATTAACTTATTAACGATATACTACAATATAGAAAACCGACGTGAAACAACGCTTGCGTTTTATTTCGTTGTGTGAGTGAGGTTACCAGAGGCCCAATTACTTCCCTTTCCAATCTTCTCAATCCCCAATTCCCCAACAACCCTTAAATTCCTAACCCCCAAAAGGCCGGCAACGCACTTGTAACGCCTCTGATGATTCGAGTATCCATGAACGGCGGCGATTGCTTACCATCAGGTGATCCGTCTGCTCATTTACCGGATTATACCATAAAAAAAAATAGATTCAACATATATCACCAACACTTTCTTTTTTATTTCAAAGAACAATACGAAACGCTGACCAAGTTTTAAGCTCATAAAATATTCAAGACCATACTGACCAAATGAAAGCAAATAAAGAATTCGTATTAACATATCGATGTTATAAATATGTCAAATTATTTACATAAATAACTGTTAGATTGGACTTCTAACTGTTGGGTCTATTATGTATGTTAGAAGAATAAAATAAACGATTGTAATAGGGATGATGATGGTGGCTAGTAACTTTTAGATAGTGTAAGAAACAGGGGATCTTGAATTTGGCAAGTTTACGTTGTTTTAAACAATTTCTAAATTGGCCGAACTGTTATCATAAAACAAAACATGTCTAACTGCCACACTCAGAGTCATTTAATAGTTAGTTAACCCAGTCCTTAGGAATTGTTTTTAGAACAAAATTGTTACTAAGGAATAGTTTAAGTAATCATTAAATGTCTCTGAGTACGGTAGTTATTGCTTTCTTTAAATAAGAAGGGTTTGTCATAATCTCCACGCTTGGCTTGTTGATCGCAGTTTAAAAGATTCAAGTTTATCAAAGAAGGGTCATTCTGGTGATCGATTTTTATCAAAATCAAATGTGTCTTAGTCGACGTGTAATATACCCACGGCAACACTAGCGGTGGTCATTCACGACTTATTAACTCCAATTATCACATATTTAAGCAACTATAGATAACAAATACTAAATGCACTAGTTCCATAATCCGAAGCCGCTCGGTTTCATAACAATTCGTTACGATAACCCAGATGCATTGTAGAAAGTTACCGAGTTGACTAAAGTGTAGCAAGGTCGATTGGTCGGATTCGTAAATTAATTTTGTTCGTTGAAAATCGTGTGTACGTGTTTGTAGTCGTGTTTTATTAGCCGATCGGTTAAAGAGGGTTATTATTTTAAGGATCTATTGAAGTAGGTGAGACTATCTAGCGGGTTTACAGGGGTTCCGGCTCGAAAAGCAGGAGTTTCGACGGGGTGGTTTTTAGTCAGTGCGAGTTCTGGCATTCTCGCCTCGCCCAAGGCGAGATAACTCATTGAATGACTAACTTTTCGCCCTTAAAAAAAAGACTCAATTTAGCGAGTTCAAACATTCTAGACTATACTAATTGTAGTTTTTTATCTAACTTTTACTAGGTTAAATAACAGGACTTACTAAACTATCGGGCATAAATAAAGAATAAAAAACGATATTTATTCAGAACAATATAGGACAAAAATTTGTCAAGAAATTAGAGCCAATTATTAACTTTAACAAACAAGTTTAACTAATCTAAACTCGACTGGTACCGTATCTAATACGGAAATAAAAAAACATATGCGGTAACAATACATAAACCATCTAAAGCAACATCTTCACAATTTGCGAAAGCGCATCACAAGCCACAACGCAACGCTCGAGCCCTTTGGGAAAAATTCTAGTTGCGCAAAACCACAGAACAATGGTTGCAAGCAAAGCCTAATCAGAATCACAGAAAAAATAACTGTTATGTGACTTTTTTTCACACAATTACTGGACTTATGGTGCTTTTCCACCAGAGATGTGCTATGTAGCTATGCTACGAAGATGTAATGGGTAATATGAAACTATGTAAACGTTTCCACTGATACTAATCTACGTAGTTGTGCGACTAAGATGCGCAGCTCAAATATGCGATGTATCGGGAAGCCATCCATAGCACACACCCTTAACGCGCATTCCCACCACGCATTTTTACATATATGTAAAAAACATAGCTCAGCTGATTCCGTTTCCACCAGTTCTAAGCTATAGTTATGAATGTAGTTGGTGGGAGCCAAACGCATCCACAGCAAACATAGCATAGCACATCTCTGGTGGAAAAGCACATTAAGACACGTTTATACACTCAGCGTCACAAAAATCGCACCTCTTGGAAAATTGTAAGTTTAAAACATGTCCCGCCAGTAACGAATACATTACACCTTATTAATATTGGTATCAATTGAAAGTACGTTTAACGACCTTTAAATTAACAACAGTTAGAATTCCTAAACACAACAGATCTCATCAGCACGTAACGTTAAAAAAATGTTGTCAAAATATTCAGAATGGGATAACATTCCTCAAGTGACAGTTGACACATTAATTCGTCCATGAGAGAAAGCATGGAAGCAGTCATCAGGGCTAGGGAGGGTAACACTAGGTTTTAAGTTGTTTTAAGGACTTATTTGCTGATAAAATAAAATGTAACTTTTTAATCATTTGCATTTGCTTGCTTTTTTATTCCCTGGTAAACAAAAAACCAAATCCATTGATTTATTCTTAAACTTAAATTGCCTTTCCAATGATACCTTACAGTCATATGTCTGCCATTGATTAATAGGGTTAAAATGACTATGAAGGGAACTTTTAAAGAGGTGCGATTTTTGTGACGCCGAGTGTATTATCTAAGGTATGCGTAGATTGGACAGATTTTATCCGATTGCTTTAAAACAAGATTTTCCGAGATGATTTGTTAATGAATGTAAGACCTTATCGGTAATCAGATGATGTGCCTTATCTTATAGTCTTGAAGTATAAAACGGTAATATAAATAGGAATCTGCCGTTAATGAGTGACTGAGTGACGTCTAATGCACAACCTAAGCTACCAGTCGTATAATGCTAAAATTAGGCATTAGATTCCTTGTAGGACACCATTGGATAATTTTTAAATGTTTTTACTGTAATAAGAAGAATGCAAAGACTCAGTAAGAACAAGCAAGATAGATAACTTTGATAGATTTTTGCAAAGTAAAGTCACAAGCAAAACTTTGATGTTCTTCCAGAAATTACCATACATTTTTGTATCTTTCTGGCCTATCTATATCTAGTGGTTTCAAGAATAACTCAAGAATTTAATCAGTTCTAAAATACAATATATTCAAGCTTCCATAGGAACGAGCAAATAACTTCACTAGAGGACTGGCCGACAGACACATTTAGAGATTTTTTTAATATTGTCATATTTCCTTTGGCGTTCAAAAGTGCCTTCTCAGTCTATTTGATATAAATAATTTTGACTCTGACTTTGCCTTTGCTTTCCAATATTATTATTAAGCCATAACTTAGTATTCTTTTCATACCCTAATAACAACATCTCATAGTTACTACATCCAATAACACCATTATTACTCCAATTAACACCTTAAAAATCCACACCCATCAACAACACACCTACTTCCAACTACACACACATCACGTGTCCATTTTCTCTCCATCAGGATGGGCACACGGAAGTTCACCCAGTGCATAACGATCAGCTCTGGGTCACTGATCTAATGACCCAGTACGTGGTCAGTACTGACCTTGAATAGAACACTTTCTTCATATGGCCTGTTGGGCCATTCACATCATGACTTTTTTGTCCTTGATGTTTGGATTACTTGGGATCGGGTGTTTTAGTTGAGTTTTTTTGCTTAGGGCTTTATTTTTTAAGGAGGGAACATCATCTAATGGCTTTTTCCGCCTTGGGTGTTGTAAGAAGGAGTGTCAGACTCTTACTGACTAAAAACCACTCCATTCCTACTTCTGCTTTTCGAACCGGAACCCTGGTAAACTCGCTAGGTAGTCCGCAGCTCCGGATTAAAGACAAGGATTAAAATTTTAGAGACCATAGCTTAATAAAATAAAAATAAACCACAACAAAAACCTTTGACTATCGAAAACAGAAGCAAGTTTTGCAGTAACTTTAGTTTTGACTTTCTTTTCTCCCACTATGTTAGTTACTTTACTTGGGTATATTTGATGTGTTGCTAAGCTCAAAATTCGCGAATGGCTGAACTGACAACCCTGGTTTATCACGTCTGAAAACTATTATAGTCATACGTAATAGTCATAGAACACGGCATGTATTCTATTTAAGCGAATATTAATCTTGGATTAAGATCCAGTACGTGTCCATTTTAGTAGTACCACATCCAACTGTTCATATAAAGTGTCTTAAATAATATTTCATATAAATGGGACAAGAAAACAGAGAGTAGCTTCAACACAAACTTTTTCTAAAACCAATCGATTGTGATTGGTTACCACGGTGATCAAGAAATTGAAGAAAAAGCCTTCCTATTGGTTGCTTATCTCTTTCATTGTTTTTGAGGGAAACAGGTCAATGTTGAAGTCTGTATACTAATATCAGAAACACTCTGTGAATAACTTTTACTTCACATGTACATCAACAGCCTATAAGTGGCCACTGCTGACCAAGGCCTCTTCTCACACGGAGAAGGTTTGATCATTAATCACCACGCTTGCTCAATTTGAGTAGACGATTTCAAACATATAATTATAAATTATAAACACGGGTTTCCTCACGATGTTTTCCTTTACTGTTTGTCAGTAGTATCTAAAACATCTTAAAAAGTACATGTAATTCGGTAAAAGTCACTTTGGTACTTATCGTTGGTAGGTTTTGAACCCACAGCTTAAGGTTTCAAACAAACTTTTACTTGAATAAGTTAAAAAGAACCAGAAAATATATTACATCCATATCTTTCTATCGGAAGCTAATAAACTCAAAAAGTACTAAACTAATTTTAATCCAACTTTGAACAAGGCTGTATGAAAATTAAGACCGTGCGAAGCGGCAGCAAAAATACAACAACCTGTATAATGTCATAATGACAGTGACACTTAAAACGTCATTAAAAAATTTGACCTACTAAACGAAATGATAGTCGGAATTTGTTCGAGAAAAAAGTATTTTTTACATAACGATTTGATGACTCGTATTACTTAGTACCTAAGTTAATACTTACGTAAGATAGACTTGAAAAATAAGAACATCGGAATTGAATTGGTACTACAAACAAAATGGCTATTTCGCATTTTGAAATGACTTCCGTTCTACCATTTTACTTTTAACAATCATTTCTTACAATACACCAATTATGTTACTATTAAGATTCTCTACAAGCCATTTTGCTACATAACTTCGTAGATATAAGATCTAAAATCGCCTCACAAGAATTTATAGTACTCCAAAACTTGTGAGAACAGGTGTACAAAAGAACTAATTACGCATAGAAATGTCAAAACATTAATTATTTCGCACGGTCCCCTTTCTAAAAATATTAACTTGCACTCTTATCAAGTTTATCTTTAGTTTTCAAGGTGATAAGGTTCAAAGTTGAATGGCAGTTGTTTTTTTGATTGACGGACGTATATATTATATTTAGAAAATAAAGAAATAGTGCTTTGCTGGGTGTGAATTTTGTTAATTTGTGAAAATATTTCACTATTTGTATTAACAATTAATTTAAATTGGGTGTCATTTTACAGATAATTTTAATGTTGGCACGAAATATTTTAATACATTTTTATGTATCAGCCTATAAGTAGCCACTGCTGACCGAAGACCTCTTCTCGCACAAAGAAGGTTTGAGCATTAATCACTACGCTTGCTCAATGCGGGTTGGCGATTTCAAACTTATAATCAGGAATTATAAGCCCAGGTTTCCTCACGTTGTTTTCCTTCACCGTTTGTCACTGGTGTCTAAATAATCTTAGAATAGAAATTATAAGCACAAGTTTCCTAACGATGTTTTCCTTCGCCGTTTGTCAGTGGTGTCTAAATATGTACATATAGCTCGGAAAAAGTCACATCGGTACTTTGCCGTTGGTAGTTTCGAAGCCGTACCCTCATACATGAGAAGCAGGCGCCTTATACCTCCGGGCAAGCAGAGTATCTAGTTATTATTTACAGCTGATGTTATCGAGAAAAAAGTTCCATCATCGTAGCGTCCATTTTTACTTGTTTTGACAATTTCACTTTTTCCTCTCGTAAAGAAAGTAAGTACGGTAGTAAGTTGGTATCTTGTTTTTTTTTTTTAAATATACTTTCGAAACGACTATTTTATCCAACTTGTTAACTTATATTGTTGTTTAATATATTAATTTTTATATAAGAACACTTATAAAGGTCAGTTTTTATTCAATTATGCGCCATTATTGATGTAAACAATTATGTATTATATTTAGTTAAATACCGAATCTCTTAATAAAAGTTAAATCCTCTAGAGCTGTCATAATAAATGGCACCAAAACTGACATTTCAAATGATCAGTCAAATATTTTTTTAAACGTTATTCCACAACAACATGCCTTTCCAGCCAGCAATTTAATTTATTTATTTCTTACATCAAAGAGTGAATGTACGAGAGAAATATTAATTTATTTAAATAATTAAGTAAATCGATATGAATTCCATTGACAGGTATCTACGCCATTTTGTGGCACACTACCGCCTCCTAAGTGGTTTGCGTTTCGAAATGAGTCCTCAACTTTTATGGCGGTGCGCGGGAAAAGTGTCGCGTAAAAACTTGCATGGGGGAAAGAGATGACAATAGTGTGTAGTATGCGTGTGAGAGGGATGGAATGTGTGTCAGTGGGTGAACAAGCCCTGAGTCAATGCACTTGCAGTAGCTTAGCTGTGGGATATGAAGTGATAATTATTTTGCTGTGTGGTGACAGTAGAGTAGCTAATGCATTTGTCACCATATCTATTCTTCCTACAGGTGTAGTAATAACTGACAAAGAAGTAATAAACTTCAACCTTTTAAACTGCGATCGCCAACGTGCTTGCCAAGTGTGGAGATTATGTCAAACCCATTTCATGTAAACTAGGCCTAAAGTCAAGCAGTTTCAACTCTACAACGTCACGCCTTTTATCCCCGAAGTGGTAGGCAGAGGTGCACATTACGGCACGTAATGCCGCTATACAATGTACACCCACTTTTCACAATTTGTGTTATAAGTCCCAGGTAATAAGGTGATCTTTAAGCCATAAACTGGGATATTTCCAGACTCCGTGCTATTACATATCGAAAAACCGAAAAATGTCCAGTAATACTTTGCTAGATCCGGGAATCGAACCCAAAACACCTTGTCCGGCAGTCACACTTGCGAACCACTCGAACACCGAGGCAGTCATAGTTTCAATTCTAAAATGAAAATAAAATCGAATTGAATTCCAATTACACGCTGGCCATTTATAAACATAATTTTCAAACATCGAACATAAACAAAACGAATCTTCTTTTGAAAAATAACCGCCATTTAAATGTTACTGTTCCTAACAATTTTGAATAATGGCGGTCGTTCACTCTCGATCCTGATTGGTCTAAATACCAAACGAATGGATGACTTTAGAACAGCAATTACTCGTTCAAAACTGTTCTAGAAAATTGGTTAAAGAGATGAAATATGGAACTAAATTATAGGTCAGAACTGATAAATGATTTTGTACCTTTTGTCATTGGTTTTATGATTTAGAATTGTTCTTTACGTGTTTTATTGGTTAAGGGAAGAGGCTGGATTTTTAATATAGTCAATAATAATGGGTTAAGTTTTGTAGACGGATTATTCTTCACTATTGAAACGTTTACTCTTTTTAAGGTATACTATGATTATCATTAGAACTTGAGACGGGATATTTACCATGTTTATTTATGTATCTATGAGTTTCCGATCTATCTATCAGTTCATCCGTGATCATGGCGCTTGCAACAGTGCCGAAATATCGGAAACTAAATAAACATGGTAAATATCCCGTCTCAAGTTCTAATGATAGTGTTAGTGACCATGTCAGTTTAAAAACTTATACTATTGTCCACCATATTCTCTAAATTGGTGACTCCCAAACTCCCAACAAACCCATAAAAATTACTGATAATGACGATGACGATAAAAGAAAAGCCCTCCAGTCAATTTTCAAACTCTAAACTCTAAAGTCTAAAGTTAAAATTACAAAGACATATTGGTATACCTTGATGAGCTATCATCTTATTCTTTTATAGCACCTTTAAAACTCATCAGTCAATTTTCAAACTTAATCACAAAGGTCTAAAGTTAAAATTTCGAAGACAAATTGGTATATCTTGATGAGCTATCATCTTATTCTTTTATAGCACCTTTTCATCATTCATATGACCGTATATACACGGTGTAACAAAAAGGGGGTATACATATCAAGTGCACGGTTTCTAGATAACATAACAAACGATACGGGAAGGGATTTTTAAACTCATGTTTTCATGGAACGAAGTTATGAATTTTTCCAATACATAAAATTCCAGAAACCGAACATCAAAATTAGGTAGATACAGGTACTAGGCGATCAGATTTACAGAAGAAATGTTTCGTAATTAATGAGTGACCCCTGTAGTGTTGTGACACGTTTGTATGATTTATAAAATCAAAAACCATGCGAAAAAATGGTACCAAATACTCGGTGTATTTGGTACCATTTTTTTAAACGTATTTTAAGCTGAAACTTTGTGTAGAGATTCTATTCAACCTGTATTCTTCAGTGCTTCTTGATGTATATGGGTATTTTGTTACACGTTGTATATATGTTTCGTAAATACGTTCTCACGTTTGACTATATTATAATGGTCTGCGATTATTTACACAGCGGTCCGTCTTCTGATGACATAGTTGCGACACCCTGACCCGCCCGTTTGTTTGTTTTTAACCACGAAATTTTTTAATGGTACTATCTAATATATAAAATTCTCGTGTCATCGTTTTCGTTGCCATATTTAAACGGCTTGAATGTTTTATATAAACTTTTCCTTAGTAACGATTTTGTTCCGAAAACATTTGGCTAAGTAAACAGTAGTCACAAAAAGCTCAAAAAGTAGAATGTCGTGGTTACGTAACCCAGTCCTTAGCGATTGTTTTCGATACAAAATCGTTACTGAGAGTAGTTTACTAAGAATTACGTAACCATTAAATATCAAAAATCATTATAGGTATTAACGGGGTCAACTAACAAGCTATACTTTTATAAGTAGACATTAAGATTTCATCATAAACCAACATATCACGATCTAGTCCAAAAACAATGACTTACGAACCAGATTTTGTAACCCTTCTCAAAGAAAAAATTGCTACACACATATTGACCAATTACTTTCGAATTAATTATTATACATGACATGACAATCTATATTCTAATCTCCTCAACAAATATGAAATGACCTAATTCAGTAAGTATTTAGCTCTTGCAAAATTCATGCCGGACTAGTAAGACAACCGGTATGAATGACTAGTATAGGTAGTATAGGCGAGCGGTAAGTGTTACCGTCATAACGCATAGTTGATAAATTGCTAATCTTTCCATTTGGAACTTCTAATCGCTTATTTTCTCAATGACTACTGAGTCAAATGAGTTCGCTTATTTTCTTCGTCTTTTTTTAAGCACTGATTCAAATCAGTTGGATCAATCTTTTATCTGTAATAGATTTTTAAACAGTTTTATTTAGTTTGGCCTGTTTGTTAGTTTGAGTCAAGTTTAGAATCGTACTGACTAGACTGAAAGAGGGACTTTCAGTCCATTCCAATGGCAGATCAGTCTGATTTTTGGAACACTGTTATTTTTTGATAACCATACTCATTAACATATTTTTTATGTATTACTTATTAGTAACACAATCTATGACAAATCTGGTAAATCTTTTAATTTTTACAACACCATTGATGAGAGAATGCTGTTGGGGCAGAGCTGTTGTCTTTCTTTCACATCACCTTTGTGGTATGATTCTTGTGGCAGGAGACAAGAGGCTGAACACGCACAGGCACTAAAGAACGGACCAATATCACACACTAGGCGACTAGTAAGACCTAAAATTGACCAACATGCATACTTTAACAGTAACATAACTGGTTCCAAATAGATAGGCTTTCTGTTTCACGTCACTAGCACTAGTGTTGTAACCGACTGTCTATTAAGATACGACCTTGTTTATTACTTTGTCAAAAGATATGAATCTTTTATTTCATTCCGAGTGAGAAAGATAGCTGTGATTGTCTTTTGATTGATAATGTGATAGATCTAGGTTTTTTTGCGACATTTTGACTTGTTGTTACAACATGGATTTTGGGTTTTGGGGCTGTAGTGTAAAGTCCAGATTGAATCATTAACTTATTGATCTTGAATATGATTATGATGAAGGAACCATGGGTTCTATTCCTGTAATGTTTTTTTCTATTTCTAATTTTAAATATTTGAGATCGTCAGTAAAGGTGACTGCCTGCCTCGTTAGACTGAACAGAGTCTTAAAAAATTGCTTAAAACAGAAATCAAACCGTAGAACATAACAGTGCTGCTAACGACCTCTCAACTAAAGGCCAATAAGTAAGAGGAAATAAAAAAAATATCAATTGTGATCGTCATTAGTAACACGTCTGCTTACGACCAAAAGACTAGAGAGCGTGAAGATGTAATCACCAATTTGTTATATACGAAAATAATCATGAGATTTGTTCAACCATAAATATTTTGTTTTGATGTAGCTTCCTCGTTCTCTTATTGTATGTATGAAGCAATAACTCTCCAAATAAAACACATTATCTTCAAGCATTTTTTATATTTAAACATTTAAGTCTTTGACTGCCAATAAAAAACTGCTGAAGGCAAATCCTCCGCTAACGTCGGTTACCACGGCGTTCAATGTGTTAAGTAGTCACTAATACTAAAAAGTATTATAATAGGGATATCTAATAAATAACTGTCTCGTTGATAAGTGATCACAAGTCCGAATGCCGAATAAAGAAACTCGGAATCGATGCCCAAATCATACGAAAATCAATGAGGTTTCTCAGTTTGTTAAAACTATCCAAGACCTCACACTTGATCATTCAGGGGGTGGTGCTCATCAACGTCAACATACAAACTACACTAAAATCAGATTAATGCAGTAATTATTATAAACGCTCAATAATTTTTAACCGACTTCAATAAAGAAGGTGATGTTCATCATAACAATAAAACCAGATTAATGAATTAATTACATCACAAAATCAAAGTCTAATTTAAAAAAAAATAAACTTAACAAAGCGAATAACCACTTAGTTCAACTTAATTGGTTACGGAAAAAAGTTAACTGCTGACAATCGTGACTGATGTTTGAACTTAAGTATCATTTCAAGTTTAACAAACTTGATATTATGTTAAAATTAACCCATTAAGGTCGTATGTCAAGGACGTGGATTGTTAACAAGTATAAAACGGATTTGCTTAATTGGAGCTGGAAATTCGAGTTATTAACAAAACTGACTGCTTAATTTGAGTAGTGGTTTGAGTCCTAGATCTGTCCATCAGGAACGAAATATTTAGGTAGGTTTAATTGACGTTTTAAAGATTAGTTGATTATCTTATCCAATAGTCTTATCCAAAGCTGCGAACTACCTAGCGGGTTTATCGGGGCTCTCGAAAAGCAGGAGCAGAAACGGGTTGGTTTTTAGTCAGTAAGAGTCTGGGAGTCATTCACCCAAGACGGGAGAAGACATTGGATGATTTTCCCCCTTCAAAAAAAAGCACTCCAAATCAACTGTCATGCTTCATTATTACAGCGGCATACCAAAAAAAAATTTTGGCTAAGCACAACTTCATACAAACATATCTATAAACATCATGCTATTAATTAACTAATCGATACATCTCAATTTATTCCCCAACAAAGGAAATAACCAATTTCTTCCAATTTAAATTCAAGTATCCATTACAAGAGTCACGATTCAGAACCAAAAACTAGATTTTGAGTAATTAAAAAAATATGAATATTCTAATTTTATAATTGTTTTGTGATCTCTACTGACCACGCCACGCCTTAATAGTGGGATGACCAATTAGATTAAATAAAATCATGACTTGACACGCGGAAATGATCATGTACTTTTTACAATGTTAATTTGACCTTTAGAAGACTTTTTTAGCGTTAATAAAAAAATATCACGCTTCTGTCGCGTATCATCTGCTAAATTAAAAGTATTGTTAAGAAAAAAACAATAAGCTAATGAGATTTTGTCCAAGTGCACTCAAAAATGAACCGTAATACCAAATGAAAAGATACAATGTGCTATTTAAACATGTCAAAGGATATAATTTGAGATATTTCTAGAAAAGAGATAGCTTATTTTTGTTCTCTTAGAACCTATTACTGATCATTACTTCATTAACTAAAAATCATAGTATACTTCCATACATTAATGGAAGAAAAGAAAAGCTCTAACTAGTTATCGAATAAAACTAAAAATCTACTTCACTGCTGAACAATTAACATTAATCTACACAATTTTTTTGCAGCTTTTAATTTAGGGTTTGCTAAAATGCTTTGAATCAAACCTACATAGTCTATTTAATTTCATCATTCAGCAAAGGGAAAAGATACAATGTGCTATTTAAACATGTCAAAGGATATTTCTGAAATATTTCAAGAAAAGTGATAGCTATTTATGTTTCGCCATTGACAGATCTTATATTTTTGACTTCATTAACTAAAAATCATGGTTAGCTCACGTCGAAACATTCATGGAAAAAAGCTCTAATAGTTTCGAATGACAGAGGGACTCTTCATCATGAGCAGCGTGCGCAGACGCGGCGATGTCGCGTAGCCTAGCCATTAATCTTCGTGAGTAAACCGTGATTTTTACTAAACAAAAAAAATATCATTACTTCACCATCATCCCAAATGACAAGATAAACAAACACGGAACTACACGACCAATTCTGCATAATTTGCATAACACAAGCATCGCTAAAACCCGTTTCGCCCTTGACAGAATTGTGTTGTATCTTAAAATGACTAATCATGAGGTCACCAGTCTGTCGAAACCGAAATATCTTCGAATAAAGCTTTAAGACACCAATATATCTAGACCCTTTACAAAGATCTGATTATGAACAATGTGAAGTTCAGTTTTTGCGGTGCCTAGATGGCGCCTCTGTAGCTTATAGTCCTGTAGGTGTTAAAAGTTTATTTTGGTCAACAAACTTTTGATGTATATCATGTATGGTTAGGAGACCTAATGAATATATCTATCTTCAAGTGTATATTACGCAGATTTTGTGAACAACATTTTGTGAAAAATTGTTAATTTCTTAGGGTCAACCAATGAGGCAGTATTGTTCCGTGCGGGAATCGAACCCGCGTCACGTTGCTCGGCAGCTAGTTGCCCACCTACCGCGCCAACCGTGCAATCAAAATTCTTAAACTGAATAAAGTATCATCTTGATCGGAGCTTTGGGACAGTTCTTAATTCTCTTCTTCAAGAACAATCATAAGACCAACAAGCTACTCCATAAAACTTTGATTGCACGTCAAAACACACTGGATTCACAGACACGCACATTTGTCGTTATAAGTTTTGTAATGTTAATCGCTGTACAGCAATCCTCAGTATTTAAATATCTTCTTGTAATGATTTGAAACATTATTAAGGGGCCAAAAGGTTATATTTAGTGTACTTTTGGGATTATCTTTTGAAATAACAAAACCCGTAGATAATTGTGTTGAAGATTTTTCTTCGAAATTTTCAGTGGTAATATTAAGAAAATAGAGCTTTGGAATGTGATCTGAATATGGTTCATCCTCTATTACATGGGACTTCAAATATGTAGGTAACAAAACCTAGGTACTATTTGAAGCCTACCTACACTTATCTCTTGAATAAAAAACACCGCCGATATGATAGGTATCATGTATTGGTAATATTACAAAGTTTAGATTATGTGATGATGTTTGACATTGAACAACATTGGTTTATATCTAAGAGACCACGTAATAATGACATAATAGAAGATTGAACTATAAATAAACCTGCGAAAAGGGACAGCCAGACAAGCCCTTAAAAAGAACAACAGGTGTAATCTCACATTACAAAACAAAAGAATGACCTCACTCACACCGCCGCGCTCGGTCCATTCACGCGTGCCGTTACAAAATTATGACCAGAGCCGATAAGCTTCATTGAATGCTCGGAAGTAAACGCTTCCTACTCACAACACTCGCGAATCTCTTTGAAAATATTACAGTGTTACGCAACTGTGTGATATAAGGCCTTACGTTTCGGTCATGAGATGTAACCATTGTTTGGGGATTTCAAAATAGTTATTAAAAAAGTGCCATGTAGAAATATTTTTTGATGTGGGAGTATTGTGTTTGATGGTGGGATTGTTTTCTAATTGAGTTATTATGGTACATTTTGTATAGGAAGAGCTGAATGTTAAGCTTAATGATGCTATTAGAAAGACCTTTGTCTAACTATGGATTAGTATACGCAAATGTAGTATTCATGATGAAATGATACAATGAAAGAAGCTTCCAAGATAACGGCTATAAATATTCGTGATCAATTGACATTAGCTTCCGAAACATCACGTGAAGAAGCGAAACCAATTATTATAGAATGCAACTGCAAAATTTTTGACTGTAGTATAAATAATCCGGGTTTAATTCGGTTTACTAAAAGACTTAGATACCATGATATGAACAATTTACGACCCTTTAGCGAATAAAGTTCCCTAAGAAAAGGAGGATCCTCAGACCACGCCAGGTGATCATACCTGACGGGCTTTCTGCCCAATTATTTTGTGTCCATTTTTATTTGCAAGTAAACTTTATATGTGCAATGAAGGATTCATAATATCATCCGTTGATTTGTTCGTTGATCGTCTGTGTAACTTTTGTCATCTGTCACTAGTCATGTGTCGCTACAATCCTATCAATATTTCATCCAATCAAAAAGATAGATTAATAACTCAACACCTAAAAAAAACAACTCCTAAATCACTCCCTTCACAAAACAGCCTCAATACTTCATTAATCAAAGAATGGTATACTTTTAATCGCTTCAGGGGATAAAATAATGATCTCTATTAAATAATCAGCAGCATTATATGGTAATGATACAGAAACAGTTGTTCCCATGTTGTGCTATTGTTTGTGGGGAACAGTGACCCAGAAACTGTGGTGCGCAGCCGACCTTGTCTGTCTGTATCCGAAGATACATGGCACTGTTCAATATGGTTCTTGAGATTATAGATTATAACGATCATGGTGTTTTATTTGATGATGAAGATGAAAGACGAGGATGCTGCTTATACTTGATTATACTGATCAAATGAGTTACAGGAGATTTTTTCTTAATTTTAATATTTAAAAAACGTTGCCCCACACTAGGATTATCTCCTATATCGTGGGTGCGTTTACAAACATACAATTTCACATACCTACTCATGACACCCAGTGCCGAAAGAACAATTTGTGGATCACATAAAGAGTTGCTCTCCGCTCGAACCCGCTATTCATCGCACGGCAGTGGTTGCCCAGCCATCACGTCAATCGTGCAGTCAAGAGTAATGTTACAGCAACATCTCTTACAAATGGCAGTCATCGCTCGTAAAACAGACAGTTAAAAGCGACTTCATCCTTCTACAGTATAAGATGCCACTAGCTATACCATAATTAAAGTATCATCGTTATACCCTGGTGAAATGCATTTAATTATTTCAAATTGTCCTACTAATTCAAGATGAAATATGCTTTCAAGCTTGACAGGAAATCGTAAAATTCACGGCGACTAACTAGATTCAAAGGCTATTTATAGGATTCAAATGGTTCTAGATTGTAGAAAGCACGGAAACTGGTCTTAAATTAGACATAAAAACAATTTATACTTAAATACATCGAACCAATAAACATTAAAAAGATTTATTTACAAAAACAAAACTGTGTCAAAATACAAGAAACCTATTAAAACTAAAAGTTGCAATTTGAAAAAAATATATTTTATAAGCATACAAATGGCAACTCTGTATAAGTATTGCCAATTCCAAAAAACGATTAACCTAATTCCAATAAAAAAAAGGAAATCATTGGCATTCCGAATTCGAATTTGAATTTAAATGTTATTCTATTCGCGCCGCAGACCACACTGCACAGTGGTCAGAAAGCGACATCCGAAGTGAAAGTAGATAAAAGAATATTTTATTTAAAATTTCACATTCCACAAAAAAAATTCGTTCACACGCCTAATGTTATAATCTTTCATTCACGGTTTAACAACCGCGAAATCTTGTTACTAAACATGTTGTCATAGCAAATTGAAATATACAACGTCAGTTTACCGCGATTTTGGCAGCCATTTTAAAGTTTAGCGCAACGGTTTAAATTTGGGAAAGCCATGCTTCGCCACGAATGGGCCGGCTCGACTGGAGTACCACGGCCTCATAGAAAACCGACGTGAAACAACGCTTGCATTGTGTGAATGAGGTTACCGGAGGCCCAATTACCTTGCTTTCCAATCTCCGATTCCCCAACAAACCTTAAATTCCTAACCCCCAAAAGGCCGGCAACGCCTCTGGTGTTTCAAGTGTCCATGGGCGGCGGCGATTGCTTACCATCAGGTGATCCGTCTGCTCGTTTACCGGCCTATTCCATAAAAAAAACTTTTACCGCGTTTTTGGCAGCCATTTTTAAACTTTAGTGCCGGTGTTGCTATAACCGAAAATTATTTTATTGCATATGGTTGTTGCTTGCACAATTACAGTGATTTCTATTGTTGATTTTGTATGCAAGTAAATTACTGACGGCACGTAATAAATTTTTATTGTGTAACTTAGATTTTGGCACACAAAGTTCGTTTACCTTTTATGTATAAATTAAAAACATAACTGATTCCATAACCATCGTTTACTGTTATGAGAAGTGTTGGGTCGTTACGCTAGTCTCTGTTTTTTACGGTTTTTAGAACAAAATATTTTTTTTTACCGTCACGCCTTTTAATCCCCAAAAGGGTAGGCAGAGGTGCACATTATGGCACGTAATGCCACTGTACAATGTACACCCACTTTTCATATTTCATGTTGTAAGTCCCATATAATAAAAGGTAGTGAGCCTATTGTCATATACCGGGCACATTTCCAGACTCAATGCTACTACCGAGAATCGAACCCCAGACCCCTTGCCCCCTTTTTTCCCGTTTACTGGCAGTCGAACTTGCAACCACTTTGCCAACGAGGCAACGATATAAAAAAAATATAGTTTGTAATTTTATATAGTATCAAGAATGACTTAAATGTAACTATTAAGTATAAGTCATTGGTTAATTCAAACAAAGAAAGTCAGAGAAAGAAGAAAGTACGTTAAAATTTAAAAAATCGAATCACATTTCTACAACGCCTTCGAAATTTAAAATGAGGTAAAAACAGATCGAACTTAACTCATGTGCTTGCGATCGGTGTCGCATAGCATATTATGAATATCACTTAAATTTTGTCCATAGTCATTTTAGACTATATTTGCAAGCTTGTAAGGTATAATTTCGTTTGCTTTTCCGTTTCGGTTGCAGAAGTCACTCTGAATGTCAAGTACATGAAATCGATTATATCGATTAAAGTGAATCGCTAATTTTCGGTCACTTTCAAGTTGAGGCCAACCGCATCGGACTGAATATTAGCATTTCATTAATAGAGTCTGTGACATAGTTGTTTTTTTAATAAATTAATTTCAATTTTCTTGTATTTATATTTGAAAGAGTCTGTCTCAATCACCTAGTACATTCTATTATTTAGATATGACTAGATATCTAAGTGTTTTATAATTAATATTAACCTAGTCCCATAATGCCATCAAAAAATACGTTTCCCTACACTAGGATTTTGTCTGTGTCGTGAATGCGTTTACAAACATACAAGTTCACATACACATGACACCCAGACCCGAAACAAAAATTTATGAATCACACAAATTGTTACTCCTTGTGGGAATCGCACCCACTACACGTTGTACGACAGCCAGTTGCAGCTACGGCACCAATCGTTCAGTCTATTTCGTTTTCTTTGTATAAAAAATCACTTTACACAACACAAAATAAAAAATCAAAGCTCATCTTCAATATTAAGAAAAGTATGACACTCGTACACAATATTTATACAATCAAAAAAACGTTTGATTACATTTCAAAGTAGTCATTCTTTAAATTTGGGTCATAGAACCATTGAGAGTGAAACTGCATTTTTTGTACACACCCACGGATGTCGGAGCCAACGTCTGACGCACAGTGCTTCAAAACTTTACACTCGCAGACAAAATATACAAAGCTTCGGCACGAATGGGCCGGCTCGACCGGAGTGATACCACGGCCTCACCGAAAACCAACGTGAAACAACGCTTGCGTTGTGTGAGTGAGGTTACCGGAGGCCCGATTCCCCTCTTCCCAATCTTCCAAATCACCGATTCCCCAATGACCTTAAATTATTAAATTCCTAACCCCCAAAAGGCCGGTAACGCACTTGTAACGCCTCTGGTGTTTCAAGTGTCCATGGGCGGTGGTGATTGCTTACCATCAGGTGATACGTCTGCTCGTTTACCAGCTTGTACCATAAAAAACTCCTCTCTTTCAACGTAGTGGTCACGAAATGCCATGTTATTGCCAATTTTCATACGCTTTATGTGTGTAGATTATTTCGCGACGTTTTTTATAGGTTAGTTAAACTTCACCTTGGTGCCGTTAAACTGTGAAATCGTATCAATATACTGTCAAGTTCATTTTGGCAGTTAACGTTTTATTGTTTGTGTGTGATTTTTTTTATATATTTCTCGTTATTTTACAGGTTTGAGGCATAGTTTTATCTTTAAGTCTTTGACTGCCAATAGAAAACTGTTGAAGGCATATCCTTCGCTAACGTCGGCACCGGTGACCACTACGGCGTTCAATGTGTTAATGCAGTATCATCTTGCGAACGATTTTAATTTTAATAATAACTATCGTGAGATATACTAAATTAACTAAAAAAATCACAGTTTACTCACGTACTTTTATTACTTTCGAGTCACAGACGGACTCTTCATGATGAGCAGCTTGCGCAGCCTACGTCTATCAATGTAAGTGAGTAAACCGTGAGTTTTTAGTCAACGTTTTTAATGTTCGCTATTCAAAAGCAATATTTTCTTCCAACCACAACACACATTAGTTTTGTCCACAAAACACAAATGAATAGCCCACTGTGCATTACCAGTTACGTTACCAGATAATTACAGGCCACTAACCATAGTATTATAGCGATAGCCAGCATTCTGACATTCTGGGTCAATGCGACCGATCGGTCCTGATGTCGATGCCCGAACGTGATCATTTTGAACCAGTAGGTAGTACTTAATGAGGTCTGATTATAGGTACTTTATGCATCGTGATCTTGATTAGAAAATACTTCAGTAAGAGATTGATTTGTGATAAGATAGATATGACTTTTGTAGTTTGAAATGATGGATGCTATATAAAGGAATTAATATTGTTACTTCTACTAGTTCAAATATAACGTCACGCCTTTTATCCCCATGAGGTTAGGCAGAGGTACACCTGCACATTACGGGATGTAATGCGACTATACAATGTACAACCGCTTTTCACCCATTGTGTTATAAGTCCCATGTAATAGGGGGTGAGCCTATTGTCATACATACCGGGCATTATTCCATAATTCGTGCTACTACTACAAGTTTAATATAGATAAAATGTTTGCTTGGACATATAAGTCTCCAAAATGACTAGTTTGTTCTATCTTAAGGTATTTTCTCCATCCAAACTTGCGAACTTCATCTCTTTAATATCATTTGTATCTCCCTAAAAATTAATTAACAAAACTCATATATTCACACATTTTGAAAACAAAATCTGACCCATAAATAAAAGTCAGCCATGACACTACAAAGAGTAATGAGTCCATTAAAAATCCCCTTAACCTTACAGGGTCATTTCTGACCTCACGTAAATCACTTTAAAAAAGAAAGTCACATAAAAGAAACCATTTTGCTAACTGTTTAATCAAGAACATGGAAACTTGTTTTTAAAAGAACTTGAATGAAACGATGATACGTTTACTTTCGACGATAAATTTATGAGCTAATTAGGTTAGATTTAACTTGTTTCTCAATTTATTTTAACTCGTTTTTTCACGGCAAGTGGAGTAAAGACAAGAGTGACAACTACTTATGTCATGATCAGATTTAAATGGAAATTCAATCAAATTTAGCGCAAAGGCACACCTTACATGAAATCACTTGTAATTTGTCACGCCCGTAACAATGTTTATAGGTTAGAAATACAATATTTTAATCATCAGTTTTAAGCACTGTTCGAGGTGTGGTAGATCCTCAAAATAAAGATAATTACTTAATCAAAATTTATTTTCTCAGATATAATTTAAAACAGAAAACTACACCAAAGGAAAAAGGCATTTTAAAATGCTACAAATCTTCCATTCAAATAAATCATCTTATAATTGTACTAGAAACAAAGATCGAAGATAAAAAATAAGATTCATTGATTGGTTCGTGCCTCGTAATGCCGTAACACTCGTACCAACAAACTATAGAAAACATCAGAAAAGTGACGTCTCTCACGATCTGTTATTTCCTTTCGTTTGTATATAAAATAAATATAATAAAAGCACAACAAACAAACAAACATTCTTTCACAACTCGACAAAAATCGAAAGTGTTTGAAAAGTGTGAATTGGGAAAAAAGTTTGCGTTTGCGCCGCCAATTCTCGACCTATGTGTAGGGTTGCCACGTAATTGTTTAACATTTCTCCCGTGAAATTGGGAAAATGTTTTTATTTAAGTTATATATTTTTACATTAATAAAATTGTTTTAGTGTTATCTATCTGTACTTTTTAGAACTAAATTAAAACTATACATTGTTCGTCAAATTACTTAGTTACGTTAATCACAAGATCAATCAGTCAGCCTACTTATCTCTCAATATTGCTTCGAGCCAATTTCTATCGACATCGACCTTCAGATTAACGACAATATACTTAACATAACCACGGTAAAACCCACATGCCCATTATCTACTGGGAATTGCTTAATATCGGTCTAATGGCTGACCTCTGATGCAACGCTGCCAAAACTTAAATATCGACCAATCAAGAATCTCACGAATAAAGAAAAAGAACAATGCAGAAAAAATGTATTGTCGATTTAATAATAGAATGGTGATTTCTTAATTCTGTATTATTATTTCTAGTAAAATTAATAAGTAATGTTTTTATACATTACGACACGATTTAATTTACACCAACAGTTTTTTTTCACGTCAATTTAATTATAATTTTCCCCAAAAAACGGGGAAATCAATTTCTTAAACGGCAACCCTGTGAATCGAGGTCATAGTAAAAGCGAAAAGAGCGAAACAGGTTTGATTCGAATTTGGGTTTGTGACAGGTTGTTTTCTCTTGCCCCGAGGTGGCGCGGGCGCAGCCGGCTGATCGAAATGCCAAGCACGAGTTTGGCAAAGATAACTCAATTTCGTAGCCATTTTATTTTCACCAGGCGACAGGTATTTTAATGGTGTTTATAGTTTATCTAACACTTTCTTTGATAGTGGGTATCTTTTGTAATTAGTATTGTAAACTTGATAATAGTAATTTTATTGACTACTAGCTTTAATTAGACTGTTCCATTGTAGCAGGCAGTGGTCACAAACATGTCTCAAATAGATGGATGACGGGTTCGAAAAGCAGAGTGGGTAAAGTATTTTTTATTGGTATTTTTGGTTTTTAGCAGAAATCTGACCAGGTCGATGTCAATGAGCTAACCATTTTTTACGGAATAGGGCAAACGAATAGGCGTGCCCCTGATGGTAAGCGATCAGTGCCGCCCATTGACACCCGCAACACCAGTGGAGTCACAGGAGTATTGCCAGCCTTTTAAAAAGGAATACGCTCTTACCTCTAATACCCCTATTAGGTTGATGCCTTAACTAACGTCAAGTATTAGTTGATATTTCAGATTTGCACCTCTATATATCTCTTCAGGGTTTAAATGAATGATGTTTATGCTCATACAGATGTTATAAAAAATTATGTGCAAATCACTATTTAACCCGTAGTACGGAGCCTACATCTACGCGAGACACAGTGGGTTTTCTATTGTGTCTCATATATCAGCATAAAAGAGGCTAAACCATAGCAAAATAGGTAATTTCCCAAACAAAATCCGCATGTTGTGGTTTTTACATCTCCATAATGGCCCCTAAAATAATAATCATCTTAAAAAGTCAAGGTAACACAAACATGCAACACTTGCAACCAGTGATTAAACATTTATTTTAAGTTGCAACACTTTGTGTCCGATGGTATTTTTTCAACAATTCAACGAAACAACATATTTACTTTTTTGTAAACTTTTTCCTCAAGTAAGTTTATCGTGCTAAAGATCCTAGGTAGGTATATCTAGGCTGGTTGTATTAAAAGATCCACATTTAATACAGTAAAAAATAAAAAACAGCAATACCACAGGCAATACAGAATGACTAAGTTCTTGGAAAAACTTGGAAGGATATGTTTAGTTTTAACCAAAGTATTTCGCCTACTTATCTTGATATTTGCACAATTTTATTCACAGGCCTAAAGCCACATTAAGACAGAAATACGTAAATATGTAGTCTTAATTTTTTTCCACGGATGGGGCCCAATAGGGCTATTGCCCGATACGGAGCCGCAGAAGACTTTATCGTTTGCCGGGGCTCTGACACGGGTTGCTGGGGCTCCGGCTCGAATATCGGGTGTAGGAACGGGGTGTTTTTTAGTCAGTAAGAGTCTAACTCTCTCCCTCTCACCGCATCCAAGGCAGGAGAACACAATTATGATGATATTCCCTCCTCAAAAAAAAGTCTTCAGACTTAAAACAACTCTTTGACTAAAATATTCACATAACTCTACTTCCTACATTCCATCTAAAAGGCGTTACCAAGCGCTATTACTATCATTGACACATCAAACTAAGATAACCAGTATAAGCTGACACTTGAATGTGCGGAAAGGTCTTACAAAGCGGGACCAAGATAAACTGGTTATGTGTAGCTTGATGTGTAAAACTGATCTAAGTAGTGGGTGCAGGAAACTCTTAGTAACGAAAGTAAGGCCACTTCGAGGTCACAAAACTGGACCGGTCGCGTTTATTGTTTGTGGTGTACAGTAATAGGGCCTATTGCCCTTTGCAATGTGCCTACAATGCCTATTTGTCAGGTCTTGATTTTGGTTAAAAAAAAGTATAATAGTTATTTGGTATTCAGGTAAGGAGAAGGAATGAAGTGCATAATGCATAGGTACTTTAAATACCTTATGTATGTACGAACGTATGTACGTCATGTGTCCAATATA